>NC_064647.1:237196144-238396144 GCF_023864345.2 Schistocerca serialis cubense | reverse complement strand
AAGTAGTTCTAAGTGTAGGGAACTAATGACCTTAGATGTTAAGTCCCATAGTGCTTAGAGTCATTTGAACCATTTTTTCGTTTGAGTAACTTAGCATACGCCTGAGACAACCAGGGGGTGACCCGCGCCGACAGATAACTCCTCAGAAGTTTATGCGAATTAAAAGAAAACAAAGACACACAGCAGATAACGACTTGTCTGTAATTAAATTAACAGGGGTGTAAACAATTCCATATGTATGGTATCTCAGGAGGAATGGTCAATGTTGTGGCGTAACCACAAGCGCCAGAACGGAAGACCAGAGAAGGCGGTGAAACGACGTCGGCGAATGGTGCGCTGATCAGTACCGCATCACGAGAGGAGCGCCCCCTGCAGGAAGTGAATATAGGCGCCGTTTCTGCCAGCCTCGGCCGCTCAGATCGGCTCAGTACACGGACATTGATGGAACATATTAGCACAGCCTTCCAGAGAGAGCTACGATATCAGATTGTCGTGATCAGTATCAAGGGCTTAGTTGGACTTTCTCTATGGCGAGGAATATTACTGTTTGCATGTTACTTGTGGCAGCGATGTAATTCCAAAGTTAAGTATTGTCAACCTGCTTTACAGAAATAAAACTACTAACGTTATTTGCTTGAACTGTTGTATGGCATTCCGAGAACACAGCATCCCTTAGGCACCCGTACGAGACGAGTGGACAAGACCCAACAGTCAACATTCAGGAATATGAGAGGAACGATCGGTAGAAGCAAAAAGGTCTACTAGATATGAGCTCTTCAGGTACACCCAAAGTTAGCTGCCCATTTGGCCTCCAGCAGTGTTGTTCAGCTGCACTGATTTATGTTGATTCTGTTCGTGTGATTTTAGTTAGCAACGTCACTCAATTTACTTGGTATATTTTGTGATATACTTAGTTACTCATAAGTGATGAATGAACGTACTACATCGCAAGAACATGTGCGCAACACAGAGACGAGGTATTTACGGAGAGAAGAACCTTCGGTCTTCCCTAACCTGATCACAGCTCATGTTAAAGAGTTGCCTCAAAAATAACTGTAGGCTAATATTGCCAGTCCAAAACCAAACTGCTGCAATTTATACAGAAGTCAGACTTCCCACAACAGGACCCATTAGAAGGAAACGCGAAGTAAAGCACTTGTTTACCGGTTTCGCCAAGAAGGACCGCTAAGAAACCCGTCGCTATAGATAGCTTAACAAAATCGGTAATTTGACAAACGATGGGAACTTTTACATAGGCCAAAAAGTAGTGGCAACATTACGCAGATTACCTATTGTTCTAGGCGCTACAGTCTGGAGCCGAGAGAACACTCCGGTCGCAGGTTCGAATCCTGCCTCGGGCATGGATGTGTGTGATGTCCTCAGGTTAGTTAGGTTTAATTAGTTCTGAGTTCTAGGCGACTGATGACCTCAGAAGTTATGTCGCATAGTGCTCAGAGCCATTTGAACCATTTACCTATTGTTGTAGAAAAATCCGTTTTGCTTCACAGAAGGATGTATCGCACGAGACGATGCATGAAACTGGATGTATCTGGAAGAGATCTGCAAGTAGAAGAGAGTTTCTGATAAAGAAAAATGAAACAATGCACTGGCGGATAGAAGCAAGTAAGGAAACTAAGAGAGCAATGCAAAGGGCGAAACTTGGGTGAACAACAACATTATTTGCAGGCAACGTCGGTCGGGTCCTCGTGTTGATGACATCAGAGACAGTGATAGTCGAGGTAGGGATGGCGGTTATCGCCCGAACAACTGGTTTTCGGTTATGTCGTTTTTTTTTTTTACGCCAGTTTAACCTGATTGTTAAAACCGCTCAAAACAACCGGTTTCTGAAATAACCGATTTTCGGTTTTTTGCTCCTGTTTCCTGTAAACGTAGAACTGGAACAAACATTGAAAAATTTTGACTCTCTCAGTTGAAACTGAGAAGGTCAAAATACCTAGAATCAAAATATTAAACAGGCAAATAAAAGAATACTTGGTCCACCCACCAGTCACCTTGCATTTGTTGCAAGCATAACCTGGACGTACTATCACGAGAGAGTTATTTAGCAAGTTGCTGGTCTGTTTCCTGTGCTGCAGCTGTTTCCTTGTAGTCAATAGTCCGAGAGATTGTTTCCAACCTAGACAGGAAATCTGCCACGACGTTCTCAGCTTCTTTTATGTGCTGCAGGTCTGTCGTAAACTGGGCGATAAACTCGAGTTGTCTAAATTGTCGTGGTGAGCAACCATCCTTGTTGTTACTGAAGGCGAAGATAATTGGCTTGTGGTCTGTGAAAACAGTGAATGGTTTGCCTTCTACTTGCAGTCGTAAATGTCTGATGGCTTCATAAATTGCCAGTAGCTCCCTATCATAGGCACTCCATTTTACTTGTGATGATGGGCTGCCAATTGTTTCCCACCTTCCGGTGTAGAGCTGCACCTATTGCCTGCTGGCTCGCATCCACAACAATTGCCAGTCGAGCTAGAGGAACAGGATGTGCCAACATTATTGCCTGACATAGACAGGTTTTGACCTTGTCGAATGCCATCTGCATCTCTGATGTCCGCTGTAAAGGTCGTTTGCCTACTGCATCCTTGTCGACTAGTGCTGACGTCAAAGGTGCTTCAATGGCCGCCGCATTAGGCAGATGTTGTCTGTAGAAGTTAACTGCTCCAAGAAACCGGCGTAGTTGGCAATAGTCGATGGGGCGTGTCATCTCTTCGATAAGGCCGAGCTTGTCTTGCAGTGGGTTGATACCGGCTGCTGTCACTGAGTAGCCCAAGAAAGGCACCTGACATCGTTGAAGTAAACAGTTTGATTCATTGAACGAAATGCCATATGCCTCAATACGTTGGTAAACAATCATTAGATGTAGTTCATGCAATTCCTCAGACAACGAAAAAACCAAGATGTCATCGAGGTACGCAAAGCAATATGGTAAACCTTTGAGGACTTGGTCAATGAAACACTGCCAAGCTTGTGCCGCATTTTTTAACCGGAACGGCACACGGAGGTATTCGAATAAACGGAATGGTGTCGTGACAGCCGTCTTCGGTATATCAGCAGGTGCGACCGGTATCTGGTGATACGCTTTTTTGCAATCAATGACACTAAAAATGGTCGCGCCTTCAAGTGCGTGCGTAAAATCCCCGATATGTACTGCCGGATAACGATCAGGGATGGTACGAATATCTAGTGGCCTGTAATCTCCACACGGTCTCCAAGTCCCATCTTTCTTCTTTACGAGGTGAAGTAGCGATGACCACGGACTGTCGGATCTACGGACGATTCCCGAGCGTAATAACTCTTCGAACTCTGCCTTCGCTGCAGCAAAACGATCCGGAGCTAACAGCATGGGCGTTGAGACACTGGTTGACCGGGTGTAGTCCTGATGTGATGTACCATACTGTGCTTTATTGTCTGCCCACTAGACATGGATTCGCAGTTTGCTACTTGTCTGCAATCAGACGTGGACATAGGGCTTCATCCTAGGGTGCCTCTAATGCACTGTGTCCCCCATTGCATGCTCACTGAGCTAATATGAGGGCTATCCACTAAGTACATTACGTTTTGGAATTAAAAATAAATAAAGTATTGGAAAAATTTTTTATTATATACAGATGAAAGCCACACTTAAATACTACTTTTCTACATAGTTGCCATTTAAATTAAGGCACTTATCGTAGCGATGTACGAGCTCCGAAATTCCTTCGTTGTAAAATTCAGCCGCCTGCGCCTTCAACCACGTGGTTACCTCTTCTTGAAGCTGTGTGTCGTCATGAAAACGCTGCATAGCCAACCACTTCTTCATTGCTGGAAATAAGTGGAAGTCGCTCGGTGCCAGGTCGGGACTGTACGGCGGATGAGGAAACAGCTCCCACTTAAAAGATTCGAGAACTTCACGAGTGGCATTTGCCGTGTGGGCCCGGGCGTTGTCGTGAATCGGCAAGATCTTTGAGCCCAACTTTCCCCTATGCTTGTTTTGTATTACTCTTCTGAGGTTGTGCAGAGTTTGGCAATACCTTTGAGAGTTTATTGTAGTGCCTCTTTCCAGGAAATCCACAAAAATCACACCTTTTCTGTCCCAAAAGACAGTCGCCATCACATTCCTTGCCGACATTGTCTGCATGCATTTCTTGGGTTTTTGGGGGGAATTTGTGTGCCCCCACTGCATTGACTGCAATTTTGTCTCGCAGTTCACATGCTTAACCCATGTTTCGTCACCAGTAACGATGAGATGGAGTAATGAGTCGCCATCTTTCTCGTAAGCGTCCAAAAACGTTAATGCTGCAGCCATTCGCTGATTTTTGTGAATCTCTGTCAAGATTTTTGGTATCCATATTGCACAAAACTTGTGGTAATCAAGCTTTTCGGTAATGATTTCGTGCAGCAAACTTCGTGAAATTTGTGGAAAACTCATAGAGAGTTCCGTTATTGTGAAATTACGATTTTCACGGACCGCGGCATCGGCTTTTTCGACAAGTTCGGCAGTCACTATGCTGTGTCTTCCACTTCGCTCTTAGTCGTGAACGTTAGTTCGGCCATTTTTAAATTTTATGACCCATTGACGCACTCCACCTTCAATGATTTTGTTGTCCCCATACACTTCACAAAGCTGCCGATAGATTTCTATCGGTGTACAGTTTTTTGCAGTCAGAAACCTTATTACAGCACGCACTTCACACTTTGCGGTATTTTCAATTAACGCCGACATTTCAAACTGTCATAGTAACTCGACGGAGTACAGCACGGACCTCTCACTAGCACGGCAGGGTGCCGACTGAGCGGCGGAATGCCTTGACACCAAGATGGCCGCGCTAGTCCCGCCCCTAACGGACACAAACGAAAACGTAATGTACTTTGTGGATAGCCCTCGTAGAGACCTCAAGTGCATAATGAAACAAGAAATCTGCACCCAATACTGCGTCTGACACATCGGCAATTACGAAAGTCCATGGTAAACTTTCATGGAACCCGAGGTCTACCTCTATCTGACGTTTTCCGTAAGCCGCTGTCGACGTCTGCTTTGCTGCTATGAGTTTCGACTGAGATGGAGGGAGCTTCACGTCACAGTTTCTAACAGGCAATGCACTAACGTCCGAACCTGAGTCGACTAGATAAGCACGGCCGGACTTGACGTCTGTAACAAACAGCCGATGGGACAGTGAAAGTAAAGAAGAAAGGTTACTCACCCGTAGCTTGTTTGTGCCTGTCTTGCCTCCGAGCAATGTCGATATCTGCTGCTTCAATCCGTCAACTCGTTTTCGTAGGTCATCCAGCTGTTGAGAATCGTCCGGCTGTTGGCGCCGTTGTTATCGCCGCCGTTTCCTGTGAGTCTGTACTGTTGTGTCCGAACATCACTGTCGACGTGTGCGCTGCGTCCAACGAGGTGTAGACCTTGTCGGCTAACGACATCAACGACGAGATATCTTGCGCGTCTGAGGGCGCCACAGCCGTTCTAACTGCCTCTGGCAGCTGCACACGCCGTACATGTTGCAGTGTCGTATCTGGCAACTCGGTGTCGTTGACTAAACTTCGCAGGTGCCGCCAAAATTCCGAAGGTGACTTATCTCCTGTCTTTTCACCGTGCAATACTTGCTGGATACGTTGTTCCAGCTGCCGACGTAGTCGCTCAATAAGTAACTCCTTAAAACGCGTATACTTTGGCGTGGCGGGCGGCTGAAGTATTATATCTGCGCTGATCGTTGCTGTTTTACTGTCAAGCGCACTAACGGCGATCATAAATTTTGTCTCTTCGTTTACAATGCCATGATGCTGGAAAGTCAGATCAAGCATTGCAAGCCACAGTTCAGGTTTATCAGGTATGAACTGCGGTGGGCGTAATATCATCTTGCTACTGTTCTCTGTCGAAAGGCCGTTACTTGGTGGCGCAGAAAAATTCAGCACAGCGTTTTCTTGTTCTTCAATGTCGAGTCGTGATTGCTCAACGTTCTTTAGCAAAACGTCGCGCCGATCCGTAACACTCTGTGTGCCGCGCGGACTCGCCGATTTCCTGGTAGACAAAATTGAACTGGGCTGCATTTGTTCGTCTACAACGAAATTCTTTATACGGGGTCACCACTTTAGCCACGTACTACTTATTACAATCTTCAGAAAGACTCACGAGGTAGTTAGGCTATAATGTTTTATTTTTTATTGCTACGAAAAGCTCATATTAACATTGAATCAATAACATCAGAACTATTATATATAATCAAAGACCAAACAATCTGTCCCTTGTGCGCGCCGCCACAGAATAATTGTATCCTTCACTCTGCATCTATGGATGTCCTGCTGGCGACTCTCACACAGTTGTAGATTCGAACTTGGTAAGGATACACTTGATTATGAGACAGGATCTACATGATATAGATCAATCTTATCATTTGTCCGTGAAGTCAACAACACACCATAATTATGCAGTAAGTATAGAAGCATGGGTAAATGAAGTAAATGGTGGAGACAGTCGTTGTGTGCTTTTGTATAAACCACAAGATGTGGTCCTTGATTCATACCAACAATTAAAGTGCTCTGATTTTGCATTGATAATTATGAACAATGCTCAAGGCGAGATATTAAATAAATATGGGAACGACTGCGTGTGTTGATGGGACACATGGTCTCAATGGATATATTTTTGAACTTATAACTCAACTAGTGCTAGACGATATGAGACAAGGGTTTTCATGTGCGTTTCTAATATCTAACAGGAATGCCTCCCACATGATGTCCATATTTTTCCAGCATATAAAGCTGGACCAATTTCGCCAAATGTTTTTATGTCGGATTTGGCCGAGTCTTTCTTTATTGCATGGAATGATGTCATGGCAGCTCCATCAATGCGACTTTATTGTACATGACATGTTGTAGATGTTGGAGGAAGAATATAAAATGTAAGATTCAAGGTGTAGAAACTCAAGGTGAAGTATACAAGCAAATCAGAACTTTGATGCATTAGCAGGATGTAGATTCATTTGACGAGATGTTGCGTATTGTGCTAGAGAGATTGGAATGTGATCCTGATACAGTTCAATTTGCCACATACTTCCGAGAAAACTATGTTGGAAATACAAATTGTTGGGCATATTGTCACAGATTGAATGCTGGAATCAATACCAACATGCATATAGAAAGAAAGCATCGCACTAATATGTAAATGTGTCAAACGTTTAGACAAAGCTATTTTTGCATTGATGTCTTTCGTGAAGCACAAGTTGTTTGACAGGCTTATTGTGCCAATTAAAGGGAAATTGACGACTTAACTTAAGGACATTCGCCTTAGGCATAAATGTGGGAGTAAAGTTAAGGAGGACCTCATTACTATGGAGTTTTCTGGTTGGAAAGTGCGTTCTTCGTCAAAAAGGTCAACAGATTATTTTGTAAATGATAATGACTTTCAGTGCAACTGCAGATTGATGTGCATTAAATGTAGGGTATGCATTCATAGGTACAGTGTGTGTTCCATATGTAATGCGACCAATGTTTTTCTGACACAACGTACACCACAGCGTGTTGTAACAAGCTGGGGGAAGTGGAGGGGGGTGTTAGCTTCAAAACGTTCTTTGTCTCATTCGGCTCCGAGCTGCCGGAGCGTCAGGACGTGCGTTTCTGTCAACCCCGTTTTGAGTTTATGTAGCACGGCACAATGGATCATTCTGTAGAGCGACGGTATGCTATCAAATTTTGCGTTAAACTTGGGAAGTCCGCCACCGAAACGTTTCCATTACTTCAGCATGCCTTTGGGACTGATTGCTTGTCCAAATCACAAGTTTTCTGATGGTACAAGTCGTTCATGGAAGGCTGAGAGGAGATCACCAATGAACCTCGTAGTGGACGACCATCAATCGCACGAGTCGACGACAATGTGACGCGTGTGCACGATTGTTTGAACTCTGGCAGATGGCTGAGCCTTCAATTGATAGCACAAACTCTAAATGTGTCAAAAACAACCAGTTTCCGCATTGTGATCGAAGATTTGAACATGAGAAAGGTGTGTGCCAAACTCGCCCCAAAAGTGTTGACCGAGGAACACAAGCACATGCTAGGGCTTCGGTGCCAAGAGATTTGGAAATGTGTGAAAATGATCCTCACTTTTTAAACTCAGCTATCACTGGTGATGAGTCGTGAATTTTTGAGTACGACCATGAGACAAAAGGCAGAGTTCAGAGTGGCACACCCCATCGTCGCCCCGTCCCGAGAAGGCACGCGTGAGCAAGTCCAGGATCTAAACCGTGCTCATTGTCTTCTTTGACGCCAGAGACATTGTCCATCACGAATTCGTACTTACCGGGACTACAATGAACTCAGCTTTCTACCTGGAAGTGCTCAAAAGACTGAAATGGAGGGTCTCGCACTGCCGAAGCCGACATCGAGGACACGTGGAAAGTTCACTACAACAATGCTCCAAGTCACAGTGCCTTCATTATCAACGACTTCTTGGCCAGGACCAAGACCCCATTGGTACCCCAGCCTCCCTACAATCCTGACCTGGCTCCCGCTGACTTTTTTTTTTGTTTCCTTGCTTAAAAGGAGTCATGAAAGGAAAACATTGGGACACAATTGAAACCATCCAGGTGCATGTTACATCAGCTCTTAAGGACATTCCGGAAAAGGCATTCCAGGATGCCTTCCAGGCATGGAAACACTGCCTCCAGAATTGTATCAACGCAACAGGGTGCTATTTTGAAAATTTTTGATTATTTGTACGAATATATTCAATAAATGATTTTTATGAATTTGATCGCATTACTTATGGAATGCCGCTTGTATTCTAGTATGTGTATCGACTATACCATCAAATGGAATATGTGCAAGCACATACGTAGTGTTTGCCAGATTCAGTTAAAGCAGCAGCCCTCTGAACACCCAGGAAATAGTAAAGATATACTTATTGCGAGGGAAGATATTTCTGTAGTAGACGAGAAAACAGAAATACTAGCTGAGGTAACGAGAAATAGTAGTAATGATTCTGTGCATTTGTCAGTCCAAAGAAGGGAAATTATCACAGAGTTTTCTGGCAGTGTATCTGAACTGACCTCAAATGACTTGGAAACTGCTAAAAAAATGTTATCATCACTAAAGACAATTGTAGCTGTCGGAATGTTGCACCAAAAACAGGCACCAATGCAAAAAGAAAGGAAACACCACAAAATATTTTACCTCAACATAGGCTGTATTCTACAAAGGAAAACAACAGGAGTAATAATGCATCTCTGGTGCTACCAAATTCAGAAGAATCCAGTTTAATCAAATTATCTCTACTGGCAGACAAAGAACATGCACTTGTGGAAATAGGTATGTTACTGCTGTCGCCCCGCTCCCAACAACATACATCCCTACAGCAAAAAATGCTTGTAATTAAGCATTCTGGTAAAATTTTCAGTATGACGCAAGTAGCATTGTGTGCTGATGTTGGCAATGATCCACCATGAAATAAATAATTAATGCTGTCCTGTTCTCTGGTTGTCAGGTTCTCATATGTACCCTTGTTTGCTCAGTAATTTAATTATCCTTGTAAAGTGAACATTCAGAACAAGTAATTACAAGAAATAAAATATACAGAATAAATCAATGGTCATTGCCAACACCACAGCACCACGCTGCCTGAGCCATAAGTAAAACTTAATCAGTGCTCTATTATCTGTTAATGTCAGCAGTCTAATATAGTATTCTGTTTGCAGGTTCAACTGTTAAAAGCCACCAACAATAAGAAAGACAGAGGGTGTAGCAGGTCCATCCCTCATTACAGCATCTGCACTACAGCAGGCCTGACGAATCATGTTATAAATCCAGGCATTAATGTACCTTTTTGTTTTCAAATATCATTCTAGTTTTGTGCCACAGTTAGTTACAGCAATCCGGTTTGCAATTCTGCTTGCAGGCTCAACTCCCAGAATTCAGCCAATAGCAAAACAGACTGAGGTGGTATCTGGTTCATCTCTCACTACATCGTATGTGCTGAAACACAGCCGGAGGAATAGTGAGAACTACTAATCCAGATATTGGCACACTTCTGTGTTATGCCATTATTTTTTGTCACAGCTGCTTATAAATTACTTACTATAACTTAGTTTGCATTTCTGCTTGCAGGCTCAGCTTCCACAATTCAACCAATACCAAAACAGGCTGGGGTGGTACCAGATCCATCCATCAGTACAGTGCGTTTGCTGCTACACAGCTCAACAAATGATGATTTCTATGAATTCAGGCATTAGTGCATCTCTTTATTACGAAATGTTATTCCAGCTTTATGCCATAGTCCCTGGTAAGTTATTTATAGCAATCTGGTTTTAAATGCTGATTGCACGTGGTTTTCCCACATTTAAACCAGTGACAGGGCAGGCTAAGATGGTATAAGTGCCATCCCTTGCTACAGCGCACATGCTGCAACACGGCCATGGAATGGTGTTATAAATTCAGGCAGTATTTGTTGATCCTTTCTGAACTAAAATTTGGCTTGCCAACTACAACCTTCCTTATGAACTTTCATTTCTCATTTATGCCAAAGATGAGAGTCCTTTTGTTTAATTGAAATTTTTTTTACCACTTGTCAGACTGGTTTTTCTTCACAAAATACATTAGTACAAATATAGCTATATAACAGTGTGATGCATTCTCTCTGTATTGATGTTGCTATTGAGACCAGTATTTAGTCTATGATATTATGGCCAATTACAGGCATAGGTAATTGTCTCTGTTGCAAATCAAATTGTGTCAGGATCACCTAAATCCATCTTGTGAATCATGTTGTCAGCACTGATGATTTGCTCACACGTCTCAGTATACCTCGCGCGTTAAGTACATTTCACTAGGAAAATTAAAATGTACTGTAACTTTTGAATCACTGCAGATAGGACAAAAACTTTTTCACCCTAATCCATAACAAACATTACAGTTTACACCCTTAAGGACCATTACATGCTAGTTACACCAAGAATTAAATTTAGCAATAGTTTTTAAATAGGGCTAAATTTCACTCCAAAGTCTCCCTTTTAATAATGGCATACACACTATATTTTACTACTCACTAAACTTGAATTCAGAGAATCTTACCTTGCTCACTGAGGAGAAAGTGTCAGATGCAGTAAACACCAAATGAAAAAGGCTAAATAAGACACCACAGTGTGGTAGTCAGCTCTCAATATGGTATAACCACCACTAGATATTGACATCATCAGCCTTTAGTGCATAATTTCAAAAGTTTGATTAGTTGAACAGTCTTTTTAGCTTGAAGGAAATGAAGTTGTCTAGAAAATACCCAACATTTTTATAATTTTCATTCAAGTTATGTCTCACTATAAATAGATTTTTAAGACACAGGTTGGTGTGAGATAGCACGGATGTGACAGATGGGACTACAATCTCGACTATGCCTCTGAGAAGCAGAAGCAGAATGTGGAGATGGTACAGGATGAAGCATGTATCACTGACCGTGACACCTAGCCAAACTGCTAGGTACAGAGATTGGCTGTGTGGAGATGTACTTCATAGTGTTTACATCAAGGACACCTGCAGCTGCAGGGAGAGATTCTCGGAGTGAAAGTCAAAAGTGCTGCACTTCATATTGGACAGATCGTACTTCAGCAGTGTGTGTGTGTGTGTGTGTGTGTGTGTGTGTGTGTGTGTGTGAGAGAGAGAGAGAGAGAGAGAGAGAGAGAGAGAGAGAGAGAGAGATGATTTGCTGTCAGTCAGTATGACTGCACTTGACATGTTGGTCACCTCTGGTCAAGTGCAGCTAATTTTTTTTAGTTAGGCTGTGTTGTAGGAGCTATGAATTATTTTCAGCTTGAGCAACATTCTTCCTTTTATTTGATTATGTTCTCAGACTGTGCCATATGGTATATAGACAAGTTTGTGAAGTCACTTTGTATGAGCGTTTCCTCCATAATTCTCTCCCATGCTGCTCAGATGATGTCTAAATATGTGTTCTTTGTGAAGACTGTCTCTGTAAGTTGAAGCAATGACTAGCAACACAATATTCTGTTTACTCTTGATTTAATGCTTAACATATTCTACAACTGGCCCTTATTACGAGTTTATAGCACGTTTGTAAGCCAACAGCGAATGTGTTAATTGCTAATATTTGAAACTTGCGAGTAGTTAAATGACATAATGCTAGTTTAATGGCTTCCTACTGTGCTCACAAATTATAAACATTAGTTTTTGAAATTTTTTCCCCCTTCACACCACTTTTCAGCGCTTGGTATGTGCATGCAACATGTTTGCTGTTTAAAAGGGTTTTAAGAGATATGGTGTGATTTGGATCCATTGTCTGAGTGGAAATGTTGGATAGTTAAAAGCTTTACAGAAGAAGTCAGGATGTGTCAAATTGGCAACAGATAAAATATTTGCACACCGTTATTTCCAGATACTATTTTTGTACTACAATGCGCTAGGAGAGCAGATTCTCTATATTGATCTGTTTCACCGTGTTCCAGTACTTAAAAGCCTGTGTTGCCTACTACGTAGCCTTTTGACATTGCATACTCCATAGCCAGGTAAACAAAAGGACTCTCTTTCATTTTGGGAACTGCTTTTCAACAATGAAATTATTTCAGAGATAGTACTCAGAACCACTGAAAAAGACCCACATCTTTGCTAGATAAGTAAAGGAAAATTCTGTCTCAAAAGTAACTGACAATACATAAATCAAGATTTTTTTTTTTTTTTTGGCAGGGGGGGGGGGAGGCTTTCAGATCAGAGGGGGAAGAACTGGATGGGTTATATGCTACAAACGGCAGTGGTAGACTGCATATTAGAGCAACTATATCCTTTAAATGTCTATTATTTTGCCTTTGGTTTGATGTTTCAGCAACCTGTGATGCCACGAAACTCACAGATAAACTGTATCAATTCTGTTGGTTATTCAAAAGACAGGAAAGCATCAATAATGAGTGCCAGATGTTGAGCACCATTGTGTTAGGAAGTTCCATTGTTCTGTGTGCAAACTGTTTTTGAAGTTTGCATGAATCAAGTATCTGAAACTGACTGGAAAGAAACTTAACTATCAAAAACTACAATTTTATTGCAATTCATGATACTGTGAAATATTTTTATAATTGTGGTATTCATTCAGCTAAAAGTGTTACACTAAATTCTTCTCATAAGTTATGCCTGCAGAAACTTTTATACTGAATTTAATCTTTTGTTTTGGTTTACAGTTTTGATGTGCAGTCTATTTTCTGTTTAAATATGAAGTTTCAATTGTGTATCTTAATATTCGTAAGCTGAAGTGTAGGATTTTCGAAAACTGTTTTTCCACATTCTATATGTTTTGTATGTCACTGTATTACTTCATAAAGTCTATAAGATATGCCCACAAATTATGAATATAGTCTGAAAATGGTATTAATAAATTCTTATTAAAAATTTAATATTTAAATTCCAATCAACTGTTTAATTTTTTTCCCATAACATACTCAAAATATAAATGCGTCTTCATGACCCAGGTGTATCTTACATGTTGCAATGTTTAAGTGTGCCAAGTAACGGGTAATAATGAGAGACAATTTGTATGAGCGACTCTACATTGGCAGTGTAATTTGTTAACGCAATTTCATGTTAGCAAAAGCAAGCATCATCTGCAGGGAACCAGCGACTGTTGGATATTGAAATTGGAGACCAGCTACAAGTTACATGTAAGTTTTCTTTATTTTGAGTAGTTTCACTCAACAAACGTGAGCAGCTTCAGAAAATTATGTAGCCAAGGGCCACACATTACTTATGTCAGGTTGGATACAGCACCAATGTCATACAAAAAAAAAAATGAATGGACATCCATGTTAGTTTATGGAATTGAAATAAGTCACAGATCTCGACCTGATATTTTGATTCTGCCTTTAGTCAATGCAGAAGAGCCAATGCTTTGAAGGGACCTTTTAATTTGCAGAATATTCCTAAAATGTTGCAGCTTGGAAGTATTTGAATAATGAAGTAAAATAAATTTCTGATAACATGAAACTCTTGCAGTTACGTAGTTGTAACCCGAATATAGTTCGTTGCACTTTTAAAACTGGCATGTCACAAACAAATTGGGTAAGACCACCATTTTCAGAGCCTCGTATTGTGTGTTTCACAATTTGCCTACACGAAGATGTCAATATACAGAATATATAGCATCTTCAGGTTTTCCTTTGCAATTCTGTGGCACAAAATGTACTGACAATGTGACCAAACTAACTTTAAAATTCTTCCACATCTAAGAATTTATATTTCCCAATTGGCTTAAAATTAAACTCTTATCTAATTCATAGCATTTGAAAACTGTATCTTAACAGTTGGAAACAAATTCTTAGGTATATACAGGGTGATTCAAAAAGAATACCACAACTTTAAAAATGTGTATATAATGAAAGAAACATAATATAACCTTCTGTTATACATCATTACAAAGAGTATTAAAAAAGGTTTCTTTTCACTCAAAAACAAGTTCAGAGATGTTCAATATGGCCCCCTCCAGACACACGAGCAATATCAACCCGATACTCCAACTCGTTCCACACTCTCTGTAGCATATCAGGCGTAACAGTTTGGATAGCTGCTGTTATTTCTCGTTTCAAATCATCAATGGTGGCTGGGAGAGGTGGCCGAAACACCAAATCCTTAACATACCCCCATAAGAAAAAATCGCAGGGGGTAACATCAGGGCTCCTTGGAGGCCAGTGATGAAGTGCTCTGTCACAGGCTGCCTGGCGGCCGATCCATCGCCTCGGGTAGTTGACGTTCAGGTAGTTACGGACAGATAAGTGCCAATGTGGTGGCGCTCCATCCTGCTGAAATATGAATTGTTGTGCTTCTTGTTCGAGCTGAGGGAACAGCCAATTCTCTAACATCTCCAGATACTGTAGTCCAGTTACAGTAGCACCTTCGAAGAAAATGGGACCAAAAACTTTATTGGCTGAAATGGCACAGAAAACGTTCACCTTAGGCGAGTCACGTTCATACTGAGTTGTTTCCCGCGGATTCTTAGTGCACGCTGAACAACTGTTGTCGATTCACTTCTGCCGTACTCAATAACACAAAAAGCTTTTTGTTGAGCAGTCGCCATCTTAGCATCAACTGACGCTGACGCCTAGTCAACAGCGCCTCAAGCGAACAAATGTACAACTAAATGAAATTTTATAGCTCCCTTAATTCGCCGACAGATAGTGCTTAGCTCTGCCTTTTGTCGTTGCAGAGTTTTAAATTCCTAAAGTTGTGGTATTCTTTTTGAATCACCCTGTATGATGGTAGTATCTGTTCCCGAAAGAACAGTTACTGTTGATGACCATGCAGCTTTGCTAGAATGAAATGATAATTAAATGGACACCCTAGCTGCAACCAGGCTTTGGCATACTTCATTGGGGACATGATGAAAATGTGTGCCCAGACCGGGACTTGAACCCGGGATCTCCTGCTTACATGGCAGACACTCTATCCATCTGAGCCACCGAGGGCACAGAGAATAGTGCGCCTGCAGGGACTTATCCCTTGCATGCTCCCTGTGAGACGCACATTCCCAACCGGGTTTGAGTCCTGGTCAGGGCACACTTTTTCAACATGTCCCCAATGAAGTATACCACAGCCTGATTGCAGCTAGGGTGTCCATTTAATTATCATTAAATTCTTAGGTCTAAAATTGGTTTTTTTCACTGTGACAGCACATGCTTTCAAAGATTTTTTATGTGATTTCCTAACTGCTGTACCTATGACTTATTTTTTGTGTAATGAGTTGTTCGCCGTTACCACCTCATTAATGCAGCAAGTTGTCAATTCAGACATTTTGCATAATTGAAAAATCCCTCATGGAGGCTGACACGAAGGATAATAAGAATCTGATCACTATGCAATGCTTCATGTATTTTGGATTTTACTGCAAAGGTACCAAAAGAAAGTTAAACACTTGACTGACATCGTGAGGCTAAAAGAAGAAATGCATTCTTGTATTATTAGTATAATACAAAAGCTACTTGAAGGAGCACCACTGATATATAAACTTACACATGCTATTGCATGTTTGGACCCATCAGCAGCATTAAATCAAGAAACAGCTGTAGAAAGGTTGACATCGTGACTTTAAATTCTCTTTCTGGTGAAAATTTGTCTGTTGTTTGTGTCGAACAAGAATTTGTCAATATTTGTAACAATGCTCATATTCAAAAATAAAAAATTGGCATCATTCAAAATAAGTGAAACTTGTTTGGATGTACCTCATTACATTGCCACAAACGAGTGTTGTAATTTTGTAGATTTTCTTAGAATCATTTCAGCACTTTTGCATGGAAATGCTGTTGCAGAAATAGGTTTTTCAATAAACTCTGAATGTGTTACCAGAATTGATGCTCGCTCTGCAGCAGCGTGTGTGCTGATATGAAACTTCCTGTCAGATTAAAAATGTGTGCCTGACCGAGACTCAAACGTGAGTAGGAGATGACGTACTGGCGGAAATGATATTGGGGCGTGAATCGTACACAGGTAGTTCGGATAAGAGAGCACTTGCCCGATTTCTCGAGTCTTGGTTCGGCACACAGTTTCAATCTGCCAGGAAGTTTCTGAGTGTATTGTTGAGAATTAGAGTGAAAAGTATTCTTGCTCAAAGACATACTAATGCTGCGAACCATGATATTCACAGTGTTGACAATTTTAAAATCAACAGAAGCTTAATTATGTCTATGTGTAATGCAAGATGCTTGTACAAAGATGATAAAAGAAGCAACTAAGTGAAACTGAAAAAAACAAGAATAAAAATTAGCCAGAAAAGGAATGAAATCTGAAATTACAATTAATGTGTTACAATCCCTGAAAACAACAAAGTCAGCTGAAGCACCACTACTGGCCATTAAAATTGCTACATCACGAAGATGACGTGCTACAGACGTGAAATTTAACTGACAGGAAGAAGATGCTGTGATATGCAAATGATTAGCATTTCAGAGCATTCACACAAGGTTGGCGCCGGTGGCGACACCTACAACGTGCTGACATGAGGAAAATTTCCAACTGATTTCTCATACACAAACAGCAGTTGACCGGTGTTGTCTGGTGAAACGTTGTTGTGATGCCTCGTGTAAGGAGGAGAAATGCATACCACCACGTTTCCGACTTTGATAATGGTTGGATTGTAGCCTATCGCGATTGCGGTTCATCGTATCATGACATTTCTGCTCGTGTTGGTCGAGATCCAATGACTGTTAGCAGAATATGGAATCGGGGGGTTCAGGAGGGTAATACGGAACGACATGCTGGATCCCAACGGCCTCGTATCACTAGCAGTCAAGATGACAGGCACCTTATCCGTATGGCTGTAACATCTCAATCCCTGAGTCAACAGATTGGGATGTTTTCAAGACAACAACCAGCTGCACGAACAGTTCAAAGATGTTTGCAGCAGCACGGACTATCAGCTCGGAGACCATGACTGTGGTTACCATTGACACTGCATCAAAGACAGGAGCGCCTGTGATGGTGTATTCAATGACAATCCTGGTTGCACAAATGGCAAAATGTCATTTTTTCGGATGAATCTAGGTTCTGTTTACAGCATCATGATGGTCGCATCTGTGTTTGGCGACATCGCGGTGAATGCCGTATCACCTGGCGTGATGGTGTGGTTACACGTCTCGGTCACCTCTTGTTTGCATTGATGGCACTTTGAACAGTGGACATTACATTTCAGATGTGTTACGACCTGTGGCTCTACCCTTCATTCGATCCCTGCAAAACCCTACATTTCAGCAGGATAATGTATGACTGCATGCTGCAGGTCCTGTATGGGCCTTTCTGGATACAGAAAAATGTTCAACTGCTGCCCTGGCAAGCACGTTCTCCAGATCTCTCATCAATTGAAAACGTCTGGTCAATGGTGGCCGAGCAACTGGCTCATCACAATACGCCAGTCACTACTCGTGATCAACTGTGGTATCGTGTTGAAGCTGCATGGGCAGCTGTACCTGTACACTCCATCCAAGCTCTGTTTGGCTCAATGCCCAGGCGTATCAAGGCCGTTATTATGGCCCGAGGTGGTTGTTCTGGGTACTGATTTCTCAGGATCTATACACCCAAGTTGCGTGAAAATGTAATCACATGTCAGTTCTAGTATAATATATTTGTCCAATGAATACCTGTTTATCATCTGCATTTAGGGTGTATGTTTACCTATTACATACACCTGATCGCTAGTCTCGACAGGCATGATGGGATGAAAAATCAGCTTTCTTGGTAAACATTCAAACTGTCACATCACACGTAATCATTGATGACTCGCCACAGTTTCTTCAAATATAGCTAATACACAGTTCTGTGACTTCATATTGCATAGTGTAGGCATAATGACAAATTGAGAAACATAGTACTTGTAACATAAAATTTGTTGCAAAAGGACTTTTTTGTAAACAACTCAATTTAAGATTATGAATACCTTAACAAAATTCAATGAGAAACTTCTATATGAAACTTCAAGTTTTCTTTCAAGATTAACTGCAACATTCTACCATCATTAATTCATGAGAAGTGACTGGATTTTAAACTGTCTGCTCTGTGTCACTTTTTTCATGCACTGGCCATTTAACCCTTCAGTTGACCCTAGTAAGTCTGGCTTCAACAAACAGACAGTGTTGCATAAATGTAACCATTTGACATTTTGATGTGCACTATCCTCCAGATGATCGCTCCACTTGGTCAATTATGCTGTGTGTGGTGCACATCTTGACATGGTTCATATCGGATGCCATATTTTTTTAAATAAGCAATTTGTTCTTTCCAGTGTAGTATGTATGCCTAACCCCATATAGTAAATACAATACATGACAACCTTGAATTTGAAAATTAAGATTTGGTGACCACCCTGATGTTTGTACAAAGAACAAATCGCTTTTCTGCAAATAGATTCTGAAATTATGTAAAGCCTCAGTTTCATTATAATAGGTAGCAGCCAAAAGCGAGGAAATGTCTGGCCATAGTGAGATTTAACGTGGCAAAAATTGGGGAAATGTGACATTTCAATTTCAATATTTTTGTTTGCTTTTGTTATATAATTTAGAACACTTGCTCCCACAGAATCTGAAACAGTAGTATTACTGAAGTAACTTGTAAACTACTTTTGTGTAGCAATCATATAATCTGTCTTGAATCATCCTTAAGTGGTGCCCTGACCCTACTTAATTATGTTAAGCTACCATGGAACATGCTATATCCCAGTCAGTTTGCTGCACTAACTGTAACACTTTCAGAACAAAAGCCACTAAATATTACAGGCAGTACATATGTGTGATGCTACAGTTGGAATGGGACAACTTTGCTGTACACCCTTTATGTGTAAAATCAACCACTTTCACTAGGCCCAAATATAATGAGAATTAAAACACGGCTAATGTGCAAAAATTATGGAACAAACCATAGTCGAACACCTTAATCTCAATGTCCATTCTCTGTTGTGTACAAAGTTGTTTATTGTGATACATACTGACACTGCATACAACATAATGTTTTAAGTTTGTCAAAGGAATAACTCTTTATTATTAATTTGGAGGGATATCGAATAAAAAGTTGCAGAAGTGGATGGCTTTGAATATATCCACAAGAAACTCAACTGAAACTTTCAAAGGAATTTTACATTGCAACGTTACAAATTCTTTTTCTACCAGCTTTATGCGTTTTTATTGTGGCATATAAACTGCCATTTTTTTGTTATAAGATAAATGATCATTTAACGATAAAATAAACACACAATTGTAGCGAGCAGTGAAGTTCATCAAGACAGATATTCATTTAACTAAGTGCTACAAATTACAAAAATATCAGTGGATCTTCACAATACGTGAATGTTCCAGCATGATAAGCACTCATGTATTGAAAATATAGGCCACATTATGTTTGCCTCCCATTTTTCACAAAAATGACTGCGATGACAAAATACACCATTCCACTACTTATAAAAATGTAACGAAACATTTCACTAGTATAGCTAAGAAATCGTCAAAGAGCTGTTGCCAAACAGATATTTTGTTATATTCTCCTGAGTAATCATACAACTGAAAGACTGTCGGTGCAAGGAAAATAGGTATTCACTGATGACGCATAATTTTGTTTCTCGTAAAAAGAGTTGTCAACACGTTTCGCCTGGCACCATGTAAAAACAGTAACTAATATAAGGAATTTCGCAGTAACTACATTAACTGTATCTCTAC
Source organism: Schistocerca serialis cubense (assembly GCF_023864345.2). NCBI lineage: Eukaryota > Metazoa > Arthropoda > Insecta > Orthoptera > Acrididae > Schistocerca > Schistocerca serialis. The sequence goes on along the minus strand of NC_064647.1, from coordinate 238,375,985 downwards.
ATGTGTAAAGGCAATACAACAAGACTTTTTATTGTTGAAATTAATGCTTGATTTCAGTTATAAATGAGAAAAACAATAACTATCTCAAATGATTGGAGCGTACGCGGTCTATGTTATTGGAGATGACACGTAAATGTTGTGTATGAGGCAGAACTATGGGCCTCATGGAAAAAGGGTGACCTGTATGAGTCACGCAATTCGTGTCTTAGCCTCATTACGAGGTGTGGCCACTGCACACGTAGATCACGTAGGCTGACGTGAGGATCAATGAACTATACTTGACGGGATGTATCTGTCAGCTTGTATTGAAGATCCTCTCTGGCTTATGAATTTTGCTTCCTTAATTGACCAAACAGAAAGGCTTAATGAGCTGAATTTGAAATTTCAAGGCAGAGAAAGATATTACTGATATGATATCTGAAATAAATTATTTTACTGAAAAATTGTTTTTGTGCGAGTGCTGCCTTAAGAGGGGTGAATTAAGACATTTTCCAACTCACAAATAGAAGAAAGTGAGATACCTTACAATAGTGAATGTCATGCAATAATGATCTCCAATTTGAGGGATGATTTCAGTGATCAGTTTTCAGACTTCAAAAAGATTTCAGTGGTAACCCAGTTTGTATCTTTCCCTTGGGCTAACATTGAACTATTGAATATATCTCCTTCCACTGCAAAAGTTTTTGACATAGATTGGGCACCTCTTCAACTTGAAATAAAATCATTAAAAAATGATTTATTTCTCAAAAGTGTTGCAGAACCCAAAACCTGGTGGCCTCTAATTCCTCAGGAGAAATACCCTATCTTAGTTAATGTTGCTCTTAGAATAAAGGCCATGTTTGCTTCTACTTACCTGTGTGAATCACTGTTTTCAAATAAGAAATTTATTAAAAATAACCACAGAACAAGGTTGACTAATGAACATCTGGACTCATGAATTCAACTAAATGTAACAAGTTATACACCAAATATCAAGGACATTTTTGACAAAACAGGTACTCAGATTTCACATTAAACGTAAAATAATTCATGTGTTGTTAATGTAAGAATATACTTGAGAACATTATGAAATAAAATTATTATGTTTTGAATAAATAGTGAAGATTTAAAACTTTTATTTTAAATAGTTGTTTTACAGCACTGGTATCCAAAAATTAAAATGTAGCAATTGAATTTTTAATAGTAGATTACTTTAATATGTTCGTACAGAATACTAGATTGTGAAGGCTTTGTGGTTGCCTACCTCTGTTTTATGCTGTTGGATATTTCATGTAACTTAAAAATGCAGTATCAGTAATTGATACAGAAATTGCAAGTTTTGTCGATGTGACTCTGTGATCTTTGATTAGTAATGTGATTTTGATTACTTGTGTTTTGGCCCCAGTTGAGAGTTGTTGTTTTTGTGTGTAATTCTTGACAAATGGGTGGTATCCACAATGCACATGGTACTTTATTTTTGTGAATTGAGATTGTGAAAGTTACTAAATTACTTTAGAGTTCAAAGTTCTAACGGTAAATATGTGTTTTTTCTAAACAAAAAATCGTGGATTCCTGCTTCATGATTTCAGTAGTCTGGTAATAGTCAAAACCCGCACCTTTTTCATCCAGAGCAGCAAAGGAGTCAATCACTGCCCAGACAATGAAGTCACATGTACAATGGATATTTAGCAGCATAAAGATAAGTGACATCATGTTCATCTCTACAAATTACTTTACATCCATTAGCCACATTGTAATGGTGTCTTTATGGAAATAACTTTGCATCATAGTAAAGAGGGTCCATGATAACTGCGGGCTCGTCCGGGATGAAGACATTTATATGTACATGGATTGACAAAATCTATGTTTTGCAGGAGCCTAAAGAAAAAAACAACAACGATTTTCTTGGGTCTAATAACCAGGTGGTGCAAAGAAGTGCAATACATGGAAGTAAAGGGAGATGAAACGAAATGGTAAAGTGTACTGACCACATGAGTGAAGACCCACTGAATAGGTAAGTACATTTGTGTAGTGCTCTTTATTCCTTTTATTATTTTGTTTGTGTAATTTTAGGAAAATGACCATTGAAAAAGAGGAAAGTGGTGCCAAATCCGAACAGGATTGTGAAAATTTTCTACTCTCTGGGGACTGAGACATGCCGATAAAAACGGAAGACGAGTCACTCAAAGAAGCAGCACAGGAGATGTCGCACACAAAATCAGTGTTACAGATGATGTAACAATCGTTATCTTTAAATCAAACAGTTGCAGCATGCTTACAAGCTAATGAGGAACAGTTACAAAACATGAATCAGACAGTCACGGACATTTTTCGGGTTGTGGGTCAGAAAATTGACAAATGACTAAAATCAGTAATCAAGAATGTAGAACACACTATAGATCAGAAAGTGTCGCACCTCGAGCGAGTGATGAACAAAAAAGTTGACAATGGCTTACTTTGGGGTAATAAACTTCACAACGACATATCAAAGACAGACAAGAAACTTGACACAACAAAAACAAAGATTTTTGTGGTAGACTCTAAAGTGGGAGAAGTAAAATCTAGTCTGAGTAACAAAATTCAATCTGTAAGAAATGAACTGGTCACTGACAGAGAGAAAAATGCAAAGTGTTTTTATAAAGTTAACAGACAAATTGTTACAGTTTGTGTAAATGTAAAAGCTATGGCTGTAGATGAAAGTAGAGTAGATTCCAAACTAACTGTTGTGAATGATAAAAGTGGAAACACTCAGTGACACTGTAAAACTCCACGAGGTTGAAACTAAGACAAACATCAGTGAACTAAAAAGTACAATATCAGAGTTAAACCATAATTTTGAAATACTTTGCAATTACGTAGCTAACAAAACTTTTTTCTATGAACACATGTACCTTATTATCCAATATTCCAGTAAAGAACTTTTCTAATGATTGTAGTTTGCATCCTGTTGACTTTCTGCAGAATTGTAGGGACAACTTTTTGCCTAATATAAGTAAACGTCCGAAAATTACGTTTGTAAAAATTTTTTTGGAGGGGGAATCTTTGTCATGGGACAATCAAATTTTTTTCTATGGACATGAGTTACGCAGAATTTGAAACAGAGTTCTTAAAACAGTTCTGGTCTGAAACTGAACAAGCCAGAACACAGAGCGAGTTACTGAATGGATCTAATTATAGGGAAACACTGGGGACTATGGAACAGTTTTGTAAAAATAAATTGAAGAAACTTATACATTTGAGTAAACCCTTTGATGAGCTCACACAAATTGATGCTTTAAAGAGAAGATTGACAACTTATGTGCAATGGGACCTATTTTATGGACCAGATGACAACAATGAACAATTCTAAACTACGTGATAAACCAGACAGAATCATGGACAAAATGGGGAAACCACAAAACTATTTCAGTCACACATAGAGAGGTGGGAATCATAGTTAGGGAAATACTAATTTTAACGGAAGGGAAAACAGTAGATTTAACAACCATAGTTTTCATGACACAATAATAATAATTTTTACTCAAGAGAAAACTATAATATCCATTCAAGAGGACAATCTGGGAACAACTGGAACAGAAACAGTAACAGCAAGTTTAACAGAAATAATTACAAGGAGTTTGATAACAGGAGTAGGAATGGGCATGAACATAGAGACACTAGGAGTCAAAACGCTATGGGAAGTCATGAAGTAAAAAACTAGCTTGCACTCCACTGTTGGTCCACAAGGTAGGGGTGAAAAGCACAGATAATAAATGGACCAATACCAGTGACTACACTGTACCAAAAGATACATCTGAAGTCCTCCTCAGGGGACACTGCCTTAACTGTCTGTGCGGGTGAGGAGGTTAGCTGGACGGGCCAAAGAGGAGGGGCCAGACAAAGAGTGTCCCATAATGATCTACTGATATCCTGTATCGTAGCCTGTTTTTTTTCCTTGTCATTCTCCACCATAACTGTAGCGTGAAAAGGTCAACGGCTATAGGGGCGGAAGAAGATGGCCAATCATTTCAAAAGAAGATTTGGCGATTCCCAGCGGTCATCAAGGCGGATGAAGCTTCTCACGACAGAGTGGCATCTGTACTCCAGTGGAGTGGCCATAAAAGGCGTCTGGTCCCAGTGGGGCGGCCTGATTACATCCTCTGGGGCTAACCACCACAAATGTAACCACGCGACTGCAAATGTGGTAGCCAAAGTCGAAACTTCGGCTTGTGAAGCAGTCATGAAGCATGTGATAATTACAAATATACCCCAGGGGATTAATCCCTCACTGACTGAGGTCAACACAAGCAGGCTATCCGATTCTGGGGAGTGTGCAAAACGAAACAGCGAACCTACCAGTACCCCAAAATCTAGTCTAAATCATGGACACAAAATCAGGCCACAACAGACTTTAAAAATGGGAACCGTAAACATATAGACAATGACGATTATGGGAAAGCTAAAGCAATTTCTGGACAGTATGAGAGAACTTAGGATTGGCATACTGGGACTACAGGATGCAAGATTCAGTGATGAAAGCACGACGGAATCAGAGGGATATGTAATTCTGAAAGGAAAACCCGGTGCTGAATGGCCAAAGCAACCTTTTATGTTTGGCACAGCCTTTGTAGTAAATTGTAGATAGCTGGATAGTATCACTGCATGGAAAGGCATAAATGAGAAGCTGTCATATATGACAATGAAAACAGGAAGCAAACCTATACAATAGTAAATGCACATGCACCAACAAATGATAAGAACAAAAAAGACAAAGCAGGAACTGAACATTTTTGGTTCACTTTTGATAACGTAGTGGCAGATGTGGACAAAAGATGTGTCACTATTTTGCTGGGAGATTTTAATGCACAAACAGGCATGGAAAGGAAGTTTAGAGGTCCTGTGGCAGATTATCCAGCCCACAAGAGAACAAACAAGAATGCTGATAGAGTAGTGGACCTGTGTAGGAGAGACAAGATGAGAATAATGACCACCCATTACAAAGCTAAGACAAGCAAGAAAACAATGTGGGTCAGACCTGGAAACAGGACTGGGGAAAAACAGCTAGACCATGTAGCAATCCATGTCAAGAATCACAGAGAGATTACGAACATGTAAGTGAGGAAAAATAGCAATATGGAATCAGATCACTACCTTGTCGAAATAAAATGCAGATGGATACCCAGCACAGCAAGGAAACATAGGACCCTAAACACTCACAGAATCAGCCTAGATCTTCTGAAAGAACACAGAGTATGCAAAGAGAATGGTAGTTCAGGGTGATTGGAAGAGAGTGAGAGATATGATGGAAGAAGAGGCAGTGCGACTGGCTACTAACAACAAGAAGAGGAATCATGAGTGGTGGATGGATGAATGTGAGAATGCAGTTGAGACCAGAAGGAAAGTATGGACGAAATGGCAATCCTGTCAAAAGCAAGAAGACTGGCCGAACTTTCAGTATAAGAGAAAAATTGCTAGCAAAATGATCAGAAATGCAAAAAGAAGTAGATGGAATGAGAAACTTGAAGAAGCAAACACAGCCTTAAGAAACACAAATCACGAGTCTTTTTCAGAGAAATGAAGAGTAGAATTAAAGGCTTTGAGGCACAAGAACCATTTGTAATAAGACAAGATAGCACAATAAAAATTGGCGAGAAAGAGGTGTACGAGGAAATGGCTAGGTATTTTAGAGCTTTGCTGAATACAGAAGCACCGTCAGTAAAGTGGACACACTTACACTCTAGGGACAAAAGTCAGGATAGTCTAGATAATCGGCCCACCACAGCAGAAGTCGCAGAGGCAATTAAAAACCTCAAAAACAACAAGGCATCAGGCAACGATGATATCTGTGCTGAAGAGATCAAGTGGGGTGGGCTTCAAATAGAAAGAAGTATGTAAAATATAATAATGGATATCGAGAAATAAGACAATACCCTTAGACTGGTAAGAAGCCATTATAATACCATGACACAAGAAAGGGGACAAGAAAGTACTAGATAACTACAGGGGCATCTCTCTCTTAAACATAGCGTACAAAGTTTTGTTGAGAATCTTGCTGAACAGAGTTGAAGAACAACTGGGGCCGACAATTGGATAATACTAGCGTGGCTTTAAAAAAAGGGAGGAACTGTACAGAACAGATATCTGGAATAAAAAGGATAATAGAACACAGACACAGGAAAGGAAAAAAGATAATAGTTAATATTTGTGGACTTGCAAAAGGCCTACGATTCAGTTGACAGAAGTACTCTGCTTGATGTGTTAGAGAACTGGAGACTACAATGCGTGCAATAATAAAGGAAACGTTAAGCGACACTACTGCCATGACCGGGCATCGCAGTACACTGTCAGTCAGCTTCGAAATAAAAACAGGAGTCCTACAAGGGGACGGATTGTCACCAATTTTATTTAACCTGGCTTTGGAAGAAGTAGTGATACACTGGAGACAACTATATAGTACCATGAAGATCAAAGGTGCACAAATAGGGTACAAAGTCAGTGGACTGCCTGGCATTTGCAGATGACATGGCACTCTTAAATGAGACAGAAGAAAAGGCAAAGACAGCACAAAAAATCTAGCCGAAACAGCAGAAAAGGTCAGATTGAAGATCACACATAAGAAGACCAAGACATTGAACACTGAGTCTGACTGGAAGATAGATGACCAAGTGGTTGAGTGGTTGAGAAAGTCAACAATATTCATTATTTGCAGGGGGGGGGGGGGGGGGAGGGGGAGGTAACTGGTGGCATACAGAGCAACAGTAGTGCAGTAGGCAGGACACAGCGAGACATATGGGGCACCAAAAAACATGGGGATAGCTGGATACACAGAACACAACCGGAACTGTATGAAAATATTGAACCCATATTGAGCGAGATACGGAAGAGGAGGTTACGATTTGTTGGGCACATCGTGAGGATGAACGAGGAGAGGTTGACGAAGAAGATACAGAATGCAATATGTCACACAGGAAACAACTGGGTGTAGGAAGTCAGAGATGACTCGAAGGCTGTAGGAATAAAAGAAAGGAATTTGCAGGCAATAATATGTGACAGGTAGAAGTATGAAGGGTTGGTGAATGGCCACAGATGGCCAGACACCAAAATCAAAGTTATCTTAACAGAAGAAGAAAGAAACACAAGAAGGGAGAGAATTAAGAGGTATTGGGAAGAAAGAAGATGTGCAAAACAAGCCACATGTGATCCTGAAGAGTCCTAAGGAAGCATAAGAAGAAGAACATCTGAAGTAATGAGTAGTTATCTTACAAATGTGTACTACCTTGTAAACACAGTAACTGTTAAGAATGAACACACTGGTCGTAATAAAGAGCCAGAGGAAGTAATTGACTTAGATGACTTTTATGAGTGGGCAGAAACTTGTAGTTTGTCAGAGGATCAGCAGGTCAACAATTTACATGATTAGGAATTCAAGTACTGATGAGAGAACAAGGTGAGCAAATTGTTGACACTGATTTAATGAGCAAAGAACTAAATATACTTGGGTGTTTAGGTGTTGTGGGAGAAACTGATACTATGCATGTTGTAGATATACGCAAGGATGTTGTTAACAATTTAAGTGGTGTTAATGTCAGTGTCACAACCAATAGGTTCTGTAATCCAACATCTTATGAAGAAACATATGTAGATGATAAATATTCTCTGAATAATAAACCGGACTGTGCAAGTAGGCTACCATTTGTAATGAACAAAGGTGAATTATATCTTTATAATATGCAGCTAAATAGTGATTCAATTAGAAATGATAGTAATTTTAGAAAAATGATTCTTAATGTGTGTTAAATTTCATATCCTGATTGGTGGGAAAAGACTAAATATATTATTCTTGAACAACTGAAAGATAAGGACCTTAGTGACGAATTTTATACTGATGAAAGTGTTTGGATTAATGAAATTATCAATGCAAGTGACAGTGTTAATGATGTGTATGTTAATGTAATGACAGTAGGTAATAAAAGTGACAGTAATATAGGTAATTGTAATTCAGGAAGTCATTGTTTTAGTGAAATTGAAAATGATTTATTGTATGAATGTGTTCAGTCTGTAAAAGGTGATGACATATGTAGTCCATTCATTATAGTAAACGTTGCTACCTGGGAAGGCAAGTGCCTTATAGACACAGGGAGTTAAGTGTCAGGAATATCTTATGAAATGTTATGTATAAAAAAATTTACTGATTTTATGATAGAGTTTCATGTCCTTGAAAATGTTTATTATTTCTTTAAAACATATTTGCTACATTAAGTGTTTGCAAGGGATTTTCTTTGCGTGTAATATGCTCATCATGTTAGTTCTTGAGGTTTCTATATGTCTATTCAATTTGAATGATATTTGATAATGTGTGCAAGTTTAGCTTGTGTAACATCCTCACACGACACTCATTGAGACATCGTTTAAAATGTAAACTACTAATCAACACTAAATGTGCCTCACAACAATTAGCAGTTTTTAAATTTTTTTTTAAATCTTAAAGACAGAGTCTTAATTACTACACGCCTAAGTTGTTGAAACGTCCAACTAAACAAAGGGGAGAATCGTTTTAAGTAAACAACATGAATTACTGTATAATTGTTTCTCAAACACTACAAAGCATAGGCAGTAATATTTTTCTAATTTGATATATACATATTATCCTAATACTTTCAAACAACCTTAACTCTACCCTTGCACTTTTACTTTGAATATGGACTCCTGTAACAGACTGACTGTAGCTTTACTTTTGAAAACAATTTAATTTTTTGTTTATCCTTGGTGTAGGTGTTATAATTTGCAATTTTACACCCAAAACTTTAATGCATTTGTGCTACAAGTTTATTGAATTTATTGTTAGTTATAGGATCCTTTTTGGACCAGCCCATACTTTTGTAGTATTACTCAGACAGATCCCACTAGATAAACATTACCGCAAGGTTAAGTATATATCCGAACCATGTACTTACATACAACCATTGTGTAACCAAAAGGTGATCTCTGTATTTTAATTCTAGACTATGTGGCATTATAATCAACGAAACAATACAAACAGCTAAGCTGTGGAAATAGAGTTGCTTCAGTACAGGCAGAAAACAAACCTATTAAGGGAGCTCAGGAAAGTGCAGATGGACAATGTGTCACATTACTGTGAATATCGAGTAAAGTGGTCAACAAAAGAAAGTAAAACAAACCGATAGTCAAAAGTTACATAAGCTTTTAACGGTTTAATGTGAAGTGTTACGTTATAGACTCATCTAAGTGAAAACCATAAATCATCTTTTGTATTTCATTTACCTTAAAATTAATAATTATATGTTTTCCTTTACTTTGTGTAACATAATTTCAATGTTAAACCTAATGTCATGCCAATTGCTATGGGCAGAAAGTTAGTAAAATTCAAAGAAAACAGTTCTACTAAAAATTTTAATTTATTTAAAATCATATTCTTGGCAGTTCCATTATTGGGGGCAGTTCCTTTATTCTGGTGTCAGAATTTTGTTTGCATGTTCATGCTTACAAAATTCTTGGGGGAGCTATTGTAATGGAACTGACCAATAGAGCCCATTTTGTTATGAAATATTATACACTAATTAAAGTTGTTTCTGAAAAACATTCGCTTAGTATGATGTTAGGGCAGGTGTTGCGATCAGTGCAAGGAATGAAACTTACTTCATGAAGAAACATAAATTACGCACTTTAGGCAATGTAGTAAAGATCTGATGACATATTACCGTATGGTGGGCAACGTTTGTGCTTGTAGTGATGTAGTAAGATTAATGAAACAGTCAAACATACCATACGAAAATGCTGAGTGGCACTTGTTTATTGATGCTTCCAAGACAAGGCTGAAGGCTGTACTATTGCGTAATGGTAATACTTTTCCATCTGTAACTGTAGGGTATTCTGTGACTTTGAAAGAGAACTACATAAATTTGTCAAGAGATACTTGAAGCTATTAAGTATAAGGAAGAAAATTGGAAAATATGTGGTGATCTTAAGGTGGTTGTTTACTAACTGGTCTCCAAAGTGGTTTCACAAAGTATTGCTGCTTCCTTTGTCTTTGGGACAGCCGTGCAACAGATAAACTTTATACAGTTAAGCAGTGGCCACCACGAGAGAAATTGGCTCCAGGGAGAGAAAATGTGAAATATGTACCTTTGGTGAATTCTCAAAATGTTTTCCTTCCCCCACTGCATATTAAGCTCAGCCTTATGAAGAATTTTGTCAAGGGAATGGACAAAAATGCTAATGGTGTCATGTATGTACGTGAAGTGTTCCTTGAATTAAGTGATGCCAAATTGAAAGTGGGGATTTTTATTGGGCCACAAATTAGGAAGTTAATGCATGATAAGAACTTTGAAGAAAAATTAAGTCAGTTAGAACTTGCACCCTGGCATTCTTTTAAGGATTTTATTGAAGGTTTCTTAGGGAATGCAAGTGCAGAAAACAGGGACATATTAGTGGAAACTCTTTTAGAGAAATATAAAAATCTTGGATGCAGAATGTCACTAAAAATGCACTTCTTTCAGCCTCATTTAGCTTTCTTTCCTACCAATTTGGGAGCCGTTAGAGATGAACACAGAGAAAGGTTCCATCAGGACATTTTGCGAATTGAACAGTAGATGGAACCCTACAATGTTAAGTGGCTACTGTTGGTTTTTGAAGTGCGAAGGATATACAAGGTGCCCTACTCAAACCTCCCTGATTTCAAGGACCCAGGAGAGGAAAGCCACAGTAGATACGGCAATTGGTCCCAGATGTTTTTCCTTTTCAAGTAATGCTTTTGCGGGGTAAAAAACAATCTATCTAAAGCTCTCATTCTTTCAAACAAATTTGACACTAATAAATATCTTTTCAGATAGTGTTAAATGTTCTCATTATTTTTATCGGAATTGTAATCAGATTTCCAATGTTACTTTTTATATAGCTGAGTCTACATTCTTGTGGTCACAGGAAGTATATTTGTGGGAATAACCATTAGTTAAGCCTTCGATTGTGGCACCAAATACAATCATTAACCCGGCTACAGGGAGAGAGGGTCCCCTTCCGTATTCCTCCACTGGGGTAATTCCTGTCTGGGGCATCCACGTTGCATTGGTGGGCATCCTACACGTAAGTAGGTGTGAGTGATAGAATGGCTGAGTTCAGGCAGGGACCCAATTCCATGGGGTATAACCCATGCCCAGGGTTACGGGTGAAGACCTTAATGGCAGAGATGGCAGAGAAGAAAGACTTCCGAATGGTGAAGCTGGCAGATGAGGCGACCCTCCTTTCTGGGGGTTAAAGAGGGGAACCACTGTCTTGTGGTGGAGGAGAAACTCCAAAGGCTAAGGGAGTCAACCCCAACAGAAAATCCTTTCTTGCATTAGGCCTAGCAAGCCAGTAGGAAAGTCTTCATATATCGCTTTCAAAACACAGGTGAGAATCGGAACAAACCACTCAGGATTTGACCCCACTGCTTCTTCAAGTATTGGTACGAATGATGGAAGACCTGATGATATTCATCAGTACAAGAAGATGAAACCAAATGGACTAAAAACTAACCTAAATATTGGCATCCTTAATATATTAACCCTCAATGGAAAAATGGAAGAAATGACAGATGTACTAACAGAGAGAAAGTTAGATATTTTGGGATTAAGTGAAACAAACTGGAAGGGAAAAAGTGAGAAGAATTTCAGAGGAGGAGGAAAACTGTACTGGAGTGAGAATAACAGGTTTGGAAGAAATGGTGTGGCAGTGTATAAAGCTGTATTGCGATATAAATCAGACAGGATCATAGTCTTAAACCCAAGATTCCAAAAAGAAACACTAAAAGTTATCTGGATTTATGCACTTCAAGTGGGATGTAGCGAAGAAGAGAAGATGAACTTTGAATGTGAGTTAGAGAACCATATAGAGTGTGCTAATATAGTGATGGGAGATTTTAGGCAAAGACAGAAAGGGATTTGAGCAAGTATTGGGATGTTTTTGATATGGAGGCAGAAATGAAGAAGTGGAAAGACTCCTGGATTTGTGCCAGATGAATGGAATGAAAATAGGAGACAACTGGTTTATGAAGAAAGAAAGTCATATTATCACCAGATACAGGTGGGATGGAAGAACCAAGAGTGTAACTGATTATATTCTAGTAGATAGGGAATGGGGAGAGAAAGTAACAAATGTGAAGATAACTCCAAGTGCGAGTGCAGATGGAGACCATAGATTGCTGGTGGGATAATGGAAAATGAATCAGTGTGTGAAAAATAGAAAACAGAAGAAAGTGATGATGATACGGAACTGGAAACTGAAGGAGAGTGAAAGTGCTGAGAAATATAGAGAATTAATCACACAAAAATTTCCAAAAGAAGTTTTCTGCTATCTAGAAAAATAATGGAGTTTATTCAAAGACACTGTAGTCGGAGCAGCACAAAAAGTATGTGGTAGAACTTCTGGAAAGGAAAAAGTAAGACAGACAAGTTGGTGGGATGATACAACCATCCAAGCAGTCAGAAGAAAAAATGGAGCATGGAGAAATTGATGGAAAACTAAAAATGATGAGGACCATAGAAGATATATAGAGGAAAAGAAGAAGAGCAAAGAAATAGTGGACACAGCAAAGAAAAGGGCATGGGAAGTGTTGTGTACATAGTTCTGTGTAGTCAACGCATACACAACTTTCCCACTAGAGCGTGCCCCGCTAAGCACAACAGCACAGGCGCAGCACTCGTCCGTCTCCACACTACAAGATGGCGCTGCCATAAAGACGGACCAAATTCTGCTTCCGCCGATCCGCGTATTAATATGTAACGCAGCCAATGAGATTGCTGCTAACGTAGAACCTTTTCTCCTCGCGGATCACACTCACGCAGTGATATCTGAATGCTCGAGGTATTATAACGAGTGTACAGACCTCCGATCAGTCAGTCTGCATTAGTCTGCACCAGTCTATAGTCAAGTTTCAGTCTGCGCCTAATAAGATTACCACATTCCTGTACATAGCCATGAAGATAAATGTATAGACACTTTGTCAAGTATCAGAGATATGTGAGAATAAGATTAACGTACCAATACCAAAGGAACTTCAGACTGTCAGTTGTAAACAGCTTCCAGAATCAAGTTATGTAATATCTATGATTTTTATTATTTTAATAAATGTGTGTGAAAATTTATCAAGTTCTGTTTAAAGTTGGTCACCGTCAGTCTGCTACTCTAAGCATGCAAGTGGCATTTCTATCGTCTGACCTAACGGCAGAAGATAAACACGCCACGATAAGACCACGAGACATATTGCTGACACTCGCCTACTTCGTTAGAGCGACAAGTCAAATAATCTGATGGTGTGTGTTCTGAAGGTCTTACAGTACGCACACCACAGGAAGAGTTTACAAAAAAACTTGAAGAAGATGTGAAGAGTAATAAGAAAATGTTCTATAAAATGATGAAAAATAAAAGGAAGGCCTCTAAAGTACCAGTTAAAATGGAAACAGAGGATGATAGTGCAGCTGAAGATCCTGGGAATATAAAAGATCTCTGGAGAGAACATTTTAAGAAACTGTTAAAGGCTGAGGAGCAGGTACATGAGGGAAACAACAAATAATGGAGAAATTGAGAGAAGTGGGAAGCAGAATTAGGACAAATTACGCGGGAAGAAATGGAAATATATGTAAAGAAGATGATTGAGAGGAAAGCCCCAGGACCTGATGAAGTATCAGTGGACATGATAAGAGCAGCAGGTCCAGTAGGAATGCAGTGGCTGCATAGAGTACTGTGAAGTGTGTGGAGAAATAGTAAAATACCTGACGATTACAGAGGAATAACCCTTATGAGTCATACAGTCAAGATTTTTGGGGAGCTGGGTGAACAACAACATGGGTTTAGGAAAAGAAGAAGCACAATCAACCTGATATTTTCTATCTGTCATCTGATGGAAAAAAGTTGGGAGTATAACAAAAGGGCGATAATGGTTTTTATAGACATAGGAAACGCATATGATTCAGTTAACGGGGAAAGACTCTGGGAAGAAATGAAGAAGATATAGAAGATGGATACACTAATGTAATAAAGACAATGTACAGAGGACACAATTGTGGAATTACAACACTGTTGGGGAACTCTGAATACTTTGAAATGAGACAAGGACTTAAACAAGGAAGTGTTCTATCTCCTGAACTTTTTAATGTTGTGATAGAAGGAATGAATAGGGCAAATAGTAACAGAAAAAGACAAAAAGATTATTTTTGCAGATGATATGGTAATATGGGGCAATAAAGAGGTAGATGTAGAGTTACAACTTGATGCATGGAAGGAAATAATGAAAAGGTATGGATTGAAAATAAATAACGATAAGAGGGAAGTAATGGTATTTGGAAGAGACAAAAGGATCAATGGGTATATTACTTTAAATGGAGAAGCCCCTCAAAGTGGTAGACAGTTTCACTTATTTAGGGAGTGAAATATCTAGTGATGGAAGAATAACCAACGAAATTAATAGGAGGTTACAGAAGGGAGGTAATTTCTACCAAACAATAAAACACCTGATTTGGAATAAGTAAGTTTCAGAAAAAAGCAAAACTCCTTATGTATGAGAGTTATTACTTCCCTATTGTCACCTATGGAGGAGAAACATAGTGACAGAAAGGGACTGGAGCAGACTGCAAGCAGGAGAAATGAAGTTTCTCAGAGCAGTTAAGGGAAAAACAAGAATGAACAGAGTAAGGAACATAAATATTAGAAAGGACCTTAAACAATAAAGTATGAGAGAAGAAATGAAGATAAGATATTAAGATGGTACAGGCATGTTAAGAGGATGCGTGGGCAGAGACTTCCCAGAATTATGGAAGAACTATGGAAAAAGACCTAGAGTGCACCCAAGAACACGGTTGAAAACGGGAGCGAGAATACCTGTGGAAAGGAGAGGTGTGACCTGGCAGCAAGTGGAGGAAGACAAGTGGTGGGAGGACCGAGCCAAATGGAGAGGACTCATCAGCACCCAGACCCGGCAGTAGCTGGAGCGGGATCCGGATACATACATACATACAACCATTAGTTAAGCATGAGACAATTTTTATAACATACAGTAAGGTGCAAGGAGTTCCCACCCACAGGGCTATTCAGAGCCTACTTAATCAGGTAGCCAAATTAAGATGTGACAATAATGAATTGTTGAATCGATTATCCGAGTATAGGTCAACATCTAGTGTAACCCCTCCCATACTAGATTAATCAGAGCTGCCCTTGTGACTACCTTCTCTGGCAAGCCAAGTGAGGGTATAGAAGCATTTTTTTGCTGATTTGTTAGCAGCTGCTAAATTTGGCTCCTGGTCAGATGAACGTATGTTGCAAATGACGAAGTTACGGTTAATCAGGGACGCTAAGGTGTATGTACTATATCACAAGGAGTTATGAAATGCATTAACTTTTGCAGAATTGAAACAAGGTTTGCTCAAAAGATTTAAAAAGCAGAATAGTTATCGTTTTTATAGGTTGCAGTGTAACACCATGACCAAAGACACAACAAAACAATAGAAAGCTTTGTGGATAAAATACGAATAGTTAATATTAACACTTACCAATTGTCAGCCAGTGATGAAGCCAATACGTATGTTCTACAAGAAGCAGAGAATAGGGCCTTAGATAGTATTTTGCTAGGATTGCCACCCAAAACTTCACACCGTGTTATGGGAGAATTTCTGAAGAATTCAACTGACACCGTGAATGTTGCTACAGCATTAGAGGAAATAGATGCATATTTTCCACAGGGGTTCTTTGTTTCATGTGCGATGGGCAGGGAAACGCTGCAAAAAACTGTCATCAACCACAGTGTACAAATTGTCAAAGGATGGGCCATCACATTGCTAGTGTAGCTGTACAGGCAAATTTGCAAACAGGGGCCCGTTAAACAGGAACGGGGACCCTGGAACCGCTGCCAGGCGTTCCTATTAAAATTCTATGCTATTAGAGTGCATACAAAGGTGGAGTGCTGGTTACCAGGCACTATTAAGCATAAAACACAGACTATTAGTTGACATTGGGGTTCACATGTAAGTAAACAGTGCACTGAGGTCAGGAGATATGACCCTCCAACATGTAAGTTAAGTGATATAGGCAGAGATGATATACATTCAGTAGGCTGTAAATCACTGTGTTTCACACTGAGGGTGTAACATTCGAAGAGGATGTTATCCTTGGGTTAGATTTCCTGAATAAACATCACACCGTAATCAAACTCGGGCAGTAAACAGTGGAGCACCAGGCAGCACATTCTTCCATTCACTCAGTACTGTACCTGTGATCTACTGTGGCGGTGGCACTGTCTTCTCCTTGTGAATTCACTCATTGCGTTAGTAACAAGCAACTACAGCCTGGCACGGAGTACTCTGTCTTGGAATCGAACCAGCGACCCTCAGATTCGGTGTCTTTTGGTAGAGTTCATCAACCTCTAGGTTCAATACTGAAGAGTTGCAGAATTGCTCAGAACTGGACATATTTCTAATACAGGGAGTCATTATACATTAAATGGCACGGTTTTTGTGCAGCACATTGAGGTCATTCCATATCAAGTGCCCTAGAATAAAAAAGGGTCCCTAATCAACCATCTCAGATTCAGTTCAAAGCTTGTTTTTGTATATATATGTATGTGTTAGGTGAATGAGCAAAATTTTGGCTCAACTGTTAGGGTGCACAGTGCGAAGAATTTGGTTAACTTTGTGCATCGTCTGTGATATCTATTGCTCTGAATTTTTGTATCCTAGTACAGCATTTCTTGATGAATGCAGCAAATTCCTTAGAAATTACTATCCATTGTGCTACTTGGTCTGAAAGTGCCTTGTAAAATTTATCGTAAAAGATTCAAGCCCTACTTTAACCATCCTTTACTATAAGTGAAAGGCAGCTGGAACCTTGGTTTTTGGGCTGCTAGCCAACAACCAGGTGCTCATTATTCTACACTAGTATTAGCATCTATGAGTGAACAGTTCTGATTTCATTGTCCCTTATCTCAAGCGTCAAACTGAAAATTGCAAATTTCTAGCACTTTTCTCAACATCAGTTTTCTATATTGCTATCAATCTGATCTTCTTTTTATTGACACCACCACTGGGAAGAGCACATTTTTTGCTAGAAGGGACTTGAAAAAACAAAATGATAATCTTCCATATAAGGCATTTAAAATAGATTAAAAGAAATCTAAGATGTTACGCTTACCGTATGTATTACAGTGTTGGCAGCTGTTGTGCTGGAGAATGTCAAGGCACTTGTGGTGTGTTTTGTTTTACAAATTATTTGCAGCATGATCTTTTGTTCCTCTGATGTGCAGGTACAACTGTTTCACATATGGATTCCAGAAACTTCTGGAAGTTAGATATGCAGGTATGACTGTTTTATAACACAGGGCATGGGTTCCAGAAATTGAGATGCAGATATTGCTGTTTTATAACACAAGGCATGGATACCACAAACTCCTGAAAGTTTGATATGTTGGAATGACTATTTTATAACAACGCTTGGGTACCGGAAATTTCTGGATATTTAATATGCACGTATGACTGTTTTAAAGTTAGATATAGTGGGATATAGTGGGAATTAGTGAAGTTCGGTGGCAGGAGGAACAAGACTTCTGGTCAGGTGATTACAGGGTTATAAATACAAAATCAAATAGGGGTAATGCAGGAGTAGGTTTAATAATGAATAGGAAAATAGGAATGCGGGTAAGCTACTACAAACAGCATAGTGAACGCATTATTGTTGCCAAGATAGATATGAAGCCCACACCTACTACAGTAGTACAAGTTTATATGCCAACTAGCTCTGCAGATGATGAAGAAATTAAAGAAATGTATGATGAAATAAAAGAAATTATTCAGATAGTGAAGGGTGACGAAAATTTAATAGTCATGGGTGACTGGAATTCGGTAGTAGGAAAAGGGAGAGAAGGAAACATAGTAGGTGAATATGGATTGGGGCTAAGAAATGAAAGAGGAAGCCGCATGGTAGAATTTTGCACAGAGCACAACTTAATCATAGCTAACACTTGGTTCAAGAATCATGAAAGAAGGTTGTATACATGGAAGAATCCTGGAGATACTAAACGGTATCAGATAGATTATATAATGGTAAGACAGAGATTTAGGAACCAGGTTTTAAATTGTAAGACATTTCCAGGGGCATATGTGGCCTCTGACCACAATCTATTGGTTATGACCTGTAGATTAAAATTGAAGAAACTGCAAAAAGGTGGGAACTTACGGAGATGGGACCTGGATAAACTGAAAGAACCAGAGGTTGTACAGAGATTCAGAGAGAGCATAAGGGAACAATTGACAGGAATGGGGGAAAGAAATACAGTAGAAGAAGAATGGGTATCTTTGAGGGATGAAGTAGTGAAGGCAGCAGAGGATCAAGTAGGTAAAAAGACGAGGGCTAGTAGAAATCCTTGGGTAACAGAAGAAATATTGAATTTAACTGATGAAAGGAGAAAATATAAAAATGCAGTAAATGAAGCAGGCAAAAAGGAATACAAACGTCTCAAAAATGAGATCGACAGGAAGTGCAAAACGGCTAAGCAGGGATGGCTAGAGGACAAATGTAAGGATGTAGAGGCTTATCTCACTAGGGGTAAGATAGATACTGCCTACAGGAAAATTAGAGAGATCTTTGGAGATAAGAGAACCACTTGTATGAACATCAAGAGCTCAGATGGAAACCCAATTCTAAGCTAAAAAGGGAAAGCAGAAAGGTGGAAGGAGTATATAGAGGGTCTATACAAGGGCGATGTCCTTGAGGACAATATTAAGGAAATGAAAGAGGATGTAGATGAAGATGAAATGGGAGATATGATACTGCGTGAAGAGTTTGACAGAGCACTGAAACATCTAAGTCGAAACAAGGCCCCGGGAGTAGACAACATTCCATCATAACTACTGATAGCCTTGGGAGAGCCAGTCCTGACAAAACTCTACCATCTGGTGAGCAAGATGTATGTGACAGGTGAAATGCCCTCAGACTTCAAAAGGAATATAATAATTCCAATCCTGAAGAAAGCAGGGGTTGACAGATGTGAAAATTACCGAACTTTCAGTTTAATAAGCCACGGCTGCAAACTACCAACACAAATTCTATATGGACGAATGGAAAAACTGGTAGTAGCCGACCTCGGGGAAGATCAGTTCGCCGGCCGCGGTGGTCTAGCGGTTCTGGCGCTGCAGTCCGGAACCGCGGAACTGCTACGGTCGCAGGTTCGAATCCTGCCTCGAGCATGGGTGTGTGTGATGTCTTTAGGTTAGTTAGGTTTAAGTAGTTCTAAGTTCTAGGGGACTTATGACCTAAGATGTTGAGTCGGATTCCGTAGAAATGTTGGAACATGTGAGGCAATACTGACCCTACGACTTATCTTAGAAAATAGATTAAGGAAAGGCAAATCTACGTTTCTAGCATTTGTAGACTTAGAGAAAGCTTTTGACAATGTTGACTGGAATACTCTCTTTCAAATTCTGAAGGTGGGAGGGGTAAAATACAGGGAGCAAAAGGCTATTTACAATTTGTACAGAAACCAGATGGCAGTTATAAGAGTTGAGGGCCATGAAAGGGAAGCAGTGGTTGGGAAGGGAGTGAGACAGGGTTGTAGCCTATCCCCGATGTTATTCAATCTGTATATTGAGCAAGCGGTAAAGGAAAAAAAAGAAAAATTTGGAGTAGGAATTAAAATCCATGGAGAAGAAATTAAAACTTTGAGGTTCACCGATGACATTGTAATTCTGTCAGAGACGGCAAAGGACCTGGAAGAGCAGCTGAGTGGAATGGACAGTGTCTTTAAAGGAAGATATAAAATGAACATCAACAAAAGCAAAACAAGGATAATGGAATGTAGTCGAATTAAGTCGGTTGATACTGAGGGCATTAGATTAGAAAATGAGACACTTAAAATAGTAAAGGCGTTTTGCTATTTGGGGAGCAAAATAACTGATGATGGTTAAAGTGGAGAGGATATAAAATGTAGACTGGCAATGGCAAGAAAAGTGTTTCTGAAGAAGAGAAATTTTTTAACATCGAGTATAGATTTAAGTGTCAGGAAGTCGTTTCTCAAAGTTGTATGGAGTGTAGCCATGTATGGAAGTGAAACGTGGATGATAAATAGTTTGGACAAGAAGAGAATAGAAGCTTTAAATATGGTGCTACAGAAGAATGCTGAAGGTTAGATGGGTAGATCACATAACTAATGAGGAGGTATTTTGGAGAGAAGAGAAATTTGTGGCACAACTTGTCTAGAGGAAAGGATCAGTTGGTAGGTCATATTCTGAGGCATCAAGGGATTACCAATTTAGTATTGGAGGGCAGTGTGGAGGGTAAAAATCATAGAGGGAGACCAAGAGATGAATACACTAAACAGATCCAGAAGGATGTAGGTTTCAGTAGGTACTGGGAGATGAAGAAGCTTGCACAGGAAAGAGTAGTATGGAGAGCTGCATCAAATCAGTCTCTGGAGTGAAGACCATAACAACAACAACTCTGAAAGAAATTGAATCTCTTTGAGTTATTTTATGGGAGAGCTATCAGGAAAACACACACATAATTTAGAGGCAATGAGGCATGCTGTGTGGGCAATCTTTTCACACAAACAATCCATTGACCAAACACCAATGCACAATCTGTCTCCAAAACATGATTGTTGTAAGTTCAACAATAGAAATGAGACAGTCACACAAATGCGATTGAATGCAATTAAGCCCACATTCAGGTTTTTTGCAAATCCTGATTTATTGAGGAAGTGCCTTCACGGAAAGACACAAAAAGCAAATGAAAGCCTCAATAATTTAATTTGGATTAGATGCTCAAATATGACATAATGTGGAATTAAATTACTCAAAATAGGTGTCTATGATGCAGTTTTATGTTACAATAATGAAATAATGGCAGAATTGAAGTGTTGAAGAGAGTCGGTGTAGTTTCCGGTGTGTTTACCAAAAAAACATTTTTCACCATCGAGGAGAGCAGGGACAATAAAGCTAACAGATCAGTGTCTTACCTGCAAATACAGGCCAGGCAGATTCAAAGAGGAGAGAAGAGAAACTTGGAGGATGAGGAGTGTCAGTATCGAGGATTCTAAATTGAGGTAAGCTTATTACATGTAGAAGTCCGAGAAGAAAATCTTTGAACCTCATTTTCTCTGTTTTACATTTTTTACATTATTAGAAGCCTTTTCTCAAAAAGTGTATGCGCTGCTATGAAATTTTCAGGAACTGTTCGCAACATTTTGCTGTCTCCCTGGAACTAAAAAAATACGAGATCCAGCAATTTTAGATGATTGTATGTAGAAATATATTTAATTTTTGATGTGCAAAATTAAAAACTCTGTTAATGATACAATTTGTACCATAAACTAATATCTGTAGTTTAGTGGTCTTACAACCTTCTCAGGACACTACAATAAAATTTTCAGATTAATTGCATGATTATAATTTGACTTATGGCTTTTTATAAAAAAAGGCAATAAAAAATTAAAAATTCAGATTCCTGGCAAAATATTAATCCTGCATATTTTATGCACTAGTACTCAGGGATGTACCTCTTTTTTAGACAAATATCAGTGTCCTATGAGAAGTTCAGGCAGGCAGGTGCTAATGAGGTCCAAAACTCACAAAAATCTCACAACAGGAAAGTAAATAATAATGTTACCATATTTAACCAAAATATTCGTGGATTAAAGAAAAAAGTAGATTCTCACAAAAGTAAAGTAAAAAATAATGTTACCATTTTTCACCAAAATATTCCGGGATTGAAGATTAAAGTAGATGAGCTTCTGGTTTGTTTAGATGAGATTGAATCTGATAATGTAATAGATACCCTATGCCTGTTTGAGCTTCACATTGTGTCTGATATGGAGAAGGTAAATATCAGTGGTTATAAACTAGCTGCACATATGAGTAGAGAGAATAAGGTGGGAGGAGGAGTTGCCATATATGTCAAAAGTTATCACTGTGTAGAAAGCTTAGATACAAAAATGTTTTGTCTAGAGCAACATATAGAAGCATGTGCCTGTCAACTTAAACTGAAGGAGGGCTCTTTTATAATTGTGCCTGTCAACTTAAACTGATGGAGGGCTCTTTTATAATTGTAACAGTATATAGGTCCCCTTCAGGAAAATTTCATTTATTCCTGGAAAACTTGGATGCCTTGTTGTGCTATCTGTCAGATAGGGGAAAGCAAATTATTATTTGTGGGGACTTCAATGTTGATTCACTGAAAGAGTGTAATAGGAAGAATGACCTGGAAGTCTTGCTTGGTTCTTTCAATTTGTCATCTGTCAGTAATTTTCCTACTTGGGTAGTAAAGGACAGCAGCACATTGATAGATAACATTTTTATAGACCAAGATAGGTTTAAAAACATAAATTCTTGTCCTGTTGAGAATGGCCTTTCTGATCATGATGCTCAGCTAGTTACAGTATATGACATAGCTCCATTCAGTAATTCAAAACTACCCTCCAAAGTTGTGCGTTCAATTAATGACTCAACAATTAGAAATTTCAGAGAAAATCTTCAGCAGTTAGACTGGGATGAGGTGTACAAGGAACCCGATGCTAATTTAAAATGTAACTTATTTCATGATACACTTGTAAGAGAATTTGAAAACTGTTTCCCCAAGAAAGTAGTTAAATCTAATTATAAGAAACCATGCAAAAACCTTGGCTTACTAAAGGAATAAAAATATCTTGTAACCACAGAAGGGAACTGTATCTAACAACAAGAAAAAGTAATGATCCAGAAACAGCCAAATATTATAAAAACTACTGTGCTACATTAAGAAAAGTTATTAAAAAATCCAGAAGCATGTGCGTCATGTCTGAGATTAATACCTCTGACAACAAAATCAAAACAATTTGGAATATTGTTACAAGGGAGACAGGGCAACCAAGAGTAGAGGATGATGGCATCACCATCAAAGCAAATGGAAACTTGATGAACAACAAACCAGAAGTCGAAAACATTATGAATAATCATTTTTTAAATGTTGTAGAGAAAATAGAATCTAAATGTTCATTAGAAAAAGCAAGGCAGTTAATGGAAGAGGCCTTACCAACACCATTTGATACAATTGAAATTCCACCCACCTCTCCTTCTGAAATTAGGAAGATAATAAACTCTCTCAAGAATAAGAGCTCACATGGAATTGATGGCATTTCCAGCAGGATAATAAAAGCTTATTCCCAAGAAATAAGTGGGATTCTTAGCCACATATGTAACAGCTCTCTGAACCAGGGCATTATCCCAGACAGACTGAAGTGTGCCATTGTTAAACCACTGCATAAAAAAGGGGGATATGTCTGATGTCAACAACTATCGCACAATCTCTCTTCTGACTGCCTTATCCAAAATTCTTGAAAAAGAAATGTATTGTGGAGTAGCTTCACACCTTTGTATAAATAAAGTTTTAACAAAATGTCAGTTTGGTTTCCAGAAGGGTTTTTCAACGGAAAATGCTATATATACTTTCACTAATGAAATATTAAATGCTCTGAGTAACCGTAAGTCACCCGTTGGGATTTTTTGTGATCTATCAAAGGCTTTTGATTGTGTAAATCATGGAATACTTCTAGATAAGCTCAAGTACTGTGGTATGAATGGGACAGTGCTCAAATGGTTTAAATCATACCTAACTGGAAGAGTGCAGAAAGTTGAAATAAACAGCTCACATAATATGCGAAAAAGTGGTGATTTCTCGAACTGGGGAACAATCAAGAATGGGGTGCCACAAGATTTGGTCTTGGGTTCTCTGCTGTTCTTAATATATATTAATGACTTGCCATTCTATATTCATGAAGATGCAAAGCTGGTACTTTTCGCTGATGATACAAGTATAGCTATCACACCCAACAGACAGGAATTAACTGGCGAAATTGTAAACGATGTTTTTCAGAAAATCATAAAGTGGTTCTCTGCAAATGGGCTCTCATTAAACTTTGACAAAACACAGTATATACAGTTCCACACAGTAAATGGAATGACACAATTAATAAATATAGACTAACCGTAGGGGAGACTGTAGGGGACTGTAGGGGAAGACTTGACTCTACAGAATGATAAAATCTGACATCATGTTCGCAGTCTGTCTTGGTATCTGACAGGACATGGGATTCGAAGAAAGGATTGGCCAGCAAGCTCATTGGATCTGAATTACATAGAACATGCATGGAGTTTGCTCAGAAGAGCGATTGCTAGTCATCAACATCCTCCATTAATGAATGAAGCTGCCAGAAATGCTGCCATTGTGGGACGATGCATCTCAAGACGCCTGCACTGCATTGATACTGAACATGCCCTATCGCATTCAAGAGTGCCTGAGGATTCGTGGAGGATCTGCATGTTATTGAACAATGCACTGCACACACCATTTTACGGTTTCCGATGTTGTGGGACATTTTGAATTTTTTTGTTTTTCAAAAAATGTTCCTTCTTCATTTCATAATCTGTTCAAAGAGAACATTTGGAGTAGTTTTCCTTTGAGTAATATTCTACTTATATTATCACAAAATGCAGTATAAGATGTTTATCTCATTTCAAGATACAAGAACCAATCACATGTTTAACTTTTTTTGACAGATGTATTTAAGTAGCAAAAGAAATTAAAGGAATTCACATTGCTCTTGGATCCAAATGTTTGAACTACAGAAACAGAGACTATAGCACTGTAATTAATTAATTAATTAATTACTTTATTTATTTATTTCAGAATACAAATAGTCGCACTGATCAACTTTTTTTCAGCCGAACAAAATGTTCAAATGAGTTGGGTATTTTTCAGAGGTTGTTACAAAAAGGTACAGCCAAACTTTCAGGAAACATTCCTCACACACAAATAAAGAAAAGATGTTATGTGGACATGTGTCCGGAAACGCTTAATTTCCATGTTAGAGCTCATTTTAGTTTCGTCAGTATGTACTGTACTTCCTCGATTCACCGCCATGATTTCATACGGGATACTCTACCTGTGCTGCTAGAGCATGTGCCTTTACAAGTATGACACAACATGTGGTTCATGCACAATGGAGCTCCTGCACATTTCAGTTGAAGTGTTCGTGCGCTTCTCAACAACAGATTCAGTTACCGATGGATTGGTAGAGGCGGCCCAATTCCATGGCCTCCACGCTCTCCTGACCTCAACCCTCTTGACTTTCATTTATGGGGGCATTTGAAAGCTCTTGTCTACGCAACCCTGGTACCAAATGTAGAGACTCTTCGTGCTCGTATTGTGGACGGTTGTGATACAACACGCCATTCTCCAGGGCTGCATCAGCGCATCAGGGATTCCATGCGACGAAGGGTAGATGCATGTATCCTCGCTAACGGAGGACATTTTGAACATTTCCTGTAACAAAGTGTTTGAAGTCACGCTGGTACGTTCTGTTGCTGTGTGTTTCCATTCCATGATTAATGTGATTTGAAGAGAAGTAATAAAATGAGCTCTAACATGGAAAGTAAGCGTTTCCGGACGAATGTCCACATAACATATTTTCTTTCTTTGTGTGTGAAGAATGTTTCCTGAAAGTTTGGCCATACCTTTTCGTAACACCCTGTATATTTGAATTACAAAAACTGATGCAAGTATTTCCAAAAAAATATATAAAATTGTAAAACAACTTGCTTACAAGCTTGGCATTATCGAAGAGGTAGAAGAACCTCAGGGGATCTTTTGGGCATGAACTGCAACATAGGAAAAATGTCAAGGCAGCATCAAGTGGCCAAAAGGAAGAGAGAATACATGAATTTCAGTCAACTGTCGTTTCTTCAGACCATTGCCAGCATAAGGAAAGAAGATATTCATGACACACTCAAAAATTAAAAAAAAAAAACAGCCTATCTGCATTAAAGTAAAAATAAGAGTTTCCTGTTGTGTGAGCATGAGGAAGGTAGCTGATATGTTAAAATTATTGTTGTTCTGTATAATCATTCCTGAAATTAACAGTTACTGCTATTGTATGGTTCAACATGATTAACATGTGACTTGCAGTACCTTCAGCTGGGGTAACGTTGGCCCTCTGCAGGCAACATTTGCCCAGAGAAAAACAAAGATTCTATGTCTTGCAGCTCACACATGCATGGAGGTATAAGGAGATGCATACATGCACCAATGAATATCCTTGTTTCTAGTCTTGAACGATAGGTGGTAACATCAGCTACACTGCTAGTTCACTGTTTTTGTGATTCACAAATTTGCCACTGCACCAGCACTTGTTTTGTTATGGTCTGCAACTCGCGGCAAGTTAGTGTGGTTCTAACTTTCATTTGGTTATCAGTTACGGAAGTAATTTAGTTTTCGGTAAGTAGGCCTAGTTTTTGTTTCCGCTTCGTTTGTCTAGATTAAGATTTAAAACAGAGAGATGTCAATTTCTCCATATAAGTATGAAATAAATATTGTATTTCGCGATGGGGTAACATTGGCCCATGTTTTGGGGTTACGTTGGCCCAAACGATGTTAGGCTTACAGGTTGTTTATTTCGTTATCTATCAGTAATTTTTTTCATTGCCCTTTTGAACAGAATTCTTCCCAATGAGACTGAGAAATGTTTTTCTTCTTATTTAACAGACAATGTCACGAATACCCAAGAAGAAACTTGGCTGTAAATCATACACAAATTACTCACCGGAGAAGTTGGAAGAATGTTTAGAAGCAATTCGTGCACATCAAATGACGCAGCCTGAAGCAGAACAAAGGTTTGGGATACCCAGATCGACAATAAAAAACAAGCTTGCTTGCAAGCATTCAAAAAATGTAGGACGATCTCGACTGTTTACAGATGAGGAAGAACTTTCCTTTCAACACCGTCTCATAAAGTTGTGCGATTTTTGATTTCCAATTGATGAACTGGACTTTCGTATGGCTGTCAAAAGTTATTTAGATAAAAAGGGTGACAATATTCCTGTGTTCAAGAATAATTTGCTTGGTTATGAGTGGACAAAATACTTTTTGAAGCACCACAATGAACTCTCTGTTAGAATGAGCTGAAACATCAAAAAGGTAAGAGCTCAAATCACTGAAGCAGGCTTGAACAGTTATATGGATAACTTGAGTGAAGCTGTGAAAGATGTTCCACCGTCCAGAATCTGGAATTATTATGAAACGAACATCTGTGATGACCTAGGAAGTAAGAAGGTGATTTGCAAACGAGGTGCAAAATATGTAGAAAACATTTGTAACTTTAGTAAGAGCTCAACTTCTATACTGTTCTGTGGCAATGCTGAGGGCAGGTACTTGCCACCTTATGTAGTGTATAAAGCTAAGCACATTTGGTCCATATGAACAGAAAATGGACCTCAGCTCACTCGATACAAAAGAACCAAAAGTGGCTGGTTTGATGGAGTGACATTTGAAGATTGGTTTTTATCTCACTTTCTCCCTCCAGTGAAGCATGAAGAACAACAAATTGTACTCATTGGCGATAATCTGTCTTCCCATATTAACCAACAAATGATTCAGGTGTGTGAGGAAAATACCATTAGGTTTGTGTATTTACCACCTAACACCAGTCATCTCACACAACCATTAGATGTTGCTGTTTTTGCTTCGATGAAGAAACTATGGCGAGGGATCTTGAGGAAGTGGAAAGAGTCCAAGTCTAGCTCCAAGTTTACTACAGTCCCTAAAGACATGTTTCCTGTACTCCTGTATGAACTAATGGATGGCTTAAAAGTGAACATATCCAAAAATCTTATGTCCGGCTTTGAAAAGTATGGAATTTTTCCATTAAACAGGGAAAAGCTTATAGAATGCTTGCCGATGAATAAAAATCAAGTTGACATGGTACGAGAGGAATTCCTAGAACAGTTAGAGAGAAAAAGAAGTGAATATTTAACTTCCTCGACTGATGCTAAGAAAAGAAGAAAGAAGCTAGATGTACGTGGTGGGAAAAGCATCTCCGTTAACACTCTGAAACCGCTTGCTGCTGAGATACCTGCCTCTTCTCCACTTTCACCCAGAAATAAGGAAAGACAGAAGAGAAACACTCTGCCAAGTTGCTCAGATGATGATGATCCTGATGTATCACTGGGAGAATCAAGTGAAAAAATGAAACATTTTCAGTGCTTGAGGAGTGTTCATCAATCTGTAATGAGGATTATGTTGAAAATTACTTTGTAATTTTCCTTTTCAATGGGGAAAAGTATCCAGGACAAATAAGACAGATTAACAAGATGGGCTGTGTTGTTGAATGCATGGAGAAGAGACTTACTTGTTGTAGGTGGCCTGAAAGACCAGATTCGATGTTATATTCTTAGAAAGATGTGTTGTTCAAAATAAAAGAACCCAAAAAGGTGTCTAATAGGAACCAATTTTCATTTCCTGAATTGGACAACTTTAATTAATCAATTACTGGAATATTTAAACTGTTCTGAGCTTTTACAATAAATAATAAAACAAAAATATACTAATTGGTATTTCCTTTTTCATTCTCTCTCCTTAACTTTTAGTTATTTAACTCAATTTTGGGATTTAAAAGACTTATTGAAGTGTAGTAACATTCTATAATTCTATTGCATTTTTTTAAGTTTTTGTAGACACATGGGAACATGTGGGACTAAGTTACCCCAAGTGAAGTTAACATTGGCCCAATTTAAAAAAAAAAAAAAAAAATATTGCAGTCATAAACAGTTTCTAAAATTCGTTAACACTAGACTGATCATCACATATGGAATGTAGATGCTTTAAAAATATTGTATTACAGTTTACCAGTACTCTGTCAGCTACCAAGAGCTTTTGTTGTTGTTGTTGTGGTCTTCAGTCCTGAGACTGGTTTGATGCAGCTCTCCATGCTACTCTATCCTGTGCAAGCTTCTTCATCTCCCAGAACCTACTGCAACCAACATCCTTCTGAATCTGCTTGGTGTATTCATCTCTTAGTCTCCCTCTAAGATTTTTACCCTCCACGCTGCCCTCCAATACTAAATCCCTTGATGCCTCAAAACATGTCCTACCAACCAATCCCTTTTTCTAGTCAAGTTGTGCCACAAACTCCTCTTCTCCCCAATCCTATTCAACACCTCCTCATTAGTTATGTGATCTACCCATCTAATTTTCAGCATTCTTCTGTAGCACCACATTTCGAAAGCTTCTATTCTCTTCTTGTCTAAACTATTTATCATCCATGTTTCACTTCCATACATGGCTACACTCCATACAAATACTTTCAGAAACAACTTCCTGACACTTAAATCTATACTCGATGTTAACAAACTTCTCTTCTTCAGAAACGCTTTCCTTGCCATTGCCAGTCTCCATTTTATATCCTCTCTACTTCGACCATCATCAGTTATTTTGCTCCCCAAATAGCAAAACTCCTTTACTACTTTAAGTGTCTCATTTCCTTAACATGTCAAATATTGTGGAAAAGTGGGCCAGTGTTACCCCTGCTGATGATATCTGTTAAATTTGAGAGAAATTCTCATAAAATTAATGCAATAGTGCTGAATAAATTATCTGCCATGTTGTCCCCCTTCCAGCACCAAAACTGGCTATGTAATATGATAACTGTACAAATTGTTCAGTCCTTTTTCAATTTATGCTTACTGAACTGGCCTCTCTAATATAGATAGGTCACAGAGTTGTCTAACTAGGTATTCTCTAGATATACTCCAGGTAGAGGAAATTTCACTACAGTGTACACTCAGAGGCGAAACACTATAGCCAGAGACGCCTGCGTCTAGCAAGGTTTTTGTCCACAGGATAAAAGCACATTTAGAAATAATATTCGGACAAATGAATCTGTTCCACCATGCAAAGTTTCAACTGCTCCAATTCCTTACATGGTCAGTGGATCAAACAAGGCTCTTCAACTGCTTAGCTTGCCCAATAAGAAGACCTAGACATTTGCACATCTCTGGTAGCATCTGATCATCTGACGCATAGGCTTCCATTTTCTGACGGCCCTCCTAACCTCTTTCCAGTGGTGCCTATGATGATGATTTCTCTGCTTTCTCCTATATCGTCTTCTAGTTCTAGCACTGGTGATGAGAGTTATACTGGTGTGCCTGTGAAATTACTGCTGCTGGTGACAGTGATGCTGCATGTAGTGGTTCTATTTCTGGTAACTGAACGGTCCTGTTATTGGTAACACTTATGCTTGCTTTGATAGTTCTACTGAAGGTGACGATTCTGATGCTGATTACTGTTTGGGGTTGGTCATCTCTGAGTATCCCATGTCTGATGAAATCATTTGACATATCATATAATTATGGTTTCTATACAAACGTGGCATCTAGGAATCTGCTGCAAAGGTCATTGAATTTCCTGACTAATTATTTGCTTGCACAGGAGTTTTCCATCAGCGTAAGCTGTACTTGTGTGGAGAACTAACTACTAACACATTTCACTGAAGCATTCTCTCAAGTGTTTCTGTTGGCATCCTTGTTATTTAACAACTTATCAATGGAGATCACTGCTACTTACTTTCATTTCCAACGACATAATTTATTCCTCTTGTTCCTTTCTTTATTGCCTTGTGATCTATGTCTACATCCGTACTGCGCAAACCAGTGTGAAGTACACAGTAAAAGATAGGCCTACATCCCATTGTACCACTTTTTCCACATTTCATCCGTGTATGGATCGCAGGAAGAATGTCTGCTGAAACGCCTCTGAGCGCGCTGTCATCTCGTCTTCAATGGGGACGATACGTTGGTGGTTGTAGTATATTTCTCGCTTACTGCTGGAAGTTGTTGATTATGTGAGCTTTCGCAATTAGTCGGCGTCTGTCTTCACGTGTTTCGCAATTCAAACTCCTTGACGTCTCCCGCGGTTCAATACTAGTACATTGTTATAACTACACTAAGTAAATAGTTCATCAGCTTCCTTCTACTTCACCAAATTAATTCCAATTTTATGACTCTTTTAAATTACTGAATTTCGCGCTTCTTTGGGAGTAAATGGTAGCCCCATTGTTCATAACGAAAAAGTACTGTATTGGACACTTAAGAACAGTTATTCATTTAGAATAAGATCAGGTCAAGGAATAAATGCACGGAAAGAATGAGAGCAATTGTTGCTCTTATCTAGAATTTTGCATGTTTCACTTTGTCAAAAACCAAGTGTAACTAACGTGCACTCAAAATGTTTTTAAACCCTCGGTAGATTAGATTTTTAAGGACATGAATTACGTGATAGTCTAAAAAACAGTCTGAAGTTTCGTGAAGCATTCCCACTTGCTCTGAACTTTAACTGAATTGGAAGTCTGTCAATGAGCACAGAGTACTCAATGCTACACGCGCTCACAGCTGTATCTTTGTCAAGGGAGCACAGATCTTTTGCCAAACATCATAATAAGGTAAGCGTCATGGCGGCAATGAAAGAAGTGGTGTCATTGTATCAGCAACTGAAAACAGAATGGAACAAGAAACCACCGAACCTGAACAAATGTGGAGAACTTTTAACGAAATTAAAGGTAGTAATGTTCTTTTGTAAAATATTCACTCAGTACTTCTTAAGTAATTTCTACTTGTAAGATTGTGCACGGAAGGAGGTAAATTATGTGACACCTGGTAAACCTGACACCCACACCTTGGTTCTCGATATGTTTCTGTGCCCTTTGATCATCAGTTTTTCACTTTATATTTTGAAGCGGAATTTTAGTCTCTTGTCGTTCGTAGTCAGTTCAGTAAACCCAGCAACCTCTACTCATCCCATTTGTTTCGTATCATTCCCACGACCAAGATTTCAGGGGGATGGCCACTA
This sequence comes from Schistocerca serialis cubense, assembly GCF_023864345.2. Taxonomy (NCBI): domain Eukaryota; kingdom Metazoa; phylum Arthropoda; class Insecta; order Orthoptera; family Acrididae; genus Schistocerca; species Schistocerca serialis. The sequence continues at coordinate 238,344,344 of NC_064647.1, read as the reverse complement.
TCGCATGATATCTCCTAATATATTAAGGCAATAAGTTCGCTTGACACGACAGTTTTGTTTTTTGAATTAACAGAGAATATGCTGGCCTTGATACAATTTCTTTCGAACAAGATTATACTTTTTAGTGACTGCGTATGCCCAGAAATGTTCTTTGTGATTCTTATTTAGCTGTCTTTGTGTGCTTTCGTGGCAAATGGTCAGGGAAGCGGTGTATTAGATTTGGGCAGTTTGCCTCTCAGCAAGGAATTTTTCAGATTGTCGTCTATAGCATGAGAATGTTTTGTGCGAAAACACATTTAGGTTGTACGTAATTGTAAGAGTTGCAAGCAAATTTTTACCACAAAATTGTTCAATTAATGTAAAGGAATAGTCATTTGTTAGTATGGTCAAGCATTGCTGCCACTATGACAGGTTTCACTGCTGTCAATTATTCCTCCACATTCGTGTTGATGTAGCTATATACATGTCAGTCCCAAGCCCTACCCACCCACAAACTACTTTGGCTGAGTAGCATGGTATATGTATGAAAGGTGTGGTGTTGTAATAATAATCCACCAGGACTGTTTTTCCCCCCTCTGCTGGCTATGAGAGATGGTTAATTGTGACGTCGTGTGGTATAAAATCTTAAATGTTATTTCTCATTTGATACTTTTTTCATCACAATAAATTTACAGATTAGCAATGTTTTATGCAAATAGTTGTTTGTGGTTCTCTGCTGTTCTATTTTGTACATTCCTTGGATGGTGGTTTATAATTGGCATTGTTAACTGTAATTTGTAAATTTTATAGTTTGGCATTGTTGTTCTTTGATGTATATAATACATTTAGCTCTTTGTGAATGCAAACTACAAGTATAATTTGTATTTCTAGTAAAATTCCGAAACATTTTCTCCTAAATTTTTCAGTGTTTTGGATATTTGTGCAATAGGTTCACAATAATGGTATGTGGCCAAAACCAGTTGCTTGTTAAACAATTTAAACAGCAGTTAATAGTGTCAGTATCATCATTTTGAAGTTTTATGAAAGCTCTAAGACCCAATAAATAATAGTATTTTAATATTAGTTTTGGATTACTAAACTCAGCATTCATTGCTGTGAATGCAGACAGATTGTTAACAATCTTTGCTGAATTTTGCTAGTGTGTTGTTAAGTTGGTGTACTAGAGTCAGAGCTACCTGTCAAAGAAGTCAGACTGGCTGGGCAACGATGGAAAGCTTAGTCAGTCAAGTACCTTTGCTTTTCCATTTTAACAAGTCATTCTAACAGCCCTTGCACAAAATTTCTTCAGAGATGGCACAGGTAGTATTGCCGTGTATGTGTGGCATGTGGTCTGATATGGATGGTGCCAATTTGATGCTTGCTGACAAGTCTCATTGCCTATGAGCTTATATTAACTGAATGCTCGATGGTAACATACTCTTTTACATGTCCCCTATTGAAAATAAGACTATGCTTAAATTTCTATGGTGATTAAATATTCCTGTGTCTTAAACATTATGGATAATTTCCCTTGATGTGGGGAACACTACAAAAGTTGCATCTGTGTATGTCAAAACAATTTCCCCTACTTCTCAGTTCCCACCCCCACCCCAAAAGCAGAACTCACACTTCCCTCTGTGTCTTTATACATTATTGGGGAAATAAATTGACAGCAAGGTGTGAAAGGGGATAGAAGATCGCCTGAAGTAACACCATCAAGTTGTTCAGTATATTATTAAATAAGGTCATGTGACGGTAAGCAAGAGCTGAAACAAAGTAAAATTAGCTTCACATTTTCCAAGTATCAGTTGTAAAGACTCAATAGAGCCAGTCTCTCTCAATAAAGAAACATCGAAGCTCACTAGAATTATTAACTCATAAGATTCAAGACAATAGAAAATAAGTAAAAATCCAGTGTGATGAGTTTCCCTGCGGAAGGTCCTTGTAAATGCAAATTAAATAAAAAGCTGCTGCACTGACATTTTGCTCTCATTTCCAAGAATTGGGGTTCAAATCTATATCTGGCCAGCCATATTTAGATTTTCTGTATTAAGACTTGTCGTCCAGTCAATGATATATGATCCTGGACACCAGGCAGTGCTGACAGCTTTCAGCTCTGAAGTGTAAATGGCTGCATATGGAAACAGTCTGTAGAACTTGAATAACACTGAAGCATTACTGTAGACATGCACAAAATTGTTTTATGTGCTTGGTCGAGATAGTCATGCCAAGCCCACTGCAAATGTCAGGGATAGTCTCTCACCAACTCTACTGTAGTACAGTATGGTTCTTTTGGAAACAACTGATTCCCATCCACACCAGTGTTCAGTCTGAGCTTGTTTTCCATCTCATATCATTGGAGCTCAGAATTTTGTGTGATATCAACTTGCTAATGAAAACGAGTAAAATGTGTAAGAATATATGCAATCCAATATTTTATTAGATATTAAGCATAAAGCGTAGAGGGAGACCACGAGATGAATACACTAAGCAGATTCAGAAGGATGTAGGTTGCAGTAGGTACTGGGAGATGAAAAAGCTTGCACAGGATAGAGTAGCATGGAGAGCTGCATCAAACCAGTCTCAGGACTGAAGACCACAACAACAACAAGCATAAAACAATAATTTTAACTGAAAACAACTTCGGAGTTACACTATAGCATGCTATATTAGCTTAATATGCACTTAAAAAGTCAAGGAACATGAAAAGTACATTAAGAAGGTATGTTTCAGTTACTAAATTTTAAAAGTCTATACTGTTGCCATGCCAAGTACACTAATGTGTTAGCAAAAGAAAATTATCTTTTGTCACTGTTTATTAAAATACCTTTCACTGAAATTACTTATGTACCCTACCTTACCTTTCATTTTGAAAGCAATGATCGTCCAAATACTTGTCCAAATTGTTTGCAGGCATAGGATCTTGCCAGTCAGAAAGAATGTTATTGTAGGAGAAAAATGATCCCTCCACATAACATGATATTGATGGTGGGAATTTTAGGAGAGGAAATGTTCCTGGAGAGTTGTCCACTGCATCGTCTTCTCTCTTGATGGCGGTACTGCATGCAGTAGCAAAAGTCGAATAACCTGGTTTCTTGCAAAAATAGTGTCAAATGTACTCAGGGGCCCTCTGCCCAGGAACACTCCCAATCTCCATTAGTTTTCATTTGATGTTTCAACAATAGTCCTGATAGATTCTAATTCCTCAAGGTTGCTGGTAAGGGAGCTGGAATTGCTATAATTGTATTACAGAGCATTTGAATTTTAGGTTCACCAGTAGTTTAAGAATCATAAAAGGTTTTATACTTGGATGAGACCTGGAGACGTCAGAAGGTTTCAGGTTGATTATATAATTGTAAGGCAGAGATTTAGGAACCAGGTTTTAAATTGTAAGACATTTCCAGGGGCAGATGTGGACTCTGACCACAATTTATTTGTTATTAACTGTTGCTTAAAACTGAAGAAGGTGGGAAAGGGTAGGAACTTAAGGAGATGGGACATGGATAAATTGAAAAACCAGAGGTTGCTGAGAGCTTCAGAGGAAGCATAGGCAATGGTTGACTAGAATAGGGGAAAGGAATACTGTAGAAAATGAAAAGGTAGCTTTAAGATATGAAATAATAAAGGTAGCAGAGAATCAAATAGGTAAAAAGACATGGTCTTTTAGGAATTCTGGGATTTAATTGATGAAAGGAGAAAATGTAGAAATGCAATAAAAGAAAGCAGGAGAAACAGAATACAAAAATCTAAAAAATAAGACTTACAGGAAGTGCAAAATGGCTAATCAGGAATGGCTAGAGGACAAATGTAGGGATTTAGAAGCATGCATCACTAGGGGAAAGATAGATACCTCCTGCAGGAAAATTGAGACTTTTGGAGAAAAGAGAACCACCTGGCCGGAATATTGAGAGCTCAGATGGTAAACTAGTCTAAGCAAAGAAAAGGAAGGTGAAAGGAGTATATAGACGGTCTGTACAAGGGAGATGTGCTTGAGAACAATATTATAGAAAGAGACGTAGATGAGATGGGAGGTGTGATACTGAGAGAGTAATCTGCTAGAGCTCTGAAAGACATAAGCTGAAACAAGGCCCCAGGAGAAGAAGATATTCTGTCAGAATCACTGATAGCCTTGGGAGAGCCAGCCATGACAGAACTCTTCCATGTCGTATGCAAGATGTATGAGACAGCCAAAATATGGTCTGACTTCAAGAAAAATGTAGTAATTGCAGTTCCAAAGAAAGCAGCTGCTGACAGGTGTGAAAATTATTAAATTATCAGTTCAAGAAGTCACGGTTGCAAAATCTAACAGAAGTTCTTTACAGAAGAATGGAAAAACTGGTGGAAGCTGACCTCAGGGGTGACCAATTTAGATTCCTGAGAAATATAATAACACACGAGGCAATACTGACTCTTTAAAACTTCTCATAGAAGCTAGAGAAGGGACAAACTACATTTATAACATTTGTGGACTTAGAGAAAACTTTTGACAGTGTTAACTGGAATACTCTCTTTGAAGTTCTGAGGGTAGCAGGGGTACACTACAGGGAGCGAAAGGCTATTTACAATTTGTACAGAAACCAGATGGCAGTTAAGAGTCGGGCGGCCATGAGAGGGAAGCATGGTTGAAAAGGGAGCGAGGCAGGGTTGTAGCCTATCCCCGTTGTTATTCAGTCTGTATATTGAGCAGGCAGTAAAGAAAACAAAAGAAAAATTTGGAGTAGGAATTAAAACCAAGGGAGAAGAAATAAAAACTTTAATGTTTGCTGTTGACATTGTAATTCTGTTAGAGACAGCAAAGGACGTGGAAGAGCAGTTGAATGGAATCGACATTGTCTTGAAAGGAGGATAAAAATGACATCGACAAAATCAAAATGAGGATAATGGAATGTAGTCAAATCAGGTGATGCTGAGGGAATTAAATTAAATTAGGAGACAACGCACTTCAACTAGTAGCGGCCTAGATGAGTTCTGCTCTTTGGGCAGCAAAATAACATAATAGTCGAAGTAGGAAGGATATAAAATGTTGACTGTCAATGGCAAAAAAGCATTTCTGGGAACGAGAAATTTGTTGAAATTGAATATAGATTTAAGTGTTAGGAAGTCGTGTCTGAAATACCTTTCGGGATTGTAGCCATGTATGGAAGTGAAACATGAATAATATACAGAGAACCAACAGACCTTTCAGAACAGATCCAGAGTACCTACAAATAAACAAGAAACAAATAATAGAAGAAATTACGAAAATCAATAGCAACAACTGGACAGAACTGTCAGAAAAAGTAAAAGAACTGATAAAATTGGGGCAGCCACCGAGAAAAAGGAAACACCGATGGTGGAACATCACATGCGACAGGGCCATAGAAGACAGAATACAAGCCTGGAAAAAATTTAACAGCCATAAAACACAAGAAAAATGGGAGGACTTCAACAAGATACAGAAAAACACTTCAAAAACAACCCGAAGAGAAAAAAGTGGTTACGAAAACAGCAGGTTGAAGGAGATAGAAGAAGACTTCACCAGAAACAACACACGAAATTTTTACAGAGTATTCCGAGAAAATATGACAGGATATCAGCCACCAAACTCATGCTTCAAAAGACAAGATGGAACACTGGAGACAAATCCGAAGAAAAACTGAAATATTAGCCAGATACTTTGACACGTTACTTAACTGTGATGAACCAAAACAGAGATTACAGTTTACAAAACCAGAACCCAACCGGGACTCCGAACCCCCAACATATGAAGAAATCGTTAAAATAATAAAATCATTGAAAAATAACAGAGCACCAGGTGAAGATGGACTGATTGCAGATATCTGGAAATTAGACCATGAAAACAATACACCCAAAATTCATAGTATAATCAAAAACATCTGGGAAACAGAAAAGATACCAGAAGAATGGAAGTCAGCCCTAATACACCCCCTTCACAAGAAAGGAGACAAAACAGACCCTAACTGTAGAGGAATTTTGTTACTGCCGGTGGCATACAAAATTCTATCAAAAGCTCTGTTAAATCGCCTAGAACCTCAGATAGATCCACAGATTGGAGAATGCCAAGGAGGGTTCAGGAAGGGAAGATCATGCAGTGAGCAGATCTGGTGTCTGAGAACATTATTAACAACGAGAAAGTCCAGAAACACCACAGTAACATTTGTTGATTTCAAGAAGGCTTAAGATTCCATAGACAGAGAAACACTTTTTAATACACTAGAAGAAATGAAGGTAAACAATAAAACCAGAAAACTAATTCAGGAAACATTAACAAATACAAAGTCAAAAGTGAAGTTCATGGGCGAGATCTCAGAATCTTTCGAAATCAAGACAGGAGTGAGACAGGGAGATGGCCTGTCACCCATTTTATTTAACGCTGTTTTAGAGAAAATAATCAGGACGTGGGACAAAGGAGTCAATGGGGTAAAGATGGGGAGAGAGAAAAATAGAACCGTCAACATAAAATGTGTGGCCTTTGTCGATGAGATAGCCATCATTACAAATGACAGAAAAGAAGCCCTAGAGATATTGCATGAAATCGCAGCCAGAACAGGACTACAAATATCACATGAAAACACCCAGTACGTGGACACAAAATCTACAGACAGAAGCCCATTGATAACAAAAAACGGAAAGATAACACAAGTAGAAAGTTTCAAATACCTGGGAGAGATTATACAGAAAACAGGACTGAATTCAACAGCCAATGAAGAAAGGGTTACAAAACTACACAAAGCGTACAGACTTAATGGAACCATTACAATAAAAGAAATATTTCCATCAATGCCAAGTTAAGACATTACAAAACAGTAGTCTTACCTGAGGCCTTGTATGCCTCAGAAACAACAGTAATCAGAGGAAGAACTAAAATCAAGGAAATGGAAAAGCAAGAGAGGAAAATTCTGAGAAAGATCTATGGGCCAGTTCAGAGACGGGGGATCTGGATAAAGAGACCAACAAAGGAATTGTACAAACAGGCAGATACAATTACAGACAATATCAGAAAAAGAAGGGCAAAATTCTATGGGCACATTCATAGGATGAATGAAAATAGGCTGACCAAGATGATTTTTAACATAGTGGTGACGAATAAGGTGAAAACTAACTGGGTAAAGGAAACCATGGAAGACCTCAAAAATCTAAACATCTCCACAGAAGAAATATCAAACAGAGGAAAATACAGAGGAAAAATCAACAAACAAATTCGAAGAAACACCAAAAGAGAAGAAATCAGGAAAGAAGTGGACAGAAGAGAGGAAGAAGAAACACAATGAATTTGAGAGGTTTTTGGGAAGAGAAAAGAAAGAGACAGAAAAAAGTGCCACGAGTGTGAAATGTACCAATTTATGTACCATATTGTCATTGTGAATATTGATCGTGTTTTAACGCTCTCCTTAATGGGGAATTAACGATGATAATAATAATAATACAGTTTAGGCAGAAAGAGAATAGAAGCTTTCGAAATGTGGCGCTACAGAGAATGTTGAAGATTAGATGGTTAGTTCAAATAACTGTTGAGGAGGTACTGAGTAGAATCGGGGAGACAAGAAATTCGGGCACAAACTGACGAGAAGAAGGGACTGGTTAAGAGGACACATTCAGAGCTATCAATGGGTCATCAATTTAGGACTGAAGGGGTGGGGGGGGGGGCTAAAATTGGAGATTAAGGGGGCTGCACAGGATAGAGTAGAATAGAGAGCTACATCAAACTAGTCTTTGGATTGAAAGCTACAACAACATTATTGTTGTTGTTCTTGTTGTTGTTGTAGTAGTAGTCTTCAGTCCTGAGACTGGTTTGATGCAGCTCTCCATGCTACTCCATCCTGTGCAAGCTTCTTCATCTCCCAGTACCTACTGCAACCTACATCCTTCTGAATCTGCATAGTGTATTCATCTCTTGGTCTCTCTCTACGATTTTTACCCTCCACATTGCCCTCCAGTACTAAATATGTATTCCCTTGATGCCTCAGAACATGTCCTGCTAACCGGTCCCTTCTTCTTGTTAAGTTGTGCCACAAATTCCTCTTCGCCCCAATTCTGTTCAATACCTCCTCATTAGTTATGTGATATACCCATCTAATCTTCAACATTTTTCTGTAGCACCACATTTCGAAAACTTCTATTCTCTTCTTGTCCAGACTATTTATCGTCCATGTTTCACTTCCATACATGGCTACACTCTATACAAATACTTTCAGAAACGACTTCCTGACTCTTAAATTTATACTCGATGTTAACAAATTTCTCTTCTTCAGAAACGCTTTCCTTGCGATTGCCAGTCTACATTTTATATCCTCTTACTTCGACCATCATCAGTTATTTTGCTCCCCAAATAGCAAAACTCCTTTACTGCTTTAAGTGTCTCATTTCCTAATCTAATTCCCTCAGCATCACCCGACTTAAATCGACTACATTCCGTTATCCTCGTTTTGCCTTTGTTGTTGTTCATCTTATATCCTCCTTTCAAGACACTGTCCGTTCCATATAACTGCTCTTCCAAGTCCTTTGTTGTCTCTGACAGAATTACAATGTCATCGGCGAACCTCAAAGTTTTTATTTCTTCTCCATGGATTTTAATTCCTACTCAGAATTTTTCTTTTGTTTCCTTTACTGCTTGCTCAATATACAGATTGAATAACATTGGGGAGAGGCTACAACCCTGTCTCACTCCCTTCCCAACCACTGCTTCCCTTTCATGCCCCTCAACTCTTATAACTGCCATTTTGTTTCTGTATAAAATAGTAAATAGCCTTTTGCTCCCTGTATTTTACCCCTGCCTCCTTTACAATTTGAAAGAGAGTATTCCAGTCAACATTGTCAAAAGCTTTCTCTAACTACAAATGCTAGAAACATAGGTTTGCTATTTCCTTAATCTTTCTTCTAAGATAAGTCGTAGGGTCAGTATTGCCTCACGTGTTCCAACATTTCTACGGAAGCCAAACTGATTATCCCCGAGGTCAGCTTCTACCAGTTTTTCCATTTGTCTGTAAAGAATTCGCGTTAGTATTTTGCAGCTGTGACTTATGAAACTGATTGTTCAGTAATTTTCACATCTTTCAACATCTACTTTCTTTGGGATTGGAATTATTATATTCTTCTTGAAGTCTGTGGGTATTTCTCCTGTCTCATACATCTTGCTCACCAGATGATAGTTTTGTCAGGACTGGCTCACCCAAGGCCGTCAGTAGTTCTGATGGAATGTTGTCTACTCCCGGGCCATTGTTTCGACTCAGGTCTTTCAGTGCTCTCTCAAATTCTTTGTGCAGTATCGTATCTCCCACTTCATCTTCATCTACATCCTCTTCCATTTCCGTAATATTGTCCTCAAGTACATTGCCCTTGTATAAACCCTCTATATACTCCTTCCACCCTTCTGCTTTCCCTTCTTAGCTTAGAACTGGGTTTCCATCTGAGCTCTTGATATTCATACAAGTGGTTCTCATTTCTCCAAAGTTCTCTTTAATTTTCCTGTAGGCAGTATCTGTCTAACTCCTCGTGACATAACCCTCTACATCCTAACATTTGTGCTCTAGCCATCCCTGCTTAGCCATTTTGCACTTCCTTTCAATCTCATTTTTGAGACGTTTGTATTCCTTTTTGCCTGCTTCATTTACTGCATTTTTATATTTTCTCCTTTCATCAATTAAATTCAATATTTCTTCTGTTACACAAGGATTTCTACTAGCCCTCATCTTTTCACCTACTTGATCCTCTGCTGCCTTCACTACTTCATCCCTCAGAGCTACCCATTCTTCTTCTACTGTATTTGTTTCCCCCATTCCTGTCAATTGTTCCCTTACGCTCTCCCTAAAACTCTGTACAACCTCTGGTTTAGTCAGTTTATCCAGGTCCCATATCCTTAAATTCCCACCTTTTTGCAGTTTCTTCAGTTTTAATCTACAGTTCATAACCAATAGATTGTGGTCAGAGTCCATATCTGCCCCTGGAAATGTCTTACAATTTAAAAGCTGGTTCCTAAATCTCTGTCTTACCATTATATAATCTATCTGATACCTGATCTCCAGGGTTCTTCCAGGTATACAACCTCCTTTCATGATTCTTAAACCAAGTGTTAGCTATGATTAACTTATGCTCTGCGCAAAATTCTACCAGGCGGCTTCCTCCTTCATTTGTTACCCCCAATCCATATTCACCTACTATGTTTCCTTCTCTCCCTTTTCCTACTCTCGAATTCCAGTCACCCATGACTATTAAGTTTTCGTCTCCCTTCACTACCTGAATAATTGGCATATAAACTTGTACTACTGTTGTGGGCATGGGCTTCGTGTCTATCTTGGCCACAATAATGCGGTCACTATGCTGTTTACAGAAGCTTACCCGCACTCCAATTTTTTTATTCATTATTGAAGCTACTCCTGCATTACCCCTTTTTGATTTTGTACTTATAACCCTGTATTCACCTGTCTTGTTCCTCCTGCCACTGAACTTCACTAATTCCCACCATATCTAACTTTAACATATCCATTTCCCTTTTTAAATTTTCTAACCTACCTGCGCAATTAAGGGATCTGACATTCCACGCTCCGACCCGTAGAATGCCAGTTGTCTTTCTCCTGATAACAATGTCCTTCTGAGTAGTTCCCGCCTGGAGATCCGAATGGGGGACTATTTTACCTCCGGAATATTTTACCCAAGAGAATGCTATCATCATTTAACCATACAGTAAAGCTGCATGCTCTCGGGGAAAAATTACGGCTGTAGTTTCCCCTTGCTTTCAGCCGTTCGCAGTACCAGCACAGCAAGGCCGTTATGGTTAGTGTTACAAGGCCAGATCAGTCAATCATCCAGACTGTTGCCCCTGCAACTACTGAAAAGGCTGCTGCCCCTTTTCAGGAACCACACGTTTGTCTGGCCTCTCAACAGATACCCTTCTGTTGTAGTTGCATCTATGGTACGGCCATCTGTATCACTGAGGCACACAAGCCTCCCCATCAACGGCATGGTCCATGGTTCATGGGGGTGGGGGCCACATTATTATTATAATAACAGTTTTTATTACTTTGAAATCAGAAACCTCTTTTTCGGTACTCTTTCAGACTGCAAGAATTGCAACATACAGTTAACCTGTGTAATTGAGGTAAAGCAAATGTGCATTCTCGGTGCAGTTCAGTAGTGTGTGCTGTTTCTGTAATTCTGAATGTGGTTATTGTGTGCTGTTCATTCTGTCAAGATGTCCCCAGCCATTTGAAGCTTGGACTGTGGGCACATTCAATTTGCAGCAAGGAGGGCACTCTGCATGGGAAGTTACCTTCGAAATTGATGTACTTCACGGTGACATGTTAAGAACTTTCAGCCACTATCATGGAAAAAAAAATATTGCCACTCTGTCTCATAGTGGTTGCCTGCAGTCTACAGTACTAGTTGATGACACAGAAAACTGTGAAAAGTGTGTGTGTGTGTGTGTGTGTGTGTGTGTGTGTGTGTGTGTGTGTGTGTGTGTGTTTTTCCCAGTGCAGTGATGCATGGAGGAGGTGGGCAAGGAAACTCCTGGAAAGAAAATTATAGAAATGGCATCAGGTCCTCGTCACAGATGAGTGCAGAGTTTTTGTGACCCCTGATGTTAGTTTTAGAAGAATGCTAAGGCTTCGTGGCACCAATGCTTGCAGTCCCACAGTTTCGGCAAGGAAGTCGAACAGTCATGTTTCAGGCCAGTATCGTATACAGATGTCTGGGACACCTTGAGACATTCTTCCGTCCATCCTCAAAGGTTCCGTGGCATCACACGGTGACACACTTTCTGCTGCAGTGAGAATCCCTGCACTGTCAGTGACATGTGGCACCCAATACATATTAAGCACCATATTGCTGTGCGGGTGTAGTCTGAAATGTTTATTGGCACACCCGGATTAATTCTCTCCTCTGCTAGGCTATCACATCAGCCTCACTTCAACCCCTGAGACAGGGTTAAACGTGCCACGACCCCAATGTCGATAATCAAAGCTCTGTAGATTGGAATATTTACGCTGCTAGCAGTTCATACACAGCTGCCAACTTGCTCTAAACAACTGCCGCTGATACTCTCCGTGCAACAAAACAGGACTACAGTACAGAATCAATATGGATAGAGTGACACAAAATACCACACTAAAATTTCCATGGAAACTAATATAATATTGGCTTCCATGAAAATTTCAAGTCAATCTCGTTCAAGTTAGCACCACTTTCAAACTAGCTCCTCATTCTAATATTAGAGGTTTCTTGCCTATTGGGCAGCTCTACACACTCTAAACAGTAACACTCGCCTAGAAAATATGAAATTGATGTCTGCACATGAGAATGCAATTTCCGAATCTTTGTAATAGATGACTCAATTGACCAGGAAGAACCACCTTCTCTCAGCTGCTGAAACACACTGCGGAAAACACCACCTTCTGCACCAGGGGCCACACACACAACTTCCACATCCCACGAGGGCTGCTGCCCGACTCCTCAATTTCACAAGTTACAAACTGCTCGGCAAAGTTATTTAACTTCTAGGCGTTTCAGCCAGACAAGATTCACGAGCAGAGTGCAGGATTTTCAGTGCCCATTTTCTGCTTCCACTTCAAACATTTCTGTAAGGTGCTGCTTCTTGGCAGTACTTTCAGAACTTTCTCTGCCACAGATGTGAGAATGTACTAGGTGTCATAGGGAAATGACTCGTCCTTAAAAACAGCTGAGTCAGCTCTGACCACCATCTCTTTAGGAGGATTAAGGAAAGAATGCCGTATCATCTTCATGCCACACTTCCCCCTGCAAGCAGAAACTGGCCATGGCACCCACATTAGTTGCACTTCCAGGAAATATTGGTTAATTTAGGGGCTGTGCAGTATCGAGGCAGGATCTTATAATTTACCGTTTGGCCCTACGGTCAATGTTTTGCCGATGTGTTCATCTCTAAGATGATAATGCTTCTGAATATTCTTCTCCATGAGGTAGGAATCAACCAAATGGAATAGCATGCAGAATCTGGTGACACAAATGGAATTTAGCATGCTTGAGACAAGTTAACATTCGCATTGCAATATTGCAGGAAACTGTACCACACTGAATGTGAAAGTTGCTGTATAAGAGGGAGGCAGGTTTGTGGACAGCATGACAAGAACAACCCAAGCATGTTAAAATTCTTGGTAGACCAATACTGTAATCAATCTTATCCGGCAGCTGTTTTTTGTTTCGCACGTGCAGTATCTAACATATACTTTTTTGTTTATAAAGCTGCTTCTTTCATGCAGTGCTCCTCCAGAATCCAAGCTCACAAACATTCATAAGTACGTAGCTGACTCAAAACTTTTTTAAATGTCTGCTCTGTATAATAGAGTATTGTCAATCAATGAGGCAGCTCTGACATTAGGGTTTAATAACAGATTGAGTATTCTAACCTGCTAAAAGGAAAATGTGTGGAAGAGTTTATCAATAAAAGTATTTATGAATAACTTGACCCAGCATCTCACATGGATAACATGAAGTACCTACAGCTGGGCAACATGTCTGGTGTAACTTCATGAATTATATGCATAAATCTTTCTCTTGAATGGTTTATTAGTGAAAACAGTATGAAAATATCAACAGTAGTTCCTAGAGACACATTAACACACAGATGACCAAAAAAGGGTGCAGTGGGTGATTTGAATTTTGTAAGCTGTGTAGATGGGTTCATATCCTGACATCTATACAGTGTACTATGAATTTTCCAGAGGTGTGTGTTGGGATAGCAGGTACTTTCACTGTAATTGTTAATAAAGGATGGGGACTATATAATGTTTACTTGAGGGGCAGTGCAACAATGGCCTTTACTCTTTCTGCAGAATAAGCTAGTGAGGTGGATGTAATAATAACATAAAACTAGAACATTGGGCTCTTGCAAATGGATGATAATGGCTTACGTGTGCAGGGAGCAGATATCCATCATGTGTGTGCCTTTGCAGAATTAATAGCATTCTTTTAGTTGGATTTTGTGTGTGCTGTTTCTACTTTGGCATGGAGACTGTTGTTATCTGCCATGCAAATAGAAAGTATCATATGTAACATGGTTACAGACTTTTTTTATTGCCTGTACTTATCTTTGATTCAAAGAGTGCTACAGCAGCAAGGTATGCAGGGGACCTTCTGTGAAGTTTCTCAAGTAGGGGATGAGTTACTGACACCATAGAAACATTGAGAACTAGCTGTGAACCTTGCCTGCATAGCTTGGTCAGTAGGAGCATTGTCACTGAAATGCAACATTCCAGGTTAGTCTTGGTCCAACACAGTTTTAATCTGCCAGAAAATATAACATCTAATTTGTTTGTCAGACTCTGTATGAATAAAATTCACGTAAGAATACTTGCATGTGTGGTGCCTTCAAGTACTCGAATATCCACCGTCACCTTGCAAAATTTGCTCTTTCAACTGGGTTCTTTGGAGCTTATATAAAAAGTGCTGCAAATAAGAGGCTTCCAAGTGTATTACATTAGAAGTGTACATGTTTTCTATAACAGATTTATTAATTTTGTAATTTTTTGTATTAAATTCTGCATATCGGGTGTTACAGTCACAAGAACATGAGTAAACAGTAGGTGGATATTAACCAAACAAATAAATTGGTTGCTAATCCTGGGCATCAAAGTACTTCACTATCAGATTTTTTTAATGACAGTGCTTGGAGACAGTGGGTTTTCTTACATTTTTATATGGCACCACACAGTAAAGTTATAGATTGGTATTGAAAGTTGATTAGATCCTCAATTGTTTAATTTTCATTTGTTCATTTTTGTGAGGAGCTATATTTGATCTAACATTATTTGGTTTTATTCACAACTGTCTGCGCATAAGAGAATTCAAACTTAATGCCAAACTAACTTTCCAGAGCCTTATTATGTCTGTATGCTAGCCTTAACCTCACAGGTTCTTCTCAATAAAGAAAGGATGTGTGTCCAGTTTCTGTTGGTTGTTTCCCTACCTGTGCCTCAGCAAGGCTGCAGATGGACAATTTAAAACATGAAAAACACAGAACAAAATTTACATGATTTGCACACAGGCTTCACA
The DNA here is from genome assembly GCF_023864345.2 of Schistocerca serialis cubense. Taxonomy (NCBI): domain Eukaryota; kingdom Metazoa; phylum Arthropoda; class Insecta; order Orthoptera; family Acrididae; genus Schistocerca; species Schistocerca serialis. Next base: position 238,329,341 of record NC_064647.1, on the reverse strand, counting down.
GCTTTCCCTCCCATCTTAGGTGAAATTTCTAGGTTGTTACAAAAGTCTCAACTGTCCACAACAAATATTTATGACTCTGGTTGTGAAGCTGTTGGAAACTAACCAAGCTAGAAGCACTGTGGTTGTGAACATCATCTGCAAAATGTAAGCCTTTCAAGGCTAATTTACAGTTGGGGAAAGAAATGGCTCAAATGGCTCTGAGCACTATGGGACTCAACTGCTGAGGTCATAAGTTCCCTAGAACTTAGAACTACTTAAACCTAACTAACCTAAGGACATCACACACACCCATGCCCGAGGCTGGATTCGAACCTGCGACCGTAGCAGTACCGTGGTTCCGGACTGCAGCGCCTAGAACCACACGGCCACCGCGGCCGGCAGTTGGGGAAAGAAAGGCTGCTGATGCCGTACCTGGAGAACGTGTGTTGGACAGTCACGTTGCATTTAGTGGGAAAGTTGAGCATGCAGGTGAAGGTGTTGTGGATATCCCACAACGCATGACCATGGTGCTTCGAGCAATTCCACAAGAAACATTTGCTGACAGTTTCCAACAGCTTTCCAGTCAATGTCAGAAGTACTTTTTAAAGCTAACGGTGATTACTTTGAAGGTCACTAAAGGCATTTTCTTTGCACCTCTTGTTTGCTTTATTTTCTGAGACCATTTACCTAACTTTCTAGGTACAACTTTCAAATGAGTTGAACTCAGCAGAATGTGGAAGATATTCAGAAAAAAAGACTTAAATTGGACGCAGTGTGTAGTTTTGAATTATCGTGCCATTGTAGTATGGCATCATTCAGCAAACTGCTGTAGGAGTGATCTTCAAAACATCTTTGATATTGTTGTAAACGAAAACAATTGTGGAACTTAAAACATTTTGTGTAGATATATTACATAAAAGTATTGACCATTTTTTGGTGTAATCATCATGATAGTTCATACATTTGTTGAACTGGAGTTCCAGCTTTCATATCCCTTCTGCTAAAAATGTCTGCCACTTGTCTTTAAATCCTTGGTGTCGCTGTACCCTGCCGTTTCTCACTCGATGTGAAAAGTTGCCAGTGAAGTTGTGTCTCCTGTGTAATTATTTTAGTTTTTCTCTTGTGTTACATGTGTTTTAATTGCAGTTGCAAAATGTTTTTCATTTGTCCATCTTGTGGGATGTTGGGTAGTGTAATCTTGCAGGTTACCATGAGTGACATTGTGAGAGTGAGTGTGATTATGTAAGTTCAGTTCTTCATTTGTGTGATCGTATTGTCTCTAGTTGCCTTATAATATTGGAGGTATTTTGTCTTTCCATCTACAAGAAAATGCATGTATTTGTCACCAAACGTGTTTAGTTTTTTGGAAATGTAGCATCAGTGCTGGTATTTTTATGCCTGGTTTTCACTTACATCAGGATTTTTTTTACTTATTCCTTTGTTTGGCACTGTTTGTTCTGGTCTAATTATGCATGGCTTTGCAGAATTAGATATTTCTTGATGCGAAACACCACAATATAGTGCCACTAATATAGTTCAAATGTGTGTGAATTCCTAAGGGATCAAACTGCTGAGGTCACCAGTCCCTAGACTTACACACTACTTAAACTAACTTATGCTAAGAACAACACACACACACATACATACATACGTACGTACATACAAAGGAGGACTCGAACCTCCGGCGGGAGGGGCCGTGCAATCCGTGACACGGCACCTCAAACGGTGCGGTTCTATATTGTGAAGTGTGCGAAACGTAGGAATAACTGAAACAAAATGTGTAGGCAGATGCTGTTCCTTGATGTAAGAGAAAACCAGCATAATATATCACCACAACGCAAAGACAAATTTAAAATACCTCTAATGATTATATAAGACTTACTTGTAATTGTTGTCAAAAACTTTAAACACATTAATCCTATATTTCTACGAACAGAGATGTCGTACATTGTGCATCAAAATGACATGTGATGACAGCATGCCATTAGTTTGATTTGAACTGGTTTATGCAGCTTTTTTATGGTCTCATGGTTGCAGCTGTGCTGGGAAAATAATTATGTTTAGTGTCCAAAGATGTGGCAACGCACTCGGAAGGTTGGTTTTTTGTGTAGTAGTAACAATTGAATTTGTCGTGGTACTAATGTAAGAATGCCCCTGCCCAAGATCGCTGCACTCTCGAGGAGGTCTCAATACTTTGAAAGTTGAAATACACAGATCACTATATGACGTCAGTGTCACCATAGTGGTTGTGTAGTGTTAACAAGTAGTTAATTCTTTGATAGTGTCACTCATCAAAGCTGATGGGTTGTTTCATATTATTTACTGCTTCAGAATTTCTTAATTTATATTTGAACTGGAAGCAATGTATTCAGCACACATCACAAACAACAGTGTACTTTAAGAAGTCGTCTCGTTCAATCTTACTATGTTTCATTAGCGTTACACTGACGACCACATAACATTCCTAAAATCCAGTTGCATGTTGTGTACCTTCTTCCTCTTGTTTCGGGGGAGAGGGCAGGTGTGAGATGATCCTGCTACTGCTGTTAACATTGCAGTTACCATCATATTGATGGGGACTTACTATGGCAAAGTGATGATTTATCCTTCTGTTTATATGTTTAACATACATAACAAAAATTAATACCTATATTAAAATCGGAAGTTGTGTTTCGTGTTTAAGAAAGAACATCACAATGAATGTTGTTTCATATAATGCTTGTGTTTAATGGGACTGATTAATATTCGGACCACGTGGGAAGAAACTGATATTGAGTGAAATACTATCTGTTGTACACATACTGTTTAGCTTAAGAATACCCGTATAATTCTTATTATGTATCTTCCTTTCAGGTTGGCCTTACACATTTAATGTTCTTGCCAACTTCCAACTCGACTGCTTCACAGCAAGAGCTGTTACTTGCAAGTGAGTATTTGATTTCTATACATAATCTTGTTTCTAAAATGAATACTATCTGCAAACACATGAAGCTAAATGGACGTCTCAACTGTAGCTCAGTAGACTCTTTTGGATTATCTGATAATGCTAATTTTGGCGATGTGAGCCATTTAGTGTATATTGTAATGTTCACACAGTTCTTGGTTCAGTTTTTCCCACTGAGTAAGGTGTTGCAGGATTTGTGTTGATGGACTTAACATTAAAGAGAAGCAGGTTTTGAATCTCTAGCCAGCCATCCATATTTATGTTTTCCATAGTTTGTCTAAATGAGTTACAGTGAATTCCAGATTCTTCAAAAACATGACCAGTTTGCTTTCAGACAGTACTATTTCTGAACTTGTGCTCAATTTCTCATCTAATTGAACAAAATATTAAATACTAATCTTCCTTTTACAGTTTTCCTCCAATTTGCATTTCAAATAAAATGGTTGGTAATCCAGTTGAACCAATCTTAGTATGAAACTAATTAATCATGATAACATACGCTATAATTGGCTATGCACAATGATCCTTTACAATTGAAATGATCATTAATGCCCCTAATGTAATATCACATTAAACTGAAAGCAAGTGCACATTAACCTTACTTTAACTTGACTGCTTCGTGGATTTTATGGAAAAGAAAAGCTTGTATTAAAGAATTTTTTCCTGTACTTTCTTTCAAATTAATTAATCTGTCATGCAGTAAGTAAACAGGAACATTCTGTAAAGTGCTATTGTATCAGGTCAAGAAGTACTTGGCTTCAGGCAAACGGTAGTTGTATAGGAATAAAACCTTTCCAGCTAACCTGATCAAAAAGTCACTGGGGTTTACAGTTGAAAAATATTTTATTCAGACACTGGTCTTAAACTCAAGCGATGCTGATGTTGTGGAAGGTGAAATCCTGTGGCATCAGTTCACAGTAATAATGCGTGTGGAGGTCTTTTGCAGCAATAATGCATGTATGTAGAACTTTTGCAGCAGTAATGCGTGTGTGTATGACTCTCTCTAAAGAACTTGGTAGCAACATGGTATCTCCGTGTAATGGCTTACATTGTTATTAGCTGTATCACAATGTGGCACATACATTCAAATCTATCTCAGTGTCTAAGTTTTTGTTTCGCTTCCATTCAGAAGTGCAACTCCTCCATGTCTTCGAATAAAAGTTCCTTGCAGAAGCAGTCACCACTAGTATACTTCCTTTGGAAAGTCATTGTTTGCAGAAAGTTCTATATCTGACTTTTTAACAATGTTAGATACTTCACTCTGTTGCATCCCAGTGCTTACTAAGTATGTATTACATTTAAACAATTTTAAATCAACTGTCCTTAAAATAATTTCCACGGAGCATGTAGATGAAAAAGTCCTTAAAATGGAATGTTTGACTCTGTTAGTGTTACAGATGGAGTAATTGCTCAGTTGTCAGAGATTTTGTGTTCATTCACTTCATTTTTTAAATTTCCATCTTGCTGTAATTTTTTTAATCTTCCAGGAGACATTCTGGAGATCGGTGCTCAGTGGAGCATTGCTATGAAAGATATACCCTCATTTGAGAGATATATGGCACAACTGAAATGTTACTATTTGGATTACAGGTAAGTTGACTTGTGTTTCGCTGTCGTGTTGCTTGGTCAGAATGATGGCATGCAGTATTTCTGTCTGATTTGATGACTGTGTGTGTGTGTGTGTGTGTGTGTGTGTGTGTGTGTGTGTGTGTGTGTGTGTGTGTGTGTTTACATGCATATATATTTTAGTCACATGTATGTTTATTGCTAGAAACTGATCTCAAGAAAGGTTATTTAACATTCTAAAGAACGCCTCCGTAGCATAGCGGTAGCGTTATCGCATACCACGCAGGGGGCCCGGGTTCGATTCCCGGCAGGGGACTTGGTGTTCTGTGTCCTTCTTCATCATTTTCGCCCCCATGAACCATGGACCTTGCCGTTGGTGGGGAGGCTTGCGTGCCTCAGCGATACAGATGGCCGTACCGTAGGTGCAACCACAACGGAGGCCAGACAAACATGTGGTTCCTGAAGAGGGGCAGCAGCGTTTTCAGTAGTTGCAGGGGCAACAGTCTGGATGATTGACTGATCTGGCCTTGTAACATTAACCAAAACGGCCTTGCTGTGCTGGTACTGCGAACGGCTGAAAGCAAGGGGAAACTACAGCCGTAATTTTTCCCGAGGACATGCAGCTTTACTGTATGATTAAATGATGATGGCATCCTCTTGGGTAAAATATTCCGGAGGTAAAATAGTCCCCCATTCGGATCTCCGGGCAGGGACTACTCAAGAGGTCGTCGTTAACAGGAGAAAGAAAACTGGCGTTCTACGGATCGGAGCGTGGAATGTCAGATCCCTTAATCGGGCAGGTAGATTAGAAAATCTAAAAAGGGAAATGGATAGGTTAAAGTTAGATATAGTAGGAATTAGTGAAGTTCGGTGGCAGGAGGAACAAGACTTTTGGTCAGGTGATTACAGGGTTATAAATACAAAATCAAATAGGGGTAATGCAGGAGTAGGTTTAATAATGAATAAAAAAATGGAGTGCGGGTTAGCTACTGGAATTCATCAGTAGGAAAAGGGAGAGAAGGAAACATAGTAGGTGAATATGGATTGGGGGGAAGAAATGAAAGAGGAAGCCGCCTTGTAGAATTTTGCACAGAGCGTAACATAATCATAGCTAACACTTGGTTCAAGAATCATAAAAGAAGGTTGTATACCTGGAAGAATCCTGGAGATACTAAAAGGTATCAGATAGATTATATAATGGTAAGACAGAGACTTAGGAACCAGGTTTTAAATTGTAAGACATTTCCAGGGGCAGATGTGGATTCTGACCACAATCTATTGGTTATGAGCTGCAGATTGAAACTGAAGAAACTGCAAAAAGGTGAGAATTTAAGGAGATGGGACCTGGATAAACTGAAAGAACCAGAAGTTGTAGAGAGTTTCAGGGAGAGCATAAGGGAACAATTGACAGGAATGGGGGAAAGAAATACAGTAGAAGAAGAATGGGTAGCTCTGAGGGATAAAGTAGTGAAGGCAGCAGAGGATCAAGTAGGTAAAAAGACGAGGGCTAATAGAAATCCTTGGGTAACAGAAGAAATATTGAATTTAATTGATGAAAGGAGAAAATATAAAAATGCAGTAAATGAAGCAGGCAAAAAGGAATACAAACGTCTCAAAAATGAGATCGACAGGAAGTGCAAAATGGCTAAGCAGGGATGGCTAGAGGACAAATGTAAGGATGTAGAGGCCTGTCTCACTAGGGGTAAGATAGATACTGCCTACAGGAAAATTAAAGAGACCTTTGGAGAGAAACATGCAAGCAAATACTGACCATGTTCCTTACTTCAGGACATAACATTGAAAAAAGCAAACCTACCTTTACAGCATTTGTGAATTTACGAAAAAAGACTGTTTTGGCATTGTTGACTGGAATACTTTTTAAAATTCTGAAGGTTGGAATCATAAAATACAGGGAACAAAATATTAACTACAACTTGAACAAAATGCAGTAATAAGTCGAACGACATAAAAAGTACATCTACATCTACATCCATACTCCGCAAGCCAACTGACGGTGTGTGAGGGCAGCTTGAGTACCTCTGTCGGTTCTCCCTTCTATTCCAGTCTCGTATTGTTCGTGGAAAGAAAGATTGTCGGTATGCCTGCATGTGGGCTCTGATCCTTCTGGTTTTATCCTCATGGTCTCTCCACGAGATATACATAGGAGGGAGCAATGTACTGCTTGACTCCTATCATCTCCGTAACGCTTTCGCGATTACTAGATGATCCTGTAACGAAGCGCGCTGCTCTCCGTTGGATCCTCTCTATCTCTTCTATCAACCCTATCTGGTACGGATCCCACACTGCTGAGCAGTATTCAAGCAGTGGGTGAACAAGCGTACTGTAACCTACTTCCTTTGTTTTCGGACTGCATTTCCTTAGGATTCTTCCAATGAATCTCAGTCTGGCACCTGCTTTACTGTTGATTAATTTTATATGGTCATTCCATTTTAAATCACTCCTAATGCCTAATCCCAGATAATTTATGGAATTAACTGCTTCCAGTTGCTGACCTGCTATATTGTAGCTAAATGATAAAGGATCTTTCTATGTATTCGCAGTACATTACACTTGTCTACATTGAGATTCAATTTGCCATTCCCTGCACCGTGCATCAATTAGTTGCAGATCCTCCTGCATTTCTGTACAATTCTCCATTGTAACAACCTCTCGATATACTACAGCATCATCCGCAAATAGCCTCAGTGAACTTCCGATGTTATCCACAAGGTCATTTATATATATTGTAGCAACGGTCCTACGACACTCCCCTACAGCACACCTGAAATCACTCTTTTTGGAAGACTTCTCTCCATTGAGATTGACATGCGATGTTACATTATCTAGGAACTCTTCAACCCAATCACACAATTGGTCTGATAGTCCATATGCTCTTACTTTGTTCGTTAAACGACTGTGGGAAACTGTATCAAACACCTCGCGGAAGTCAAGAAACACGGCATCTACCTGGGAACCCGTGTCTATGGCTCTCTGAGGCTCGTGGACGAATAGTGCGAGCTGGGTTTCGCACGATCGTCTTTTTCGAAACCCATGCTGATTCCTACAGAGTAGATTTCTAGTCTCCAGAAAAGTCATTATACTTGAACATAATACGTGTTCCAAAATTCTACAACTGATCGACGTTAGAGAGATATGTCTATAGCTATGCACATCTGTTCGACGTCCCTTCTTGAAAATGGGGATGACCTGTGCCCTTTTCCAATCTTTTGGAACGCTACGCGCTTCTAGAGACCTACGGTACTACTACAAGAAGGGGGGAAAGTTCCTTCGTGTGCTCTGTGTAACATCGAACTGGTATCCAATGAGGTCCAGACGCCTTTCCTCTTTTGAGTGATTTTAATTGTTTTTCTATCCCTCTGTCATATATTACAGTATCTTCCATTTTGTCACCTGTGCGACAGTCTAGAGAAGGAACTACAGTGCAGTCTTCCTCTGTGAAACAGCTTTGGAAAAGACATTTGGTATTTCGGCCTTTACTATGTCATCCTCTGTTTCAGTACCATTTTGGTCACAGTGTGTCTGGACATTTTGTTTTGATCCCCCTACTGCTTTGACATAAATCCAAAATTTCGTTGGATTTTCTGCCAAGTCAGTACATAGAACTTTACTTTCTAATTCATTGAACGCATCTCGCATAGCCCTCCTCACTCTACATTTCGCTTCGTGTAATTTTTGTTTGTCTGCAGGGCTTTGGCTATGTTTATGTTTGCTGTGAAGTTCCCTTTGCTTCTGTAGCAGCTTTCTAACTCGGTTGTTGTACAGTGGTGGCTCTTTTCCATCTCTTATGATCTTTGCTTGGCACATACTCATCTAACGCATATTGTCCGATGGTTTTGAACTTTGTCCACTAATCCTCAACACTATCTGTACTTGAGACAAAACTTTTGTGTTGAGCCGTCAGGTACTCTGTAATCTGCTTTTTGTCACTTTTGCTAAACAGAAAAATCTTCCTGCCTTTTTTAATATTTCTATTTACAGCTGAAATTACCAATGCAGTAACCGCATCATGATTGCTGATTCTACATTAACTGTTTCAAATAGTTCGGGTCAGTTTGTCACCAGAAGATCTAATATGTTATCACCACGAGTCGGTTCTCTGTTTAATTGCTCAAGGCAGTTTGCAGATAATTAACTTAAAAAAATTTCACTGGGTTCTTTGTCCCTGCCACCCGTTGTAAAAGTTTTCCTCCCAGTCTATATCTGTCAAATTAAAATCTCCACCTAGAACTATAACATGGTCGGGAAATCTACTCGAAATATTTTCCAAATTATCCTTCAGGTGCTCTGCCACAACAGCTGCTGAGCCAGGGGGCCTATAGAGACATCCAATTACTATGTTTGAGCCTGCTTTAACCGTGACCTTCACCCAAATTATTTCACATTTCAGATCTCCGTCAATTTCCTTCGATACTATTGCACTTTTTATTGCTATAAACATGCAAAATAATGTCGCGATACATCTGACCTGTTACAGTTCCTCTGTCAAAGACATACAGGGGTGAACGTGCACCTATCATAATCCCACCCCACACCATCAAACCACGACCTCCATACAGTTCCCTTTCAAGGACATTAAGAGATTGGTATCTGGTTCCTGGTTCACGTCAGATGAAAACCCAGCAGGAATCACTGTTCAGGCTATACCTGGACTTGTCCGTGAACATAACCAGGGACCACTGTTCGAATGACCATGTACTGTGTTCTTGACACCAGGCTTTACGGTCTATCCTGTGACCAGGGGTCAGTGGAATGCACCTTGCAGTTCTTCGGGCGAATAAACCATGTCTGTTCAGTCTAGACTGTGTGTCTGGAGAAAACTGTCCCAGTGGCTGGGGTAAGGTCCCTAGCAAGGCTACCTGCAGTACTCCGTCGCCGTCTGCGGGCACTGATGGTGAGATATCGGTCTTCTTGTGGTGTTGTACACTGCGGGCGTCCCGTACTGTAGTGCCTGGACACGTTTCCTGTCTGCTGGAATCATTGCCATAATCTTGAGATCACACTTTGTGGCACACGGAGGGCCCATGCATTGACTTGCTATGTTTGACCAGCCTCTAGTTGTCCTAGTATTCAACCCCTCATAACGTCATCAATCTGTGTTCTTTGGGCCATTTTCAGCACACAGTCACCATTAGCATGTCTGAAAACGTCTGCACACTTACTCGCTGCACCGTACTCTGACATGCACCAACACACCTCTGCGTAATTGGACTGCTGCCAGTGCCACCATGTGATGACTGCAGGTCAAATGAACCGCATGGTCATACTCAGAGGTGATTTAAACCCGCAAACCTCCTACCAGAGCGTTGTTTCACCTTGTATCAGCATTATCGTTAATTTATGAGCATGTGTGGTTACAAAGTAAGGCACAGTAAATAAAATTTAGTTAAATTTCAGTACTTACTTGGTGGAAAAAATCTGTGGTGGTTCTTATTGGTACATTTAAGAATAATTTACCATTGTATGGTACAATTTGAAACACACTTCCATGCATAGTTGAACTTCACAATCAAGGCACCAATATATTTCTTTCTTGAAGACTCTCCACTGGAAAGTTTCTTTTCCTGTACAAACTTTGCGCTCTCTTGTGGGATGGGCCTTTTCTGTGGAAGTAAGTCTGTCTGCAAAATGTCTTCCTAGCAGCATGTTGTTCACCCTCTTTCTTTGCAAATTCCTCTTCTAATTGAATAAGAAAATTTCCCAAATGGCAGCACTTTTCCTGATTATTTCTTGTTTCACAGTATAAGATGAAAGTGTTCACTGCTACCATTACAAAAGGATGCAAAAATAATTTATTCCACAATTTCATTTGCCTTCTCTTGACGTGGTGGTACGAAATCTACATCTACGTCTATACTATGTAAACCAGAGGAGTGCAGAGCGGCCCACTGTGGAGCACTCAGAGCCCGGGGGATTCTCCAGCCCAGCCCACTGCATTCGACACAGCTACCCGCTGGCCCGTGGCTCTGGGCTGCCCCAGCCCACTGCACTGGGCTTGCTGTGTCGTAGTGTGGCCAGCACTAGGCGGACATACTGCACTACTGATGGGGCGCACGCGACTTGCGACGCGCCGAACATTATTATTAGCAGTGGAATGACTTGCCAGTGCACTGTCACCTGCCCCCACTGAAAGGTTTTTTACTCACAGATGTCTTGCTCTCATTTTTTTGATGTGCAGAGTTAGTATTAATAAAACTGACAAATTGCAGGCTCTGATTCCTGACTGGAAATGGAGCAAAAAAGCTACTATGAACATACTTTTGGAAATACATCGTTGCCACGGTAATGGCACTGACAGAATGAAAGTTCCTCTGGCCATGTGCTGTGTGTTTCTTGCACATTGCAGGCTTTGTGATTGATGCAGGGTACTGTAACAGCAGGATTGTCCCGTATTCATGTCGACAACAAGCCGAGATGGTGTTTGTGTACAGCTGAGCAGATTGAAACAGTAGAGAGGTAGGACAGCTATACCAAAAAAAGTACCCTCACAGAACATTTCAAGCCCATGTTGGTGGACCACTTACCTGGAGCTTGCACTGGGGTTTGTCTCAATATCCCGCAGATCCGGTTCCTCCAAATCTGGTGCATGCCCAGTCTGCCACCTACCTACACGTTTGTCTCTCTGGACAGAGACCCATGATCACACAGACTCACAAAAAGGGCTTGAAATGTTATGTGATGTGGTTGGTATCTGTGAGGTTACTTGTTTCGTATAGCTGTGCTGCCTCTTGACCATTTCCCTATGCTTGGCCGTACACAAACACCGTCTCAGTATGCTGCGTCAATCACACATCCTGCAACACATATGGGACACATGGCGTGTGGTCAGAGTAACTTTCATTCATCAGCACCATCTACCAGGCAACGATGCATTTCTGGACACATGTTCACAGGATCTTTTTTTCCTCCATTTCCAGTCTGGAATCTGTACCAGCAGTTTGCCAGTTTTATTAACATTCACCCTGTATTTTAAGTGATCACCACGTATGTTTGGTGACGACTTAGATACTCCCGTAACAAACTGCATTTTTAGCTCTGATGATAACTCACTACAGTCGAAACCGTGAAACAGAAAAAATACTTACATCAATTGTGATGAAGACTCTTGTAAATAAAGTGATATATTTTCCTAATTATTAAATTTAACACATGAGTTGAGGCTGAAATAAAGGTGCTGGTTTTGGCCCTGCTGCTCAGTAATAATTTAGAAATAAACGGAGTACTATTTCATTTCAAAAATTCAAAACTAATTTGAAAACACTGTACAGAACTGAGACGTATGCAAAAAATGTGTAATAAACGAAAACATTTCCACTGCTAAAAAGAATGGAAAATGAAACTTAATATTCCAAAGTAGCTTCAGCATATGTTTTCACTCATTTGTCCCGTATAGAGTTACTATGCATTAAAAACGAGCATCAGCAATCTCCGGGTGTAAAAGTGGCAATCTTGCATTGAGAATAAAACTGGCAGAACTAAAATTTCTTTGAGAAGCAGAGCTAGATGCTTGTATACATAGCATTTTTCTGGTGAATTTCTGAAAAGTCTGAAAACTTTGCTAGCTCATTTTCCAGTAAGAAGCCACATTTTCTTCCATTTTACAGTTTTGATGTAAATATTTCTCCAACTCATCTGTCATTGACATCTAGCCACAAAGCAAACTTTTGTACTTCCTCTGGTAGTGGAGTTATAATGGGATTTGATGTTAGTTTAAAGTTCCTCATTGAGATATGACACTACTAATTTTTAAATAGTTTATTGAACATATATATCTTTCTGCTCGGTTTAGTTGCCACAACCACATCATGGTCACTGATACACAACCTCTGCTTTCCCATTTGCCTAACCTTTCAATATACATTCAGATTTTCCCCAAAAATCTAGGGCTATAAATTTCAGGTTTCAGCCAGCTTTCTGTACCTAGTGTTACGTAAGCTTCCCTGCTTTTCAGGAGTACTTCAAACTCTGGTACTTTGTTGTGAATGCTTCAGCAGATAACCCATAGGATTTTAATAGTAACCTGTTGGAGCCATTGCTTCCAATCTTATACTGACCCTTCGAGGTTTCTTATAGTATTGTTATCTGGATTGCATGGAGTGTTGCCTAACCTATAAAACCATAGTGTGCAACCAATGCACAGGAAACTACATGAGTAGCAGCCTTTGATATGTAGTGCACACCTGACCCATTTAGGGGAACCTACACTTGTCAACCATATTGCGCAAGTGCAGGAATCACAGCTTTGCTTGTCACAGAACCTTCAAAGTATCTGGTTCAACCCTTTCACTTGACTCAGAACCAAATGGGCATGCTCAGTTCTGGGGGTAATGCTGCAAAATGGGAGCTTTGTTGAACCTATGTGCACAAGGCTGATCTTCTCAACCATCTCTGCCAGTCACTGGAGTGATGGAGTGAACGAAGTATGATCTCGGAGCCCAGACAACAGGCATCGTTTGTTCCAGTGTGTGCCACAATCCGCAGTTGCTTGCACCTGTTCGCTCAGTGGGTGCCACAATAGCCTCTCCAACATGTTCGAGGGTCCCCAGGCACACTGAGTGCAGCTGGTGTCCTTTTCTGTGCCTCACTGCCATTTCCCTAAGTGTTACCATCATTTGCTCTACTTTTGAACTGCCGACAATTTGTAGAACCCTACCCTTTTGTGTTTTCCTCCTCTTGACACGGGGCAAAACAGGTTTCCCCAAAACAAGTCCCACTGGCTCAGTTTGAATTTCAATGAAAGACAACACCTGAAAAATGTTGATTAGGGGATTCGCTGCAACACCCTGCGTCCTCCCAGGTACCCGTCCAGCCTGTAAAGGATGCCTAGATCTAAAATTGAAATGCCACTCACAGTAAAGTGGATGAGTAATGAGAGATCCTGTATTTTCTCCAGAGGAGATAGGGTCCAAAGAAGAGTACCATTATCAAAGGTACACGACTCTTCCAACACAATGATTTGCAGCAGCTGCCAATCATTTGACAGTAGTTAGGATGATTTCCAGCTGCTTATGAATGTCGACCAACTCATCGTGTGTTCAAGAATAGTATGCACAGTGCGGCTGTGTTTTTCCTGGTGCAGTATATTACAGGCAATGAACAAATAATTTTAGGTTTGCTGATTATATTTTAATCTGAGATGAGTTTATTATTCTGGTCTACACCTGTCTTGAGACTGTGTTCTTGAATGGCATCAGATTTTTCTTCGTCATCATTGTTTTGCTGTTAACTTCTACTGCTGTTTTGTCATCTTGTGAAGACTTGACGATCATGAAACATCTCGTCTCTCCACCTCAGATACAGCAAATGTTTCTGCCTCATAAGTATACAGTTACCTTTCATTAGCTTATTGTTGACTATACTTTGTTTAGGAAGTCCTTTACAATTAGGCATGCAAATTCCCACAGCCTTTGTCTTATTCTCTCTCAAAATCAAAAACAGCTGGTGAAATGTAATATCTATTGGTATAAATAGTATGTCTATTGTTAAGGTAGCCAAAGAGAAGTCTCTGAAAAAGGGCAGTCACTGGCTTGTATTCCTGCCCGTTACCCAAATAAACTTCTGTGTATGAAACAGATCCTGCCTTTGAATCACATAAGGTAAAGAGTTCAATACCATATTCGTCAGTATAGACACAGAAAATAACTCTTCCCTGCTTTAATGGTAAGGTTTGCCTAGAGTGAAAAATATGCAGGAAATTTGATATTTATGCATGGTATTATGATCAGATTCGTTTCTTGGAATTATCAGGCAATGTCATTTCTGTGCAGGTAAGACAGAATAGCAAAGGTACCTATTTCTAGCTGTTACTGACTGACCTTGAAGATTTGTGGAAACAGATTTATTTGTAGACCAGTAATCACACAGTCTGTTTTTCTTTACAGGGCAAATATGGATTATAACAGCAAAGACCAAATACACTTTGTGCAGTTTCACCCCAGTTTCAGGTTGCTTGATTTTCTCATTTTCCTTTTTTTTCCTGTCTTTTTGGTTCCTGTCTTGATGTGCTTTATCATTGATTCAAGAAAAAATTTGACAAATAGCAAAAGGACTGCTACTATCATCAATTTCTGTCTCTCATCCATTTTCTGCTCTGAATTCAGGCAGTGATGCTCATCTAATGTGGTTCATCCTAAGTCCACATCTGAAGATTTTGCAACAGCAGAATGTCTTCTCTTGCATGGTGGCTTTATAGATGGCACTACATTTTAAATTGATTATTTGATTGTTAGGAAGTATATGGTGCACTGTTGGAGGTGCAATCCCCCTCCCCCGGTAATGTTTTCATGCCTGAGTCAGATTCAGAAGCAACTTCACTGTATTCACTTCCAAAAAGTCCCCCTAGGAACCAGAATCTTCACATGATACATTCAAAGCCTTCTCTATCTCAGTATTGGTAAGAACTTAAACATTTACTGCAGAGGCCAGTTCACAGCATGCGAAGACCAAATAGAGGCCGTGAACACAACGAAAACAATGCAAATGGAGGAAGATGAGCAGAGTTAGAGAGCTGAAGGCTTGTAGCTTGCCTGCCATACGAGCTGTGCTCACGATTGGAAATTAGTGTTCAGTGACTTCGAAGAGCAATTGAATAGAATGGGTAGTGTCTTTGCAGCAGGTTATTACATGAACATCAACAAAAGTAAAACAAAAAGATCGAATTTTAAGTGTTCAGAAGTCTTTTCTGAAGGCATTTGTCTGGTGCCTAGCCTTGTACAGAAGTGAAATATGGATAAACAAACAATACAGTAATAAGAGAATACAAGTCTTTAAAAGGTGGTGCCACAGAAGAATGCTGAAGATTACATGGATAAATTGGCTAACTAATGAAGTAGTACAGGGAGATCTCCTACATAAGTGATATTTCCATTGTGTTTTCAGACTAAATCAAGGGATCAGTTGATAGGACAGATCCTGAAGCATCAGGGACCGGTTAATTTGGTAATGGGCAAGAAGTCTGGTGGGGAAGGTGAAAGACAAATAGGGAGATCGAGGCATCAGTATGGTAAGCAATTCCAAACGGAATGTAGGTTGCAGTAGTTGTGCAGGGATGAAGAGGCTTGCACAGCATATACTAATGTGGAGGGCTGCATCAAACCAGTCGTCTACCACCACAACAACATGCACATTGTTAATGCCACACATTTTACAATAATGCAAGTGATTTGAATCTTCTTGTAGCTTAATACATACATTTAGCCATAGTTCTGCCCGAGTCTCTAATGTGGAACTATTTAAAACACATTAATATCCAATGCTTTTTACAACTATACCATTCTTTACAGTAGCCACTTCTCAACTTACACATACGTTTCAGTCAATATTATTCCAAACACTAACCATCAGGATGAGATCTTCTCTCTTCAGTGCACTGTACGCTGATATGAAACTTCCTGGCAAATTAAAACTGTGTGCCGGACCGAGACTCGAACTTGGGACCTTTGCCTTTCGCGGGCAAGTGCTCTACCATCTGAGCTACCCAAGCACGACTCGCACCCCGTCCTCACAGCTTTACTTCTGCCAGTACCTCATCTCCTACCTTCCAAACTTTACAGGAGCTCTCCTGCGAACCTTGCAGAACTAGCACTCCTGAAAGAAAGGATATTGCAGAGACGTGGCTAAGCCACAGCCGGGGGATGTTTCCAGAATGAGATTTTCACTCTGCAGGAGAGCTTCCATAAAGTTTGGAAGGTAGGAGACGAAGTACTGGCAGAAGTAAAGTTGTGAGGACGGGGCAAGAGCCGTGCTTGGGTAGCTCAGATGGTAGAGCACTTGCCTGCGAAAGGCAAAGGTCCAGAGTTAGTCTTGGTCCGGCACACAGATTTAATCTGCCAGGAAGTTCCATCATGTTTAGGAACCTACAGCCAATTTGTTCTCGAACTTACTATTCATGTTATCTGACTTCATACATTTATTGTGTGTCAGTGCTATGTCAGTTTACTTGAGTGATATATATCTCAAACAGAACTGCTTCTGAGAATAAAATATCAACTTTATTGGCAAGTGGATCATTTCATTTTCTAAAAACATGAAATGTTACAAAACTAAATCCATTGTGTGAATGTATTTGGATGTCTCAAAGGTCTTTTGTCATAGTGCATATTGATATTGTTCTGTGTTCCATTAATTCGGCAATGAGGTTTGTAACTAATGACATTGTAATCATATTAATTATTCAGTAGCTGCCCGTATGGGGTTGTTAGATCCCACATCAGATGCCTCCCCAGGTGGAGGAGAGGGGAAAGCCTCCCAGACGTGGGTGGTATTGGGGAAGTGAAATACCCGGTTTGGACCAAATACTTAGGCCTCAATCCATTAGTGTCTGATCTGACATGCAGCAGTTGGTGGTCAGTTCGTGCAACTGCTACAAATATGTTGACCTCAACAATTAAGTCTTTAATATTTGTGATCTCAAAGAGATCACCACAACCACCTTCAACATGAAGTAATGATGGAACAACACGAAAAATATCCATAACCCCAGGCCCCAGTAAATATACTAGATTTCTCTGGTTATTGGATTCTGGGGAACCACAAACTTCATGAGAAGGAGAAGAATTGGATCTTCCCGAAACCTCTTCGCAAACACTATATTGGCATGCTCAACACAAATATGCTGGTCAGCATAGGTGAACTCGGACACCTTATGGATGTTCTGGAAAAATTTCATATCAGGATCTTCACCATCCACAGACACTTTTAACAGATTACAACCACTTCAGCACAGAAAACTACAGGATATGTGAAGGAAAACCCTACTGCCATAAGAGGAACACCAGCCAGCAATGTTCGGCTCACGATTTACGGTTAACAAATCAGTCATAGACAAAATCCTGGATTTCAATTCAGTAACAGAATGAATCTCTACAATAACCTTCAAATCAGGAAACAAAAGATGCACAATCATTAATGCACATGCACTGACAATCAAACAAAACAGAAAGAAACAATAAGAAGTCGGACTTTTGGGAAGAAATGGAAGAGCTAACAAACAAAATACCAAAAAGGCATGTTAAAATTGTGTTAGAAGATATGAATGCACAACTAGGCAAGGAGAAATAGTACAAGTAAATCATAGGCCTATACACAGGCACCAACAAGAATGTGAAACATTTCATATCTGTCAAAATTTTAGCTTAAAAATTGTCACTGCAATTTAAAAGCCAAAATGAAAACTCACAACATGGAAAACACCCAAATACATATGGGGAGAATTTCAAATAGATCACATAGCCATCACAAGCAAAAGTAAAATTGAAATTCTGAATGTGAGAACATGCAGAGGATTCTCAGACTCCAACCCTCACTTGCTAAAAGTAAAAATTGGGTAAATCCCAAGAAACAGAAAAAAACTGGATCCAGAATACTTGAAGATAAACATAGACAAAATTATTGAAGAATTAATCAGAGTTCAATAGAAAAATGGACAGACCTCGCAAAAACAATTCAGAATGCAATATGTTGGGGCCAGGAAATGAAAATGTAGGTGGTGGAACATAGGTTGTGATCAGGTCATTGAACATGGTATACAGGCCTGGAAGAACTTTGGCAGCAACAGAACAAAAGAGACATAGCAAGATTCCCACAAAGTCGGGAAACAATCATTGAAAGATACTAGAAGAGTGAGAAGCACGTGCAACAAAAATGGAGCAAATGAAATGAAAGAAATATAACAGGAAATACCTGCAGCGTTTTCAGGGAAATTACAAAGGGTTGTCAGCCTTCAAATATTAGCTTCAAGAGAACATACGGGTCTGGGGATACAAATACTAAAGAAAACCACCAAATTGTTAACAAGTATTTTGATAAACTCCTCAGTTGTGAGAAGCCTGAAGAAAAATTACTCTTCATGAAAACTGTACCAAACCCAGATTAAAAGCAGTATTTAATAACAGAGGTAGAAGAGAGAATAAAACTACTAAAAAAGCAATGGAACCCCAGCAGCAGACTGCATTATCTCTGAGATCTGGAAACTCAAAGACTAAACCATCACAAAGAAAATCCATGGAATTCTTACAGAAGTATGGAACACAGAGAAAGTGCCACAGGAATGGAAATGTGTTGATACAGAAAAGTGTGACAAGACAGACCCTAATAACTACAGAGATATCTCATTGTTACTTATCAGCTACAAAATTCTCTCCAAGGCATTACTCAACAGACTAGAACCACAAGCTGATACAAAGATAGGTGAATACCGTACAGGCAGATTGTCTTTGACACATTAGAATAATTTGGAATAGACAGAATAACTAATTTGGAATAGACAGAATAACTAAGACACTCATACAACAGACAGTTACTGTCACCATACCAAAAATAAAATTTATGAGAGACATCTGACCCATTCGAGATACATATAGGGGTCAGGCAAGAATATGGGCTCTCGTCGCTTTTATTCAATATTTTCTTGGCCAAAATGATCAAACAAAGGGAAGAAATAGTCAAAGGAACTCAGGAAGAATGTGTGCAAACAAGACGATCATAAAATGCATGGCATTTGCAGGTGACCTGACAATACTCAGCAGCAATAGACAAGAAGCACTGGAATACTTGCATGAAGCATCTGCGAAAACTGGTGTACAGATATTATATGAGAACACACAATACATGGAAAGAAAGAGCATCCACCACCAAACCATGTTCACAAAATATGGAAAGGGAACAGAGTGGAAAAATTCAAATATGTGGGGAATATATACAAATAGGAGGATCAGACAATGCATCCAACATACAAAGAACAGAAAAACTTCAGAAAGAATACAGATTGACATAGAGGCACTGCAATAAAAGAAATGTTTCAAGACAGGCTAAACTCACACTGCAGCACAGTTTTACTAGCAGTAGCACTCGACACCTCGGAAACAACCACAATTGGAGCATCAGGCATTAAAGAGACAGAAAAAATAGAATGTAAAAATCCTCAAAAATATTTTTGGAGCTGTAGACGAGAGATGGTATGCGAATGAAGAGATCAACCAAAGAATTATATGAACACACACAGGCTCACAGGCAAGATCAGAAAACGATGGCTAACATTCTATGGACACATACATAGAATGAACAACAGTAGTTTCACAAAGAGGATTTTTGATGTAGTTAACAGTTCACTCAAAAAAACTTATCTTCAAGAAATAGAAGATGGGTTAAAACAAGCAGGGATCAGTACTGAAATGATAAATGAGGGAGACAAACTCAGAAACAAAATTGTGATCATGAAATTCGAAGTAAATAAAGGAAGGAAACAGGCAAAATATGGACAGAGCAAAGACCACAGGAGCACAGACAAAGAATGAAGTTGTTTTGGGAAGAAAAAAGGAGGAAACAAGAAAAAGTGAGTAGTTGTTTAACATTGATTAACTTCAATGTCCTGGAGGCAAAAGTTTGTGGTTAAAACTGGCCAAAGTTGGCACCTTGGTGTGAAATTATCTTCATTCTGATCTAGGCTGGATCAGTATTTGTAAAATAATCCTTGGACCATGTGGTCAGTAATTCACATACTATACTTTTATCTCATTATGGGTTATTATACACATCATGGCAATGTGAAGAGAAAAATGAAAGGTAATTATTCAGTAAAAACAATCCTGAGCTAAGATTCTGATAAAATTTTGTTTCATTTTGTGTAGGATGGTATAAGAGAAACTGCAAGGCAAGGGATAATCTGTAGTGTTTGTAGCAACTTTCACTCAGCATTTTTATATGAATCTAAAACTGCAGCTAATCATTACTAACATAATTTTTTATATGTCAAAACAGTGACATATGGACATTAAGTAAAATATGTATTGTTACTTAGGTTTCTTGGGCCTACTCGTCATCAATTCAGGAATCTGAAATTGTAGTTTCCTAAAGACTCTACTTCATAGTATTATTGTCATTAAAGATAAAACATTAATGCTCCATGAGACAGTTTGTTCCTTGTTTTTCAGTTGACGGTGCAATGTTTGTTGTTAAATTTTGGTTATCCTTTGTTGGTGCAGCAAATTTTTCTGAGGAATTAATATGTTCAGTCCATCACTATATTTATTTTGTTCTATCTGTATTTTAGGTGTGCAATGTTCATGTGAGTGGCAAATAAGACATAAATAAGAGTCCTAAATTCGTAGTAATGAGGATGATGTTCTGAGATTACATGTTTGTAGCTGGAGAACAGAGAGAAGTTTTCTACAGCTTTTTTTTATCTTGACTCTTCTGTCACTAGGGACCAGCTTCCAGAATCTGCATACAAGTACCAACTTTTGGGACTGAATCTGCTGTCCCTACTATCTCAGAACAGGGTGGCAGAGTTTCACACAGAGTTGGAGCTGTTGCCTGCTGATCAGATCCAGACCAATGTCTACATCCGCCATCCACTTTCTCTTGAGCAGTACCTGATGGAAGGCTCCTATAACAAGGTTTGCTATATATAAATTAACAACAAACAAATAGGGTAGATTGCTACTCACCACATAAAGAAAGTGTTGAGCGACAGGCAGATATTTAAAAGTAGACTGTGCTATCAGGCTTTTTAGTCCTCCTCTCTCTCTCTCTCCCTCCCTCCCCCCTCCCCCCCCCCTCCCTCTGTGTCTGTGTGTGTGTGTGTGTGTGTGTGTGTGTGTGTGTGTGTGTGTGTGTGTGTGTGTAGTGGGTTAACAAAATATGCTCCATTCAAACTTGGTAGGTTATTACGTTTGTGAGTAGGCAGACATGATTTTTATGTGTAGCCATGCAAATAACTTACACGAAGCTGCACAGCTATATCAGATGGTGTTTCCAGATCAAAGGCAGCCAGATCATCCAGTCTTTGGTGTTGTGTATCATTGCATTGCTGAGACTGTGTCCGTAGCATCATAGCATCACAAACTATTGACTGAAGATCACCTGTCATTTGAACGCTTGACCAGAAAGAGCACATTTTACAGGCTGTGAAAGAATAGCCAGGTATCAGCTTAAGATAAATGGCCCTGGTATATGTACATCTCCAGGTTCACCGTGCAGAATACTTCAGAAGTAGCATGTGTGCCATATCGTACTCCAGGCCTTATGCGTGCCGATCACACATGGGAGGACTTTTGCCATGGTTTGTTGAACAGGCTGCCATCCATTGCTCGTCTCTTCAGTTTCGTTTGATGGAATAACAAATTTCCACAACCAACACATTTATGCCAATCATGTTACAGCACAGACTATACATACTAATACGGTAATACTTTCAAACTATTGACTATTAGTCAGTTTCACCACAGCTGCGAGTGATTGTGTTTCGGTGCCAGTGAGGTTGCATGTGTGAATGTGTGTGTTCTTGCTAGAGCAAGAGCTCAAAAGTTGGTGTGAATTGTTTTCTGTTAGGTGTTTCTGTGCACCACACATCAGTCAGCTATAGGTGAGAATGGTTGCCTTTTCTTTATTTTATGAATTACTGAAATTCATTTTCAGATATTCTGCTAGTTTTCCACCAGTTTCTCCCAAATCTAAACCTAACACAAAGGCATTTAAGTGTTCGATACTGCATATGGCAGGTATTAGGCAGTTCAACCAAGTCCTCTGTGCTTCAGAAAGCAGAATCGATCACTGTGTTGTTTCACAACCTAAGTGGAGAAAAAATTGAGGGGAGTCAAAGAGTGACCTAACCTTCACCTGCTACAAGTGAAAGGCAAATTGTGAACATATAATAGTGTGTAGATGAGCATTCTTGGAATTTTGGGATGAAAAAAGAATTACCTTCAAGGTGTTCTAAGGTGGTAATCTGTTACAGAAGGTGACAATAATGCACCTTGCCAGGAAGCATAGGGAAATTTCTGGTCATTCAATTGTTCAGAACCTCAAAACTGTAGATCTAGGGGAAGAGTAGAAGACTGTACTTATCACGCTAACTTAATATTAAGAAGTAATAAAAATCCAGTTTGAAGATGAAAGACTGTTTCTTTCGTAGTTTTTTGCAGTAGTTACAAAGAGGCTTTGGAAGTCTTAGAACTGGTGTTTGTTTTGTATGTGCAGGATGAAGAGAAAAGCCCTGTAAAGAAAAAAGCAGTTTTAGTAGAACAGAGTGTATGTAATTTGAAGCAGGAGCATTTTGTGATTTATTATGTCAGGATAAAAAGGGATTATCGATTATATCTTTTGACTAATAGAAAAATATGTTGTTTCCAAAACTTCCAGATTAAGCTGCTTATTTTAGTAGGCAATTTACTTTTTATGATTTCACTACAGTGATTGACAATTCAAAAGCTCTTTTGTGTACACAGAATGTTCACTCTTATTGTCGGAATGAAACTCGGAACTCAAAAAGCTCAAGTGAGAAAACAAGCTGTGCATATCATAGACTTATGCAGGCAGAAAATAGTGAAATTCTTTGCAAATACCTGTGGGTATCAAAACAAAAATGTCAGTATGATCACCGTGGTCTGTAAATGACTTCAGAGATCTCTTTTAACATAAAGTGGAAATATTACTTTGTTATAGGGTACTCCTTCATACTGCCTAACAGGTTTTATGCGAGAATAGAAAAAAATTGAGCAAGAGGGATATTGTAGTTGAATCTTCTGTGTATGAGAATATAATAAATGATCATGCCACTTTGCATAAACTGGAGACTGATATGGTGCAAGTATGAGACTAAAAGAATGAAGCAACTGTGTATTTCAAGCAGTTTGCATTGTAGCACTTCAAATTCAGTCATTGCGAAAGATTCTACATGACAAAACTTCGAAAGATTTTAAAGCTAAATGGGAATGAGCGTACAGAACTAATATTGGAGTAGCGAAATACATAACAAAGAAGAGCAAAGTACATCAGCTCCAGTCTAAACAAATTTGAAGGCACTATATACAAAATGTCAGATGTGGGCAAGTTGTTAACAAAACACGTTGGTAGTAACTGGAGGAATATTGACAATCTGAAGTGTTGCATGGAAATAGAATGGGCTTTCTAGAATGGATTTAATGATGCTGAAGACTCCTATTGTGAAAATACAGACTGATCATATATTGATACTATAATTACAAAGCGAATATAAGTTTACAGATTCATTTAAAATAAAGAATTTTTATATCCCTTTGTGTTGCCTAAAGATCATTTCATCAGTTTCAAAATCCTCCTTATCCACCTGCCCATCAAAAATCGATTAAACATCCCATATGCCAGTAAGAGTTTCAAAGACCTCCACATGGATATTTCATAGTAATTTAGTGTAGATTAGATTAGATTAGATTAATACTAGTTCCATGGATCATGAATACGATATTTCGTAATGATGTGGAACGAGTCGAATTTTCCAATACATGACATAATTAGGTTAATTTAACAACATACTTAAGTTAATATAACAACTTCGTTTTTTGTGTTTTTTGTTTTTCTTTATTTTTTATTTTTATTTTTTTATTTTTTTTAATATTTTTGTTTTTTTTCTTTTTTTCCTTAATTTTTATCTAAAAATTCCTCTATGGAGTAGAAGGAGTTGTCATTCAGAAATTCTTTTAATTTCTTCTTAAATACTTGTTGGTTATCTGTCAGACTTTTGATACTATTTGGTAAGTGACCAAAGACTTTAGTGCCAGTATAATTCACCCCTTTCTGTGCCAAAGTTAGATTTAATCTTGAATAGTGAAGATCGTCCTTTCTCCTAGTATTGTAGTTATGCACACTGCTATTACTTTTGAATTGGGTTTGGTTGTTAATAACAAATTTCATAAGAGAGTATATATACTGAGAAGCTACTGTGAATATCCCTAGATCCTTAAATAAATGTCTGCAGGATGATCTTGGGTGGACTCCAGCTATTATTCTGATTACACGCTTTTGTGCAATAAATACTTTATTCCCCAGTGATGAATTACCCCAAAATATGATGCCATATGAAAGCAATGAGTGAAAATAGGCGTAGTAAGCTAATTTACTAAGATGTTTATCACCAAAATTTGCAATGACCCTTATTGCATAAGTAGCTGAACTCAAACGTTTCAGCAGATCATCAATGTGTTTCTTCCAATTTAATCTCTCATCAATGGACATACCTAAAAATTTGGAATATTCTACCTTAGCTATATGCTTCTGATTAAGGTCTATATTTATTAATGACGTCATACCATTCACTGTACGGAACTGTATGTACTGTGTCTTATCAAAATTTAGTGAGAGTCCGTTTACAATGCTATTTTAAGCATTTCTATTAACATTCCTTCTTAAGCCTTCGATGTCTGTTTGATAGTAAAATAAATAAACAAATAAAAAAATCAAATGTGTTAGTGTAAGTTACATTTAAAAAAATATTTATTTTCCAACACTTCGTGAAAATGGCTTTTAGTCAGGCGAGTAAAAAAATTATTATGGATACTGAGCAGAAATGGAAGTTACTGGTATAAGCAATATGTTCAATTGTTCAGTGACGAAACTTGGTGTATGTTATGCCGTGTATTTGGCTGATGGTAGCAGCAATACTTTCCAGCATGTGGTACAACGTAATATAGATGTTTTACAACTTGAATGTGTTGGCCATGCACAAAAGCGTTTTGGTAAAAGATTGAGGAAACTGGAGATATGAAGGGGAGAAAGCTTTCTGATGATAACAGAATATTGGGGCTTGGCAGGCTAACAAATTCGGAAACAGGCGTCTTTCAAACATATTACGGACTGGGAATACAAAGAAGTACTAATAATGTAGTAGAAATGATAAAAGATGTAAGGGCCACAGTCTTTCACAAGATTGCTACAGACAAGGACGCCCATCATTCTTTGTCCAGAGGGCCTCGAATTATGGTGTAAATATCAGAATGCCAGCGTAATGCTGATGAATACATATGTAACCATCCCCTACCATGTCAGTAGCGAGCGTTACAAAAACTATCTATAGAGGCTTGGCTAGCAAAAACTTGCTTACTAAATTCACTCATGAGAGAATTTGAATACCCAATGAAAGGTTCAATAACAGTGTTCGGAAATGCTTGTCTAAAACTGTATTTGTGGGCTAAAAACTGGTGCCATTGGTGCTATGCTGTGTTCCAGTGATGGTCAGTGGGCTGGAAATTCTCAGTGGTATGGGGTGAACGTGAAGGATGCGTTTGTCATCCAACTAACTGAGGATGCTCAAGGCTGAGAAAAGTGTTCTACAAATGACGAGAGACCAGAATTCGAGAGGGCCTCCAAACGTTAGCTGGAGTATTCAGAAACCGACAATGATGTCACTTACGGACTGGCGAGTTTTATTTTTGAATGTAGGATGAAGAGATCCTGTCAAAAACTTTAAAGGAATTTTCAGGAAGTGTGATTTTTATCTTTAGGTGCAATTTACTCTGAGACTAATAAATACACTCCTGGAAATGGAAAAAAGAACACATTGACCCCGATGTGTCAGACCCACCATACTTGCTCCGGATACTGCGAGAGGGCTGTACAAGCAATGATCACACGCACGGCACAGCGGACACACCAGGAACCGCGGTGTTGGCCGTCGAATGGCGCTAGCTGCACAGCATTTGTGCACCGCCGCCGTCAGTGTCAGCCAGTTTGCCGTGGCATACGGAGCTCCATCGCAGTCTTTAACACTGGTAGCATGCCGCGACAGCGTGGACGTGAACCGTATGTGCAGTTGACGGACTTTGAGCGAGGGCGTATAGTGGGCATGCGGGAGGCCGGGTGGACGTACCGCCGAATTGCTCAACACGTGGGGCGTGAGGTCTCCACAGTACATCGATGTTGTCGCCAGTGGTCGGCGGAAGGTGCACGTGCCCGTCGACCTGGGACCGGACCGCAGCGATGCACGGATGCACGCCAAGACCGTAGGATCCTACGCAGTGCCGTAGGGGACCGCACCGCCACTTCCCAGCAAATTAGGGACACTGTTGCTCCTGGGGTATCGGCGAGGACCATTCGCAACCGTCTCCATGAAGCTGGGCTACGGTCCCGCACACCGTTAGGCCGTCTTCCGCTCACGCCCCAACATCGTGCAGCCCGCCTCCAGTGGTGTCGCGACAGGCGTGAATGGAGGGACGAATGGAGACGTGTCGTCTTCAGCGATGAGAGTCGCTTCTGCCTTGGTGCCAATGATGGTCGTATGCGTGTTTGGCGCCGTGCAGGTGAGCACCACAATCAGGACTGCATACGACCGAGGCACACAGGGCCAACACCCGGCATCATGGTGTGGGGAGCGATCTCCTACACTGGCCGTACACCACTGGTGATCGTCGAGAGGACACTGAATAGTGCACGGTACATCCAAACCGTCATCGAACCCATCGTTCTACCATTCCTAGACCGGCAAGGGAACTTGCTGTTCCAACAGGACAATGCACGTCCGCATGTATCCCGTGCCACCCAACGTGCTCTAGAAGGTGTAAGTCAACTACCCTGGCCAGCAAGATCTCCGGATCTGTCCCCCATTGAGCATGTTTGGGACTGGATGAAGCGTCGTCTCACGCGGTCTGCACGTCCAGCACGAACGCTGGTCCAACTGAGGCGCCAGGTGGAAATGGCATGGCAAGCCGTTCCACAGGACTACATCCAGCATCTCTACGATCGTCTCCATGGGAGAATAGCAGCCTGCATTGCTGCGAAAGGTGGATATACACTGTACTAGTGCCGACATTGTGCATGCTCTGTTGCCTGTGTCTATGTGCCTGTGGTTCTGTCAGTGTGATCATGTGATGTATCTGACCCCAGGAATGTGTCAATAAAGTTTCCCCTTCCTGGGACAATGAATTCACGGTGTTCTTATTTCAATTTCTAGGAGTGTATTCGTAAACTTGGCATAGAAATTAATTACATTTTCATTAAAATATACTAGAATTATGGTGATCAAATAGGTGTGACAAATATTTCAGTATTATTTTTCATAAATACAAAATTTTTAGGTCACAGACTTCTCTCTAAATTTCCCTCCAGGGGCTCACATTTCATTTGTGCTCCCTCCCATTCTCACTTCTTCCCCTCTGACCCCTCCTTCCTCTCTCTTTGTCTAATTACTTATGTCGACCTGGCTATTCCCCTGGTTTCCTGGATCCCTTCCAGTTTTGTTCCCTTTGCCTTTTCTTCTTCATCCTCACAGCAGCAGTGAAGTGAATGCCACCTTGCCCAGTATACTGGTATGCGAGTGCACTGCCTTTGTGGATAACGTACTGTCATGAGCAACATTACTGCCCTCTTGACTGCGGAATTAAAACACTAGTACATACACAACATATCCACTGCCCTGGTGTGTTTTTGTGTCCTTTCAATCACTATACACTGTCAAAGATATTTTATTTCCATCTTGAAGTGGATGTAACACTCCTGCAGTGTGTTTCCGGCCATATCTCCATAGCCATATGACCTTGTTTGTTCCCTGTCCTCCCAGGTGATGGTTCAAACCCGCATCCAGCCATCCTCATTTAGGTTTTCTGTGATTTCCCTAAATCACGTCAGGCAAATGCCAGGATGGTTCCTTTGAAAGGACACAGCCAACTTCGTTCCCATCCGTCCCTAATCTGATGGACAGATGACCTCTCGGTTTGGTTCCTCCCTCCAAATCGACCACCTTATCCCCTCGAGAGATTTTCCTGCATTTGTCCCCATTTTGCAAAATCACCGTGTGTACTTCACATCTCTCAAAATTCTTGAAACCTCTGCCATTTAATCATTATTTGCTTCCAAATATCTCATATAATAATGTCAATAATATTGTTATTACACATTACGGTAATTGAATATGACTGCCTGGCACCTAGTTTTGTGTTACATATATCTCAATATTATGAGAAGAAGGAAAGTTGCTGCTCACCACATAGTGGTGATGCTGAGCCGCAGGCAGGCACAGCTAAAAGACTTTCACACTTACAGCTTTCAGCCAATGGCCTTCAACCACACACACACACACACACACACACACACACACACACACACACACACACACACACACAGTGAAGTGCTGCAGGTTTGGTGGCGGGGAGGGGGGGGGGGGCTAGGGGAAGTAGTGGGAAAGGAGAGAAATAAATTAAAAAATAAATAAAAAGGCAGGGTGTGTTCATGAAGGAATGATGGCTGTGTAGTGCTGGAATGGGAGCAGGGAAGGGGCTGGATGGGTGAGGACAGCGACTAACGAAGGTTGAGGCCAGGTGGGTTACGGGAACGTAGGATGTATTTCAGGGAAAGTTCCCACCTGCGCAATTCAGAAAAGCTGGTGTTGGTGAGAAGGGTCTATATAGCACAGCCTGTGAAGCAGTCATTGAAATGAAGGGTTTCTTGTTTGGCAGTGTGTTGAGCAACAGGGTGGTCCATTTGTTTCTTGACCACAGTTTGTCGGTGGCCATTTATGTGTACAGACAGCTTATTAGTTGTCATGCCTACGTAGACTGCGACACAGTGGTTGCAGCTTAGCTTGTAGGCCACATGACTGGTTTCACAGGTAACCCTGCCTTTGATGGGATAAGTGATACTAGTGACTGGACTAAAGTAGGTGGTGCTGGGAGGATGTATGGGACAGGTCTTGCACCTAGGTCTATTACAGGGGTATGAGCTATGAGGTAAGGGATTGGGAGCAGGGATTGTGTAAGGATGGACAAGTGTATGTGTAGGTTGTTATGCCAATCTGTGACTCAGCATCTCCGCTATATGGTGAGTAGCAACTTTCCTACTCATAATATTGCTACATTCCATCCTCGATTTTCCATTGTTTGATTTAGTTAATACTTCAGAATTAACATGCTTTTCTAATAAACTGGTAAAAGCATATCATTACCACCCGTGCCAGTGTTTATTAATGCTCATGATAACTGTTCCTTTTCTTTGCTTTCCACAGATCTTCCTGGCAAAAGGCAACGTTCCAGCAGAAAATTATAATTTTTTTATTGACATTCTGCTGGACACAATTAGAAATGAAATAGCAACTTGCTTGGAGAAGTCCTACGAAAAGATATCTGTTCAAGAAGCAGCGAGAATGCTGAACATGGCGAGTCTTGCTGCCATGAAGAAATACGGAGAAAAGGTTTGTTGTACTGGTTATTTGGAAGGAGAGAGATTGACAGATTTTTTTTCTTCATATGTAAAACACTTCAATATTTGTGAATGGTATTAAGTCAAGGAATGTGACACACTTAACAGCTGACACTACATGCTCATAGGTGTCATTGTGGTCGTGCCGCCTTGCCAGAATTTTTGCGAAAAATAATGCAAATTCCCTCTTCCTTGAAAACTCTTTCCTTCTTCTCAAACTTCTAGATGGAAAAGTAAACACAAATGCAGCTTTTCAAATTACAAAATTAGGGCACTGTGATACCCGTACAGATAGTTTCTTTAGGAATTCTTTGTAGCCAGTTAAAGCTGCTACAGTGCAGAAATGCCTACCCTCAAGTGGTGCCTTTCTCTTTTGTGGTAAGAGGAATGAGGATACAAATCTAGGCTGTAATGTAAATGAGTAAGGTTTCCATCTTTATAAGTGCCAGGTGGCAGTGGTGGGTGCTTCTTTGTGGTAAAGCAAATTCCTGCTCAGGCTAGGCATTGTTCCTTCAGTAATCAGATAAAGACTTACAAAAGGCCAAGCCAGAAATATGTTTTATTATGTAGCACCATGGTCATGCCCAACACCCCTGTTTGCCACTGGAATTGAGTGAACATCTCAGTGACATGTACATGGTTACTAAACAAAACCCATGATGAACCATGATCATGTTAAATGAAAACTTTTCTGGCCTACAGATTGCTCCACAAAATTTTGGACAAGCTGCAGGATGCTTGTAACTTGCTGTTGCTGTATTTTGGCATGGTCTCCTGGCCACCTCCAGGTGAACACTGGCGAAAATTCAGAGCTGGCACGTGTGTGGTGTATCCTGTTGGTCTTGCTCGAGTGCATGTGCTCCTGCTGCAAGTCTGTGCAGTGCGCACCCTTCGCGTTAGAAAGCTTGCCTCATTGATGTCAGATCATTTGTGTTTAGACAGTAAAGTTGCAGAATGATGCCGACTATACAGAGCACGAAGTTTTTCTATGTTAGGATTCCATGCAGAATTTACTTAGAAGCTGGTGTCTTGATTTATAAGTCTCAGGAAGTTATTTTTCCATTTATTCATTAATAGAGCTGCTAAAGTGTGACATACAGGCCACAATATTTCCCTCATTGTGTTTCATCAAATAGCCAGTGCTTAGATATAGTGGTCTTACTGACTTGGAGGAGACAGGTATGCCACTTATGTTCTATAATGTGATCCTGCACAATGTGCGTTGTTTGGCTTTATATATTTTGCTGCATTTTCATGGAATCCTGTAAATACCTGCCTTGCACAATTGTAAGTAGAGCTAAACAGATCCCAAAAGTATCAAGATTTCCAAAGGTCGATGAAAGATAATTTTAGCTTTGTCTTGTTAATATTCTGCCTGTTTCTGCTGAAACAGTTCCAGTTGTAGGGTAAGTAAACATTCGTTTTTGAGGCCTCATCCTTTTCCTTGTTCTGGCATTTGTATGTTTGTGGCTCTATGTATTTGCTGATACAAATATCCATTCTTCACAGTTTGTAGTTGTTAGTCGGGTTTGCAGATTATCAGCATGTAAGATGTTACAGGCTCTGTGAATTACGGTCAACACCCATAGTTTGCCAGATGGTGGCAGCTATAAGTTTGCAAATATGGGTTTGTTTTGCTGGGATTTCGGAACACTGAATGCCTAAGTGTGCTATCACTTTTACATCGCACCACGGTGTCTAAATATGGCAAGCAGCCATCTTTCTCCATTGTCATAGTAACTTTTGTTTCCATGTATGGAGTTCAGGCAATAAAGGAACTCTTGGAAATGATCCAAACAATGAGGCCAAACAGTAAGTGTTATCAGCTTACTATTAAAATACTTTTGGTTTTGAAATAGCTGAAGCGAGTGCTCGCTCCATAAGCAGGTTGGCTGTAATTTTTAGAACAATCTGATGTTGCCATAGGAAGCTGTTTGTCTGCCCTGTTGGCCAATCTTTTGATGCACAATTGAGAGAGCATTTGCCTCAGCTATTTTAAAACAGTATTTTGGCGATATGTTGACGACACTTTTATAGTTAGCTCTCGTGGTTTGTATAGCCTGATTTTAACATCTGAACTCCTTATATGAAAACATGAAATTTATTATGGAGATGGAGAAAGATGGTTGTTTGCCATTTTTAGATGTCTTGGTTGATGTAAATGCAATGGCACACTGAGACACTTCGTTTTTCGGAAGCCCATCCATAGGCCTGTATTTGCCAGCTACCAGTTGCCACCATCTGGTGACGAGTGCTCTATAAAGATGTTAATCCACAGAGCCCATACCATGTTGGATGCTAATAGCCTGCAAATGGAACTGGAACACCTTCAAGCTAATAGTTACTATTAAAATCAGTCTTGATCACAAATTTATTTATTCTGGTAACCGGTATCAACCACACCTGTGGTCATCTTCAGATCTACAAGTCAAATACAAAATCTGATCAGAGGGCTACATACATTAAAGAAAATTATATAAAACTACAAAGGTATAAAACAATGAATTACCAAAATGCTGTAGGAGCAGGCGCCGCCTCCTGGTGGTAAATCACTGCTAGATAGTGCAGTGCATGTCTTACTTATATACTGGAGGCTCTGCCCACTTTTGACAGAATGTTGTCATCGCTAACCAATGGATTAAAAGGCAAATAACAACATAAAATTTCATAATTTGACTTGTAGATCTGAAGATGGCCACAGACATGGTCGAAACTGGTTACCAGAATAAATAAATTTGTGATAATGACTGTTCTGAACGATGGATATTTGTCTCAGCAAGTGAAGAGAGTGCTACAAACTACAGGTCTAGGAAGAGAATGAGGCCTTGAAAACAACTGCTTATCTACAATGTATATTGAAAATGTTTCAGTAAAAATAGGCAGAATATGAAGAAGTTAAAGTAATCTTTCGTCTTCCTTCCCAAGTCTGTGTTTTTGGGCTCTGTTAAACACCACTTAGTTGCACAAGGGAGGTGCGTACTGGCTTCCGTGCAAATATGGTAAATTATAAAAGAGCAAACAACGCGCACTGTGCAGGACCGCACTGTGGAACATCAGTAGCGACTCGCCTCCTCCAAGGCAATAAAACCGCTGTCGCTGAATACTGCATTTCCACTGGTCATTTGGTGAACTACAATGAAACATAAATTGTGGTTCATGCCAAACTTTTAGAGCTCCGTCATCAATGTATTAGTGGAAAAAAAGACTGTCAGAAGCTCTTATCCATTGTCAGTGGTTTCCAGCGTCCTTTCATAGAAACACTTCATGCTCTCGTCGCTAACAGTGTTATGTGATTTTACCATCTAAAACCAATAGATTTGACATAAACAAAGGGTGCACAGCGCAGTACACAGACTTGCAGCAGAAGCGCATGCATTCAAGCAGTGCATGTGCAACGCCAACTGGATACAGCATGCATGTGCTGGCGAGATCTCCAATTCGGGAGCTAAGTGCACTTTTGTCAATATTCACCTGAAGACGAACAGAAGACTGTGCCGAAATATTATGGCAACAATTTGCAAACATCTGGCAGTTGACCTGAAATTTTGTCAAACTGTGGTGCTCTTCTTTGAGAAGATAAAATTTCCTCTGTGAATCCTGTGTAATATGGGTTCCATACTCAGGAGAAGTACTTGGGTACTGTTTGCATAAGTTTTTTTATAAGCTACCTCCTTCATGGGTGAAACTACACCTCTGAGAATTCTTCCAAGGAATCTGGAATCTCTTTCCTGAAATTAGATTATATGGCCATTGCACTTCAAACTGCTTTGTATGCATACTTAAAGATATTTGATGGCTGTGATTGTTTCCAGTGGTTGTTTGGCAACCATAGAATCAAACAGTAAGGGTCTCTGTATCTTTTTGTGTAAAGTATGCTACATTCGTTTATGTTAAGGGTCAACAGCTAATCCCTGCACCAAGTAACTAGAAAAATACTCAGGTCATTCCCATGTTCAAAGAGAGTCAGCAACAGATTTGCAGAGCTGTTGGTCCGTATTGCTAAACGAAATCTGTTGTATATTTTAGATCACATTCTGTGAATGCATATTATGTCCTATGATGCACGTACCTATCCAAGTTATATTGCCCAGTACTTCCAAATTTCATCCATTTATACGCAGTGTTTTTCAGTCTTAGAGACAAACGATTGATGTTGAATGCTCAGATAATTTGAATCCTGTTTCTTTTCGAACTTGCATAAAAGTAGTATTGTACTACCTTTCTTCACTTTCCAACTGATGCCCATAGTAAGTGATGTTATGACGAGCTTGCGATTGCTGATTCCTTTCTTTATCTACATTGAAAAGTTTGATTAACTAAGTTGAAAAGTTTAAGTGTGTTTGTAACATAACCCTCACTAGTAGGTTCTCTGAAAGTATCGAAAGGAATCTTCAGGTAAGACATTTGGAACAATATCAGATGAATCCCTGCCATTACAACTCATCCTAAAAACTAGTGTCTCCCAGTCTGTAGCTGATAAATTGAAGTTTTCCCCTAATACTGTAACATGATCTGGAAATTTACACATGGCCTACGCATTCTGTCTAACTGGAACACAGGGATCGTTCAGTAATGTAATTATTTTATTGTATTTGACCACTCAGGTCACAGAAACATTCATTTTGAGTTAACAAGTCATCACCAGACAATTTGAATAGGTTTGATCTACCTTCACCACTCACCTTCACCAAATTGTTTATGTGGAATCTACTAACCTCATTAGATACAGCAGTGTTACTACCACTTAAAAGTGAGACTTGTTCTGGGATCTATCTGGAAAGCTCCTACAGTAAACTAATACTAACATTTTCTTCCTTCATTCTGCAGTGCGTAGTGGTACACTTACTAATCACAAGACTGATACTTCCTCCCCCCCCCCCCCCCCCCTGAAAATAGTACAAAATACAGGGTGATTATAATTAAACTTAACAGAACACTGTAAAAATAACACCACTTGTCAAAATGACGTCGAATTGCAATGGAATATTATCAAAGAAGGGGAAAACGTACGGCAGAAGAAAAAAACTGTGTGGAAATTGATGAATAGATGACGCTGTATGTGTAAGAATATGTAAATGAAAACACCTGTCGTGCGCACGACCCATTGCAGTTGGTATAAACACGCTGGGTACATGGCTTTTCCTCCTTTCGCATCTGCAGTGTTAGCCACGACTGTCTGAATGCAGGATCGCACTCTGTTTGTAAAGCTTTGTTAGAAGAATGATGACTGTGCACACATTGTTCTGCAGAAGTTTCGGACACTGAACGGTTTGAAAAAAGGCTTTGGTCTGATGACTGGCGTGGGTCTGGAGAAAAAGATTCGAAAAGACAGGTTCTTTTGGTATGCATCCTGGTAGACAGAGGAAACTATTGATTCAATGTCAGTGGAAGCAGTGGCCATAGCAATGCAGGAGGAGAAGAGTGGTGGTGTGCAAATGTGTAGTGCACGGAGAATTGCTCGAACATTGAACATACCCGTGAGCGTGGTACATAAAATCCTACGAAACGTCCTTCTTTGCTATCCATTCAAAATTAACCATGTGCACAAGTTGCTTCCTGTTGACCTGCCAGCAAGACATGCCTCTGCTTTAGAATTTCTTGCTAGCATGGAAGTGGACAATGATTGGCTGTGGAAGATTTTGTGAACAGGTCAATATACAGAATTGTCGAATATGGGCAACGGAAAATCCACACGCAAATCAACCAGTACCACTTCATTCTGGGAAGGTCACTGTGTGGTCCAGGTTTACGGCATCATTTATCATAGGGCCATGTTCTTTCGAAGAGACAGGTGCTTCCGGTACTGTTACCAGTTACGCCACTGGTAACTGCTGTGTGTGTCTAATGTGCAACCACGCCGTTCCAGATCTCCAACAGTGTGGATGTGTGGATGGGATCATTTTTATGCAAGATGGTGCACCTTCGAACATTGAAAATCCATTTAAGCAGCTGCTGAAGCGCCATTTAGGAAATGCTAGAATTATAAGCCGCCATTTCCCTACATCCTGGCTGTCCCGATCACCTAATCTTAATCTGTGGATTTACCTGAAAGATGTGTTCAGTGTTCTGATGGCAAACTTAGCTGCATTGAAGGCATGCATTGCACAACACATTCTGAACGTGACCCCAGAAACACTTCGATCAGTTGTGGAACATGCTGTTTCTCGATTTCAACTTTCTGCAGAAAACTGTGGACAACATATTGAACATGTTTTGCGTCAGTTGCATGGAAATTAATAATCCATTTGATTTTGATTGATGCTTTTTATGCGGTTTTTGGCCTCAGGACAATTAAAAACAGATTTTTCCCATCCGATGTGATATGACCTTATCATGGTGGATGGGCTTTACAACTAACAGTATCACATCTTACACCCATGCACACTGAGTAGTGCAGTTTAATGTCAAGCATACACCTTAGGCATTGTTGTAGGATTCATTTGTCATTTGTAGTCGACTACTATTAAATTTTGATGCTCACAGCGCCATTTGTTGCTACATTTTGTAACTATTAATTATCTTCTGCAATATGTTTTGCCCCTTCTCCAATAATATTCCGTTGCAATTTGATGTCATTCTGACCAGTAGTGTTATTTCTACAGTGGGTTGAAAGTTTAATTATAATCGCCTTGTACATCAGGCCTTCGGTGAGTTATCTCTGGCCTAAAAAATCCTCAGGTGCACACCACACATACTGTACATCAAAAAGTCACACTTTGAATCATGTGTGGTTACAGTTTCTTAAAATATGTTACTCCAATTACCTTCTGATTTTGAGTCACTTGAACAAGTTGGTTTGTCACCTATTCAGTGGAGGTGATTAGGGAAAGTGTTGAAAGTGGTTCTTTCGGTAGATGTTAAGTGTTGTCTAACATGACCAATCAAAGTGTTGAAACCATGGTTAAGGTTTAATAAACCTGTATTTTGCAACTGTTTGGCCGTTACTTCCATTCCACTGAAGCACTTTGGATGTCCAGCAGTGTCCTACAGAAGTTCTATTTAATTAGATGTAAAGTGTATTGATCTTAGTTGTTAGCAATAGATTTCTAAATTTGTTCACTCATTTTGTAGCACTACAAACATGAGGTGCTCCGTAATTGTATCAGTGAGACACATGTATCTGATAGTGTTAACAATCTTAGTACAATGGAGGAAGGTGTTGCAGGTTATTAGTGTCTGTTGGCCGCATTCTCAACTTCGGCTACTTGCGTGGAGTGCTTCTGATTGTTAACAAGGGGAGGGGAGAATGGCAGGCAGGTGCAGAGTATGTTGACTTAGGCTGTGTTGGTAGTGTAACTGCTAAGGCTGTCCACTTACAAAGTATTTTTGGTACCATTTGTGACAGTGTAAATAAAGTAAAGCTGTGCTCAACCTGAAGGTTGGATTGAATGTTGTTGCAGTGCTTTACTTGGCGTGGTGCTGTGCCCTCTGAACCAACTTACACAGCCAGTTATGGGGAGTGGATGGGGTGGGGGCTACAGTTCAACATTCACCCTTAAACATGTTGCAACTTAACTTGGAATTTTTCTCATTTTTAGAGGTGGAAGAAGTGATAAGTACAGAAAAAATTGTTGTACTAACGGGGGATCGAATGCAAAACATTTAGCTTTGTGGTTTTGAACTTAACCCACATTTCTTCATAGTGCTACCTGTCTGTCTGTTTGTAATTTCTGTATGGATTAACCCACTAGCCACTGAGGCACATTTACGTACAATTCATTAAGAAGTTTTTTCAGGATTGCATACAGAATATTATCAAATCTTCTACTGATATTTCAGCTCACAACCTATCAGCCATTCTCAAGGTGAGTCACTTGCAAGATTAAAGCACTTTACACTGTGGAGTAAACACACGTTTCAAAGGTAACACTGTTAGTAATGAGTGCCAGTCATAGATAAAATTTCATGCCTCCAAGAGTAAGACAAAGCAAATGCAGAGTTAGCAAATCCTTAGTGCTTATAAAATATTTGGTTGCTCATTATGGATGTTATATGTTGAAATGCCAGGCAGTGAAGACTTAGAACAATATTTCCATTGGGAGCACAGATGTGAAATGAGGGTTTTTTGTGATGTGATGTGTTGAGTTGGAAACCTGCATTTCGGTTGAGCAGATCTACTAATTCTATTTCCATAGCATTTCTAACTTATGTGGGAAATATTTCTTCAAAAGTTAGAAGAATAATGAAGAATAAACTGGATGTCATCTTCCTTCCACCACCCATGGCAACAGCTCTTCTGGAATCTGCTTTTACGAAAGGCGGATATTTATGAAATTCCTTGAGGTAAACAGTACGCTGAGCAGACAATACGCACTCCAAAAGAACATTGCGTAGAACACCAGTGATACACTCGCTTCTACAGCCCGACAAATCTGCAGTGGCAGATCTTTGTATTTCCACAGACCATTCTATCGATTACGGTAAAGTTAAAGTACTGGTCGGAGCCGTATCCTGCTGGGATTCAATGATCGAGGAAGCTGTGGAGTTACAGTAAGCTGACAACCTCCTCAACTAAGACAAGGTTTTGCAGCTCAAAACAAAATGTAGAAACCCCTCATTTCTTGCCTGCGCTCTCTAAGGAAATATTGATATAGGTCTTCTGCCTAATGTTGCAACTATGCCATCCATAATACTGAACCAAGGACTGTATAAGCAATGTGGATTCGCAGATCCTGTGCTTGCTTCCTCGCCTCGTCCCCCCCCCCCCCCCCTCCCCTCCTCTCAGAGGCGTAAAGTTTATCTATGACTGATGCCGTTACCCACAGACATCTTTGACGCACGTGCATTTACTCCGCAATGCAAAGTACTTTAAAAATATTGCAACTGACTCACCTTGAGGAGGGCTGAAAGGTTGTCAGCTGAAACATCAGTAGACAAGTTATTAACATCATGGGTGCACTCACGAAAAATGGTGGAACATTAATAATGTAATTTGATACATAAAAAATCTACTCACCAGACTGCGGCAGGAGGAAACATATACAAACATTTCAGAGCCTTTGGCTCCGTCAGGCAGAAGGTTTGAAGGGGGAAGAAAGAGGGATGAAGAAAAAGGACTGTCGAGGTTCATGAAATGAGAGTTGGATAAGTCACACACAACCCCAATTAAGGAGTCACTTACCAGACAGGAAGAAAAGGAAAGTCAGTAACCACTTTCAGCAGCATGGTCCACTGTGAGATTTGCAGGAAGAAACAGCGAGAGTCTTGAAGGTGCAGAGAGGGATGTGGAACCATGCAGGCTCAAGATCTGTGACCAGCTGCACTATGTTTCTCGGTTGAGGATACATGGCGCAAATGGCCCAGTCGAGCTGATCCCACAGATTCTCAATTGGGTTTAAATCTGTTGAATACAGCAAACTCATCCTGGTGCTCTTCGAACACACACACACACACACACACACACACACACACACACACACACACACACACACACACGCGCGCTGCACGACACATTGCATTGTCCTGCTGGTAGATGCCATTGTGCCAAGGAAAAACAATCTGCATGTAGAGGTGGACATGGCCCCTATTGATAGATGAATAGCACCACAGTTGCCTCAGCACCAGTTTTTAATAGTGCCATTTTGCCTTACATTGTATACTTTAACCACAGTGGTGCACGTACGGTTTATGAACTTACCCATTTTGGAAATTCTACCACCCTTGCGCTAAAAGCCAATGATATACCATTTTGAACAGCAGATAAATTGCTCCCCTTCCACATTATATCTGCTGTGTTGCCTGCATCCCCCCCCCCACCCCGGAACAGGATTGATATATCCACCGTTGCCACCTGCTATCTGCAAGTGGCTTTTGCACGTCAACATCAAACGTAGATGGCGGTCACATTAATGTGACTGGTCCGTGTATAACAAAAATTAAAGTGATAATGTTACTGATGGTCATTGTTTTAGCTACGTAACTCTAGCTCGAAAGAAGAGCTGATGAAATAGTGCTCACATTCACCCAGCAACTATACTCACACTGACATTGAGATAAAATTTGGGCACAACAAATTAAGAGAAGGTGTAAGTTGAGAGGCATGACAACAGGCTATAATTGTCAATGTTGTTTGTGTTTAACAAAACTACATCAATTCAGCCACCCCCTTAGGCTTGAGTGTAACAAGCAGATGAACTAATAGACTCATTACAGTTCATAATGTGAGTTGTAATGAATGTAAAGAGAAAAGAAGGGTAAGGTGTATTGGTTAACAAGATGGGCATCTTCAAATAAATTTCTACCTTGGTAATTATGAGAGTAAGCAGACAACTCGAATGAATTTATTCACAACTATATCGTTTGTAACTTAAATAAGGAGTGACGTGGAATGCCACTGCATTTTCTTTGTTTAATTGTTGCACTGCTCTGTGGGACCACCACAATTGCGCTGTTTGTGACACGGATGCTTAACCAAGAAACCTTGCACAATTGATCGTGGCACTGGAATCTGCATGGCTCCACATCCCTGTTGGCACCTTCCACAACCTCACTGATATCTCTTCCTTCATCTCACAGCAGGCCGTGCTGCAAAAGGTGGTTATTCAGACTTTTGACAATGCTCTTGAATACTTGCTGGGCCCGTTAGTGACACTATGTTTTGGGATGTGAGGGTACAAGATTTTTGCAGATGTTTTGTAGCCAAGTTTTTGGATTCGTTGATTGAGGGTAAAATCTCGTACCAGTTTTGAATATAAATGAACAAGCTTTATTAGCAGAAGATCTGTTTGTTTATTGCAAAAAATCGTCCAGAAGTTAAAAGGTTAATTACTATGTAAGTGGATTTATTAAAGAGCAAGTCTTGTTTCATATGTTAATTACTTTTATCTGAGGTATGCCATATGAGCTGTTTGTCATCCCAAGAACATTAAAGTTGCAATTGGCATCATGACATGCAAAATAATTGGAGGCAGCAAAGAATCTTCTGCATGAACCATGGGGCAAGGAATACCAACAACCAGAAGATTGTTATTATTATTATGGAAATACTGAAGTAAGGATACTCGTTTTTTGGTTTGGACGTTTTGGAGTTTGTTTAAAAGTGAGATGTACATAGTTGATCAACATTATATAATTTTGTAATTAAAGGCATAATAAAAGCCTTCCTACAAATAGGAGTTGTTGCCTCCTGGTTTTGAATTCTTATACAGCCATATTAGTCCAGTGAAACTGTCAGAAAAAAAGCCTGTACCTTGCAAAAGGTGGGGGTAGAAGATTTTAATTTTTTAACTCGTTCATATTGTTGGAAAGGTTAGAAAACAAAGTTTTGCCAACAAAATTTCTCTTAGGAAAACTTTCTGCAGTCAAAAAATTTCGAAAATTTCGGACTTTTTTGTTTTTTCAAAATATCTCATTTTCATTTGCTCCTATCGCTTTGACGTCTATTTTATTTTTTAAAGAACACAAAATTCTCTACAAATTAGACTTTTACGATTTTTTTCTACTCCCAATATCTAAGGCGCTACAGCTACAGCGCGTCAAAAAATCGAAATTTTTCAAATTTCGAGCAAAGTGGCAAATTACCTAATTTTTGAACACTGTTATTTCAGTTTCTATTTGTGTGGTATAAACATATTACTCATCATGTTGTTCATTGGAATTTACCATCTCACTCTGATGCAGGGCCAGGACAAACAGCATCACATTCAGTGACTACGAACACATTCATGTCGGATTGCGTGAAGTTTATTTGTGTTACAATATGTAATACGATTGCATGCAGGTGCCGTATATTTTCTACAATTGATTGACGTTAATGATCAGTTATAAGAAAAAGTATGTAAGAATTGTTCTTTAGCAGACAAAAGCGTATTTATTCCTTGGTGGGCGGAAGGCAATTATCTCTAGTGATTGTTCACAGCGTGCTGACAGCTATTAGCACACAACAATAAGGGTCCTACAGCTTGGAGTCGCTTCCATTCTGTATCTGTTGTGGTGCTGAAAATGAGTATGTCTGGCATGAATTTGTGTTTCATTTGCGAAAAAACTGTGGTGAGTGGTGGATGCAATGTGAAAAAGAAAGGACTGAGCACACTTATCGATTGTAGTGCTAAACGCAGGGAGTCTACTCACACCCGTTTTTTGAAAACGCTCAGTGAAGTGATGGTGCATGAAGCATGCTACAAGAAGTACATTAATGAGAGAATGATAGCAGCTAGCCTTCGACATCCTCAGGAACCAACAGGCGTGCTACATCGGTCGCAGGAAAAAGGTCAGTTCAAGTTCAAAGAGAAATGCTTCTTATGTGCAAAAGGGAATTCTGATGACTTTTTAACCAAGCAGTTAAGACTGCCATATGCCAAACGAAATTTTGATGGAGGGTACCTTATCCACTTGGACTCGAAATGTTGGATTCAAGTCAATAGCCCAATGCTATGTTTCTTACCTGCAACGTCAATTTGGATCTCAGTTTGCTATTGTATTTGATGGATATCCATGTGAGGGAGACAAATGTAGCACAAAGAGTACTGAGAGGATTCGTAGGTCCAAAAAACATTCTTCGGTTGACGTGGTTGAATCAGAGATGGTGAACCAAGTCCCTCAGGACAAGTTCTTGTACAACGAACGAAACAAGATGCGTTTGATCACACTTCTTAAAAAGGAATTTCTGGAGTGTAGCGCTGAAGTGCACCAGGCACAAGATGATTCTGATGTTATGATTGTAACATCTGTCATTTCAAGAACCAAAGATTTTGGAAGTGTGTCATTGTAGGAGATGATGTTGACCTGCTTGTGCTCATGACCGGTTTGGGGCAAGGCATTGAAAACTTATTTTTCTTAAAGCCAGGAAGAGGAAATGCAGAAGACAAGTGGTTTTCCACTGCATCTTACAAGTTTGACAGTGAATATATTCTGTTTACTCATGCCTTTAGCGGATGTGATACAACATCCGCTTTTTTTGGTCAAGGAAAAATTAAGTGCTGCAATATTGTTGCGAAAAATGAACACCTAACCTCAGCGCTTTGCACATTCAATAAACCACATGCTACCCGTGAAGAAATAACAGCAACAGAACAGGTTACTATCACATTGTATAGTGGAGGTGTCAGCAGTTCCCACACACTAGACCATTTGCGATACCAGCTATTCACCAGGTCCTGCCACAAAAAGCAAACTGAATCTGGCACGGTTGCCACCTACACTAGATGCTGCACAACATCATTCATTGCGGACTTACCAACAAGTCCAAAGTTGGATGGGAAACTGGAAACCTCCTGAGAAATGGGGTTGGAATCACAGTGACAACGGTCCAATACCCGTTATAATGAGCCAAGATCCAGCACCTGAAGCACCCCTTCACATTGCTTCATGCTCATGCAAGCTGAACTGTGGTGGAGCGTGCTCCTGCAGAAAAGCAGGTTTGAAATGTTCTTCAATTTGCAAGAAATTTATTGGGGTCAACTGTGAAAACGTGCCAAAATTTTTATATGAAGACTGTGAAGATGATGTTATGGAGGATGTTGAGGAAACCGCTGATGAAATCAACGAACTTGCTGAGGCTGACTCGCTGTTTAAAGAAGAGGTCAATCTGGGATCAACTCTAGGTACAGACCCTGAATCCATAACTCAAAGTATTTCTGATGACACTGAGGAACCTGGCCCATCAAAATGTTGGAAGTGATGCTCATATCTGTCTCAAGTGTGCTAATGTGCGATATTACAAGTATTACACACCCAGAACTGTCAACATATTTTAGTAACTGACAATGCATTTTTATTGTAATAAAGCTACTTATTTTTAATGTCAACTGTGTGGCTTTTATACACAAGAATAATTACCTACCTAATTAGGTTGCCTATTGCAGTTTACTGAGACAATTTATTTTGTGTGTGTGTGTGTGTGTGTGTGTGTGTGTGTGTGTGTGTGTGTGTGTCTTAATGATGTATTTTTATATTCATAGTTTTACAAATACCAAGGCTGAGGTGGCCCGTAGTGAACTTCAGGTAGTGATGTAAGAATCACAATAGTTGGGTGCCCAGCAATCCTCATGTTGCATACAGAGAAATTGAATACTTGAAAGTGAGGTGGTAAATTCCAACATATAACATGATGTATAATGTATTTATACTACACAAACAGAAACTGAAAAAATAGTGTTCAAATATAAGGTACCTTGCCACTATGCTCAAAATTTGAAAAAATTGGTATTTTTTTAAGGTGCTGTAGCGCCTTAGATATTGGGAGTAGAAAAAAATGGCAAGAATCAAATTTGTAGAGAATTTTGTGCTCTTTAAAAAACAAAATAGACGTTAAATCGATAGGAACAAATGAAACTGATATTTCGAAAAAACCGAAAAAAGGCCGAAATTTTCCAAGTTTTTTGACTGCAGAAAGTTTTCCCAAGCGAAATTTTGTTGGCAAAACTCGGTTTTCTAATATTTCCAACCATATGAATGAGTTGAAAAAATAAACTCTTCTACCCCACCTTTTGCAAGGTATTTCTGCAATTTGACTGGACTGTATGAATGATCAAAATTCAGGGGTTCACGGACTTCGCAGAGCCCAAGACCTGCAATGAGGTAATTTATAAATTAACTGAACCCTTGCAGGGAAAACTGAAGAATCCATTTCCTAAGCTACGTGGCACTGCCCTGCACAGCATCCAGTGAGTCCTACAGGATACCGAGTGAGGGAACTATCAGCCAAGTACTTCTGCATGCATGTGCACAGTGAGTGACGTAGACAAGCACTTCTTACGCAGTTTCTCTTTGGGACTGCAGTGCTCTACAACCTGCTCAGTTGTCTTCCTCTGGGTCCCAAGTCACGTTGGTATCACAGGGATCAAACTGGCTGACCATTTGGCTAGAGAAGAGATTATTCACCAACATTCTCTTTGATGATCCCAGGCATAGATTAATGGCTGCAGATGAAGCCACTTCTTGGTGATGGAATATCATGTGCTGGGCTACCGCCCCCTCTGGGCTATCAAGGAAACTACAACTACAACTGCATGTCGTTTCCCTTTTAATTATTTCCAGAAGGAATCCACCATCATACATCAGTTCTGCATCAGTCAGAGAAGTTCACCTGTAGTTTTACATTATGCAACAAGATCACCTCCCTACCCCGCCACCACCTATATTGTGGTTACAAAGCCTTGCTGTGACAGTAGCTCACATCCTGGTGGAGTAACCTCTAATGTTGCTGGTCAACATATGGGTGGTTGAATTGATTGTTGTTTCCTTAGAAAAGTTTTTATTCTCAGAGCTAACATTTTAAACTGCTTTCAGGGCAGGGATAGGGTAATTGGTGTCTAGTGCCTCCTGCCACATGCTGGGCCCAGAGTTCCAATGACCCAAAGATCGCCAGTAGCTGCCCTAGTCATCCCTCTTTTATTCTGTTTCTATTTTTATATTTGGTTTATCATTTTTCTACAGAACTTTTTACTTTTTGGTAGTACCCCTTTGTATAACACCCAAGGATTCCTTATCCTTGATACTAC
Organism: Schistocerca serialis cubense; assembly: GCF_023864345.2. NCBI lineage: Eukaryota > Metazoa > Arthropoda > Insecta > Orthoptera > Acrididae > Schistocerca > Schistocerca serialis. Next base: position 238,284,455 of record NC_064647.1, on the reverse strand, counting down.
TGGCTAAAGGGAAGTTGAACAGGTTTTCATGCTTCCTCCAAGAGTCTGGATTCTGTTACCATCTTTAACACTTTGACTATCAGATTGGGGCTGGGCCAATTTTGAGAGGGTCACTTCCAGCCGCATTGTGGGTTCTATAGTGCTCTATACTGCACTCACCCACCTACTGATTATTTCTCTCACCTTATTTTGTTGGTCCTGCTGGTCTTCAATACATGTTTAGCCTTTTCAAGTTCACTATTACTGATGCTGTCACCATATGGCTAGAAGGAATTACTTATTCAGTTACTGTCTTACTCCACCTCAGTTTGGCACATGAAGAGATTTTGGGGGGGGGGGGGGGGGGGGAGGGGGGGGGCAGGCAGGCGGAGTGCCACCACAGATGAAGGATGCACCTTCACCTTATCTTTTTTGAAACTTCATGGCAGATCAAAACCGTGTGCCGGGCCGAGACTCGAACTCGAGATCTTTGCCTTTCGCAGGTAAGTGCTCTACCATCTGAGCTATCCAAGCACGACTCACAAACCGTCCTCACAACTTTCCTTCCGCCAGTCCCTCGTCTCCTACCTTCCAAACTTCACAGGAGCTCTCCTGTGAAACTTGCAGGACTAGCACTCCTGGCAGAGAGGATATTGCTTACAGACCGGCTCAATCCATATGCTTTTCTGTCTCGTGCAATTATTTCTTAAGTCAGGCATCAATATTTCCTCTAATGCCTCAATTTTACCCCTCCTATATTGTGTCACAATTCAGTCACATTTCTGGCTCAGGTCACTAACTCCAGGTGGACTGTCCTATGAATGAGAGACTGATGACCCCGCTGTTTAGTGCCTTAACCCCCAACTAACTACTCTTCTTTGCACACACTAGCTGTAAGCTCAGGGATAAGGTTCTGATGCATTTAAATTTGAAATAAGCATCACGTGTTGTCCTGTACTAGAAGTTGAACGCTTATTTTGTTGGGAACCTCAGTGGGATGGTATCAAAAGAGTGTTCACTAATGTTCCATTCTGCTGTAGATCGACCACCTTCAGCAATGTCTACATAAGATGAACATTGTTGCTTCTGCATATTGTTGAGAGCCAGAAGCACTCTTACATAAAGTTTAATCAGGATTTTGTTAGTTTATAATCTGATGAAATGGTGAGCCTGCACGTGGGCCACTGTCTCTGCAGTAAACACTGCTGTCTACTGAGGGAGTGTGATCGTTCTTCTTGGAAATTAGGGCAAAAATAGGGCACTAACACATGCCATTGATCAGTCATTTTTGACCTGTTGGTAAATATTTTTGCGTCATCTGGCCACTAAATTTGCATGGATATCCTGAATATGATTCTAACCTTTAGGGATCAGAATTACTCTGTGTGGGCAGCAGAAAGTAAAGACTCAGTAGTAAGGAACCGTCCCTGTTAAATCTAAGTTATATTTTGTTGCTGTAGAGAAATTACTGGTGCAGAGAATCTCCTGTAGGTCAGATAATTTCTGAACAGTTGAGGGTTTCAGAGTTCAGGTCCTCCACAATATAAATGTATGTACCATTAACTGATGTCAAATGTGTAAAGCCATTTCCGCTGCTTCTAGGGGCATAGTACTGATAATTGTTGAAGGCTAGTGCTGTTACCACTTTCAGCAGCGAACCAGATACTCAAGATATTTAAAATTTCTAAATTTACCTTCATACTTGATTGTCTCACCAGCCTCAAATAAGTGTATTTTAGAAACAAAAAGAATAGGACAGTGAAGAATAAATATCAGATCAGAAATTTTGAAATTTAATGTTTTAAGAAATCCTGTTCAGATGATGAAAAAAGCTGTAATTCCATGTTTATATTCTCTTTTACCACTACAGTGTCAATATGATCATGCGAGCATCACAGAAGGCAGACAATAGAATAGACATCTAAATGAATGAAAAGCATTCTGTCTGTCTATTATTGGGAGAAAGTAGAGGGGTCAACAAGATGTCTAAAAAAAATACAACTTTTTAATTTCATAAGGACAGGAATTTAAAGAGTTAGTGTCATTTAGGTACTCTGCCTACAGTAACTATAAAATACATTGCTGAATTTGATTGGGATATCAGTGAGCTCTATTTCTAAAATATGAATGTTGACTTCAAACCAAGTGAGTAATTGTGGGTTATGAGCATGCAAAAAATAAGAAAAGCTTCAAAGGACAGAAGTCACCAGCATAAAATGAGTTATTGCAGGCCAGTGACAATGCCACAGTGAGAAGGCCACAAAAAATTTGTTGTTTGGGGGTAAATTGAACTGACACAACCTACTTCACTTTATGTTGGACACACTATATGATCAAAAGTACCCGGACACCTGGCTGAAAATTACTTAAAAGTTCGTAGCGCACACCATCGGTAATGGTGGAATACAATACGGTGTTGGCCCACCCTTAGCCTTGATGACAGCTTCCATTCTCGCAGGCATATGTTCAATCAGTTGCTGGAAGGTTTCTTGGAGAATGGCAGCCCATTCTTCACGGAGTGCTACACTGAGGAGAGGTATTCATGTCAGTCGGTGAGGCCTGGCACGAAGTCGGCATTCCAAACATCCCAAAGATGTTCTGTAGGATTCAGGTCAGGTCTCTGTGCAGGCCAGTCCATTACAGGGATGTTATTGTCATGTAACCACTCCGCCACAGGCCGTACATTATGAACAAGTGCTCGATAGTGTTGAAAGATGCAGTCACCATCCCCGAATTGCTCTTCAACAGTGGGAAGCAAGAAGGTGCTTTAAACATCAATGTAGGCCTGTGTTGTGATAATACCACACAAAACAACAAGGTGTGCAAGCCCCCTCCATGAAAAACATGACCACAGCATAACACAACTGCCTCCAAATTTTACTGTTGGCACTACACACACTAGTAGATGATGTTTACAGGGCATTTGCCATACCCACACCCCGCCATGAGATCGACACATTGTGTACCGTGATTTGTCACTCCACACATCATTTTTCCACTGTTCAGTCGTCCAGTGATAATACTCCTTACAACAAGCTAGGCGTCATTTGGCATTTACCAGCGTGATGTGTGGCTTATGAGCAGCTGCTCGACCATGAAATCCAGGTTTTCTCACCTCCCGCGTAACTGTCATAGTACTTCAGATCCTGATGCAGTTTGAAATTCCTGTGTGATTGTCTGTATAGACGTCTGCCTATTACACATTACAACCCTCTTCAACTGTCGGCAGTCTTTCAGTCAACAGACAAGGTCGGCCTGTGCGCTTTTGTGCTGTATGTGTCCCTTCACGTTTCCACTTCACTATCACATCGGAAACAGTGGACCTAGGAATGTTGAGGAATGTGGAAATATCACGTACAGATATGACACTAGTGACACCAAATCACCTAACCATCTTCAAAGTCCACAAGTTCTGCAGAGCACCCCATTCTGCTCTCTCACGATGTCTAATGACTACTGAGGTCTCTGATATGGAGTACCTGGCAGTAGGTGGCAGTACAATGCACCTGATATGAAAAAGTATGTTTTTGGGGGTGTCCAGATACTATTGATCACGTAGTGTATTAGATTGTGTTCAGGCGTAGATTCTGATCAGAGCTGCTAACGAATATTATGTGTAGGTGTAAATAAGCTATGTTCTTTGTCATGCTAATACAGAAGTCAGATTCTAAACTATTACCACAGTATGCAGTGCCTTCAGTTGTACAGAATGTTAAAATAACTGGCTTGACGTATCCCAAACAAAAATAATGAAAAATGTGATGCTATACAATGATGGAAGGGGGGAGAATTTTCATGATTTTATCTTTGTAGGAGAGCAGATAAACTTGATGTTGAGTGTCCCTAATGCACGCGCGCTCTCTCTCTCTCTCTCTCTCTCTCTCTCTCTCACACACACACACACACACACACACACACACACACACACACACACACACACACACACACATGGCAGAACTCGTGGAGACCCCAAGTTTCACTTTTATGTCCACTCATGTTAATTGTATTTATGAATGATGTTCCATCTTATTTGCTTCAAGCACAGTTCCTTCTTTTGCTGAAGAAACGAGTGTTAAAAGTAATCCAGTTAGACTGGGACAGAATCATCTTAAAGAATTAAGCCATTTTCTGCAAGCTGACTATGTCTTCAATTGGAAAGAAAATATATTAATTCTATATGCCAAATTGAATTATATTATCAGGATCAGAATAATGCAGTGACAGGTTTACAGGACAGTAATCAATCAGAGCTTGAGTTTGGTCACATGTTTCGTCCTGTGCACAGTTGTTATCAGTGTGGTCAGTAACAATTTATTGAGTTGTTCATATGTTCTTAGATTCTCTAGAGTGTGACACTAATTGTAAAATTGCTTAGTAAAATAAATTGTTTGGGAAACAAACAACTCAACATATTGACATGTTCTGCATATTTCCACTCTCTCCTAATCTAATATTTTGGCGTGAGTAGTCACTTACGAAGACTGTGTTGATTGTACATCTAGTGGTGAGGGTAATACATTGTTGAACATTCCCACTTCAGCCCCTCTAGTTTCATGAAGTTCAGATACATGTAGGCTGCATACATAGCCTTCAAAATGCCGCCTGTAATGGAGGTGCAGTCCAAGTGTAGAGCTCTTCATTGAGTTTCTTTTGGCAGAAAACCAGAGCATCACAGATATCTGTAGGCACTTGCAGAATGTCTAGAGACCTAAATCTAGGTGAGTCATTGGATTTAGGTGTCTTTCATCATCACAAAAAGGTCATGCAAACCTGTCCAATCTCCTGTGCACTGCCTGACCGTCCACAACTGTGACTCCTGCAATGCTGGAACGTGTAGACACTCATCTTTTGAGGTGATCGATGGATCACAATCTGACATCTCACTGCTCAACAGGATGTGTGTTTTCTTGGTGCTGACACACTCATTTACCAGTTGGGGCACTCAAAGGTGTGTGCCCACTGGTTTCCTTGCCTTCTGGCCAAATGAAGGATGCACTCTGTGGGAAGCAGCACATGGATGATGGGGAAGTTACTGATGCTGCAAGACATCGGTTCTGATGTCGAGCAGTGGAGTTGGTACCATGCAGGCGTACAGGCCGCCTGTCTGTCACATTGAGCAGAAATTATGTTGGAAATATGGATTTTGTAGCCAAAGGAGTGGAGAATAATATGATGTGTTGGAATCCTGAATAAATCCAACCAGCTTTCAGAAAAAAAGTGTTGCATTACTTACTGAACATCCCTCTTGTATGCTGTTCACCTAGTCATCATTAAGTGCCGCATTAAAGAGTTAGACATTGTAATTGCACTTTCATGATATAACTAATTTATTTCAATTAGGGAGGACTAATAATGCCCATAACAGTCTTTCCTTTTTCACAGTTAAAGCTGTCTGTGTCTCAGCAGAACAAGAGAAAATTTGTAGTTCTCTTTCTTTTAGAAAAATGTTTTCTGAATAGTTGTGGTGTGGATAGTACAGTAGACATATTACTTTGTTGTTAAATCTGATTTACATGTCACACAAGTAGTCACAAAAACATATGCCCATTGTCACAATATAGAGTTCTGTAAATTGCTTGCATGCAGCCATGTGCAAATTATGCATTGAAAATGTACCTGTGAGCCCGCAAAATTGTGCTGGTTGGAAATTGTATTACTACATCAGACAAGACTTGTACATTAAGTTGATTTATTATGTATGACACACACACAGGTTGCACAGGAAATTTAGACATTTACTGTATGTACTATTTTCCCCTTTTGTGTTCCAGTGCATTTGTTTGGTTTGTGAACAACAGTAATTCATTCATTTTTAATATGTTTCAGAAGAATTGGACTCTTAATCCAGATAATTACTACTACTTTGGTACTGAGGAGAAGAAGAGTGAAGACCCTCTTCCATCAATAGAACTTTCAGAACAAGTGATAGATTATGCAAGGGAACTTGAAATGATTGTATGAGTGAACAAATTTTTGTGGAAAATTAAAGCTTTATTTAATTTTACTCATCTGTTGAAAACTTTTGTAAATAACAAATGAAAAAAAGTAAAAAGTTTAATAGTCATTTTGCATTGTCTTAATGAATTGAATCCAACAATCACTTGTTGACAGTAAGTATACTGTACATTGACAATTGTGTTGTAGCACAAGATGTTGACAACAGTTCATTCATTGTGATATCTATTTTTCTGGGTGGATATCTAAGGTGGTCACCTGTGTTTACATTTACATGTTCTGATCACAAACGTTAAACTATACAGCAGTAACAATACTGGTCAATATGCTGATGTCTTTAATACTGTAAGTGAGAAGGAACTCGTCACAGACACTGACTCAGTAGTCTTCTGTCAAGGTGTTTCATAGTGGTGACCCAGTTATTCACGGTTACCCAGTTCATCACCGATGATAGTGCATTGTGGTGCCAAAATCATTAGCAAATGAAGCAAGACTTCTAAATAGAGCAATAAGATTCATATTAAAAAAATTGAGCTGTATGGTGCTCCCATGAACATACAAAAAAATGGTGGAGTGGTAATTGTTTGTTAAAAAGTAACACACAAATCTCTTCCAAAATGAATCATTCTGCAGGGGGTGTGTGTGAGAACTGTTTTGGTAGATTAGAAATGTGCTACTCTTGGACTCTCACCTGAAATCTTTCCTATCGCAGGACTCTCACCTACTGAGCCATCTAGGCACTACTCGTGTTCTGCCTTCATAGCTTCACTTTAACCAGTCCCTCATCTGTCCTCCAAAAGTTCTGGTTTCCAGTCCTAATTCAGCAGACATTTTCATGCGATTTACGTACAAGCAGGTGCAGTAATGATTGCTGATAGGAATTCATTTATGTTCTGAATATATGCCACCAAATGAGCCCGTTGGGGAAAAATCAGCCATCTCATTAACCATTGTTTTATCCTAATGAACAATTCTATATCGGGGGCACGATATACCTAAGCACAGCCACAGGGTTGTCGATGGCCATTGATTTGTTGATCTGCTTTCCTGTAATTGTTGACTTTCCAATATGAACTTGCAGATGACTTCTACTCTGCTTTTTGACTTAAATACCATACAGAGGAGATGTCAAAAAGCACGATTATTGTAACTTTTATCACCTCGAATAGTATAACCACTTTAACGGTAATAAAGTATACAGAATTAAGTTCTGCCTGCTGTCCCTTTGCTGTTATATACCATCACTCATTCCATGTTCTTGAACAGTGTTCTTCACAATGTGGAATACAAAAAAATGAACAAACTTTATAATAGTGTGTAGGCAATTTGAATACAAAAGGTTGCAGCAGTTATTAACTTCAGCACGTAGGCTGTAAATATCTGATGCTCACTACATATCTTCTTGTCACAGATCTTTCAAAGACCGAGAAGGTGGGAATGTGAAAGTTCCTCGCCCTAAAAGGTGGTTCCAATGTTTGACTGATACTGTTGGCACACTGGTACCTGTTTCACAGAAATACAGTTAAAGTTTGGACACTTAACTGCAGAACACTTTTTGTTTTTGGGGCTATTTAAAGTTTTTGTTTTTCATTCAAATAAAGGAATATGACTCTGCACAACACACAAATGTTTGAAGAGGGGCATCAAACACCAACACCTAAAAGTAAGTTGAGATTCTTAACTAGAAAACAGTCTGTAACTGCCATGCCAAGAACTTGGCACCCTGCCCTCTTAGGCAATAAATTGCATCTGCGAGTGCTTCCTGCTACACACAATTAAAGAAAACATAACATGTTAATATTCATACCTGCAAAATTTTTGCTACAAATTGCACTGTAAATTCATTATTTCAATGTAAAAGCTTTATTTGAAGCAGTGAGGGTACTAACATCCTCAGCATGGTACACATGTATTTAATTGTTCCAGGATTTTTCTTCTAGTTCTCACCTCTGACTTTCTGTACAGCACATGCAATTTCTTGCATAGGGGAAAATATTGGTTTTATGCTGCTTGAATAAAACAAGCCAGTAGCTTTTACTTTTGCCAAATCTCTTAATGTTTATCATACTTGTGAAGGTAATAAAGGCAATCACTTAACCCCACAAGGCTTTTACAAACTGAATCATTCAACCCCCCCACCCCCACCCTCACCCTCACACACACACACACCTCCAGTCCAGAGCACATCTGGAGTTTAACATTGGGTGGGAACGTGTTAAGGTAGCAAACACTAGCACAATGTCAGTTGATCACTATCATTTGTGTGTTAAGAGTTCTGCTACCTGAAATGTTACACATTCAGTTAATATGAGGTCCACAAATCCAAAATAGTTTTAGACCACGTCTACAATTGTTTAACATATGTCAGGAAACCCACAGAAGATACATTAAAGCTAAACCATTTGCAGCTGAGGCATGTAGCGCACACACTCTCTCTCTCTCTCTCTCTCTCTCTCTCTCTCTCTCTCTCTCTCTCTCTCTCTCTCTCTCTCCCCCCCCCCCCTCCCCCCATATACATATTTTGTACATTTTTTGAAGGCATGACAAGTGGTGTTAACATCAATGCTGAATTTCCCAAAACCAGTCATCAGCATACTATAATTAAAATTACTTCTTGATTCACAGATGGCAAATTTCCAGCGTGCCGCCAGCCGTGCTTCACAAGGCGCAGTATATACTTAACAAAACAACATAGCAATATGTGGAACTCTAGAGAGAAGTAGAATTGGATAGCTGCTGGTCCCTACCACTCTACTGCTGAAATGTCAGTAACCAAGTAACCTGAGTACAATCAAGTGTACTAGGACACAGAAAAGACAATTGAGTTATGGGTCCATTCCAAACCATTTTTGTCACATCAAGTCAAACAATGAAATTACAAACTACTAATACAAGACATACACATTGCTCATCTATGCAAAACATACTTAAAATTTGTCTTCAGAGAAGAAAGAAATTTGCCATTAGATGTATCCCTCACAATGTGGACCCAGATGAAAATGCTACTAAATTTTGTATACTCATCTCACTGTGGTGAAAGAGCATTTTCAACTCAATACAATAAAGGGCAGTAACTATTTTTTCTACAAGAAAGACTACTATAAGTGCCTTTCCACTGGAATTTCTTTTACTGATGAAGGCTGTGGCTGAAGGCTACATGTGAGTCCCTTTTAATCGTGCCTGTCATCACCAATAACAAATCAAGTGTGATTTTTGAGCACCCACTCTTTTAGCACACAATGCATGCTCCCAAGAATCTGGTAGCCTGCTTGTGCTGTCCAAGAAATTGTCCCCATTGGTAAATTAATGAGGAGTGAAAATGTGTTGAGCCTTTTGAAAAGTTTGAGGAAATGGTCTGTGATAAAATACCCAAATCACACGAAAAGAGCTCATTAACTGCCTCTCAGTTTGGCTTTCATATCTAATTTAGTACAGGGAACACCCTACAAGGCCTCAAAAATGAAGTCCTGGCAGAGATACACAAGAAAAATTATCCTCTTTGTGTATTCTGTAACCTTGTTAAGGGCATTGTGTAGGCCACAAATTTCTGCCTGGCAAGCTAAAATGTTATGGCTTTTCTCTCCCCCTCTTTCTTTCTTCTTCATATGTGCAGTCTGACAGTTTCATATTCATGACTCTTTCTCACTGTAACAAACCTCAGAATGGACAAGCATGGCTTCCTGCTTCCCCACAAGGATCCGTCCTGGTTCCACTCTTATTCTTGATATAAATAATGTTAGATTTTCATCTTTGTCAAACTGATGCTTGCTGATGACAAACTCAAAACCGCAAGTAACAGTTCAGATGATATCCTGAACCACATGTAGGTGTGTTCAGCTGACAGTCTTAAGCTTGCAAAGATTCGTGTTGCAGAAGTCTCTCTAAGAATTTTGGAATCCTGATTCTCACTTCCCAGTATATTTAATCCTTAATGGATGTGTGTGTCAGTTGCACGTGTGTGTTTTGTTGATGAAGGCCTTAATGGCCAAAAGCTTTGTGTGAGGGTCTTTTAGTTGTGCTTATCTGAAACTCAGCATCCTTGCCATATGGTGAATAGCAACTTGCCTTCTCAGACATTGTTACCTAAATGGATTTTGTTACTGAGAAGTGTTGCATCTGTGGCATAATTACCATAAGAGACTAAAAAATAATGTAGACTTTAAGGTTCATAGTTGCGTTTGTAGTGTCAAGGTGTTTTATCAAATACCCTGGTCCACTATGGGTGTTTGTACCAGCTCATTAATCACTTATGTTAAAAAAGGACTTGGGCTGTACACCAAAGTGTCAGACGCTATGTATCAGACTGTAAATACAGAGAACTGCAAATGAGAGTTCGGAGTCTATGTGGTAGCTTGTAGTGGTCGTGATCTCCCTGCACACACAGTAGCTGAAGTAAGCCATTGTGTGTCCTCCCTCAGTAAGTTATGCCGTCCAGTCCTAAGATATTCAACATGTCCCACCTAAGAAATCATTGGTGTTTCCTACCGGTTCAAAAGAAAATTAAAAATATACTGCTCTAGCTATTCCTACCACTGACACGTTACAGGTGTAAGTACCTACTGTAATCCAGTAGATATTAAGATACCAATAGAAGATAAACAGCAGCTTTTTAATATAAAGGAAAGCTTCCATGATTAAATTTAGCTGGTATAGAAACAAATGGCACTAAACAGTATAGTTATACTTTATTATTAATAGAAAGATTCTACAGGTAGCTCCTCCTGTTGCTGCATATCTTCATTTGTTCCACATCCCTGAAGGTTCACATTCTTAAAACATTCTCCTCCTTGATGGCAACTGCCAGCCACGATGCACAAATGAGTGATAATGAGAGATGGAGTTCAATATGCCTATCAGAGAGCAATTGGGTGTAAGGGTGAATTTGGCAAGTTATCTGAATATGCTGAAAAAAATTTGATCCACAGCAGTGCAGATAAAGTCCAGTTACAGGAAAATGGTAGTACATCATATATTAACTGACATCGAAACTAAAATAAAAACTGTAAAGTTCTGAAGCTTTCACATTATATACAACTAAATGTAAAAGCTTTCAAGGACAATATACTAACATGTAAGGGGATAACATTCTAACACTAGCCTGTCATAGTACGACAATGATGCAAGATCAGCGTGAGGGGCATACAGCAACGCAAAATTCTTCTCGGGAGAAAGCTTGACTAGACCCAAAAATAAAGAAGTCTGAACAATACTGCTCAAAAAGCCAAAAGAAACATGTAAACTTCTTTTTAATCTCTCCATTGTGTTGACAACAGCGTCTTGGGACATTCGCAACCACAATGTACTTATGTGAAAGGCAGCACTTCAGTGTTGACTATTTATACAATACACATGACTGGTTTCAAAATCCACCCTCCATCATCAGATGTATCTGGAAAACCAGCCCTATACCTACCAATTTAATGAAATATGTCCATACTTGGATAGCAAGTGACCACTTCAGAAAAAACATGTAAAGTTACGCAAAAATTTGACTCATTCAAAATCCACATTGACTGAAGCATTTTGATTGATATGCACCACATTGGGATTTGTCAAATTAAACACCTTTCAGTCGTCTAATTTCCAAATGTTATTTTATTGGTCTACCAGTTTTGGTGATTTACTACATGCCATCTTTGGCAGGTGATGGTTAGAGTGATTGCTGTATCAAGCAGAAATCTGTAGAGGACCGTACAGTTATATTCCCATATATTTAGCATCTTGTGGCTAGTGCCTATTTTGACTGGAACTGAGGTTGGAATCTTCCTAACACAGGTCAAGGGGCCTGAAGATGGCATAGTAAATTGCCAAAACTGGTAGCCCAATAAAGTAACAGTTTAATTTCCAAACAGTTGAAAGGTGATTGAGTTGACATTCTTTACTGAACAGCCGAGTCCTGCACCCATTTCTGAAGAGATGGACTTACAGACACACCAGGATTTTGTTTGTATTGTAAAAAGAAAAAAGTTTTTGTATAATGTAACATGGTTTTATGTGAGTGATAAATTGATATGGAAGGATAAACAGTGCTGTACATGCAGTGACATATCAGCATTGACATATTTCACAGAATCAAGAGATATGTGACTGGTTTCCCAGATACATCTGATGATGGACGTAATTGTTCCCACTGTGTGAAACTGAGTACATTACATTTCTCATGTGAACAGAAATTGGAACTACTACACTTTCCAAAGAAAAATTTCAGCGAACTACACAGGTACCCATTCTGTCACTTACTTTGACACAAAAACTCACTACAATCAGTTCCCCACTAATGATGGGGAACATTAAAGGTGTTAAATATATGGAATATAATTGTACAATCATCTAATACCACTCAAAAAAAATAATGCAGAAATAATGGGTTTCACAATCTGACATCACTTCTAATAAAGCACTGCTTTTACAGCAAACAGAAATTTATGGAATATGAACTTCCATAATAAGCAGCAACAGATCTGAACAACATAAGACACATGCGTCAGCCATTTCGTCCACTTTTATTGCGTGTGCAAATGCAGGTACAACTGAGTTGTTCATTGAAAGACAATTTTTTATTCCCCCCCCCCCCCCTCAGAGTTAACACCAGATATTGTTTTAAGTATTGTAAATAATTTTAAGCCTTCTGATAGTGTAGATATATATGATCTTTCTAGTAATATGTTAAAAAACATAGCCAGTTGTATAGTACTTCCTCTCACTTATTGTATAAATAAATGTTTGAATGAAGGTGTATTTCCAGAGGTGTTAAAATTATCAAGAGTTGTGCCCATTTATAAGAAGGGTGAGAAAAAATTGCCATTCTAGTTATCCCTCAGTATCTTAGACACCAGTTTTTTCTACGGTTTTAGAATCCATTACTTGCTACCAGTTATATGATTATTTGTAACATAACATTCTTTCTGCTGCACAATTTGGCTTTAGGAAGGGCAAATCTACTGTTCATGCTATTGACTTTGATAAAACAGGTGCTTATAAGGCGATCTACTTTGCTCAGGCTACTTTTTGTGACCTTAGCAAAGCCTTCGATTCTCAACAAATTGGTTCATTATGGAATCATTAACAGTAATGTAGATAACATATTTGAATCATTTCTTAATAACCGTAAACAAATTGTGTGTATTGGAAATGAGAGATCACAGATAGCTGACATTTAAGTGCGGTGTGCCACAAGGTTTTGGGACTTTTCTTATTCATTCTAATGATTTGCCATTTTATATAAATACTCACTCCATCCTCTATGCTGATGATACTTTTTCAATATTGATTCAGACTTTGATGCCCTCCAAACTACGACCAAAGACACACAGTTGCAAGCAGCAAGCTGGTTCTGAGCTAATGGATTTTTGCTCAATGAGAGTAAAACTCAGCAAACAGTATTTAGTTTAAGAGATTTGCCAGTAGAAGACTGTCAAAGTAGTGTTAAGTTTTTTGGTATTGTCACTGATAGTAAATTGTCTTGGGAGCCACACCTGAAGTATGTTAGTGCAAGGTTGTCTAGAGAGGTCTACTTGTTAAGAAATTTAAAAATCATGTACTTTTTGTTTATGTAGGAACAGCCTATTTTGCTTTTTTTCACAGTATCATATTCTACGGACTTTTATTTTGGGGTAATAGTACACACATTCAGGATATTTTGGTACTACAAAAGAAAGTTATTAGGATGATTATAAACTCAGAAAATCGTGCCCATTGCAGGCCATTGTTTATTGACCAAAAATATTAACTGTAATAAACTTATACATTTATTACACTGTTCTCCTATACAGGGTGTTACAAAAAGGTATGGCCAAACTTTCAGGAAACATACCTCACACACAAAGAAAGAATGTATGTTATGTGGACATGTGTCAGGAAACGCTTAATTTCCATGTTAGAGTTCATTTTAGTTTCTTCCACCTATGCTCAATGGAGCACGTTATCGTGATTTCATACGGGATACTCTAGCTGCTAGAACATGTGCCTTTACAAGTACGGCACAACATGAGGTTCAGGCACGATGGAGCTCCTGCACATTTCAGTCGAAGTGTTCGTACGCTTCTCAACAACAGATTCGGTGACCGATGGATTGGTAGAGGCGGACCAATTCCGTGGCCTCCACGCTCTCCTGACCTCAACCCTCTTGACTTTCATTTATGGGGGGATTTGAAAGCTCTTGTCTATGCAACCCCGGTACCAAATGTAGAGACTCTTCGTGCTCGTATTGTGGATGACTGTGATACAATACGCCATTCTCCAGGGCTGCATCACCGTATCAGAGATTCCATGCGACGGAGGGTGGATGCATGTATCCTCGCTAACGGAGGACATTTTGAACATTTCCTGTAACAAAGTGTTTGAAGTCACGCTGGTACGTTCTGTTGCTGTGTGTTTCCATTCCATGATTAATGTGATTTGATGAGAAGTAATAAAATGAGCTCTAACATGGCAAGTAAGCATTTCCGGATACATGTCCACATAACATATTTTCTTTCTTTGTGTGTGAGGAATGTTTCCTGAAAGTTTGGCCGTACCTTTTTGTAACACCCTGTATACAAAAATAACTTAGCAGAATACCAGCTTAGACACACCCACTGCACTAGAAATAATAGGCATATTGACATACCTTACTGTAGATTATCGAAAGCATTGAAGAGCTATGAAAATGTTCAACAAACTGCCTGTAGAATGGGTAGAAGCTACACTCGACTTAGTTAAGCACAGATTGTACAGTTGGTTATTGATTAATCCTCTTTACTCAATTAATGAATTTGAAAATTTGATGTCATAGAAGTAACTGTTGGAGAGTGTACCATAATTTCTCTAATGCTGTTAATGTAAGAGCTTTATTCATGTTTTTATAATCCTGACGTCGTCTATAGCTGTAATCAGTTGAATTATTGCCTGTAGTCTACTTGAGCAATAGGATAATATACTGTCTGCAGAACTCAAATATTCCTTAGTTATAAACTTCTTTAAATATCCGGTAGTTGTGTATTTACTTACATTGAAGCCCTTTATTTGAAGCAATGCACTTTTTAAATGTAATCATCACAGCATTTATCATCTAACATCATATAGCCTAACCTACTCTGATGTGTCCTACATCATGATGTAGCTTTCTGCACAATGTACAGTCTGACAGACAAATAAAATATAATCAGCTTCACAATATAATCTTGTTAATGAAGTAAAGTACATTTTCCTTGCAAGACAAACTTACTGGCGATCCTTAACAGTTTACAATGAGTGGTCAATTTACTATATTCACTGGAAGCAGACTTTAACAAGATGTACCCATGAAGGTGGTATCTGCTAAACTAGTTCACAATAAGTTATTTGAAAGAAAGTAATCTCTCATTATATGCAATACTATCAAATGTCCATCATCATAGGCATTCTGGCTATATCAACAGTTTGGACAAAAATCACAATCTGCAAAGTCTCTGTTTTATTAAGGTCTTACATATCCAATCATACAGAAAAAGTTTGTACTGAGAAGTGTTCACTATTTCATTAGAAAGCTGCAGTGTGGCTCAGTGGCATATGATACATGTAATTAAATCCCTGTTTCAAATAAAATCTCCAGTGTCAATAACAGCAAATATATGGACTGTGATGAAAAGGTTTCTTGATCCTTTACCCGCAAATGCTTCCCTTCCTCATTTCCTGTGTACTTGTTGAATTGCAAACTTCTTGGTTCTACATGGTATTGAAACGGAAAGCAGAAGTTATGTTAACCGAGCAGGTAACTAACAGTTCACATTTCTCATGTACAACACTAATTTGAAATAGCTACATTTCAGAGCAGAGTGTACATGCTGTTGTCCTTTGAAATTTGCTATACCAGATAAAGCACTCAGTAAATAGTATTGTTCTGTGTGAATTAGACAATAATGCAATTTCCACAATAAACGGTCAAATGAATAAAATTAAACATCTGGTACAGAACTTTGGCACCTTTCTTTCAGTTTTTCTAACCGCAATTCCAAAAAGTACAAGTGCGTGACTCAGTTATGAAACTTCTTGACAATACTGTGGTGTCTGGAACTGCAAATTAACTCACCTGTTTTACTTTACAAGCTTCACGAATTTAGAAAACTTCATTAAATATTATAAAACTCGGCAAACATGTCTGCCTCCGGTGACAATATTCATTTTTGATGTGCAAATTACATTCCTCTGCAAAAGTTGCACACTTACGAGTACCGTGTATGAAGAATGAATGACACTCATCAAAATATCCCACTGGTTGATGCACGTAACTAAACTGAACTGCTTGAGAAGAGATATATTCCATCAGTTATCAATGGTTGTTACGACTATCCACAATGCACAGAACAGTACTACATTACAGGCAGATCATGTCTTCAAGTACGTCGTAATGGTTTAATGTTATTGTTATTATACCAATTACAAAGTGCACTTTCAATTACCTGACTCATTACATGTGTAATATTCCATATGCCACTTCCTAACAACTCAACAACAGTGATTTGCGGTGGTATAACAACTGGCTAAAGACTAGTATGAAGACGATATAATACGTCTTCATTTCTAATACCTGCAAATTTTCTGATTTCCACCAATTAAATTCACAGCTATTTTAACTTTCATAAAACCGTTTAATAAGATCTTGGAGACTAATGAATGCCTTAAAGGCAGTACATTAAACTTCTGCTTTAAATACCTGCAGATGCAAGTCATGTACATAATATTTAACGAGCATTCACGTAAACCATTATCACTCAGTATCAATAGATTCGGAAAACCAATAACTAAACGCTGCTTTATAACCTCGGCACAGCCCAAACTTGGTTTGTCTGCGTAGAAGCGGCCATGCTTCGAATTCTCTACAGCAAAAATAATTCACGTTTGGAATAGGATGCAAGTAATTCTAAAACACTTAAAAACGAACAGACAACACTGTTGTTTCACACAACTTGTCAAAAACATCTGCTCACGAACTTCCATTTATCGTTTGTAATTCGACCAATGAAATGTTTGCGTACGTCGGAAATGTGATTCACATCATGGCCGATAGGCAGCACTAAAATCGCACGACTGCAGCTGGTTTGAACCCGGCACACCAGTTTTGAACTTGAGAGAGTGAGGTCGGTTGACGTTGCTGTGCTACAGGTAAGTCCAGTTTGGTTAATTAACTGTTTACAAACATAAACCTAGTTCGACGACCGTAGTTGCGTGACCATATTACGCTTGCTCCCACGTAACCGCCCTCTGATCACTGCAAAGATAGTTTGACAACGTCGTCCAATCAGCTTTGGATGCAGAGATCAAGGAGCCTTGAATGGGAATGTGTCTTCATTCCAGACGTATGTGGATTTGGCGCGAGTTGGCACACAAGGCTATGCGAGCATTTGGTGTCTGTCTGTGTTACATGTTAAAGCATTGCTCACACCATCTTATGAGGGTGTATTATATCCACACGTATCTTGCCTAGCAGTGAAGAAGCCATAATGGATGAAAATGCTGTGGATATTCACGAGCTTTTTACATATTGTATTACTCGTTTCCATTTGACTGTGTGACAGCTAAGATAAAAATACGGTTTTACGGCCGCTTTATTACCTGTAGTTGCTGACAAGCGTGGCGATAATGAGTAATTTTGCCAATAGTGTTTGAAATAATGAGGGAATGGTAATATCGAAGAATGACTTCGAACTAGAACATTTCTGAAAGATTGCATTTTTAACTATCGTTTTGATAGTATTATTACATTATTTCCAAGTCTTGAACGCTGCTGGATATTTTCTATATGAATGTAGTGCCGCTATAAGCGTGCTAGTATGTGGCTTTCAAATCAATTTGGGGCTACAAATCGTATGATTCATTAAGAAATCTTTC
Source organism: Schistocerca serialis cubense (assembly GCF_023864345.2). NCBI lineage: Eukaryota > Metazoa > Arthropoda > Insecta > Orthoptera > Acrididae > Schistocerca > Schistocerca serialis. The sequence continues at coordinate 238,266,674 of NC_064647.1, read as the reverse complement.
AATTATTTGTAATGTGACTACAGGCAATGACCTTTTTGAGAAGTTTTGTTTTTCTATGTTTTTTGGTACCGTGTTGTGTAGAAAAAATGCTTGTTCTGGATCTTTTTCTGTTATTTTTATACAAATAGATTTGTGGAGTAGGATGGATGATTGCGTCAAAAGTTTGAGTTGACTGTAATAAATTTCTGAAACTGCTCACTCTTTGTATTTATTCGCAGTTAAAATTTTCAAAACAAGTCACATGGGTTTAGGAAGTAGGTGCTGTGAAAACTGAAGCTGAATAACTCAGGTGCTAAAAAGATTTCTCACGATTGTCAAACGTCCCAGTTCAGCACAAACTCAGTCAGTCAGATAGTTTCACAACTTCGTTTATTCTATTGTCAGGAACTAATGTAGTGGCGAATGTATAAAATACAGAGAGTAGAAGATTTTTCCAAATAATTTATCTGATTGTGCGACTGACAATAATTCTTCGTAAGACTGATTTTAAATAAAAACATCATTAATCTGGTGCGATACGGATGGGACACTCCTATAGCCTTGTGACGAATCTCCACATTGCCCGTCGCGGGCGCACATGACTTCATCACAGATTTGCATTATAAGCCAAATCAAGTCATGACCAAGTGAGTGCACCAAACTAAGCCACACAGTGCTTATTTATAATGACTCAGAAACTGCTGTCTCAAGGGAAAGTAGTGTTGACTGATTACATCAAATCAGCAGTGCACCGACATGAGGGGAATGCGCCAAGAAAACCTTTAGCCATTTATGCCATAGTCTGTTGTTCCATCCCATACGCTGTTTTCACGTTAAGTCATCGAAGAAGGCAAGCTAACATGGCTGTATATGAATGGTCTTTGAAGGACTGTTACGGGTGGCTCATGCAAGAAGCAGCTTTCGCAATGGTTCCAGATGTATGTAACATCATTCAGACGTCAGCGCACTGAAGCCGATCAATGATTGTGATGGGTGTTTCGAAAACACTGTGACTAATGACAGCACCGGAAACCCTTTTCGTACTCTTAACAGAAGGTTTTTATAGAATGTATGAAGCGTTTTTTCGTTGTTATTCCGCTCTCTGCAATTTTGGAAAGCTCATGGCGGTGTATCAGCGTAATCCACTGTGTGCATATCCCACTTGGACAGGTGACACAGCACATCTGCGGTAGGGAGTTGCTACTTGTCGTCTCCTGGAATCCTGAGTAGGGACTTCTTATTCATCAGAGAAATCTCACGATTTTCTTGAAATGGTTCTGATTCTGCTAAGCCATAGAGTTCGCATTGCTAAGTGTTGGAGGAAATACTGTGGCAAGCACTACATGATGGATTTGTTTAGTTGTCAGGCAGTTCACGAGAAATATTTTCTTGTCGCCGTGTCGATTTCGTTGTTTTAGTTATGTCGTTTCCTCGAGCTACAAAAAGAGATAGTTCCACCACAGCACAACGTAAACTTGATTGCAGTAAAGTGCCAAACATGAAGTCACAGAGCTACGAATTCCACAGCCCTGTTGACACGACCGCTGAATAGCGTAACAAACTGGGGAGTCTAGGACCATTTTGGTTCAGTACTGGACAATTAATAATTCGTTCTACAGATCAATTTGGTAGTTATTTTGGAACGTTTCCCACATTCAACTCTTCAAGTACTAGCCTGGGATACACCTTAACCAAATAACCAAAAAAATATAGCTTGTTTTCACCAAAACAACTTTTATTATTCCATTCAAATTTGAAAGCCAAAAAACTTGAATAAGCCACAAAAGGATTGTAAGCCACAAAAGGATTGTAGATGCCGTCGGTATTGAATAAGCTTTGATAAATGGCATTTCCTGTTTTTGCACTTTGTGACGTATTAATCAGTGGCATTGTTTGCTAATTTTTTTGCTGATATCAAACAAGATTTTCTCAGTCGATATGAACGATATGAATTTTCTTTTTTTTTCTGTTTCAGATTTTTACTTTTCAGCGTCACTCTTACATTATTGGTATCGTTATGTAAAAAAAAAAACTTTCGTGAATACTTTCTGGATTTATTTACTAATCTAGACACGCTGGGTTTAGTCATAAGGGGGTGTCATTGCAGATCGTTTACTCGGAATGGCAGTCGTAAACTGGAAAGAGATAATTTGCATACACATATGAAATATACTCATCTTTTAAATGTGATTCACGTGTAAAAATATTGGCTGACTAACTATCAAATGTTTGAGCCATAGGAGAGTACATCGGACATTCGATAAAGAGGGGTGGGGGAGGGGGTGACACAGTTGGTGTTTGTCACGTAAATGCTGAAATAGTTCTGAGGTTTTACGATTCTGGGTACACTTGCTTCCAGGTGGCTCTTTACAAACTGATGCAGACTTGATACGTCTGGCTGGCTGGCTGGGTAGGACGAGATTTCGGTTTGTGAAGAATTTCTTTCTGAAGAAGTGAAGGTAAAAATGGCGATATTAGAATCGTCCCCCCTTTTGGCTAAATTTATGCAGGAGCTCTTCGGCAAGCAAGTATTGGTCTGATCCTTTTCATAGCATTATAGCTATTCACTTCACTCCGTATCCAGTAGAACTAGCATTCATTCTCGAATGACCTCCATATGGTGTTAACACTGACCTTCCATCAGTCACGCCGCAGCTTGCTCAACAACTGGATTTACGCTATCAGTTCAGCCTAAATCGATGCATACGCTAACGACCTACTGCGTATGGTTTAATGGAGTGGTAAAAAGTTTTACATGGAGTTATACACATTTTTACTGTGCTCGGAGGCAGTTGGGAACTTCTGCAGCATCAGGCATCGAACATCTTCTCACTGCTGTTCTCAAACAGAATTTCTGAATGGGTAAGTATTTTCTGAATAATAACTTGCACTGTTTTTTCGTGGTCTTATTCACATTGATTTAAATTTTAATGTCTCCCTGTCTTTCAGGTAGTCGGTAGACTGCTGCCCAAGAAAGCCAGGACCTGCAGCTCGAAACAAATGAAATATGTATAGCAAATTTGTCTGTAATTATATCAGATGAACAAAAATATTAACTAGGTGTCGTTAAAGTTTTATTTTACATTTTGAATTTTAAAACAGATAAGTCATAAATTCATCTAACATTAATGACAATTGATTTTTTTCCATTTAGACTGTGAAATGTATGAGAATGTACACTATGTGGATTCAGTTGCAACCAACCATTGTGTTATACTGTGTGTACCTTTTTGTAATCTCTTGCAGGTTGTTTGAAATATCATGGTTTTCCTAGATTTGATGTATTTTTACTGAAAATGGCACACACTATACAGATTGATTCAGGTGCCCATAGCATTGGGTTTTATGCACTCTACAGTGCCTTGAAATCCCAAATGCAACATTTTCATATTCTCTTGCTGGCTACGCACGAACTATTATTTCAAAAGCAAAAATGGACTGAACATTTTTGTAGGAAATTTAGTGTAGTTATGTACTGAGATATATTTTCCCTACAGGCCATCATTTTCAATTTATTCAAGAAAACGGACAGAAGCTACCTTCAAGCACATTTTTCTTGAGTAACTCTGAAACTATGCCCTCCAGTGAAAACATATCCCTGTACAAAATTTAACTAAATTAAATTAACTACAAAAACAGCCAGTTAATTTTCTTCTGTCGGACTAATAGTTGCCGCATAGTGAGTGAGGGAAAATCCCACGCAGAGTTTGAAGGTGTTGTGGGTTGTATAAAACCCAGCAGTAGGGGCAGAGGAATCGCCACGGATACTTCCAAAATAATATAGATGGAACAACAATCTTATACATTTTATAATAGTTCTGAGATGTTTTTACAGAACACTGGAAAAATACCAGTAGGTGACTGGTCTTCATGTCCAGAGAACTGAAATGTACATTTGTATTTTCTTCTAGATCATTTACCAACTGTTTACAGCCTCAATAGGCTCCACATACTCATCATTTTCCTGCTTAAGAAAGGATGTCATATCCTAAAGTTATTCACGAAAACATTGCTATTTCAGTCTTCATGGCTAAACGTTGTCTTTACATTTTTAAATAATGCTCCCAAATTGCTTCTCATTTAGAGGTAGACAACATAACAGTTTAAAAGCAAGTAAAATTTTTCAGCTCTGTGTTGTTGTTGTTGTTGTTGTTGTTGTGGTCTTCAGTGCTGAGACTGGTTTGATGCAGCTCTACATGCTACTCTATCCTGTGCAAGCTTCATCCTCTGTGTGATCATACCTAAATGTTAATATAGTGAGACAAATTAAGTGGCATTCATATTTGGTTAAAAGTTTGTAGCAGAGGGTAAACTCTAATCATTATCTTTTACATTTATTGTCCCCTCAGTTGAATCAAACTTACCATGTGTCTCACATGAATTTTTTATATTAACATATTATTACCTCCTTCAAATCTGCATGTTGCTTAGGCTGTCATTAAGCTTTGATTTTACTAATACTCCTTTCCTCAGCACAACTGTTTCTGACCCACAATAACACCTTTTTCAGTATTGAAAGAGCAGGCGAAAGGGGAGACTCCTTTGGCAGAATTGAGATCATGTTAGCCTATGAAGCATAATATGATTGCGTGATTAAAGTGAAAGAAATTAAGATTTCAATCTTTAATCAAGCAGATGATCCATTTCCAAATTTGTGATGATGATCAGTAAGATAATAAAAGACAAAAATTACATTATGCAAATGATTTTCAGCAATTGCTACATACTCAATGCAACTTCCTCTTAATCATGCCACATGACTAATTTTCCCTCTTTGTTAGCTTTTGGTTGTGAAATGTTGAGCATAATCCTGTGAAGCTCATTTTGGTTTCCTGTTAATCCATGGCCTGAAATAATTTTATGGTTTTTTTGCTGGTTACACCTAAGATCTCTTTTTTGGTATTTCTAGTTTACTGTTCTTAATTTAATCATATTACTGGTAGATAGGACTTCTCATGCAACATTCAACACACCTGATATGCTATTGAGTATAGGTAGTGTTATTGGTCCAAAACTTGAACCTTATGGAACATGGTTTCCTTGTTGTGGAGTTGTTTCCTGAAAACCCACTGAGGGTTTTGTGCAGGGTTTAATTCTGTATTAAGAAGTCCTCTCTGTAAGGTAAAAAACCCTTAGTGGTCATAACAATTTAATATTTATGACCTTCTAAATATTCTAGTCTGTAAATACTTTAGGAGTAAAGAGGACCACTCACATTTCAGTAGGTGGAGTGGGGGTTGTTTTGGGTGGGGCTTGGAGGGTGGCAGCAGGTTTGCTGGCTAGGAATGTGGGAGGCAGGGGCAGTAGGTGCACAAACTAGTCCTGTGACACACGTTCTTGAGGGACTCGCAACTCGTTTCTGAGTACATGCTCGCCTCCTGTGGGGCCCACGTCTTGCGTACAGTCGGGAGGCCAAAACTTGTGAAAGTGTTGGAAGACTTAGGCGGAATTCATTTTTGTCTTTCTCTCCTTCTTCTGACTTCTCCTGTCATCCTTCTGCATGTGAGGTCTCCCTTTTTGTCTTTCTTGTTCCCTGTGTGTGCCTGAGGGCTGACTCACCTGTTTGACACATAAAGAGTGACTAGGTAATGTGTAACTGCCAGTACCCCTGATGGACAGGTAGGGCTCACCCGTACCCCCTGGTAAAGGCGAGGCCCAGGGAGGAGTGACTGCCTGAGCAGTAATCTTCCTAATTGCCAACTGGTCCCTCTGCCTGGAGTTCAGGAGGTGTGAACAATCACCTAAGACGGGTGTACTCCTGTCTGTGGGGCCCCCAGAAGGAAGGAGCACACCATCAGAGATGCAGGCAATTGTGGGGTTCCTCATAATGAGTTCATAAACTCTATCAATGCAACCTCCGTCTAATAAACAGAAATGGAATGAGGCCAAAGACACGATGAATCTTCCAGTTGCACCTCGCTACCCCACAGACAGGAGTACACCCGTCTTAGGTGATTGTTCACACCTCCTGAAAACACAGCAAAATGTTTAACTTGTGACAAGCATGTTCATGAGGGAGATCGCACACCACCTCCTCTCCACTACATCAAATGCACTGGGAACCATGCCACTTCATCCCATGAATGAATGCCCTGTGTACCTCAATCTGGGTGAAGCAAAAGGTACCCCTCAATGTCCCTCGCAAAATGTTAGCTAGCGGAAAGCCTTGCATACCACTATCTGGCAGTTGTACCTGTGATACATGGGTACTGGAGCCAGTGACGTGTGGCACACGATGAAGGTAATGTGGAGGCATGTATTGGGAGGGGGTGGAAGGATGGAGGTAGAGGAAACTTGTGTGGAGGGTTTGGTAACAGTAGGTGATCACAGGAGTGAGGGATGTGTTGCAACGACAAATCCCATCTGTTGTTCAGGAAAGCTGGTGCTGGAGGGAAGAACCCAAATGGCCCAGGTTGTGAAGCACCCATTGAACTTGAGCATTTGAGCCACTGGATGGTCAACTTCATTCTTGGGTATAGTTTGAAGGTGGCCATTCAGTATGATAGGCAGCTGGTTGATTGTCATACCAACATAAAAAGTGTGCATTGACTGCAGCAGAGATGTTAGATTACATGTCTGCTTTCACAGGTGGCCTTGCCTCTTATGGTATATGATAAGCCTGTGATAGGACTAAGTGGGTGGATTGGGTAGATCTTGCACAGGTGGCAAGTGATTGGGAGTAAAAGTGGCACAGTATGGACCAGGATGTTGTGTAGGTTAGGTGGGCCACAGAATACCACTTCAGGAGGAGTGGGATCTTGGATAGGATGTCCCTCATTTCCATGCACGATGATGGATAGTGAAAGGCGTGGCGAAGGTATGATTTAGTTGTTCCAGTCCAGGGTGATATTTGTGACAAGGGGGCCACTTCTTTGCAGCTGATTCTTGGGGGTGGTGGAAGAATTAGGACTGTGAGGATATGGCATAGGAAATCTGTATGTATACTACATTTGGGGGCAGGGGGGTAGCACCTATCTCAGTGACGGGATGACAGCTGCCAAATTGCAGCTACTGTTGGTGATTACTGGGATTAATGTGGACAGAGTTGTGAATGGAGTCATGAGAGAGCTGGAGGTCAACATCCAGGAAGGTGGCAGTTGGGTTGCTGAGGACCAGGTGAAGTGGATGGGGGATAAGGTGTAGAGGTTGAGGAATCAGATATGGTGTCCTGGCCCAGTCTATATCATGAAGATGTCATCAGTGAACCTGAACCAGGTAATGGGATTGTGATTTTGGGAGGCTAAGAAGGTTCCATGTAAATGGCCCATGAAAAAGGTTGTCATGGAAGGATGTCATGTGAGTGCTTGTGACTGTGCTGCAGATTTGTTTATATACCTCCCTCAAAGGATATGGTTGGTAAGTTGTATGAGGAACGAGGTAGATTGGTTGATAGTGTGAAGGATGTTAACAGAGGTAGTGTTCAGTACTGGTAAGGTGATGGGTATGAGGGTGTGTAGGTAGGGGGCACCGACAGTGATGAGCAGGAATCCAGGTACCAAAGGGGTGGGGATGGCGGAATGTCATTGAAGGAAGGGGTTAGTATCTTTGATGTGAGAGGCAAGGCTTTGAGCAATTTGTTGGAGGTGTTCATGACAGCCTTATCCTATGTCACCTACCAACTCCACTGCAATCACGGCACAGCTTTTTATGCTGGTGTGTCTACCAACCAGCTGTCCACCAGATTGATGATGATGATGATGATGATGTTTGGTTTGTGGGGCGCTCAACTGCACGGTTATCAGCACCCGTACAAATTCCCAACCTTTTCTCAGCCCAATCTCGCCACTTTGATGAATGATGATGAAATGATGAGGACAACACAAACACCCACCAGATTGAGTGGCCACTGCCAAATGCATCCATGAACGAAGTTTACCACCCAGTGGCACAACACGCAGCTGAACATACAATAGAGTTCAGTGGCTGTATCACATGCCATCTGGGTCCTACCCTTCAGCATCAGTTTTTCGGAACTAAGCAAATGGGAGTTGTTATTACAGCAAACCCTTCACTCCTGTAACCTCTTGGCCTGAGTTCTGCTAACCCACTGTTCACACACACTCCATGTGACAGTTTCCTCTTTCTCCACCCTGTCACCCATCCCACAATCTGCAACCCCATGGCACTTTTATTGTGCACTACACCTCATCTGCACTGTGCCCGTGTTACACGTGCGTAGCACGTGCACCTGACACCCCTCCTATCCACAGTCCTAGCCAGGAAACCCCTGCCTCAGTCCACACTGCTAGCTGGAACTTTCCTTAGTGTATAAATATTCCAGTCTTGTAGTCACTTATGTGACATAAGTTAATCTAGATTTTCTATCACAATCTCTTTTGCATTTAGAATAATGTGAAGAGTTTTAAGTTACTGCTGTATAGTCTGTATAGTTGCCACTTTATGTGATAAATTATATGGCATAATAAATTGAAATTTCATTTCATGACTTGTGTTTAAGAAAGTCTAAAATATTTTTACATGTCAGAATTTAGCGATGAAGTGATGCATGGCATGTTTCTGTTGCTATCACTTATCTGGCCACATATGATCCATTATTTTGTCTGGTGATGTCTTGTTGATGCGAAGCTTAACCGAGGAAAGATAGCAACAGCAGTCAGTCACAATCCCATTGGTTTATTATGGTCCAATCCAACAAGATTGCGACTGATTCGTTTGTTCCTATCCTCCCTTACATTAATATCCAGTCGCTGTGCCCAATGGTTCCGTGTGTAATCAGTTAGTGAAATGTAACCAAAGTTAAAAGAAATCAAAATTTCTGAATTAGATTGATTGTGATATTTTGCTTTGAATATTGTGACACTAATTAAGACCCATGCTAGTGCCATATTTTTTAATTAACTTATAACCTTTTTTGGATTTTTATTTTACACATGCTGCTTTGATTTTCCATACCTCTGAGATAGTGTAATGATGTTTGCAGTGAAACTTTATTATTTAATCACGAAGTCCATGAAACTTGTTTGTATAGGTAAACAGCTAAACATAATGTAATAAATGATAAAATATATGAAAGACATATGCTCAAAGTTTGCTTCTTTTTTCTTCTTACATGGTGCCAGCAAATTTGTTTGGAAAACCATGAATGGAGTGCCACCAACCATAGTCAATGAAAATGGCAGTGAAGCAAGCAGAGAGAGCACATTGTGTGGTAGAATTTGCCCATTGCCAATTAGTAGTGAGTGTAAAACAGTTTTTCACAAGGCGCCACCTCTTTACAACAGCATAGTGAGGTGTTACAAGAAATTTGAGGGTGTTTGTGTGATGCTAAATGTGCAAGCTGACTGGGCATGTCGGAACAGACATTGGCCTAGGTGAGGGATGTGATGATATTGCCCACCAAGTATAATTGTTTAGTTAGCACAGAAATGCACATCCCTCAGTCAACAGTGTGTAAAAATCACATGTAAATGATTAAGAGTGAAGCTGTACAAACTGCAGCTTCTGAAAGCCATAACCTATGTCAATAAATTGTTCCATCTGCATTTGTATGCAGAACCATCTTAAAAAGAACAACTTTGCAAGAAAATTAGTCTTCATCAGCACAGTCGCTTTCCTCTTTCAGGAAACATTAACCAACATTACACATGTGTATGAGGGTTTGTGAAACCGCATATAAGATTTTGAGAAAGTCAACATGTTCTGTTCTGTGGTCAACAAGACAGTTTGTGGACGCTTCTTCACAAAGAGAGCTCGACGGTATCATCTATCTTGACACTCTGCAATTGTGGTCATCTTTCAGTAAGATTGTGCCCATCCACATCTCCACAATTGTTTACAAGATTATCTGCATGAGATGTTGTCACATGGCTGGATAGGTAGTGCCGACCCCTTGACACCTTGCAATTTTTTCTTGTGAGGTTACATCAAGGAAAGCTAATAATTTACGCAATCATAACGAACATAGGTGATCTTTTTTGAATTTAACAAAAACAACAGCCTAGACCACAAATGGTGTTTACTATTCTGGGGTAACTGGTTTCAGTCGTCGACTGACCAGACCAGTATGTAACAACATTGGTGACACATGGAGCCATTGTACGTGCATGTAAGTGCTTTTTGTCATGTACAAGAGCTCTGTGCATTGGCTTTACTAGGCAACAGTGGAGTTACATGTTGATCTGAAGATGGTCTGTCTATGACTGAAACTGGTTGCCAAAACAAAACAAAATTATATATTGGGTCAGGGATGGGCAGAACTGAACTACCTATTAGATCTGTACTGTGTGATGAAATAGAAAGAAACTTTCAGGGTTTGTCTTTTACAGGGACTTTTTAAAGTGATCTGACGTGTTGATTCACTTAGCTGTGGGTATACCTACAGATGTCTTCATTTATTATCATGTGTATATATTGTCAGTAACACTTGGATAAAAGGCCTGTCAGTGTGTTGCTCTGTTTAAAGCACTCAAAAAAGGGGGGGGGATGAGATATTGGAGTAGCACTGCCATGTAATAGCTGTCCCTCAATACCAGTCTACATTTGATTTCCTTCTCCTAAGTCTGTGACTTCATCAGTATTCCTACACTGCCCCATAAACATTCTTCGTTCTTTGATGGATGTCTATCAACATTTGTCCTTCGACAGCTGAGAAAAGAATGACAGCATGTTCTATGCATTTGATAATAACGTTACTATAGTTCATGTTTCCACATTTAGCACAGGCATGTTGGAAAGGCACAAATGCCACTCTAATCCCTTGCCCGTATGTAGGTGGGTATATACCCAGATCACAGTCAAACTATGTTGAATATACGCTGCAGCAATGTCCACAAATGGAAACTTTTTGATCACCCCTTACAGTGTGTAGACATGCGTTTGCTCAATATATAACTGATTCTGGCCGCCACTCTGGGGATGTATGGCAGAGAGGCCATGTCCAACATTAATTCTTCTGACCTGTCACTTCACAGGGTGTAAGGTGTCATATACTGCCTATATCTCTGATGGTGTACCCACTGTTCCTCAAAATGTATTCCAGATGTCACATTCTGCACCTGAGCTCTACCACCAGCCATGAGAGTGAGTCTTTGTTAAGACTGTCCACTCACGCTGACAAAACATCAGAAATGGTCCTTAACAACTATTACCTACGAATTCAAAGATCAGTGCCAAGAAGAAACATGTGAGTGTTTTAGAAGTTTTTGTACTTTAATTAGAGATGAATCTGACTTACCCTTTTTTTAAATAGTGAATCAGGTATTATTAAAAATTGAACTGTTCTGTTGTTGAAATAATTAATGGAAAAAATCAACATTACACCTAAGGTATTTTATCCTTACAGCAATAAAGAAGTTGAACTCCAGAACACACACACACACACACACACACACACACACACACACACACACACACATAGGACTTAAGATGATGCACTTACATTTGTTACATTGTAACTTGTTAGCTATAATTTAAATATATGCTGTATTTGTTCTTTTACTCAAATTATTACTATCAACTGTCTTTTTTTTTGCTTTTTGTTTTTTTGTTTTCTTTTTTTATGTGTTGGCAGTTAAAGACGTAGATCGCACTACTGCATCTGCTTCCTATCATCATAACTGTTTCTGCTAATGAAATCTACACCTACTACAATACTTAACTGTATTTACAACTGCTGTTGTACTACAACTTGTTTCCCTCCTATCTGTCAAAGATATGCATTACAACCCATTGAAATAGATTATAAATGATTATGATACAAGTTTTTGTCCTCCACATTTCACAGTGGGCTCTGTAGCTGTCCAGTCTGTAGGTACACGCTGCCATTTTATTGGGCACTGCAGAGGGCATTGTGGTTCCATCTGCTTTCTCTATCGTCTGCTGGTTTCCTGGGTGCAAGGGACAACTCCTGTTTTGAGGGAGTGTCGTTGCTGCTGGTGTGGAGCACAGCTACCTGCTACTCCGTATAACCCAGTTTCTAGATACTGGGGTGCCAGAACATGACCAACCACTCCATTGGTGTTAGAATCGCTGTGCGTCCGCTGTTGACTGTTCGTCCACTATAGTTGTTGAACTCAGCTATCAGTGCACTGTTGCTTTCATTCTCCTGTCGCAGATGGAGTCGATTGATCAAGTGATGTGCTAGCCAGGTCGTTTTTTAAATTGTTTTGATGATATTGTCCAGGATTAGCCATGTTGTCTTGCAAAACTGTAGCTATCTCACATCGAGTTTCTGTGCCAGTACAGCTGACTGGTAGGTGTCAACTCACAATTTTTAAGACAGATTATTTTGATACGTAAATGGTACGCATATTAAGTTAGGACATGCAGAGTACATTTTTTACATTATTAATATGAATCAAGGACACCCATACGATAGTTTATAAGGGAGGGGCCTACACCTGGGTGTATGCAGTATTTTTAATATTTCAGAAGACAGATGGCGACTTGTAAGCAGCCGTAAAAAGTTCCAGTTCTGACCCTATTAAAAACCTATGTAATAACGGCTTTTAAATAATTTTCATGAAAGAAAAATGCATGATTAGACTAGATTTTTTCCCCTCGCAAAGAGCGGGGGGGGGGGGGGGACTGCAGCCCATCCCTTGCCCCTACCTATGTGTACCTCTTAGTATGGATATGAATGGTAACTTTTTGATTCAATGAAATCAAATTACATTTTTCTTTTGATTAAATACAGGGCATCCAACTAGTTATTCATATACCAACAATGTTGGGTTGAAGCCGGAAATTTGAAAAAGAGCTGAAATAGGAAAAAAATTAAAGTTATTTGAGTTGAAATAAGAAATGGGTAAATTGTTATCAGTCCAAAGGTTGGTTTGAACTTTCTAGACATGGTACTGTGTCACTGCCTGCCTCAACCTTTGAACTGACTTAACCAGCCAGTTATAGGGGGGATCTAGAGTTTAAAATGGACTAAGAATCATGGTGAAACTCTGCAGATGATTGGCACATGACCTACAATGGGAGAGGGCGTCCTCAGGATTGTCAATGACTGCAGTACATTAGATTTTACTTGAACATTTGGTAATGAAAAAGATCTGTTTGTGATTAAATCTACACAATTTGACTGAAGCTCAAATAGAGGCTACAATCAATTGGTTTAAGAAAATGCTCAAAACATTAAACTCTATAAAAGCAATTTCCACGTACAACATCATAACAGGAGGTGAAACTTTGATATGGAAGCTGGAAGGTGAACAGCTATCAACTGTTTGGGTGTTCCAATATGGCGCGAAAGCAACAAAAGTGATTTATTTGTGAAGAAATTCCAAGAACATGATGCCTTGTCTGTAGTTGCAACGAATGTGTTGTGACTGTTATTTTAGTAGATTGTTGTAGCTTGAGTGCCCATTCACAGGCAGCCAAGCAGGAATGGGCAAACAGCTGACACTTGGGCATTCAGGCAGCTGGTTTGTAGCATACATGATCTTACTGCCCTACAATCGAAATCTGCATTGCTCAGTCTCTCTGCCAATCAATTTGGTAGGCAAGCACATGGAGTGGTAGAGTTACTGCAGCTGAGCCTCCCTGCAATTCTGCAAGCCGTTCGGCAATGAGTCACTACGGCCCCTGAGGTACCGAGGTGGGGGCCCTTGTCATGTCGCTGTCTCTCCTGGGACCAGCCAATCAAAGACAAGTGACCACAGACGCAGGCACACTCACCCGTGACTGCGCACCCTGAATGGGCACCGCAGCTTGCACAGTGCCCCACACCCAAAGCGGCCAGCCGACACAATACCAGGCATGCGATTCCCATTTTTGTTTTAGAAAAGTGTGTTTACAGTGACTAGTATTGGTCACATACAAGATATCAGTGGAAATGGTGGTAGAAAATGAAAAGTTGGTACGTTCACATCCCAGTGACACTGAAATGGCTTCATGTATTGCTACTATGTGTCTGTTGTTTGTGTGTGCCAGGGTGCAGTAAAACACTTCACTACTGATCGGTTTCAACCAGTATGTCTGGGTTTCCTCTGAATAACTATCTGTCAAAAATTTGATGACTGATATGGACTGTTCAACTGATTTAGTAATTTCAGGACTTGCTAAATAAATATAACTTCAGGTGCAAAGGAATGACTGTAGCTCTTTAAAGGGCTCTCCTGTATGGCCGCAGTTCCTCAACCAAAATATGCGCCGCCTTCCTGTTCATTGAGTACCTGCCTTAAAGTTCCTTTCTGGTATTTCAAAAGAGTTTGCCTCATCCTGCAGATTATGTTGGCAAATTGCACAGCACTGCATTTCCTCAAGTTGCTTTTCTGCCTTCATTAACAGTGCCGTGTCCACTTTCATGATTCTCGGCTGGAATACATGAATGATAACATTTATGAACTCCCTTTGGACTTGGGTGTGTCCTGCTGATTCTTCAGATAAACATAGTCCTCCCATTCGAAACTAAAAGTCACTCAGTATTTCCAAAATAACGAATTGTCTCTGCAGTCAGAGCTCACCGAACTGAATGAATGGCCTTACCAACATCTCACCATCTCTCGGTACAGGAGATGAAAAATCAGCAGTTGGACCCATCAGTAACAGGCCTCAGTAGCGTACAGAATAGCAACTTCAGCTACTGAACTGGAAATGACGTCACTACCGAGGCTATCCTACAGAACCGAACCGTATGGATGATACAGAATAGGGCTACTTGCCTCACTGCGTTAGGCAGGGGTGGCAAAGTGGTTCGTGCACACTGTGAACCTAGCGGGTAGCTCATGAGTAAGTCCCATGAGGCAGTTTCTATACTGTATCATCAGTATAGGTAATGATACGGCGACGTGTCTGACCTCAGAAAGTCAGACGTATGCTACAGAAATTCCTACAATTGGTCTCGCCAAGTTTGGAATCCTTGTAATTCATTAATGGTTTTTAAAGTTTCTTACGTTCTCTTACCAAGCTCTTGTCCAGTGTTTGTGCTTTTTAGCGTGAGGAAAATTCTTACGTCTTTTTATAGCCACAATGTTGTACCTCTCCTTTCTTGACCGCATCGCCTATATTTTAAAGTAATGAACTTTCCTTCTCAGCATTGTTTACTGAAGAGAACCAAACTTAATTTTCTTTGATTTGCAACTGTATTCTTTCTATAAGTGCTGCTGCGATAGATAACAGTTGGACACATTTGATCACTTCCGTGATACAATAACTTCTGTTTATTACTCAGAAATGACTTTTGTTGTAGCAACCTCACTAGTGCTCACGGAAGAAACCTCAGATAATGCAGTATAGACTTAATGTAATAACACATCTTTAATGTGCAACCATCTATGCGGTATAACGCACCGCTTTCCTGGTGGGAAGGCGTGCCGGTCCCCGGCATGAATCCGCCTGCTCGATTAGTGGTGTGCCAGGCAGTTGGTGGATAGTTTTTAAGGCGGTTTTCCAGCTGCCTTCTTCATATTCCACCTCAGTTGGCGATTGCTGCGTAAACACTTTCTCCACGTACGCGTAAACCATAATTACTCTGCCGTGCAAACTTTGGGGTTACACACGCCTGGGTGGGGGGTGGGGGGGTTCTACTGGGGTCAATCCGCACAGTAACCCTGGGTTCGGTGTGGGGCGGCGGTGGGGTGAGTGGACTGCTGTAGTCTGTTGTGGGGTTGTGAGCCACTGAGGGCTACGCCGGGGACGAAGCCTCTCCGCCGTTTCTAGGTCCCCAGTTCAATACAATACAATCTACAATGTAACATATTCTCTCACAATGATTATTCTTTGACCCGGAACGTTTATGCTTAAGGCACAGCAAATTTTATGTTTTTTTATATGAAAGCAAAAGATAAAATATTCTCATTTGGGATCTTCAAGCATTCACTAGGACGAATTTCATACTTTTAAACATCAGCCTACAGCAGGCGCCGTACACTTAAACGATGCATTAAACACTGGAACAGCCTACGTCAGAGGATCGAAGAATGGTTAATGGTGAGAGGTATAAAAGAATTTGTTTGCCATTTTGTACATCGCACAAAGTACATATTAGCCTGCTATGTGCTGTTAGTGAGACGTATACATTGAATGAGCGAAGCAGTGAGGTTGTCAGCTTGGATTAAATGAAACAGGCAGAGGGGGAGGGGCAGAGGGGTTTGGGGTTTCAGGTAAAGCTGTCGGTGGACCATCACAGATTGTGCACAGGCGTGTGTCGAACGAGGATATGTGTAAAATCAGCTGGCGCATCTGAAGACACCGTCCCAGAGATTTAAGAAAGCTGCATAATACCTGTTTAGCATGGGATTTGAATAACATTACTTCAGAATATTAAGGCCAGTAGTTCATCAACTGTGCCACATTGCCCTGCAGGATAGCACAGATGGTCGTACGGAGAACAATACGAAGGGCGGTCGAAAAGTTTCTAGCCCGAGATAGTTACCGTAATGTCGTCTACAACCACCACCACCCGCCTTTATGTTGGCTCTTTGTGGGTGTGCAAGTCAAATTTCGTGACTCCACCTAGTTTTGCCGCTAGGAGGCGTTGTATATCGGAGTGTAAGCAAAATGGCGAATATTGGGAGAATCAAGAACCGTGCTGTGATTGAATATCTTCATTTGAAGGGAATGGCGCCCAAGGAAATTGCGGAGGACATGCGAAATACACTTAAGGATAGTGCTCCGTATTATGCAATGGTGAAAAAACTGGGCATCCGACTTCAAAGTGGAAGAACGAGAGTGGAAGATGCGCCAAAGAGCAGTAGGCATGTCACCGTTGCCGCTGATGAAACAGTGGCTGCAATTCACGATACGATTTTGCAGGATCGTCGAACAACGGTGCAGCACATTGAAACAACATTGGAAACTCCCACGGGCATGCTCATGACATTGTTGTGGATATTTTGGGAATGCGGAAAGTTTCTTCTCTGTGGGCCCCGAAAGACTTGAATCCAGATCGGAGATGGGAGCGTGTGCAATGTTGTGAAGAAATCGTCCGCCAATTTGAAGCGGATGAAGACGGCTTTCTTGCAAGGCGTGTGACAATGGGCAAAATGTGGGTTTACCACTTTGATACTGAAACGAAACAAGTCACAACAATGGAAACATCCTTCATCCACTACCCCCAAAAAAAAATACAGGTGCAAAAATCAGCTGGTAAGGTGACGGGATCGGTCTTGTAGGACGCAGAAGGGGTAACTACGGTGGATTACTTGCAAAACGGCGTAACTGTCAATGCATCATACTATTGCACTCTCCTACACCGTTTGAGAGAAGAGAGGAAAAAAAGGCCCGGAATATTGGCTCGCGCCGAGTTCTCTTGCATCAGGACAACGCACGGGCGCACAAAGCCCAAAGCCCTCGCAACACGGAAACTGCGTGGCTGCAGGCTCGAATTGTTACGTCATCCGCCATATTCTCCACATTTGGCTCCATCAGACTTTTTAATTTTTCCAAACCTAAAAAACACCTCAAAGGACGATGAGTTGACAATGATGCTGTGAACGCTTCGTTGGGGTCGAAATCGAAGACCTTTTATTTGAATGGTTTGTAGAAGTTATCTGAGCGTGCTCGCAAGTGTATTAGTATACACGGGTATTATATTGAAAAATAAATTAGTATTATGAAATTTCTGTCATTCTTTGTTATTTTTGGACCTCGCCCCCCCCCCCCCCCCTCTTATCTCACAGACCTTGGAGGAGGAGATCACCTGGATACGGGAGCTGAGGGGACAGGTTTTGTACCACACCGCTACTCTAGTACCCTAATTTTGTTAGCACTTTTAAACATAGCAATACATTGACAGATCATCTGTCTTAGTGTTACTGGCAAGAGATAGATATGAAAATAAATGAATATGTCTGTAGGTGTAGCCACAGCTACGTTAATCAACACGCGTACAGCGTAATTTTGAAGTCCGTGAAACACTTCAAAAAGTATCTGCAGATAAAAGGCCAAGAACCGTGTAACAAATTATACAGTATGTAAAAAGACTGAGCTTTGCTGTTTGCTCTCAGGATCAAAATGATGTAACGAAGTTTCATCAGCAATGATTACGTTTGAAAGAAACTCTAGTACTTCCTCTAACATCAACTTTAACTGCATGCAGTCCTGCACGCGAATGTCCTTTTGTTTGGGAATTAACAGCCCTGGAACCCATTGCGCACAAACACGTGCCATGTGTAATTTTTCTGTCACCAACAAGTGGGTGGCACCCAGTGATATGTTCAGTATATCAGAAAGTGACCTTAAAGTAATTCGCCGATCCTCTCTCACAATGACAACAGTAGTGTTGATGTTTTCTTCCGTAAGAACAGTAGCTGGAGCACCGGGTTTACCTTCCTTTGAAACTGATCGTCTCCTCACTTTGAACATTTTAAACTATCTTCAATCTCTGCTCGAGGGAAGAACAGACTCTCTATAGGCCTCCTGTAACATTGTATAGGCCTAAGCTGAAGATTTGTTGAGCTGAAAGCAGTATTTCAAAGCCGCGTGTTGTTCCTCGCGTGTTACCTCCATTGCAGCCGTATGCGATACTGAACATGTCTGGCCTTGCCTGCCTCTCACAGGCGGCAACCAGGAGCCCCAACAATGAAACTACTATGGCGTGTTTGTTGCACATTAAGCTAACAGGATATCACAAGATTAAATTTTAGCGCGAGAAATTATGACCACAAAAAATTATGATCATTCTTTATTGAACAGCCCTCGTACTTCACCTTGTTGTAACCCTTGGCTGACATCAAATTCTTTAGAGAGTTTTCCTTCTACTTTTACTTGGCATTTTGTACTGGTGAGGGTCATTCGTACCAATCTGACTTGTTTCTATGTGAATTCAATCTCCATTAGGATCTGATAGAGCATTTTTCTTTTAACACTATCATAGGCCTGTTTGAAGTCTACAAAAAGCTGATGTTCATCCACGTTATATACAAACACATTTCCATTATTTGCCTTATAGTGAATATGTGGCCAGTTGTCTGCCCCATTGAAACCCTCACTGGTAGTCTCCAAGTACTTCTTCTGTAAGTGGAGCAAGACTGATAGCAATGACTTTGGCTTTTTCTCTGTATACAACGACTAAACCGATACCGCGGTAATTTTCACAGTTTTCTTTATCCGCCTTTTTGTGAATCGGGCAAATAATGGCCAAATTGCGCTGGTCTGGCTTCACTTCCTTTTCCCATATTTCAGCTATCAATTGTTGCATATGTCTTGTCAGATACTCACCTCCATCCTTGAGCATCTGTGCCGAAATGTTGTTATTGCCTGGAGCTTTATTATTCTTTAGACTTCTTGTTGCCTGTCTAACTTTCTCTGTTCTTTGTGTGGGTAAAGGTATTTCATCCTGACCAAAATTTGGCCACGGTTGGACGCTCTCTGTTCTTTTTTTTTTTCTGGAGCTCACTGAAATATTTAGCCCTTCTGTCTAAAATCTGTTTTTCTCCTCGTATAAAATTTTCATATTTATCCCTACAGAATGCAGTGCGTGGTTGCAAGCCTTCAATTCCTGAACTTTCTTGTAGAATTTCCTTACCTCTTTGTCGTTATATTCCTCTTCTAGCGCGCCATAATCCGCATCTTCTCTCATTCTCGTTTCTTTCTTCTACGAATTCTATCTGCCTCTTTCCTTTTCTTCATGAATTTTTCTGTATTAGCTTTTGTTGCCCTGTTTACCATTTTCTCTTTTTGTCTCATTTCTCTCTGCCATCGCCTTTTTACGGTCTTCGTCAAACCATCCTGCACTTTCTATCTTGTCTTCTGTACCTAAAGCTACTTCTACAGTTTCGTGTAGAACATCTTTCGTCATGCTCCACTTCCCTTTGATGCTTTACTCAACCCAGCTTTGTTTGCTTCAAACTTGTTCTGCAGTTCTGTTTCGTACTTTTTGGATACTCTCTTCTCTTCTAATTTGGAAACATTTTATTTTCAAGGAGCTTTTCTCTTCCCTCTGGATCTACAGACAGCTATGGGTTGTCTGTATTTCGCGCTTACGGTACAATGATCCGCCGGCACAGCTCTTGACTTCGTCGGAGCACCGCCCACGGCGCTGGTAGACAGCGAACACTGGCAGTAATTGCAATCCACGTGAAGATTTTTAACTCCTACCGACTTGTAAGGATCAGAACTACAGCGAAGACGGTTCTTCATAAAAAAAAAATTGTACAGAAATAACGCAGAATTTCCTTGTATTTCTATAAATTAATATCATTATACATCTGTAAATCTCCAGTTTCTCAGGTGCAGCTGAAGTAGCCAGCTGTAAGATAACAGACCAGCGCGCCGTACGGATTATCCGGTTACAAGAACGAGACTCTTGGGCTTGAATTACATCACGGGCGGCAGTGTTACGAACGCGATGGACCAATGAGAGCAAATCGTGTAGCGGGCGTTTCAAATTGAAAATAATCAATTTATCATAAATTGCAATAAACAGTATACAGTGGACCGAAGAACGGAAGCAGAAACACAGCACACGAATGAGGAAAGTTTGGGCACAACGTTAGCCACTTCGATACTAGTTCAGTTAGAGATCAGCAGTCACTGCAAAGACTGATTATTTCGTATGTCGCCCTTTGCTTGCGACGTATCTGTGTAACTGCCGAAGTTAAGTATAGAAATTGTTTTCTTTTAATAAAACTCATTAATACGAGTCGTTTGGTTTTTGTCTAGCGAACCGAGTACGTAGGATTGCTAGACACTACATACTAATCGTGTGCTGGATGCTCACTTCCTGTGCCGCGTGTGGGCCGCAGGTTGCGGAACCCTACCTACTCTCGACGATCCGGAATGCTTCCACTGGAACGACTGAGCCTTAAGGATGACGTCATGTCCCCAAATGAATGTTTGACCACATGTTATACGACGGGTTTCAGTAGCTCTGCATCATTGCAGACGTGATCTAGCGGCTTTCGAGCAACTTGCATTTGTCACTGATTTTGCTCGAATTGCGAAAATTTTCGAACAAATCTGCCCTCACCAGCGACTTCTCTGACGGCGACTCGACGATCAGTCACAATCACTTGTTTTACTTTTTCCACGATTTCAGCGTTTGGATAACGTGCTAGGACGTCCAAGGAGCCATCATCTATAAGATTTTTTCGAAACGGTTATGTCTTCTGTTAATCCCAGTTTTACTCGTTCCTATAGCAAAATTTAACACAAATTTTCTGATCAATTTCTGTACAAAATTGATAATAGTCGATAGTTTTAAAATAGTTGTAATGTTTTTGACAGCCGACAAAAGGCTAACCGTCCGGTACGGCTAACCCTGTGAAGAAGCATTTCAGACATGTTTACCAACGCAACAATATAAAAAACTGCACGAACCGGACAAAATACAACATGCAGAATAACAGAATTTCTTTACTTTTACAACTTTTTCTATTTATAGAAAAACAAGAAATTGACTTGTACCAAAAATTTTATCTTTTCGTTGGTATTGTAGAAACTAAAAAGTTGGCCCTCATAATAAGACAGTGGTTCCAGATAAAATAAGCGACCGCTCAAGAGTTGCTACAAAGGAATGCAATATGACGCGGGGCGAAGGGGGCTACCGGTGTAAAGTGTCAACCATAGGCGTAGCCAGGGTGGGGGGATCTGCCCCGTAAGGGGCCTCCGGGCCAATGACGCCAAACGCTCATTTCCATTTCACCACAAACAGCAATAATTTCATTTTGAATTTGTGGGCTGGTATATAGAGCGTTCTTTGGAGCTGTAGACAAATGCTCCAAAATATGTTTATCTCCAGACTAAGCAACATAACGCAGTAACATTCGAAAGTTGCCGTCGTTCATTAGCTATCGCTGAGGTTCCCATAATGTGTAAACTATCCCAGAGTCAGTATGGCCTCCAAGGAATGCCGTGCTTACCACAAAAAATTATAGCTTTTGCTATGGACGTCAGTTTCCTATTATTGTCTTCTTGCTGTCGTTTTCTCTCTGAAGACAATTGCGCGATTACTGTAGACATCTTCAAGGAAACAGTTTTAAGAAAATTGTCTGCCATTTCCGAATTTCGCCTGTGATACGAAGTTCGTACACGCGTTTGAAACGCCTCCAACGCTTTTTCCCAGTTTGTAAAAGGCTCACAAACGAGTTTTCATAATCGCTGATTGTTTCTCTTGCCGTCACATGAACGACCCATAACGACACAATTTTTGCAGAAGGCTCGATTTTTTTTTAAAAAATCAGAATACGACAGCCAAGTGAATCTGTCCAACCATTTCAGTTGAAAGTTTAAGTTTCGTTTTGACGAAACAGGAAATTTGTAATCATTAGACGGTACCCAAGCGCCTTTTAAAATTTGTTCCTGTAGACAATCGTCCAGTTGTGAATTTTGAGTTGAATATAAAACTATGTCTAATGTAGCAAAACCATTCGAAGCAGATGAGACACCACGTAAACTTCTAAGTGCCACGCTCGATGTTGCAGGTTGATTGATGCTGGGAGGCAGTGTGCAAGACGACCGCTGAGTGGCCAAAAGTACCTCCGCGTTTGTAGCTCTTTCTGATAATGAGGCCTCAGCAATCATTACGTCTTCACTGTCTCTACTCGTCACATTGCGACTGGCGGGCTCGACAGTTGAAGATGCGTCTTTAAATGCACCAGATTGTGAGCACCATTTTTTTCCAATATTCCAAGCCCTTAGATTTATTTGTATTCTCAGCTTTCCTTTTCTTTGCCGGCCGCTGTGACCGAGCGGTTGTAGGCGCTTCAGTCCGGAACCGCGCTGCTGCTACGGTCGCAGGTTCGAATCCTGCTTCGGGCATGGATGTGTGTGATGTCCTTAGGTTAGTTAGGTTTAAGTAGTTCTAAGTTTAGGGGCTGATGACCTCAGCTGTTAAGTCCCATAGTTCTTAGAGCATTTAAACCATTTTTTTCTTTTCTTTGCCTCTATTTTCGCGATGCAGATGACCCAAAAAAAAGACACTAGAATAAAAAAATTAGCAAACATATGACTGGTTATTATTAATTTTATTCGGCTGCTTTTAGTCAGATTGCAAGCGTGCTGATTTAACTTTAGTTAACCACACTCACTAAAAGACGGGCAACAGCTACCAGGACAAGAAAATTAGCGTTCTGCCATCCAAAAATTTGTGGAGTTCTGAAAACTGAATCAGCCAAATAGACCTCAGATATGCATAAACCGAGCTTTACCCGATTTCTGAGTGGAGTTTCAATCTCAATGAAAAGAAAACCACCGAAATTTCAGACATTTCTCTGGTTCTTCTCAAATTCTTTCGAACTTAACGCATTTAATCGAAAACGTCAAGGTTACCAAATCTGTCGGGTATTAAGCTCTGTATCGATTGGGAAAGAATACTTTACAATTTGATTAAATTTGGCGGCGCAGAAAAGCTACATTAGAAAACACGAGTTTTTCACCTTTAGATGAACACTCGTTTCGTCGCCATAATATGTGCAATATCTGAGATTGGCCAATCTGACGAAAAAATTTCGAGGAGGAAAGTTGTGCAGCATCTAAATATATAGCCAAAATCTCAAAGAAAGTGTCGGAAAACCTAGTTCGTTAGTAAATATCGCCAGTTACCAATTTTATGGAAAACGCTTGGGTAGTGACAGTAATTTTTTGACTTTCCATGCATTGGCTTTTTGTAGTATTCAGCCTTGTTGTTTCATTTATTCAGGAGTACACTCATTCTCTGGATTTTTGTTGCTCCGCTGACGAAAACGTGTTCGCGCTGCTTCTATTCAACCGATGCCACAATGACAGAAGAATGGGTACAGACACAATATGAACTCCGGCACGTAGTAACACGATGCGCAACTCACGGTTTTCTCACAAGCCCTGCCAAAACAAGAGATTTTACCAGCCTAATGAATGCAGTGTTTGTCAATTGTGCAATGAACATTGTGAAAGATATAATGCAGAAAACTGCAGGAAAAGATGGATGTTAATAATAAAACTAGGACTACAACAATGTGGCTCAGTTTTGTATTTGCACACTGTGAGTATTTTCATGAATAATAAATCTGGCAGTGGAGGAGGCAACAGTTATCAGCTGAACATTGTTTACTTACGTTCGTCAGAGGGAGTCAGCACGAGGTCTGAAAGGTTTATTTGTAGTGAAAGTGTTATGAACGAAGCAAATTTGACACGACGAAGGGAAAGGACATACAAACATTCATTGACAGAACTAAGACGAGAACGAATGGTAAACATGTTGGTTTGGTGAACTGTACCGCTATTGTTGTAGATAAATGCAGGAAATCTTATTAAAAGGTTCATTATGCAAAAACGGGCACAGACAATGGGAAATAAATCCTACATTTTATCGATTGTCAGTTTGTTTTGTGCGAAAAACGTATCACAGGGTTGCATGAGAAACGAAATGTAGATTCCGATTAAAAAGAAATTGGGTTCGTGATGTTACAAAGACATTTCAAAATTGATAATGGAATTGGTGACAAAACGGAATAGTGACTGGGGGACCGAAGTAAAGTTTGAGCAGTGTGTCGACTCGTGCTACATCTTGTGTTTAGATTGCATTGGTTTTCCTTTTCTTCCCCTGACATGTTTGTTTGATATGTTGTCTGTCACTAAGTGGCTGCATGGTTGTCTTTCCCCTCTGCTATCGATATCTGCGTTTTTGCTTCCGGGAAACTGCTATGGGGGAAGTGAGGTCTTTGGCCGGTTATAACCTCGTGTGGTGGCGCGGAAGTAGGGGCGTTGCGCGCAGAGAGTGTGGTGGACACGGGAGGGCAGTGTGGCTCTCCAGCAGAAAGCAGGCGTGGTCGGCTGTACCGAGTCGCCACGTGACGTATGTCGGTAGAGTGTAACGAGCTGGTCGAGTTGACGGAAGAGCTACCCGCATATTGGTTGTATACAGAATCGCCCCACGAGTAGTTGCTGTTCGTTTCACCTTGATGGGACGTTAACAAGCTTCTTTAAGTCCTCCGTTTCGACACTGGAGTTTAAAAGGAGACACCTAACGTGAAGGAGCGGTCACTACCTGTCATCGTTGCAGAGAAGACGTGAACTCCGGTGACAGAGTGTGTTGTCGCGTGACTGTGGCGTGTTGGGTACACTGGCGACGCGTGCGCGGTCGGATGTGTGGATCCTTGCCATCGGAGGTCGTGTACTGCCTGTTCGAGCATAATTGCAAGTTAAGTTTGTGAAAGGTCTAATCATCAAGTAATAATTTTGTGTAACCAGCGTCTCTTCTGCCTTGTGGCCTCCGGCGACCGGGTTTCCTGTCCCTGGCACCGGTGTAGTTGAAGACAGTGATCTTTCCTATTCCTCTCGTTACTGTCCGATGGGAGGAGTAGTTTTGGCAGTTTAATTGCTTCGCTATTCTGTCGTTGGTTATGAGTAAATTCATGCTGCTTGTTGGTTGATCATGTGGTCGCTCATTCAGGACTGTGTGGTGTAATGTTTCCTTGCACGAGGTTAGCTCTAATTCTGTCAGCAAGTTAAGTCATCTTACAAGTTTTCGCTGGCTAAAAGTCGGTGCAGTGACCAGCCTGAGAGTGTCAATTGTGTTTACGGGCGTATTTAAATTGGTCAGTATTCTGCCTAGCCTGAGCATCCCTGAGTGGGTGATTTGTGGCCGCCTTACACAGGTCCGTCATACCTGTTATGTTCTAATGATATTCCAGGACACTTTTGTTGAAAATTTTTTTTAAATTCCTCGAAGTTTGTAAATTCCTGTTATTACCATTAATCGTCTGTTTGCCGAGACCTGTTTAATTTTTTTAATGGCGGTGTTGGTAGCTTCACTACCTCACCGTACTTTATTAACAAACTTCTGTATTTACTTTAGTAGCCTGTTTACTAGTGTTCTTTAAGTTTTTTTTAAATTGTTGTATTGCCATAAATTACTTGATTGCCGTACTGCTATTTTCTGTAAGATACGAATAAAACATTTGTGAAAATCTCAACTCGACAGTAAACTGCTAGAAATTTGGCCCCGTTCCCAACTTGTGGTGTGGCTTGTAGTAACCGTAACCACTGTGTGTGTCAGTCACATTGAAGATGATCTTGTTTTTTGTGTAAAAAAAAATTTAACGTCAGAAATGAACAGTTGAACAAACAGTAAGATCACCGAATATGAAAAAAGAAGTTCTGAGTACAAATAACAGAAGGATATCTGAGAGTGCAACGTATATATCTTCAGAGGATCATTATAATGATTAGGGAAGTCGGCCCAACTACTGAGACATAAAAGCGGTCTTTTTTTTTCGTGTAATGTGCATGAATGGAACCGACGCCCCGGCGATGGGGTACTTCAGTATCAGTATCTCACTTACCATGTCGTACCTTGCGTATTTCACTTACCATGTCGTACCTTGCGGAGCACAATTATATAAATGTAAATGTAGAAAGAAAACGTTAAAAAAAAAAGATGCGGGATGCCGTGTGAATGAATGACTTCTCACTGTGCCCAGCTTCGGAACTGTGACAACTAGGGTGGCCCTGATGCAGGAATTTCCCGGGCTCCAGACAAACCGCATTCCTTTGAGGCTCAGTCCAGCCATTGGTGGCAATATTGTCGCTGCCGTATTTCCCTCGCGCACTACACCACGCTGAAATAAAGATTACATTACAATCGATTTTAAGGTCAATTCTCCTTTTTTAAGCTTCGTCTGGTTATCTGGGGGGTGGAGTTTGAACCCCTAACCTCCCCCCCACCCACCCCCCACCCCGCCAGGCCACGCCCTTGGTGTCAACTGTCGTACACACGTAGCGGCCAGTATGCATCGCTATATTCCCCAAAACAGAGACGCGCGTGTACGCTACCGGAGTAGTTCCACGTCCGGGCATTAGTAAACGTTAAAGGAAACGGGTTACAACTGGGATTCAGAGACAAAGGTAACAACAATGACGCTACAAAATTATTCTAAAGTGTGGCATTAATATGTGGATGAGGAAATATTAATTTGTTCAATATGCATAATTAAAATTTTTAGTCAGGATAAGAAATAATACCTACTTATCTATATGTATACAGGGTGTTACAAAAAGGTGCGGCCAAACTTTCAGGAAACATTCCTCACACGCAAATAAAGAAAAGATGTTACGTGGACATGTGTCCGGAAACGCTTAATTTCCATGTTAGAGCTCATTTTAGTTTCGTCAGTATGTACTGTACTTCCTCGATTCACCGCCAGTTGGCCCAATTGAAGGAAGGTAATGTTGGCTTCGGTGCTTGTGTTGACATGCGACTCATTGCTCTACAGTACTAGCATCAAGCACATCAGTACGTAGCATCAACAGGTTAGTGTTCATCACGAATGTGGTTTTGCAGTCAGTGCAATGTTTACAAATGCGGAGTTGGCAGATGCCCATTTGATGAAGGATTAGCACGGGGCAATAGCCGTGG
The DNA here is from genome assembly GCF_023864345.2 of Schistocerca serialis cubense. NCBI lineage: Eukaryota > Metazoa > Arthropoda > Insecta > Orthoptera > Acrididae > Schistocerca > Schistocerca serialis. The sequence goes on along the minus strand of NC_064647.1, from coordinate 238,239,454 downwards.
CGCGGTACATTTGTATAGAGACAGATTTCCAGAACGAAGGTGTCCCGACAGGAAGACGTTCGAAGCAATTGATCGGCGTCTTAGGGAGCACGGAACATTCCAGCCTATGACTCGCGACTGGGGAAGACCTAGAATGACGAGGACACCTGCAATTGACGAAGCAATTCTTCGTGCAGTTGACGATAACCCTAATGTCAGCGTCAGAGAAGTTGCTGCTGTACAAGGTAACGTTGACCACGTCACTGTAAGGAGAGTGCTACGGGAGAACCAGTTGTTTCCGTACCATGTACAGCGTGTGCAGGCACTATCAGCAGATAATTGGCCTCCACGGGTACACTTCTGCGAATGGTTCATCCAACAATGTAACAATCCTCATTTCAGTGCAAATGTTCTCTTTACGGATGAGGCTTCATTCCAACGTGATCAAATTGTAAATTTTCACAATCAACATGTGTGGGCTCACGAGAATCCGCACGCAATTGTGCAATCACGTGATCAACACAGATTTTCTATGAACGTTTGGGCAGGCATTGTCGGTGATGTCTTGATTGGGCCCCATGTTCTTCCACCTACGCTCAATGGAGCACGTTATCATGATTTCATACGGGATACTCTACCTGTGCTGCTAGAACATGTGCCTTTACGACACAGCATGTGGTTCGTGCACGATGGAGCTCCTGCACATTTCAGTCGAAGTGTTCGCACGCTTCTCAACAACAGATTCGGTGACCGATGGATTGGTAGAGGCGGACCAATTCCGTGGCCTCCGCGCTCTCCTGACCTCAACCCTCTTGACTTTCATTTATGGGGGAATTTGAAAGCGCTTGTGTACGCAACCCCGGTACCAAATGTTGACTCTTCGTGCTCGTATTGTGGACGGCTGTGATACAATACGCCATTCTCCAGGGCTGCATCAGCGCATCAGGGATTCCATGCGACGGAGGGTGGACGCATGTATCCTCGCTAACGGAGGACATTTTGAACATTTCCTGTAACAAAGTGTTTGAAGTCACGCTGGTACGTTCTGTTGCTGTGTATTTCCATTCCATGATTAATGTGATTTGAAGAGAAGTAATAAAATGAGCTCTAACATGGAAAGTAAGCGTTTCCGGACAGATGTCCACATAACATATTTTCTTTCTTTGTGTGTGAGGAATGTTTCCTGAAAGTTTGGCCGTACCTTTTTGTGACACCCTGTATAATTAATATTTCATATTATAGTCCACGACGTTAAAGTCAGTGTACTGCATTGCATAAATGGTGAAATAAAATGAAACAAATTTACTTAATGGAGAGGGTCTTCTTCGTTGTCTATACGCATATCTCCTCTGGGTTGCATGCGTTGTAGTAAAAATTGTAATGGGTGATAACAAAACCAATTTGATTTTTTCGGAGAATTACCACATTTTTGACTCTCACAGCGTTTTATGTTCTTCCCCCGACCTGTGGATATTAAATACAGTAATTTTCTTTCCCATGTAGTGTTGTGACATTTCGTATTTTTTGGCCATACGCTCCACAGCATGCCGCCTTTTGCATCTGTTTTTGTACTCTTGGGATGTCAGATCTCAAAGACATGTCATCGTTTCAAAATCCTCAATTTTTTGCAATGCCCACTCCGTCGCGGGCAAGTAGAAACTGACTCTGAAAACGTACATCCTACAATAAGTCTGGAGATACTGTCACATGTTCCCCGTTTCGAGGCGCATCGCGAGACTAGGGACTTTCGTATCGCGTCAGTCGCAGAACCCGAGAAATAAGTCGTGACACAGCCCTGAAAATTGTCCCGCGATTCGTGATCCGCGATTTCGTCGCTAGGTGTGTACGAAGCTTAAGTTGACTGATCGGCTCTGTAGGCTCCGAATTGGTGGAAGTCGCAAGGCTTCGGCTGCTAGTCATTTCTTTCTGTCTGCGGCCAACATTTTAATTAGCTGTCAATAGTGTGTGAAGTATCCGTTGTTGTCTGCTGTCTAGTTTACTCTATTTCGCACTGTTTCTTTTCCCCGTGGTAAGTGTACATAATTGTAGCAGTAAGGATCTTTATTAAAAAAGTCAGCGCATTAGAGGATTTCATTTTCAGTTCTGAACAGCATTTAAGCGATAGTTGCTACCGTTCTAGATTCCTGTGTTTCTGTGGAAGAGTGGGGCACAGGGTAAGGTGGCAGCACTGTGGGAGACAGGCGTGGCTTGTCCCCCCACCCACCCCCACCCACTCACCCTCTTTCCTCACGCGTTTCTCCTCACCCCATGACGATATACGCTGAAGAGCCAAAGAGACTGGTACACCATCGTAATATCGCGTAGGGCCCCCGCGAGGACGGAAAAGTGCCACAACACGACGTGGTGTGGACTCGATTAATGTCTTGTCTAAAGTAGTGCTCGATGGAAGTGACACCCTGAATCCTGCACGTGTGTTCATAAATCCGTAAGAGTACGAGGGGATGGAGATCTCTTCTGGACAGCACGTTGCAAGGCATCCCCTACATGCTCAATAACGTTCACGTCTGATACGTTTGGTGGCCGGCAGAAGTGTTCAAACTCAGAAGAGTGTTCCTAGAGCCACTCTCTAACAGTTCTGGAGGTGTGGGGTGTCGCATTGTCCTGCTGGAATTCCCAAAGTCTGTCGGAATGCACAATAGACATGAATGAATGCAGGTGATGACGTACGATGGTTACATACGTGTCACCTGTCAGAGTCATATCTAGATGCAGCAGGGGTCCCATTTCACTCCAACTGCACACGCCCCACACCATTACAGAGCCTCCACCAACTTCAACGGCCCCCTGCTAACATGCAGGGTCCATGGATACATAAGGTTGCCCCCATACTCGTACACGTCCATCCACTGGATACAATTTGAAACGAGACTCGTCCGACCAGGCAACATGTTTCCAGTCATCAACAGTCCAATGTCGGTGTAACGGCCCCAGACGAGGTGTAAAGCTATGTGTCATGCAATCATCAGGGTACACGAGTGGGCCTTCGACTCCAAAAGCCCGTATCGATGATGTTTCATTGAATGGTTCGCATGCTGACACTTGTTGATGTCCCAGCATTGACGTCTGCAGCAATTTCCTGATGGGTTGCACTTCTGTCGCGTTGAACGATTCTCTTCAGCCGGCGTTGGTCCTGTTCTTGTAGGATCTTTTCTCAGCCGCAGCGATGACAGAGATTTTATGTTGTATCAGATTCCTGATGTTCATGGAACACTCATGAAGTTGTCCTACAGGAAAATTCCCACTTCATCGCTACCTCAAAGATGCTATGTCCCATAGCTCGTGCACCTACTATAAGACCACATTCAAACTCACTTAAATCGTGATAACCTGCCATTGTAGCAGCAGTAGCCAATCTAACAATTGCGCTTGTGTTATATAGGCATTGCCGACCGCACCGCCGTATTCTGCGTGTGTACATATCTCTGTATTTGAGTATGCATGCCTATGCCAGTTTCGTGGGTGCTTCAGTGTATGTTGTAGCCAGATTATCTCGCTCCCCCAAACCTTTTGTGCCAGTCGACCAACTTAACAGGTAACACACTGATGGGAAGTTGGTGAGTTGCAACGTACCACGTCCAACGGGAAACTTTTCACTCCAGTGGAGGCAACATGCTATACATAATTGGCTTTGCTGTTAAGACAGATGTTCTGGTGCTGGAATGTTGAGTTAAATGAGTTGTTGAAACGAGTGCCCATTTTCCTGAATGCACATGCCGGTGGAATTGATGTAAAGCTGAAGGTGTACAGAGCGACAAACTTCCACGATTCAGTATTTTGAATTCACCATGGGCAACTTTACAGCTGACAATTGTTGAGCGATTGGCAATAGCTAGCGGTTTTTAATGAGATTTCTGCTTTCTCATTTGCTCCTTCCGACGAAAGTTTAATGGCATCGTGTTTGATCATGCATGCCTCAGCATGAAGGACGTTCCCTGCACCTGCGGTGTGGGAATACTGCGATGCGACACTACATACTGAAGAGGTAGAGATGAGAACAATCGAAGTGTGAAGCAAGAGCTCTGCAAGTCGTTTTATTGGGTCCAAATGGAGGCTGGAGAGAGGAAGGTGTTGGTGTTGTTGTAGCGGCACCACAGTTTAAGATAGGAAAGTTAGATTCGGTGCAACATTTCTCAGTGCACAAGCTACCGCCAGGCGCGGGCCTGTTGACAGTAAGTTATGCTGACCAGCGGTTGCGAAGGAGAATGGAGGCCACAGGGCCGCCGAACTGCTGAAAAGAGTAAATGCAGTGGTTTGCATGTCGCAAGTTACGGGCAGAAAGGGCCCACTGGTGCAACCCTAGGTGTTGTGAGTACATGACTCGGAGCGGTGCATTAGCAAAACAGAGGCGCACAGCCACATATAAATAGGTGTGGGTTTTCCAATGAGAGGCATTCAAGTGTGACAGCTCTCCTGGACGGAGGGGCATGTCACACCACTGGCCACATGCAGCAGCAGACGGGGTGCCAGCATTCCAGTCCGTGGCGGGTCACTAGTTCAACCCTCTGAAGCCAACACAGGGTCCATAGCCAGCCAGCGATGGGTCACTCCGTGGCTTGCTACTGCGAGCAGTCATCTTGGCTGCCAACATGCATCGGAGACATCCAGGGCAAAGGGCCTCAGATTCGGACTGCAGATCACGGGCGCTTGTTGTCACCCGCAATGTGAACCAAGATGGTGAAGAAACGTGCAGTGGGCTGCCTGCGACTCCCGGCGAACGGCGGTGAGGCGGCAGGGGCGAAGAATGCTGAGTCGACTATTGGCGCATCCTGACGTATGGCCGACACACACCAGTGTGTGCACAGGTCGCTGGGGCAGCCATTCCACGCCAAGCCGTTTTGCAGACAGTGAAGTGGCATCCTCAGCATTGCGGGACCTGGTGACGCAGACCGAGGGGAACGCGGCACTGTAGTTGGAAACAATAAATCACTTGGAAAGCTCGGACGAGTTTTAATATGGTGCCTTCTACCTCTTTCCACTACATTTGGTGTAGCTGTTACATTTGGTGGCAGAAGTTGCCGCTACATTTGGTGTCAGGATAGCGGACATCGTCTCTACAGTACGATGTTCGAGCCCACCGCCTGCATTACAGTCACATGATGTGGTGAGTTTGGACCAGTTTTCTTTTGAGTGTTAGATGTTTTCTTTCTTTTTGTGTTTTTGAGTATGGCTCATGGCAGGCCATTTTAGATGTTTTGCGTAGGCATAATATTTTATTGTTTTTCGTGGCATTTGATTAAGCTGTAGGAAGTCAGGTTGTTCTTGTACTTCACTGTTTTTTGGGACTAACTGGGAATGAAAGCAACACAATGGCAGTCAGGAATGATAGTAGGAACCAGAAGCGGTATGGATTTTGTTGGAAAAGGTACCGCAGTTGACAGCAGACAGTACACAGTTGAGGAATGAATTAACATCTAGAAATGAGCGAGAAACCGCGTCGGATCAGTCATTGTTGCCTAGGATGCCGCAGCAGGAGATTGATCCAGCTGCCGCGAGTTAGATTAGTCCGTTTTCTGGCAAGGCATCTGTGAACGTGCGTTCGTTTGTGGAGGACTTGGAAACTTCAGCTGTGATGAATGGTTGGTGTGATGAACAGTTGTTACATGTAGCCAAGATTAGATTAACGGATGAAGCGAAGACTTATGTAAGGTGTTCTGAGACCTTAAGGGTGGCAGGACAGTTTTAGCAGTTAAAGTAGAGGCTTTTACAAAGGTACAAGAAACAGAATAGCGCTCGGTACTTTAGGGAGAGGTTGAGTACAATGACGAAGAGATAAGGGGGAAGCGGTAGAGAAATTTGCGGACAGGATAAGAGGAATTAACGAGTATACTTACGAGTTGGGTCAGAGCGATGAGGCGAATGGGGCTCTGTTGCAGGAGGCCGAGCGAAGGGCACTTCGTGTATTTTTTGAAGGGGTTACCAGTGCGAAAAGTGCGTGAAGGGACTTCGAAAGATTTGTATTCGGCCATTCAGCTGGCAGTCCAATGTGAGGCAATAGATGTGGCAACGCGGCACATAGTTGGAAGCAATAAATCACTTGGAACGCTCCAAGACAGCCTTCCAACTGACAAGGGGACCATACGACCTGTTAATCCTGGGTTTTGATTAGGCTTAGTTACATTGTAGAGGGGCCTGTCCTGCATACCTGGCTAGAGGCTTTACGTGCGATTGGTCCTAGCTTCCAAGAAAGTCAATGCTGAAATTTTATGCGTACGTCTTATACCTGTAATGCAAGCGAGGCCCGAAGTCATTACGGTTTGAAGGTAATGATAATGAAATTCGATAACAAGGGCTACCGTTATGTGGCACCTGAAACAGGAAGGTGTCTCATCCTGGTGGAAGTTACCGTCAAGTCTCTGTTGCTGTAACTGACCATGCAGCACGTGCCCCGGGTGGTGGTGCTCGTGCAGTGCCACGAGGGTATTCCATCCTGTGGTCACCAGCACAGGAGGTCCTGTGGTCTGTTTTCAGGGTTGCCACGTGTTCTGGAAATCAGACATCAGGGAGATCAAAGACATCGGGGAAATGTCGGGGAAATTTGGAAAAAAACACTGGAAAAATCTCATTTTTGTCTCAGTACAAGTAGATGAGATGGTTTGTTTACTGAGGTGTCACGAATCGTCGCTGGCTGGACGCAGCTGTGTACGTGCGCCGCTTCCCTGATCCCTCGCTCCTACTGGTTCTCCCCTTCCGACCACTCCCCTCAACTTGTAGTCAGTGCTGCCAACACTTCCTGCCGCTAGCGTGGAGGCAGGGAGGCGTGAGGAGTCGTTCGTTTACATGTGATTCTCACAGCGTGTAGACGCAGCGGCCGGCCGGAGACGGTGGTCATGTGTGCGTGAGTTGTGTCAGTGGGACTGTGTGAATGTGTGTGTGTGCTCTCGTTTTCTGACAAAAGCCGTGGCTGAAAATTTAGTTCTGAGAGTATGATTCTCTTTTCTGTTGAAAACATTCGGAAGAAATAGATACAAGACGTCTGTTTCGACAGGTTGTACCTAGACAGCTACACGAAAAAAAGGGGGGAGCACAAATCACTAGAGCGTATCCCGTTCGTTACAGATATCTCCAGAAAAGTCACCAGAATGTTAGGGCAACACATGTTAAATGCGTAATGCGCCCTTCGCCTAGCACCTTGATACTACGAAGTTTAGTCGCGCGTGGTAGAAGAGATGAGCAAGGCCGGGGGGGAGGGGGGGGGGGGACGACGAGGCGCGGCGACACGTTTCCAGTTTCCTCCTGATGTCATCGCTGATTTGTGGCAAACGAAGTTTTTGTTCATAGTTGTTGTTGTTGTTTTTATTGTTGTGGTCTTCAGTCCAGAGACTGGTTTGATGCAGCTCTCCATAGTACTCTATCCTGTGCAAGCTTAATCTCCGAGTAACTACTGTAACCGAAATCGACATCCTTCTGAACCTGTTTAGTGCATTCATGCCTTGGTCTCGCTATACGATTTCTACCCTCCGTGCTTCCCTCCAACACTAAATTGATGATCCCTTGATGCCTCAGAACGTGCCCTACCAACTGGCCCCTACTTCTACTCACGTTGTGCCACAAATTCCTGTTCCCCCCCCCCCCCCCCCCAGTTTTATTCAGTACCTCCTCATTAGTTACGTGATCTACCCATCTAATCCTCAGAATTATTCTATAGCACCACATTTCAAAACTTCTATTCTCTTCTTGTCTTCACTATTCATCGTCCATGTTCCGCGTCCATACATGGCTACATTCCATACAAATACTTTCAGAAAGGACGTTCTGACCCTTAAATTTATACTCGATGTTAACAAATGACTCTTCTTCAGCAATTTTTTCTTGCCATTGGCAGTCTACATTTTATATCCTCTCTACTTCGACCATCGTCAGTTATTTTGTTTCCGAAATAACAAAACTCATTTACTACTTTAAGCGCCAGATTTCCTAATCTAATTCCGTCAGTATCACATGATTTATTTCGACTACATTCCATTGTCCTCGTTTTGCTTTTCGTGATATTCATCATATATCCGTCTTTCAAGACACTATCCATTCCGTTCGACTATTCTTCCAAGTCCTTTGCTGTCTCTGACAGAATTATGATGTCATCGGCAAGCCACAGAGTTTTTATTTCTTCTCGTCGTATTTCAATTCCTACTCCAAATTTTGTAACAGTATTAATTGCCCTTTGATCGTCTATAACAATGGGCGCGACGTGTCAAGTGTAACGAAAGAAACAAGCGATTGGTCCGTTGAAAAATGTCGCGAACGAACCGCTTATGGTAGTTTCGGTTATATTGAACGCCGCAACACTTAACTGCTGTTTAGATCCCAGCTTTTACGAATGTGTATGTTGAGTAATTCTTACAGATGGTCGTTAAAGAGGGACTAGGACGAAAATAAACAGGACTACGGTAGCAAAAGTCACTGCAGAAATGAATGTCGCACTCGCAAACCCTGTAAGCATCAGAACAACAGGGAAAGGGCTCCAGAAGCAGGGACTTCAAGGGTGAGCCGGGACTCCCATACCACTCATCAGTGATGCAAATTCCCGTAACAGCAGAACTGGTGCAGGAGCCATAAATCCTGAACTGTGCAGCGATGGAAGAAAGACATTCGGTCAGGTGAGTCGTGTTTCACACTGTTTCCAACTTATGGCCTAGTTTAAGTCCCAAGAGTGGAACACAGCGGTGGTTCGATGATGATTTGGGCAGCCATATAGTGGTATTTCGTGGGACCCACGGTTACTCTGCGTTACCGCCAAGGATTGCGACCATTCCTGCTGATCATGTGCACCGCATGTTTGTTGCCCAATGTTAATGCTCTGTTCCAAGAGAGAGGGCCGCTGCTCACACACATCCCGGTTTTGTGAGCACGAGGATGGATCGTCGCGTCTTCCTGGCCACCAGATCTCACTATTGCTGAACATTTGTGTTGTTCTTCGGTTAAGGGTGCATGATCCTACTCACCTCCATTGTCGTTACCTGACCTTTCCATTATTTTGCAGAAAGACTGGTGCAAGATTCCGTTGAAAACCATACAGGACCTGTATTCATCTGTTGGGAGACGACTAGGGCCTATGCCGACGCTATTCTGACACTGTGTTAGCCATGCTAGTCTAATGTGTTTGTGATGCTTCCGCATTTGCCATTATATGTACATCTACCACCAGAGCTATGCATCAACGAAAGCAATATATAAAAAGACGTGAAACCGGCATTTATGGAACTGGTGAGCCAAAATAAAATATTAAGTACACATTTGACTATTATTTCACACAGCTGTAATGAATTCCTCGTGTCCCTACACGAAAGCGTTGCAAATGTCTGTCATCAAGAGGTCTACATCGATGAGGAGTGTACTTTAAAGAGGTACAACGACCTTCTGCATGGATGTCTAGTAGCCAAAAGCTTAAGACTGATCGCCAATCGGAGTTTAACTGGTATACAATCTTTTATATTGGTACTCGTTTTTATCAATTCTCGAACGATTTCCTTTTTAACGATACACACAAAATCGTGTTTCGACAGTCTTACGGGAACAGTTCGCTTACTGAAAAAAGAAAACGGCTTCGCAAAGCCAGATCTTTGTTTTTATTTTTAACTTTGTTCCTTGCGGAATTTAAGTACAGGAGAGCTGCAGTCCCTTCCACTAGCTCGTTTGCGTCCATGGTGTGCCTAATATGAGCACGCCAGGGCCGGAAATGTGTTGTCGCAAACGTTGACAGGACGCAGTGGCCGGCGGTGTTGCCGAGCACGTGGCTGCGAGTCCTATAGCAGGCAGTGTTCCCGGGAGATACTGTCGGCAATATCCAATTTACGTACATAAAATAGTTTTGCATCACCACTTTTTCGCAAAAGCTTGCAGTAGAAGAGATTTGTTTCAGTGTCGATGATGTAGTGGTCATGGCTCTTGAGGTGTGCTTTTTAGATAGAGCCTATATTTACTGTACTATTTTGCTCCGAAATCATCGTTCCTGTCATATCACTCAATGTTGAGCATTCCTTCTGGGACACCCTGTATACGTCATCGGGGAGCGTTATTTGCCCGCAGCTGCGGCATTAAATCTCGCGATGCACAGTATTCGTAAAAACAAAAACAAAAAATTGCGTCCAGCTGAAGAGGAAGTCGATGTTCTGTGCCACTTGACAAGTATAGCTGCAACAGTTTTACAACCTAGCTAGCCCCACCACTGGTAACGAGTTTCCTTGACTACCAAGTGCTCTCGCTGCTCACTCGAGTTTATACCTGCCGTAAACAATTTACGACGTAAGCGTTACTTCGTATCCATTCTTCTCGTATACGTTCACAGTATTACATCACATTCTTAGAAAGTTGGCGTAAAAGCTTCCCTTCCGTCCCCTCTTCGTGACTCTTGTCCACTGTGATCTACATCTACACGTAGACTCTGCAAGCCAGTGTACAGTACATGGCGGAGGGAATATTGTACCATTATTAGCGATTGTCATTCCTATTCCATTCGGGTATCAAGTGAGAGAAATACATACCGCCTGTACGCGCCCTAATATCATCTATTTCTCATGATCCCTATGCGAGGTATAAATTGGTGGCAGTATTATGTCCGCACAGTGATCTACGAATACAGTCCTCTAAATGTAGGTTGCAGGGTTTCGTGAGAACTACTTCGTCTTTCTCCCTAGGATTCCCATTCAAGTTCCCCGACCCCATGTATTACACATTGGTGCGGGCCAACAGGCAGAGTCCATATTTCTGGATTTCACGAAACCGTTTGACACGGCGCCCCATTGCGGGCTGTTAACGAAGCTACGAGCATATGGAATAAGTTCACAGAGACGTCACTGGCTCGACGACTTCTTAAGTAATAGAACCCAGTATGTTGCTCTCGACGCCGAGTGTTCATCAGAGGCAGGGGTATCGTCAGGAGTGCCTCAGTGAAGTATGGCAGAACCGCTGTTGTTCTCTGTGTAAGTAAATGATTTTGCGGACGGAGTGGGGAGCAATCTGCGGTTTGCTGATGATGCTGTGGTATACGGTAAGGTGTTGAAGCCGAGTGACTGTAGGAAGATACAAGACCACTTAGACATCATTATGATGAATGGGAGCTCGTTCTAACTGTATAAAAATGTAAGTTATTGCGGATGAGTAGGAAGGGAGCCGCATATAGGACGCTGGCGCGACCTATTCTTGAGTACTGCCCGAGTATTTGGGATGCGTACCAGGCCGGCTTGAAGGAAGACATCGAAGCAATTCAGAGGACTGCTGCTAAATTTGTTACCGCTACGTTCGAACAATTCAGTGTTACTGAGATGCTATGGGATGTCAAAGGCAATCCCTGGAGGGAGCGTTCTTCGCGGGAAACACTCTTGAGAAAATTTAGGGATCCGAAATTTGAAGCTGACTGCAGGACAATTCTCCTCCCGCCAACATACACTGCGAGTATCGACGAGGAAGATAAGATACGAGAAATTAGGGCTCGTATGGAGGCGTACAGACAGTCGTTTCTCCCTCGCTCTGTTTGCGAGTGGAACAGCAGGGAAAGTGACAAGTAGTGGTACAAGGTGCCCTCCGCCACGCACCTTAGTGTGCGATGCGGAATATGTACACTACTGGCCATTAAAATTGCTACACCAAGAAGAAATGCAGATGATAAACGGGTATTCATTGGACGAATATATTATAGTAGAACTGACATGTGATTACATTTTCATGCAATTTAAGTGCATAGATCCTGAGAAATCAGTACCCAGAACAACCACCTCTGGCCGTAATAACGGCCTTGATACCCCTGGGCATTGAGTCAAACACAGCTTGGATGGCGTGTACAGGTACAGCTGCCCATGCAGCTTCAACGCGATACCACAGTTCATCAAGAGTACTGACTGGCGTATTGTGACAAGCCAGTTGCTCGGCCACCATTGACCAAACGTTTTCAATTGGTGAAAGATCTGTAGAATGTGCTGGCCAGGGCAGCAGTCGAATATTTTCTGTATCCAGAAAGGCCCGTACGGGACATGCAACATGCGTTCGTGCATTATCCTGCAGAAATGTAGGGTTTCGCAGGAATCGAATGAAGGGTAGCGCCACGGGTCGTAACACATCTCAAATGTAACGTCCACTGTTCAAAGTGCCGTCAGTCCGAACAAGAGGTGACCGAGACGTGTAACCAATGGCACACCATACCACACGCCGGGTGATACGCCAGTATGGCAATGACGAATACACGCTTCCTATGTGCGTTCATCGCGATGTCGCCAAACACGGATGCGACCATCATGATGCTGTAAACAGAACCTGAATTCATCCGAAAAAATGACGTTTTGTCATTCCATTCGTGCACCCAGGTTCGTCGTTGAGTCGACCACCGTAGGCGCTCCAGTCTGTTATGCACCGTCAATGGTAACCGCAGCCATGGTCTCCGAGCTCATTGTCCATGCTGCTGCAAACGTCGTCGAACTGTTCTTGCAGATGGTTGTTGTCTTCCAAACGACCCCATCTGTTGACTCAGGGAACGAGACGTGGCTGTACGATCCGTTACACCCATGCGGATAAGATGCCTGTCATCTCGATTGATAGTGATACGAGGCCGTTGGGATCCAGCACGGCGTTCCGTATTACCCTCCTGAACCCACCGATTCCATTTTCTGCTAACAGTCATTGGATCTCTGCCAACGCGAGCAGCAATGTCGCGATACGATAAACAGCAATCGCGATAGGCTACAATCCGACCTTTATCAAAGTCGGAAACGTGATGGTACGCATTTCTCCTCCTTACACGAGGCATCATAACAACGTTTCACCAGGCAACGCCGGTCAACTGCTGTTTGTGTATGAGAAATCGGTTGTAAACTTTCCTCATGTCATCACGTTGTGGGTGTCGCCACCGGCGCCAACCTTGTGCGAATTCTGTGAAAAGCTAATCATTTGGATATCACAGCATCTTCTTCCTGTCGGTTAAATTTCGCGTCTGTAGCACGTCATCTTCGCGGTGCAGCAATTTTAATGGCCAGTAGTGTAGTGTAGATACCGGCCTGTTGAGATCCTAGCCGTCTCAGAATTCGTTCTATGTCTGCTGCCTCGCGTACTTGATGAAAACGCCACACACTGGGACAACACTCTAGAATCGCTCGCATTAGCATCTTGTATGCGAATTTTCTTTACAGATGCACTGAATATTCTCAGAACCCTTCCAACAAATCTGGCTCTGCTCTGAGAGATCGATGAGCGAAGGCGTTTGTGCTGGTGAGTGACAAGTCCTCAATGCGAGGGCGGTGCTGGTAATTCCAAAACCCGGACAAATGTGAGTGGGACTAGCGCTCTCAGGTTCCAGTACAAACTTCATTATGTATATAGACAATAATAATAACGAAAATTTGGTACGGCTCAGTGGCCTGGTGCGAGTCTTTGTATTGGGCGTCAGTGCCTCGACGTGCATGTCCCTGACACACCCAGTCGTCCAACTGGGCAAAAGGGACCTACAGTTTAAAGTCCAGTCTGAATGAAATGATGGTCGTGGCGACTTCTAACATTGTCGAGCTGTGAAGGCCAGCTTACAACGAAGACTCGAACATCCGTGGTCTGGCCGAGATTGGATTCCACGACCACTGGGTTTCCAGGCCCGTGCTTTAGGTCGGTATTACACTATCAAATTTCTTTGTCAAATATCTTTGTCCAATATCTTTGTCAAACATATTTGATGGCGTAATAGGGAACTTTGTCAAATGTCGTCCAATATTTGATCAAATCTAGGGCCTCGCCGTAGATTTGATCAAAGAAACCGCTTGTCTTCTGTTCACTGCAATGTGACATGTTACTACATGGAGCGCTAGCATCGCTGCATTCTGTCGTCTGTAGTGTTTTTATAAACATTGCCAGTAAATACAATTGGTGTATGCCGACAACTACAAAATTAATAGAGATGTATGAAGCTGATGAGGCGCTGTACAACGTGAGGCACGCTGAATACAAAAATAGATTACGAAGATTGGAGACCTGACCTGACCTAACGTAACGTAACCTAACCTAACCTAACCTAACCTAACCTAACCTAACCTAACCCAACCCTCTCCTGTAGCAAGGAATCGGAGAGTTACAGTGACCCTGTCTTCTGCAGATGTAACAGTTCTTAAGTGAATATTGTTCTTTGGGATACGAGGATACACTTCATTGAGCACATACAGAAATGTATGCTCATCCATTCTTAAGTAATTGATGTACGACTTGACGTCCGCCACTATAAGCTCACGTAACTAGTTTTATTGAATGCTTTTATCGTGTCGTCGTAAAACCCACGGCTTCACCCAGGTCCACGGCTTCAGCCAGGTATGTTTCCTTTTTTTTCCCCCACTTCTCTTCCACATGTGCACACAGTGCAATTGTGGTTCATGCAACTGCTGCGGTCAATAACAAGTTGTTGTTGTCAGACATCCTGAACTTTGACGAAAAATATGATGGCAGTGTAATGCCCCTTCTGGCCCTACGTCAAAGATCTTTGTCAAATATATTTGACGGAATATTTGATCACATCTTTGATCAAATCTTTGACAAAGAAATTTGATAGTCTACTACCGGCCTTACTGCCAGACCACCACCACGCCTGACATGTGTACTGGTAGTTCGTCTATCTATAGCTTTTAATGATCGTGTTTGCAAGTATCAAAATATGCGACGTAAATGGCCATATCTTTTGATTGCGTTTGCTTAGAAGTTTAATTTTTTTTATACTGTCAAGGGACTGTAGACCTTGGTACCTAATATAAATTTCAGCTTGATACCTCTACCCGTTCATGAGAAAAATGGGTCTTAGCAGATGGACAGACAGACAGATGGACAAGAAATGGCAAATAATAATAATTTATATGCGCTGTAACAATAAATTACTTAATTTCGGATTTTTTTTCCTTTACTTGCTCCGTGAAATCTTGCTTTTTGTTAAATTCCATAATTTCAGGTAAACGGGAAGTTTTGATGAGTGAGTTTGCAATTATCGAAATATGCGACATAAATGCGCGTACCGTTTGATTTCAATACTCAGAAGCTTAAATTGTTCACGTCAGAGGCGGCCGCGGCGTGCCAAACTTCACGCGTGCCAGAGAAAGCCTCGGCCTGTCTCGGCTTTCGTCGGCCCTTCCCGGAAGTTCTCGCTCGCTACAGCGTGACTTTTCATTCAGTACTGTTGCTGTGGCATTTTTCCGTCGCCCCAACTCTCTTCAGTTCGGCAGAATCGTGGTGCAAGTGATGTTTCGAGCCTACCCTTCATTTGTTTGTGGTATTAAGGACGTTCACAGGTCCAGTGGACGTTTCCACAAAAAGAGGCAGTCTAGCGATCTATAGTCACAAGCCTTTAATGGGAATGAGAGAAGAGAGATGCTATCACATAAGCAACGAGTAGACTTGGAGAAAGCTTTTGAAAATGTTGACTGGAATACTCTCTTTCAAGGTCTGAAGGTGGCAGGGGTCAAATACAGGTAGCGAAAGGCTATTCACAATTTGCACAGAAACCAGATGGCAGTTAAGAAAGTCGTGGGGCACAGAAGGGAAGCAGTGGTTGTGAAGGGAGTGGGACAGGGTTGTAGCCTATCCCCAATGTTATTCAGTCTGTATATTGAGCAAGCAGTAAAGGAAACCAAAAGAAAAATTTTGTAGTAGGAATTAAAATCCATGGAGGAGAAATGAAATGGTTCACCGATACCATTGTAATTGTCACAGACAGCAAGGACTTGAAAGAGAAGTTGAACGGAATAGATAGTGACTTGGAAGAATGATTAGGATAAACATCAACAAAAGCAATAGGAGGATAATGGAACGTGGCGGATTTAAATCAGGTGATGCTGAGGGAATTAGGAAATGAGACACTTAAAGTAGTAGATGCTTTCTGCTATTCGGGGAGCAAAATAACTGATGATGGTCGAAGTAGAGAGGATATAAAATTTAGACTGGTTATGTCAAGAAAAGCGTTTCTGAAGAAGAGAAATTTGTTAACATCGAGTATAGATTTAAGTGTCAGGAAGTCCTTTCTGAAAGTATTTGTATGCAATGTAACCATGTATGGAAGTGAAACATGGACGATAAATAGTTTGTACAAGAATAGAATAGAGGTTTTCGAAATGTGGTGCTACAGAAGAATGCTGAAGATTAAATGGATTGATCACATAACTAATGAGGAGGTATTGAATAGGACTGGGGAGAAGAGGAGTTTGTGGCACAACTTGACAAGAAGAAGGGACCGATTTGTAGGACATGTTCTGAGGCATCAGGGGATCACAAATTTAGCATTGGAGGACAGCGTGGAGGGTAAAAATCGTAGAGGGAGACCAAGAGATGAATACACTATGCAGATTCAGAAGAATGTAGGTTGCAATAGTTACTCGGAGATGAAGAGGCTTGCACAGGATAGAGAAGCATGAAGAGATGCATCCAACCAGTCTCGGGACTGAAGACCGCAACAACAACACCAACAACCAGTGAACGGGCATGCCCGGAACGATTTTTCAATTTAAAATGCGGTACCGTTGAATTTATGAAGGAAAAAGTAGTACAGGAACGAAAATTAGAACATCCGGCATGGGTTGCAGACCTCGCATATTGCACGGCCTTGTCTGCACGCTGCCGACAGTAAGACACTGCAAGGTGAGGAACAAGTTGTTTCTGATTTGACGGGATACATGTAAACAGAAAACAGCTTCGTAGAAGGACTCATTCTAGCAAACGCAGTTCAGCTCCGCGAGCTCGCTGCCGTTAAAGGAATCGCGAGGTGTGAAGTATCCATTGTGGCCTCGAAAGGATAGTTTTCTAAACGTTTAATGACTCTGTCAACCTTACGTCTGTTTTAGAGGTATTAGAATATGAGTCATGTGGCAAGAATATATTACCGTCACAAATAAATTTGAATGCAGCGAAGAGACATGACAGTTACCGGACGGACAGTTCATAATTTTCTGGAAAACAAAAATGGGGTACGAAGGAGATGTGAACACGGGTCTCCTCCTTTGCAGTCCAACACCGTGCTATTCAAATTCCCTTCATGTTGCACACCTTGAGCTTGGACCATTCGCTGTTTCTGTTTTGCTTCCTTTTCACTGTTCAGTACACCTTCTTTCTGTTTTCACCCTTGATCTGTGTAAAGTTTTTGACGTGCTATCCACATGGTCATCATACCACAAAATGTGAGGGGAGGAGGGAGGGTGCGATGGTGAGTTTCCCTTGTCAGAAGCTTCAGTCTTTTACACCACCATGGGACTGTAGACCTTAGTATGATATACAGGGTGTTACAAAAAGGTACGGCCAAACTTTCAGGAAACATTCCTCACACACAAAGAAAGAAAATATGTTATGTGGACATGTGTCCGGAAACGCTTACTTTCCATGTTATAGTTCATTTTATTACTTCTCTTCAAATCACATTAATCATGGAATGGAAATACACAGCAACAGAACGTACCAGCGTGACTTCAAACACTTTGTTACAGGAAATGTTCAAAATGTCCTCCGTTAGCGAGGATACGTGCATCCACCCTCCGTCGCATGGAATCCCTGATGAGCTGATGCAGCCCTGGAAAATGGCGTATTGTATCACAGCCGTCCACAATACGAGCACGAAGAGTCTCTACATTTGGTACCGCTGTACATGGTAGGGAAACAACTGGTTCTCCCGTAGCAGTCTCCTTACAGTGACGTGGTCAACGTTACCTTGTACAGCGGCAACTTCTCTGACGCTGACATTACGGTTATCGTCAACCGCACGAAGAATTGCCTCGTACATTGCAGGTGTCCTCGTCGTTCTAGGTCTTCCCCCAGTCGCAAGTCATATGCTGCAATGTTCCGTGCTCCCTAAGACGCCGATCAATTGCTTCGAACGTCTTCTGTCGGGACACCTTCGTTTTGGAAATCTGTCTCTATACAAACGTACCGCGTTACGGCTATTGCCCCGTGCTAATCCTGACATCAAATGAGCATCTGCCAACTCCGCATTTGTAAACATTGCACTGGCTGCAAAACCACGTTCGTGATGAACACTAACCTGTTGATGCTACGTACTGACGTGCTTGATGCTAGTACTGTAGAGCAATGAGTTGCATGTCAACACAAGCACCGAAGTCAACATTACCTTCCTTCAATTGGGCCAACTGGCGGTGAATCGAGGAAGTACAGTACATACTGACGAAACTAAAATCAGCTCTAACATGGAAATTAAGCGTTTCCGGACACATGTCCGCATAACATCTTTTCTTTATTTGTGTGTGAGGAATGTTTCCTGAAAGTTTGGCCGTACCCTTTTGTAACACCCTGTATAAATTTCAAATTGATACCCCTGCCTGTTCCTGAAAAAATGGCCTCATAACAGTCAGAGAGATAAGCGGATGATATAGTGTTCACATAATGATTCTGTTTTTACCGACTGAGGTACGGAACCCTAAAAAGTACTGTGATAGGTTTGAGAAAATTTATTCCCCCATGGTCTCAACATATATAAGGCGAAAATTTGTTCCCCCGTGGTATCGACACATGTAAGGCCACTTTCTTCAAGATTCTTTAACCCATCTGTAAAAGAAGAGTTTTTGATTATGCTGTAAATCACCCCTTCACAGACTTTCTAGCTTCCTCATTGTTCATAAATTGTCTTCCCCTGAGACGCTTCTTGCAGTTCGGAAACAGATAATACACTGAAGTGCCAGAGAAACTGGTATCAAATACGGAGACGTGTAAACAGGCAGAATACGGCGCTGCGGTCGGCAACGCATATGTAAGGCAACAATAGACTGGTGCAATTGTTAGACCGGTTATTGCTGCTACAATGGGAGGTTATCAAGATCTGAGTGGGTTTGAACGTGGTGCTGTAGTCGGCGCATGACCGATGGGACACAGCATCTCTGAGGCAGCGATGAAGTGGGGATTGCCCCGTACCACTGTTGCACGAGTGTACCGTGAATATCAGGAATTCGGCGAAACATCAAATCTCCGACATCTGCTCGCTCACCGATAGATCTGTACCTACAGATTGGAAAATTGCGCAGGTCGCACCAGTGTCAATAAAGTAATGGCCGCTATCGACAGGGGATCCCAAGGATTCCGTATTTCTAGATTTCCGGAAAGCTTTTGACACCGTTCCTCGCAAGCGACTTCTAATCAAGCTGCGGGCCTATGGGGTATCGTCTCAGTCGTGCGTCTGGATTCGTGATTCCTGTCAGGAAGGTCGCAGTTCGTAGTAATAGACGGCAAATCATCGAGAAAAAGTGAAGTGAAATCAGGTGTTCCCCAGGGCAGCGTCCTCGGACCTCTGCTGTTCCTGATCTATATAAATGACCTGGTTGACAATCTGAGCAGCTCTCTTAGGTTGTTCACATATGATGCTGTAATTTACCGTCTAGTAAGGTCATCCGAAGACCAGTATCAGTTGCAAAGCGATTTAGAAAAGATTGCTGTATGGTGTGGCAGGTGGCAGTTAATGCTAAATAACGAAAAGTGTGAGGTGATCCACATGAGTTCCAAAAGAAATCCGTTGGAATTCGATTACTCGATAAATAGTACAATTCTCAAGGCTGTCAGTTCAACTAAGTACCTGGGTGTAAAAATTACGAAACTTCAGTTGGAAAGACCACATAGATAATATTGTGGGGAAGGCGAGCCAAAGGTTGCGTTTCATTGGCAGGACACTTAGAAGATGCAACAAGTCCACTAAAGAGACAGCTTACACTACACTCGTTCTTCCTCTGTTAGAATATTGCTGCGCGGTGTGGGATCCTTACCAGGTGGGATTGATGGATGACATCGAAAGGGTGCAAAAAAGGGCAGCTCGTTTTGTATTATCACGTAATAGTGGAGAGAGTGTGGCAGATATGATACGCGAGTTGGGATGGAAGTCATTAAAGCAAAGACGTTTTTCGTCGCGGCGAGATCTATTTACGAAATTTCAGTCACCAACTTTCTCTTCCGAATGCGAAAATATTTTGTTGAGCCCAACCTGCATAGGTAGAAATGATCATCAAAGTAAAATAAGAGAAATCAGTGCTCGAACAGAAAGGTTTAGGTGTTCGTTTTTCCCGCGCGCTGTTCGGGAGTGGATTGGTAGAGAGATTGTATGATAGTGGATCGATGAATCCTCTGCCAAGCACTTAAATGTGAATTGCAGAGTAATCATGTGGATATAGATGTTGCGGCCGGAAAAGATCCTGCAAGAATGGGACCAACTACGACTGAAGAGACTCGTTCAACGTGGCGGAAGTGCAGCCCTTCCGCAAGTTGCTCCAGATCTTAGTACTGGCTCATCAACAATTGTCAATGTGCGAACAGTTCCATGAAACATCGATATGGGCATTTGGAATCAAAGGCTCACTACTCTACCCTTGATGACTGCACGACACCCTCGCCTGGGTCCGTCAACACCGACATTGGACTGTTGGTGACTGAAAACATGTTGCCTTGTCGGAGGAGTGTCGTTTCAAATTGTATCGAGCAGATGGACGTGTACAGGTATGGAGACCTCCTCATGAATCCATGGAATCTGCGCGTCAGCAGGGAGCCGGTCACTGTGGCCGAGCGGTTCTAGGCGCTTCAGTCTGGAACCGCGCGAGCGCTACGGTCGTAGGTTCGAATCCTGCCTCGGGCATGGATGTGTGTGATGTCCTTAGCTTAGTTAGGTTTAAGTAGTTCTAAGTTCTAGGGGACTGATGACCTCAGAAGTTAAGTCGCATAGTGCTCAGAGCCATTTGAGCCATTTTGAGGCACGTGTTACGCTGCACTGCTCGTTTTCTGTGCGGATTACGCCGATCAGCTGGAGTATCAGTAACCAAGACAGCCAACGCACTCAATGTTTCAAGGGCAACTGTTTCGAAAGTCATGACAGCCCACACAAAACATGGAAAGAGGACATCGTCTAAACGTAATGTTGTTGTTGTTGTTGTTGTCTTCCGTCCTGAGACTGGTTTGATGCAGCTCTCTATGCCTCTCTATCCTGTGCAAGCTTCTTCATCTCCCAGTACTTACTGCAACCTACGTCCTTCTGAATCTGCTTAGTGTATTCATCTCTTGGTCTCCCTCTACGATTTTTACCCTCCACACTGCCCTCCAATGCTAAATTGGTGATCCCTTGATGCCTCAGAACATGTCCTACCAATCGGTCCCTTCTTCTAGTCGAGTTGTGCCACAAACTCCTCTTCTCCCCAATTCTATTCAATACCTCCTCATTAGTTATGCGATCTACCCATTCAATCTTCAGCATTCTTCTGTAGCACCACATTTCGAAAGCTTCTATTCTCTTCTTGTCTAAACTATTTATCATCCATGTTTCACTTCCATACATGGCTACACTCCATACAAATACTTTCAGAAACGGTTTCCTGACACTGAAATCTATACTCGATGTTAACAAATTTCTCTTCTTCAGAAACGCTTTTCTTGCCATTGCCAGTCTACATTTTATATCCTCTCTACTTCGACCATCATCAGTTATTTTGCTCCCCAAATAGCACAACTCCTTTACTACCTTAAGTGTCTCATTTCCTAATCTAATTGCCTCCGCATCACCCGACATAATTCGACTACATTCCATTATCCTCGTTTTGCTTTTGTTAATGTTCATCTTATATCCTCCTTTCAAGACACTGTCCGTTCCATTCATCTGCTCTTCCAAGTCCTTTGCTGTCTCTGACAGAATTACAATGTCATCGGCTAACCTCAAAGTTTTTATTCCTTCTCCATGGATTTTAATACCTACTCCGAATTTTTCTTTTGTTTCCTTTACTACTTGCTCAATATACAGACTGAATAACGTCGGGGATAGGCTACAACCCTGTCTCACTCCCTTCCCAACCACTGCTTCCCTTTCATGGCCCTCAACTCTTATAACTGCCATCTGGTTTCTGTACAAATTGTAAATACCCTTTTGCTCCCTGTATATAACCCCTGCCACCTTCAGAATTTGAAAGAGAGTATTCCAGTCAACATTGTCAAAAGCTTTCTCTAAGTCTACAAATGCTAGAAACGTAGGTTTGCCTTTCCTTAATCTTTCTTCTAAGATAAGTCGTAGGGTCAGTATTGCCTCACGTGTTCCAATATTTCTTCGGAATCCAAACTGATCTTCCCCAAGGTCGGCTTCTACTAGTTTTTCCATTCGTCTGTAAAGAATTCGCGTTAGTATTTTGCAGCTGTGGCTTATTAAACTGATTGTTCGGTAATTTTCACATCTTGTACGCTAACACAAATTGTGTCGAAACAACACAAAACTACGGCGGCTGCAGAGCTCAACAGCCATCATAGAGACTCCACATCTATCGACACTGTCCGCCAAGAACTCCAAAAGCGGATACTCATGGACGAGCTGGAAACTATTAGTTACAACAAATGCGAAGAAGCTTAAAACATTGTGTCAGGAGCATAAATCCTGGACGGCTGATCAGTGGAAACACGTCATATGGTCCGACGAATCAACGTTTTCGTTATTTCCAACATCGGGCCGGATTTACGTCTGGAGAAAGCCAAAAGAAACCTAGAGTTGTGATTGCTTAATTCCGACGGTTCGCCATGGAGGTGGAAGTGTGATGGTATGGGCAGCCATATCACAGTATTCTGCTGGTCCGATTATTATCTCAAAGGCCGTGTTACAGCCAACGATTATGTGAACATTTTAGACGATCAGGTGCACCCCGTGATTCAAATATTGTTTCCTAACAATGATGCCGTATTTCAGGACGATAATGCACTCATTCACACAGCCAGGATATGGTATGAGGAGCATGCAACAGAGTGCAGCGTCTTCCCTGGCCAGCACAGTCCCCGGACTTGAACGTTACGGAACCCTTGTGGGCGGTATTGGAGCACAGACTCCGGAGCAGATTTCCGCCTCCCTCGGCACTACAGGAGTTAAAAGAGGTTCTGATCGAAGAGTGGCATAACATTCCACTGGAAACTATACTATCATTATATGCCAGTATTCCAAGAAGCATCGCAGCTGCATTAGGGGCAAGTGGGTGTCCAACCCCTTATTAATAAAGCATT
Source organism: Schistocerca serialis cubense (assembly GCF_023864345.2). Lineage (NCBI taxonomy): Eukaryota > Metazoa > Arthropoda > Insecta > Orthoptera > Acrididae > Schistocerca > Schistocerca serialis. The sequence goes on along the minus strand of NC_064647.1, from coordinate 238,216,513 downwards.
CCCAGGTAAGTACAGGTGTTCAGATTATTTTGCCTATCTCCTGTAGATACTCCGCAAGCCAGAGGGTACCCTGTACCACTACTAGTCATTTGCTTTCCTGTTCCACTCGCAAGTAGAGCGAGGGAAAAACGACTGTTCAAAATCGTTCAAATGGCTCGGAGCACTATTGGACTTAACATCTGTGGTCATCAGTCCCCTAGAACTTAGAACGACTTAAACCTAACTAACCTAAGGACATCGCACACATCCATGCCCGAGGCAGGATTCGAACCTGCGACCGTAGCAGTCGCGCGGTTCCGGACTGAGCGCCTAGAACCGCTAGACCACCGCGACCGGCAAAAACGACTGTCTATATGCTTCCGTATGAACCCTAATTTATCGTATGTCTTCTTCGTGGTCCTAAAGCGCAATGTATGTTGGCCATGGTAGCATAATTCGGCAGTCACGGCTACAAATGCAGGTTATCTAAAATTGCTCCGTAGTGTTCCTCGAAAAGAACGCAGCCTGCCCTCCAGGGATTCCCATTTGAGTTCCTGAAGCATTGCCGTAATGTTGTTCGACCTACCGGTAACAAGTCTAGAAGCTCGCCTCTGAACTGTTTCGATGTCTTCTTTTAATCCTACCTGCTACACGTCACAATCACTCCAGCAATACTCAAGAATAGGTCGTTCCAGCGTCCCATATGCGCTCTCCTCTACAGATGAACAATGCTTTCCTAAAATTCCAACAATAAAGCGAAGTCGACCATTCGACTTCCGTACCACAACGCTCACAGTTCGTTTCATTTCAGATCGCTTCACAACGTTACGGCCAGATACACTACTGGCCATTAAAATTGCTACACCAAGAAGAAATGCAGATTCATGAGACAAATATATTATACTATAACTGACATGTGATTACATTTTCACGCGATTTGGGTGCATCGATCCTGAGAAATCAGAACCCAGAACAACCACCACTGGCCGTAGTAACGGCCTTGATACGTCTGGGCATTGAGTCAAACAGAGCTTGGATGGCGTGTGCAGCTTCAACACGATACCACAGTTCATCACGAGTAGTGACTGGCGTATTGTGACGAGCCAGTTGCTCGGCCACCATTGACCAGACGTTTTCAATTGGTGAGAGATCTGGAGAATGTGCTGGCCAGGGCAGCAGTCGTACATTTTCTGTATCCAGAAAGGCACGTACAGGACCTGCAACATGCGGTCGTGCATTCTCCTGCTGAAATGTAGCGTTTCGAAAAAATGTTCAATATTGTGTGAAATCTTACAGGACTTAACTGTTAAGGTCATCAGTCCCTAAGCTTACACACTAGTTAACCTAAATTATCCTAAAGACAAACACAGAGATCCATGCCCGAGGGAGGGCTCGAACCTCCGTCGAGACCAACCGCACAGTCCATGACTGCAGCGCCCTAGACCGCACGGCTAATCCCGCGCGGTAGGGTTTCGCAGGGATCGAATGAAGGGTAGAGTCACGGGTCGTAACACATCTGAAATGTAACGTCCACTGTTCAAAGTGCCGCCAATGCGAAGAAGAGGTGACTGAGACGTGTAACCAATGGCACCCCATACCATCACTCCGGGTGACACGCCAGTATGGCGATGACGAATACACGCTTCCAATGTGCATTCACCGCGATGTCGCCAAATACGGATGCGACCACCATGATGCTGTAAGCAGAACCTGGATTCATCCGAAAAAATGACGTTTTGCCATTCGTGCACCCAGGTTCGTCGTTGAGTACACCATCCCAGGCGCTCCTGTCTGTGATGCAGCGTCAAGGGTAACTGCAGCCACGGTCTCTGAGCTAATAGTCCATGTTGCTGCAAACGTCGTCGAACTGTTCGTGCAGATGGTTGTTGTGTTGCAAACGTCCCCATCTGTTGACTCAGGGATCGAGACGTGGCTGCACGATCCGTTACAGCCATGCGGATAAGATGCCTGTCATCTCGACTCGATTGCTAGTGATACGAGGCCGTTGGGATCCAGCACGGCGTTCCACATTACCCTCCTGAACCCACCGATTCCATATTCTGCCAACAGTCATTGGATCTCGGCCAACGCGAGCAGCAATGTCGCGATACAATAAACCGCAATCGCGATGGGCTACAATCCGACCTTTATCAAAGTGTTGGTACGCATTTCTCCTACTTACACGAGGCATCACAACAACGTTTCACCAGTCAACGTCGGTCAACTGCTGTTTGTGTATGAGAAATCGGTTGTAAACTTTCCTCATGTCAGCACGTTGTAGGTGTCGTCTCCGGCGCCAGCCTTGTGTGAATGCTCTGAAAAGCTAATCATTTGCATATCACAGCATCATTGCGCGTCTGTAGCACGTCATCTTCGTGGTGTAGCAATTTTAATGACTAGTAGTGTATTTAAACGACGTGACTGTGTAAAGCAGGCCACTGCTAATCCTGTATCCGAACATTATGGGTTTGTTTTTCCTACTTATCCACACTAACTTACGTTTGGAGCTGGCTGAAATCCATCACACCAATTAGAAATTTTGTCGTAAGTTGCTTGTATCCTCCTATAGTCACTCAACTTCGGCGCCCTACCGTACACTACAGCATCATCAGCAAACAGCCGCAGACTGCTGTCTACGCCCACCCTGTGCGCCAAATTACGAGTATACAGCTCGCCTTGTACCAGGCTGCGCTGAAGGCGACTGGACCCAGTGCAATACCTTTCAATGAAAATGATGGGATGGAAAAGTGTTGTTTCTGATGAACACATCTTTGCGAACTTGCTTGCGCTAAAAGGAACGTGCACTTCGGTTACCAGGTCCACCGTGGCGTCAGGAAGACACCGAGCTAGGTGTCGCAGTGATTAGCGTAAGGGACTCGCTTTCGGGAGCACGTTTTCAAACCTGCGTCCGGCCGTCCAGATTTAGGTTTAACGTGAGTTCCCTAAATCGCTCCAGGCAAATGTCGGGATGGTTCCTTTGATACAGCACTGACGATTTTGTTCGTCATCCTTGACCCAATCCGAACTTGTGCTCCGTCTCTAATGACCTCGGTGTCGGCGGGAACTAAACCCAATCTTCCTTCCTTCCGTGAGGAAGAGCATCCGGTCATAAAGCTAAATCTAATAGATAGTATCCCAGAAGGAATAGTGTGAAAGGAGCGCCTATTTGAAGGAAAAAACTTCATCTGGACATATACAGTGTTTCGAATGGTTTCTGAGATAGAAATCTAACGTACGTTCTTATTTATGCAACTGATGGTTCTACACACAAATTTCAGTGACTGAAGAGAAATCATGAAAGAAGCCCCACAGGGTTCAATTTTAGGTCCACTCTTATTCCTGTGGCAGAACGATATCCCAAAGAAAGAGATTGAAAGCAACGGCGTAGGTTGGGCTAGAGTAAAACGTCAAATAGATTAGGTGGGTAGGACTCATACATACGCACCACCAGCTTAAAAACATATGTATGCATCTGCCCAATAAGCAGGAGACCCGGGTTCCAATCGTGGCCTGGCACACATTTTCAACTTTCTCCATTGATTTATACGGATGCCCACTGGCAGCTAATGTCTTTAGTAATTTTGTGTCTTGGCACACTAAACGTGTTCTACCTCGGAAACCACTCGGAATACTGCACAAATGACCATTTCTCCTGTGACACCCTGCATAAAAATGAAAATATGTTTGTTTGTTCGCCTTCCTTGCATCCCTATACCACTCATCCGATAGCGATGAGATTTTGGTGAGTTACTACATGTACCGTTTTTGTGGTATAATAAGGAACCGCCCATCATTCAAAGGATTGGCAGTGGAAGGGGGGTGGCGTGCAGGCTTAACTCAAGAGCGTCTGGAGTAATTTAGGTCAAAATTTTGTATTTACATTACTCATTAATTGTATAAAAATATTGTGGGCGAAATGTAACACACCAGCCATAGAGGTAGGGGCGGGAACTAATAAAAATATTCGATAACGACCGACATTAGTTTCAAATCCACAGTTTTCGGGGTCAGTAAACTTACTAGAGATTGTGACGATGACGGTTCACCCCTAGAATTGATTCCTACCGAAATCATGTCATACTTACCTCATACAGGGTGTACATAAATGCCGGGAACACTTTCAGTTATTTATTGCACAAGAACCGAACATTGTTCAGATATCATACATATGTCATTTTGAAGAGAAACCATGAAAGTTTTTTCGTGTATACCGCCTCAGCGTAGTTTGGTAATTTGCCGATAGTCAGCGCTAGTCGCAAACATAGCTCGCTCCGCACCTGAACTCGCTGTTTCGTGAAATGACCTCCGTGATGACCAGATCTCACTCCGTGTGATTTTTTTTCTGTGGGGACACACTAAAGATCAGATTTATGTACCGCCTCTACCACGTGATGTAGCAGAGCTCTGGAAGAGAATATGGGAAGCGACTGCCACAGTCGACGATGCCATGTCGGCCGGAGTGAGCGAGCGGTTCTAGGCGCTTCTGGAACCGCGCGACCGCTACGGTCGCAGGTTCGAATCCTGCCTCGGGCATGGATGTGTCTGATGTCCTTAGGTTAGTTAGGTTTAAGTAGTTCTAAGTTCTAGGGGACTTATGACCACAGCAGTTAAGTGCTCAGAGCCATTTGAACCATTTTTGATGCCATACTGGGACGTGGCAAGAATTCGATTACTCTATTGATGTCTGCCGGGTCACTCGTGGTTCGCATATCGAATGCTTGTAAAAAATAAAATAAAACTTTCAGAGTTTCTCTTCAAAATGCAATATGTATGACGTCTGTACAATGTTTAGTTCTTGTGCAATAAATAATTGGTAGTGTTCCCGGACTTTACGTACAACCTGTATTTGTCACGCCGCGTGTCGAGGTTTGAAATTTGACAACTAAAGCTGTCTAAACATTGATAGGTATAATTTCAGTGTTTTTTTTTTAGTGTGCTACTTCTTTCTCTGCATATGACAACCCTATTCTGTCGATTAAAGGAAACGATTATGACCACCTGACCACCTGCTTGGTAGCGTGCTGGTCTACCTTTGGAAAGCAATAAAGTAGCGGGTTCGACAAGTGGTTGCTAGGCTTCGGGAACTATGTGGCGCCACACGACCACGCACAGCTGACCCAGTGGCCGTAAATTACGGGCTGGCAGTTGGTGGCCGCGGAGTCGACTGCCGACAGCGTCCCAGACGTGTTCCACTGGGTTCGCGTCAGACGAATTCAGTGGCCAAGACATCAGCGTAAGTTCAAAGCACTGTAGCACTATCCTGGCGTTGCTGGATGATGCTATCGCTTTCACTGAAGACATCAAGTATGAAGAGTTGCAGGCGATCCGGGACTGTCACGGTGCCGTCGATTACTACCGCAGATGCCATGGAAGCCTAGGTGAAGAGCACAATACTGCCCCATTGGCCTGCGTCTGTGGCGCTCATGTTTCGAGCAGCCGCCCGCCTGCATGGCGGCAAATCTGGACACGACCGTGTCCTGTCGTAACAAGAAACGTGATTCATCCGACCGCGCGACACGTTCCTACCAATCCACGGTCCAATTTCGACGATCCTGTGCGCCACTGCAATGGTAACGATTGATGTCGCTGGATCAACATGGAACCTTCCAGGCGTTGTCTGCTGTGGTGTCCTATGTTCAACAATGTGTGCTGAACGGTGAACCCAGAAACTCTTGTACGAGGCATGTCAAAAAATAAGTGTACTGTGACCATAACGGGTTGTGGTTTTTCGTTTTCTGAGGGTTGGCGACACTGAGTGGTAGAGGGGGATCTCCTGACCAGAGCGAGCCTCGGAGGAACACGGTGGTCGTCATATCAAATTCTTGCCGAGTTTCCAGCCTTGTCATCTGAGCACAGTATTAGAGCGGTCCACCCGGCCGCCATCATCAGGTGAGAAAAGCCACGCTGCTCTAGCCGATAACTGATTCCACTCGCAAATGACTGCACCTTTATATGTATCGGAAGTACAAGACCGCATGCGCTAGATACAGTGCGCACGCGCTCAATCATTCCTGCTGCCCTTTGGCGCAGAAAAAGTTGCAGCGCCTCCGGTGGTGACTACTGTTGAAAACGATATAGAGTTACAAATGATTATTCATAGCCGGCCGATTCAGATGCCGTTGTTTCATCATGTCTGATAAAAGAGGATTCCACGTTCTACTTAGCGGGTATCCATTATCACGATTAATGACATTATCCGCTAGTCTGATTTCGACAGATTCTTTTAAAACACAATCCCAGTACCGAGAAGCATTTGCAACTATTTCCGTCTCTTTGAATAAAATCCTGTGACCCTCTGTAAGGCAATGCTCCGCCACCGCAGGTTTATCTGGTTGTAATAATCGCGTATGGCGATGATTGAAAATACACCTGTCCTTGATGGTAACTACACTACTGGCCATTACAATTGCTGCACCACGTAGATGACGTGCTACAGAGGCGAAATTTAACCGACACGAAGAAGATGCTGTAATATGCAAATGATTAGTTTTTCAGAGAATTCACACAAGGTTGGCGCCGGTGGCGACACCTACAACGTGCTGACATGAGGAAAGTTTCCAACCGATTTCTCATACACAACCAGCAGTTGACCGGCGTTGCCTGGTGAATCGTTGTTGTGATGCCTCGTGTAAGGAGGAGAAATGCGTACCATCACGTTTCCGACTTTGGTAAAGGTCGGATTGTAGTCTATCGCGATTGCCGTTTATCGTATCGCAACATTCCTGCTCGCGTTGGTCGAGATCTAGTGACTGTTAGCAGAACATGGAATCGGTGGGTTCAGGAGGGTAATACGGAACGCCGTGCTGCATCCCAACGGCCTCGTATCACTTGCAGTTAGATGACAGGCATCTTATCCACATGGCTGTAACGGATCGCGCTGCCACGTCTCGATCCCTGAGTCAACAGATGGGGACGTTTGCAAGACAACAACCATCTGCACGAACAGTTCGATGACGTTTGCAGCAACATGGACTATCAGCTCGGAGACCGTGGCTGCGATTACCCATGACGCTGCATCACAGACAGGAGCGCCTGGGATGGTGTACTCAACGACGAACCTGGGTGCACGAATGGCAAAACGTCATTTTTTCGGATGAATCCAGGTTCTGTTTACAGCATCGTGATGGTCGCATCCGTGTTTGGCGACATCGCGGTGAACGCACATTGGAATCGTGTATTCGTCATCGCCATACTGGCGTATCACCCGCCGTGATGGTATGGGGTGCCATTGGTTACACGTCTCGGTCACCTCTTGTTCGGACTGACGGCACTTTGAACAGTGGACTTTACATTTCAGATGTGTTACGACCCGTGGCGCTACCCTTGATTCGATCCCAGCGAAACCCTACATTTCAGGGGGATAATGCACGACCGCATGTTGCCGGTCCTGTACGGGCCTTTCTGGATACAGAAAATGTTCGACTGCTGTCCTGGCCAGCACATTCTCCAGATCTCTCACCAATTGAAAACGTCTGGTCGATGGTGGCCGAGCAACTGGCTCGTCACAATACGCCAGTCAGTACTCTTGATGAACTGTGCTATCGTGTTTGAAGCTGCATGGGCAGCTGTACCTATACACGCCATCCAAGCTCTGTTTGACTCAATGCCCAGGCGTATCAAGGCCGTTATTACGACCAGATGTGGTTGTTCTGGGTACTGATTTCTCAGAATCTATGCAGCGAAAGTGCGTGAAAATGTAATCACATGTCAGTTCTGGTATAATATATTTATCCAATGAATACCCGTTTATCATCTGCATTTCTTCTTGGTGTAGCAATTTTAATGGCCAGCAGTGTATGACTGAAATCACCACGTGACCATCGACACTGGCCGTAGGCGCAGTGGCAGAGCGTTGCACAGTCTGATGAATTCCGATACTTTCTTCGTCATGCCGATGGGAGGGCACCAATCCGTCCAGGGAAACAGCTCCTTGACACACGTATTGCGGGACGGAGACAAGCCGTCGGTCTCTTACGTTCTTGGGAACATTCACGTTGGCAACCGTGGGTGTAGTGAAGTTCGCGCAAGGCACCATGGTGGCCAAGGAGTGTCATATGCCGGGTCCAGATCCCTTCATCACGATCATGTTTTCCGACGGTAGTGGCATTTTTCAACAAGACAATGCGCCATGTCACAAGGCGAGGGGTGTGTGGAGTGGTTCGAGGAGCGTGGTGGCGAGTCCCAGTTGATGCGCTGGCTCCCTAGCTCGTCAAATGTGACTCCCAAGCTCGCCACATCTGAAGCCGATCGGACGCATCTGGGATGTGATTGAGCGTGGCGTCATAGGTCATCGCCCCCCTCCACGGAATTTACGGGAATCGGGTGACTAGTGTGTGCAGATGTGGTGCCAACTCCCTCCAGCGACCTACCAAGGCCTCACTCGTTCCAAGCCATAACACGTCGCCGCTGTTACCCGTGCCGAAGCTGGACGTAGCGGCTATTGGGAAGGTGCTCATAACGTTCTGGACGATCAGTGTAACCACAGCTTAACGTAAACCATCTTGCTGTTTAGAGTTGCAGTAACATTGGTTTCCGGAGAACTCTAAATACGCTGCTTATTATTCCGAAAACGTTTTCAGTTACTCTCCTAGCTCTTGAATGTCAATAATTAAAAGCTCTTTCAATTGAGCGTTTATTATGACTTCCCACAAGTGGTTTCGCAAGACACTCTGGCGTAACAAATGCACTGTGCATCGTCAGCAACTACTACAAAGGACATGTCCACACCTCTTCCTGGTAAAGATCGTTTGGATGTTATTCGCTGCGTGTTTTGCTCAATAGCAGCATATAAGCGTCTTCCCAAAAATGCAGCTGCATCACACTTACGTCCTCACACACTAACGTCCGCATTAAAAAATTGTACTCTGCATTACACAATCCCATGAGCGCAATACTGAAACGTCCTTTACAGTCGTGGTATAAACTACCGCTGTTTACTGGAGCTTGCAGAGAACAACGTTCTTACCACCAAGTGCGCCGATGCAATTCAGACAGTCCTAATTACAATAAAATCCTTTGGCAACATCATCCCATTCTGTTTCATTGTTTGGTACCTAAAAAAATGTGTGATGTTATTAATCATACAAGTATAAAAATACATAACCTTTTTCACTTATATTTTTCACCACACAATAAAACGCTGTTATTGCTAAAAATATAAGCCACATACACTCCTAGTGGCTTATATTTCTTTATAATAATAGTTGTGAAGTACTACAATTCCTTCAGCTTTGATCTCGGTTTTTATACTCTGCATGACTCGCCCCAAACTGCCCTTGACGAGAATTGGCGCAGAGGATCCACCCACAGAAGATACAAGTGATAACAGGGATGCTGAAAAATCCATAGATAGCATAGTATCAGAACCTGCTAGTGTACCAGATCCATCCACAAACTCTACACAAAAATCAGCAACTGTTCACAAGAAACGTCAGAACAAACGTTCCTCACCGGACTCAAAATGTTCTGCCACGAAAAGAAAAAAAAAAAAACAATTCCTACGATGTGTTCTCATCAACAGTGAATAAAAGTTGGGATGAGGATATATCTATTTTGGAGAGTATGTAGGCGAGCCATTCAAAAAGATTCAAGATAGGAGAACTAGGGCTCCGCTTTGTCATGGCATTTCAACCATACCTTACCAAGCTGAATGTGGAGGAACAGGAGGTACATTTTCTCCGCTATTCCTTCTTTAATTTGTAAATTATGCTGGTTCACAACGAACAGTTCAACATCATGCTGCTCATGCATATAATCAGACTGACTCCATCAACTCGCCCGCTGGTAACTATCAGCAAACTACTCAACAGAGTTCATACCCTTCCCCCAGCACCCCCCCTCCCCCTCCCCAAATAAGGAACAGCAAGCCCCAATATTCTCCTGTGCGAATGCAAATAAATCAAGATGGTGATAATCACTGATAAATTCATTTCCTCAAAATTAATGTTCAAGCTTATCGAATTTTAGGTGCCGTATTAAATTGAATGTGTTAAAGACAGGTCACAATGTTATAAAATGTAAATAATTGTGAATAAACCATTTTATGAACAAAGCTTATTGTCAACAGTTCTTGCTTTCATGCGCAGTACCTCAAAGATGCAACAACAGCCTTGTATACATCCGTAATGAATTTTGAAATGGAGGTATTGGAGAGTCTGTATAGATACATTAAAGAATTGTAGCAAACACCTGTCGTTAAGAAATGACGAGTAGTCGCTAACATTTCCCTGGGCGATATTGCTTCTCGATATTCCTGCGTTATGTAATGTCCAGTGCAACATGGATTGATAAACACTTGCTGTAATTGTAACAAAATTCTCGTATCCACATGAGAGATGTAAATCTCGCATTGACGAGTTACAGGCTCCTTCCGAATATCTTCCAGCTAGAAAACTTGCAATGTACCCTCTCGTCGTTTTCGCCCTTTTTAGTAGTTCATAGTATGCGCCTGCCGTTACCACAAGAGCTGAAGTGGCTGAACTGTCCATATTAGGTCAAAATCGACAAATCAGTAAAAACACTATATCTCTGTACAAAAAGTCTTACACTTCAGACCTCTATAAAAATGTTGTAGATGTCGCAGGTAATTTGGAACAGTAGACAAAAAGACCTGCAACATGTGCCTACAACTTGTTACAAGGGAAACGTCTGTCTACTATAGTCGTGATAAATAGACTCCGTCCGAACAGATCGCGGGAGGCCCAACGGTACCGACCAACCGCCGTGTCATCCTCAGCTGATAGGCGTCGCTGGATGTTGTCTGCACACTGCTCTTCCGTGTGCCGCTTCTCCACAAGGTCTGGGTGCACCGCGCTTGCCAACAGCGCTCGGCACACCCGGACGGTGACCCATCCGAGTGCTGGCCCAGCCTGACAGTGTTTAAGTTCGGTGATCTGACGAGAACTGGAGTTATCACTGTGGCATGGCTGTTGACCTGCTAAATAAAGCTTGGTTGTAATGGCTATGTTTGTGACAGTGCCACCTGAAACATTGTCATATTAACGACATTTTCTTGCTTTTTATGTTGAGTGCTTAAAGATAACTACATGTATATGCATGTTTGCCAAACATTCGCCGAAATATTATCTATTATGACAAAAGCTGGCCAAAACATGACCTGTTACAAAAATGTGTTAATATGAACTTATATGCACAATAAGAATACATTTTTCTGCGTTAAAGATCCTGGTTCCATGCATAAATTGTGGTAAAATTCACACTGAATTTTGGAAAAAAATATAACTTGTCATCAGAATCAGGACCCTAGTGGTGACAGAGTGCTGGCTGCGCACATACTACCTGAAACATCCCGTTCTTTTACTGGGTACTGGATATAGTAAATCGGTGTTTTTCCACATCCTGGTAAACGATATGGTATTTTTAAGACTTGTGGACTTCTGCCTGAAAACTGATTCGATGCAACTCTACAGTCTCGTGTCCTACGCAGGTGTCTTGCCTCTGCATTTTACACACAATTATTTAATCCTAGCACGCTGACCAGAGTTAAACCCGTCCTCACACAGGATGTGTTTCTCATCGTGAAGTTCACAAGACGTGATTTCTGTCAGTGTCCTCGGTGGACGGTTGGAAGTTAGCCGCTGCATCACCATCGGGATTCGACCGTCGATCAATGGAAATGTGTCGGCTCTTTGGGTGAGTCACTATGAAAATGTGTCGGCTCTTTGGGTGAGTCACTATGGAAATGTGTCAGCTCTTTGGGTGAGTCACTATGGAAATGTGTCGGCTCTTTGGGTGAGTCACTATGGAAATGTGTCGGCTCTTTGGTTGAGTCACTATGGAAATGTGTCGGCTCTTTGTGTGAGTCACTATGGAAATGTGTTGGCTCTTTGGGTGAGTCACTTTTTTGCTACAGTAGGTCGATGGTCGTCTCCACAGACGCCGTCATCGAGGTGGAGGGCGCCTAGAAACGTGCATCGCGCCACGGACGCAGGCGTGACGTGTTGCTCATCGCGATTTGCGACTGCAGCGCTCTCCAGCAGCAGTTGTCACCTGTAACTGGCTCGCAAATGACGAGTGTAAATTTCATAGAATGGCTATACGTCCGCTGTATTTGGAAGCAAATGAAATACCTGACCACCAATTTATCCGTAGTCAAGGATGTCATCTGCTGTGTCACTCACTTTGGAATACAGGAAGGGTGTAGCCAGAGGGGGAGGGGGGGGGGTTCCATGAGGTCTGGATCAACCTTATCACGTACATGAAATTACACACGACCTAGTTGCCGTTTAGTGATAATGAAAGATACTCTCATTTTCAATCATATGACGAAAAAGGGATACGCACTATAATCAGCTAAGGTAACGATGATTTAAATTATCTAAACATCGGTAGCAGTATCAGCTATCTGCCATCGCTATTGTAGCGGAGACCAATTATTGGTCTTGCTTGGTTTCAGTTGTTGTTTTGTTCAGTTCAGTTCTGACTTGCTGTTGAATTTAATGTACACCGATTAGCCGAAACGTTATGACGACTTAACACCGTGGCGTTGGATGCCGCCTGGTGGCGTTGCCAGCGCGTGACACGATAAAGAAAAATAAGTAGGTGGAGCAGACACGGACGGACCACCACCCTAGAGAAGATATGGGCTGCAAATGGGGAACTCCACTGAGATAAGCGACTTTGACAAAGGGCACATTATTGTTACGTAGAGTCCGTGAACGAGTATCTCGAAAACGGCGAAGCTGACCGAATGTTCACGTGCTACTGTCGTGAGTATCTGCGGAAAGAGGTAGGACAGTGAAACTACCACTACTTGCTAAATGGTTCGCCATCTGCGACTCTTCACGAAACATGGTATTCGGAGGCTTCTCTGCTCTGTAAAGTAGGATAGATGGTGGTGATCTGTAGCACTTCTGACAAAAGAGCACAATACTGCTGCACGCACAAGTGTTTCGGAGCACACCGTTCATCGTACGCTGTCGAACGTGGAGCTCCGCAGCAGAGCATCCCTACGTGTTCACATGTTGGCTAACGTACATCGTCAATCACGATTACACTGGGCACGAGACCATAGGGATTCGGCTGTCGATCAATGGAAACGTGTCAGCTCTTCAGCTGAATCACGTTTTTGTTACACTAGGTCGCTGGTCGTGTCCACATTCTTCATCATCGAGGTGACTCGATCATACTGTAATGGACGAGAAAGGACCTTACGACTCACACGTCTTGTTCGAGTACCCCGCTCGACACATCATCATCTTGCAGCTCGCTTTCAGTTCTGCCGTTCCTATGTCGACTGGCAACTCTGTCACAAGCGAAACGTGTTACTCTCAGACGAGGCCAGAAATCCCCCGACGCAAGGTGGTGCCAGTGTTTCTCTGCGGAGACCTATGGTGAGTGATACCTGCCAAATGTTGTCCAGGAAATCGACAGATTTTCAGGTTTCTGTGATGCTGTGGGGAGGCTTCAGTGTTGACAGCCATACGGATCTTGTCCACGGTCGCCTCACCGCCAGGCAGTGCATCGAACAGATCCCATTGGACCATGTGGTGACTGTTGCATATGGTGGTGACCCTGAATTTCTTCTAATACCAGGGCCACGTGAACAGGGATATGTCGCAAAGCCTGGACATGGATGTAGTGGAATGGTCGATGGTGAGTCCCAACCTAAAGGCCATCGTGAATGTGTGAGACATGCTTGACAGACGTGTCCGTCGCCGTCCTGTTCCACCACATACTCTCCAAGAATTCTCGTTGAAGAGTGGGAACGGATACCCCACATTGGCCTCCGTAGACTTGAATGGAGCATGCCAGGCAGTGATAAACGCTCACGGAAGGCGTATACGACACTGTTCAGGTCTTTTTGTGGAAATAATGGAGGATGTAATTATGTTTCGTTGTGTACTTAATTTGTGAAAGATAACGGTATAAGTTAGTAACATACCCAGTCCTCAATCCTTGATCTTTGGAGTATGGCAGACGTCCGAAGTCATATTCCCCTAATTCTTTTGAGCAATATGTAAAGAGTGTAGAACAAAGGAAGTATAAATCTGTAAAAGGTAAAAATAGTAAGATTAAAGAAGGAACTATAGGGAACAACTAAAATTATACGTCGTAAAACATTAGCAGGGTACAACATTAGCCGCGCGGAGTGGCCGCACGGCTTGAGGCGCCATGTCACGGATTGCGCGGCCCCTCCCGCCGGAGGTTCGAGTCCTCCCTCGGGCATGGGTGTGTGTGTTGTTCTTAGCATAAGTCAGTTTAAGTAGTGTTTAAGTCTACGGACCGATGACCTCAGCAGTTTGGTCCCTTAGGAATTCACACATTCTTTGTTCAATATTGGAAGTATAAAACCTAAAAGGTATGAAACAGTGAAATTACATAAGTGGAATTACGTGAGGCTACTAAAATTCCAGGGAACAGGATGCGACATTTGCGGGCAGTTTTTACCGTCTCTACGCTAGGACGGTGTTCGAGCCGCTCTCTTCTCACTGATTTGGGATGTTGCTCATAGCCGGCCAGTGTGGCTGAGCGGTTCTAGGCGCTTCAGTCTGGAACCGCGTGACCGCTACGGTCGCAGGTTCGAATCCTGCCTCGGGCATGGATGTGTGTGATGTCCTTAGGTTAGTTAGGTTTAAGTACTTCTAAGTTCTAGGGGACTGATGACCTGAGATGTTAAGTCCCATAGTGCTCAGAGCCATTTGAGCCATTTTGTTGCTCATATGGGCGTTGGGTCGAAGTGGACGACTGGAAGAGACGTTCCAAGTTTCTTAAAAGTGTACTGTCAAGAAAGTCGTGCTTACAACTTAATGTACTGCAAGCCTGTTGTAAACGTTGCGTAAAAATCTGTTTCTTCCAACATCGTTAGTGAGTATCTCTGTGTCATTGTGAAGCGCATCCAAATGGCTGTCAGTGGTTCCAGGCGAGTGCTGCGTTCTGCTTGTACCTATTTCAAACGTCCTGGCTGCCTGTCGGACCGTGAGTTTTTGAACACGTTTCACATTTCTATCCAAGCTAGTTTGTGTATTGTTTGGCACCCACTGGAATCTCATTCGGCAGGACGACGGCTCAAATCCGCATTCGACCTTCCTGATTTAGATTTTCAGTGATTTCCCTAAATCAATACAGGCAAATGCCGTGCCGGGACGGTTCCTTTGAAAGGGCACGGCCGATTTACTTCCCCATCCATCATACAGTCCGAGCTTCAGCCAGATGGTTTCGTCCACAACGTGATATTTCGGCAGGCTAACTTCTTGCAATCTTCAGGCATTCCTGACCGCTCGTTTATCAGAAACGTCTGAAGGTGGTAGGAAGTCAGCCTGCAAAAATATCGCGCCTTCTGCACAACGCCAAACGGCTGAATACTCAAGAATTATTTCAACAGGATCGTAGTTTTTCATTCACGCGTTGTTTCAAACTGAAGCGAAAACTAGTCTTAAAACCTGTACCTAAATTTGTATTACGAAACTACACTGAAGCGCCTAAGAAACTGGTATAGGCATGCGTATTCAACTACAGAAACATGTAAACAGGCAGAATACGGCGCTGCGGTCGGTCGCAACGCCTATAGAAGACAACAACTGTACGGCACAGTTGTTCGGTAGGTTACTGCTGCTACAATGGAAGGTTATCAAGACTTAAGTGGGTTTGAACGTGGTGTTACAGTCGGCGCACGAGGGATGGGACACAGCATCTCCGAGGTAGCGATGAAGTGGGGATTTTCCCGTACGACCATTTCACAAGTGTATCGTGAATATCGAATCCGATAGAACATCAAATCTCTGATATCACTGGGGCCGGAAAAAGATCCTGCAAGAACGGAACCAACGACGACTGAAGAGAATCGTTCAACGTGACAGAAGTGCAACCCCTCCGAAAACTGCCTCAGATTTCAGCGCCGGGCCATCAACAAGTGTCAGCGTGCGAACCATTCAACGAAACATTAACAATATGGGCTTTCGGAGCCGAAGGACTACTCGTGTACCCTTGATGAATGCACCACACGAAGCTTTACACCTCGCCTAGGCCCGTGAACACCTACATTGGACTGTTGACGACTGGAAACGTGTTGCCTCGTCGGACGAATCTCGTTTCAAATTGTATCGAGCAGATGGCCGTGTGCGGGTAGGGAGGCAACCTCATGAATCCATGGACCCTGCATGTCAGCAGGGGACTGTTCAAGCTGGTGGAGGCTCTGGTGTGGGGCATGTGCAATTGGAGAGATATGGGAACCCTGATACGTCTAGGTACGACACTGACAGTTGACACGTACGTAAGGTCATTTCTGATCACCTGCATACATTAATGTACGTTGTGCATTCTAACGGACTTAGGCAAATCCAGCAGGACAATGTGACGCCCCACACGGCCAGATTTGCTACAGATTGGCTCCAGAAACACACTTCTGAGTTTAAACACTTCCGCTGGCCACCAAACTCCTCAGACACGAACATCATTGAGGATATCTGGGATGCCTTGCAACGTGCTTTTCAGAAGAGAGCTCCACCCCCTCGTACTCTTACGGCTTTGTGGACAGCTCTGCATGATTCGTGGTGTCAGTTCCCTCCAGCACTAACTTCAGACATTAGTCGAGTCCATGCCACGTTGTGTTGCGGCACTTCTGCGTGCTCGCGGGGGCCCAACACTTTATTAGCCAGGTATACCAGTTTCTGTAGCTCTTCAGTGTAGCTAGGTTCGAAATCACTGCTGACATTCCTCCTTTGTACACTTATGGCCATTTGCTCATTTTCCTTGTGTCCCTGTTCCTCTATTAGCGTACTGCAGTTATTTGTACGTTGTTGTTGCCTTCTGATTTTCTGCAGCAATTTCATTGATACTGAATACCCGTTGCTTACCGCAACTTCTTTTGTAATAGTGATTTTCTTGTTCATCTCTTGTTCCCTAAATCATAGCTCGAAAATATGCCATTTTGAATGTGTCAGGGGACCGAGACTTAAACAGTAACAATGTCGGCACAAATAGGTTCTGTGTACACGCTACAACGATGGCTGCCCGCCTCTGTTGTAATCGTGTATCGAGATACTCGATGGCTCCTTTATTTTCGAGCTCAACTGTGAACCTAATCCTTGCGTGAATAGCAGTCATTCTCACCGCTGTCTCATTAACATTTCTGTGACTTGCTTTAATTAACAAAATTGCGTCATCACATAGCGACACTATTAGAGAATTTTGATGGTTCGTGAAAATTTGTGTCCCAAAGTGTAAAGGAAAGTCTCAACCATTGTGCTAGGGAATTAATTTTCCCAGCAGAACTCTTCGAATTGGTGATACATCTTAACGTTTAAAGTTAAACAGTTGTACGAGAACGTCAGTTGTAGAACTTCCATTAATTCTACTATTTCTCCTGTAGCCATTTTTTATAAGGTTCTTAATGATTTCCAGTGACTCGCGAACTGGCATCTTTGTGTATAAATTCTCCACATCTAGGGAGGCAAAGATGGATTGAGCTGGTATGACTGTATCTTTATCTGCAAGCTCATACATATTTTTAAAACTATACTGCTAGCGAAGTATATAGGAGCGTTTTTAACCTTTGCGCTAGTGTAACGTTTATCGGAACATAAGGATTCAGTTCCTTGTTAGATATAACCCTCATAGATTTCTCCTCTTGAAGTTTTACTTGTGTGTGTGCGTGTGCCGCTTTTTTTTTTTTAATCAGAAAACAGAAAAACAGAATTTTGAGTTTCGCGTTTTCCTTGGATCTTTAGCTACGTCATTAATACTGTTTTCAGAGAGTTTTTTTTTTTAGTTTTGTTTACATACTCTTCGTCATTTATATCTCGTTAACTACTTATTCAAATTATATATACTGGGTGAGTCACGAGGTTTTCCCCCTGTTTCTGGAGGGCATCCCTTAGGTTATTCGGAACACAATATAGAAATAAAGTAATGGGGTCAGGTTCTTAATTAAGGAGCTACAGTAATTGAAAAACTAAGGAAAGTGGCAGTAAAAACTTCCCTTGTAGAATTTCACTATCAAAAATGCACATAATAATTAATTTAAACAATTTTGTAGCAGTCTCTTGCATTCAGGGTGAACTTAAAACAAACGTTCAAAATTTCCTCCTTGTATTTGAAGACAAAGATTCGCACGGGAGCGAACCGCGCGAGTAGCATTTCATAATTTTACGTGCTTGTTCCTTATTGACGCTGCGGCATCGAAAATTCGTTGTATCAGTTCTTCTCGTGTTTCCACCTTAACTTCTTACACGATGTCTTTCATCCACACCCCGTAATGCAGTAGTCTAGGGGTGTTAAATCCGGGGATCTGGCAGGCCAGTTGATAGGGCCCCCGCGACCTGTCCATCGATGTGGGAATTGCTGGTCAAGATAAGCTGTTACGACATGGTGGAAGTGTGCAGGTGCCCCGTAATGTTGGAAGTACATGTGGCGTCTTGTTTCCAGAGGAACATCTTCAAGAAGCTGCGGTAAGTCTTCTCGTAAAAAGATACTGTACATCTGACCATTTAAATTTCCCGGGAGAATAGACGGCCCCAGTAACTGGTCAGACACAACACCAAACCAGATATTGACACTGAATCTGCGTTGAAAGTGAGATACTACCGTGGCATGGGGATTTTCGTCTGCCCAGACATGCATGTTGTTGATACCCTCTCTTGTAAAGGTTGCCTCGTCACTGAACATTATGAAGCGATAGAGGTGGCGATTTCCACTTACACAGTTGCAAAAGTGCAAACGGTTGACACAATCATGTGGCTCCTGCACATGAAAAGGTTGTAGTCCATTCTCATGAAGAATTCTACATACCTGAGATTGCGAAACGTTCAGTCGGGTAGCTAGGAGTCTTGTACTTGAACGAGGACTGCGCTCTGCTGAATTATGGATGTTTTCCTCTTCTCGAACGTCACGATGTCTTTCGGAGTGAATACAAATACTGGGAAGAGTACCAGTTTCTAGCAACATTCGGTATGTTCCACTAAATGTTTTGGCAGTCGGAATCCCACGATTAGGATACCTACGGTGCTGTTCGGCAACAGCAGCCTTCGCATTGCCACCACAGAAGCCCAAAATGTACACCACTCTCCATACTCCTGCGATGAAAACTTGTACGGCATCGCAATGTCTACTGTACACAGGAGACAATAGCAGTAGACAGTGACTGCAGTATCAACAACGTGGTTGTTATGCAAACGTACCACTCGCTGCCACTTGTCTACCTAAGACTGATTGCGTGTCCTGTGAACACGTGTGTAGCGCTCCATACACTGTGGCACGTTTCGGAACTCTGTTGCAGCTCCTTAATTATGGATCTGATCACATTACTGTATTTACATTTTTTGTTCCAAATAACCTAAGGAATAACCTCCACCAACCGGGGGAAAGCCTCGTGACTCACCCTGTATAATGCTACTTTGATTATTATGGTTACTTCCTGACTTCAGCTGTCTTTCACGTTATTGACTGACTTCTGTCTTAATGTTGACTTGGGATTATAGAGTAATTCTTTTGAAATGAGAGATTTCTCTTCAACGGTTATGAGAATATCCGTGAGATTATCAGGTTTATCAAAGAACTCGTGTTTTTAGGGACAATCCCAAAGAAAGCAGATGTTGACAGATTTGAAAATTACCGAACTATCAGTTTAATAAGTCACAGCTGCAAAATACTAACACGCATTCTTTACAGACGAATGGAAAAACTGGTAGAAGCCGACCTCGGGGAAGATCAGTTCGGATTCCGTAGAAATGTTGGAACACGTGAGGCAATACTGACCCTACGAATTATCTTAGAAAATAGATTAAGGAAAGGCAAATCTACGTTTCTAGCATTTGTAGACTTAGAGAAAGCTTTTGACAATGTTGATTGGAATACTCTCTTTCAAATTCTGAAGGTGGCAGGGGTAAAATACAGGGAGCCAAAGGCTATTTACAATTTGTACAGACAGCAGATGGCAGTTATAAGAGTTGAGGGGCATGAAAGGGAAGCAGTGGTTGGGAAGGGAGTGAGACAGGGTGGTACCCTCTCCCCGATTCTATTCAATCTGTGTATTGAGCAAGCAGTAAAGGAAACAAAAGAAAAGTTCGGAGTAGGTACTGAAATCCATGGAGAAGAAATAAAAACTTTGAGGTTCGCCGATGACATTGTAATTCTGTCAGAGACGGCAAAGAACTTGGAAGAGCAGTTGAACTGAATGAATGGACAGTGTCTTGAAAGGAGGATATAAGGTGAACATCAACAAAAGCAAAACGAGGATAATGGAATGTAGTCGAATTAATTCGGGTGATGCTGAGGGAATTAGATTAGGAAATGAGAGGCTTAAAGTTGTAAAGGAGTTTTGCTATTTGGGGAGCAAAATAACTGATGACGGTTTGCGAGTGCGACATTCATTTCTGCAGTGACTTTTGCTACCGTAGTCCTGTTTATTTTCGTCCTAGTCCCTCTTTAACGACCATCTGTAAGAATTACTCAACACACACATTCGTAAAAGCTGGGATCCGAACAGCAGTTAAGTGTTGCGGCGTTCAATATAACCGAAACTACCATAAGCGCTTCGTTCGCGACATTTTTCAACGGACCAATCGCTTGTTTCTTTCGTTACACTTGACACGTCGCGCCCATTGTTATAGACGATCAAAGGGCAATTAATACTGTTACAAAATTTGGAGTAGGAATTGAAATACGACGAGAAGAAATAAAAACTCTGTGGCTTGCCGATGACATCATAATCCTGTCAGAGACAGCAAAGGACTTGGAAGAATAGTCGAACGGAATGGATAGTGTCTTGAAAGACGGATATATGATGAATATCAACAAAAGCAAAACGAGGATAATGGAATGTAGTCAAAATAAATCATGTGATCCTGACGGAATTAGATTAAGAAATTTGGCGCTTAAAACAGTAAATGAGTTTTGTTATTTCGGAAGCAAAATAACTGACGATAGACGAAGTAGAGAGGATATAAAATGTAGACTGGCAATGGCAAGGAAATCGTTTCTGAAGAAGAGAAATTTGTTAACATCGAGTATAGATTTAAGTGTCAGGAAGTCGTTTCTCAAAGTATTTGTATGGAGTGTAGCCATGTATGCAAGTGAAACATGGGCGATAAATAGTTGGGACAAGAAGAGAATAGAAGCTTTCGAAATGTGGTGCTACAGAAGAATGCTGAAGATTAAATGGGTAGATCACATAACTAATGAGGAGGTATTGAATAGGATTGGGGAGAAGAGGAGTTTGTGGCACGACTAGAAGAAGAGACCGGTTGGTAGGACATGTTCTGAGGCATCGAGGGATCACCAATTTTCTATTGGAGGGCAGCGTGGAGGGTAAAAATCGTAGAGGGAGACCAAGAGATGAATACACTAAACAGATTCAGAAGGATGTAGGTTGCAGTAGGTACTGGGAGACGAAGAAGCTTGCACAGCATAGGGTAGCATGGAGAGCTGCATCAAACCAGTCTCAGGACTGAAGACCACATCAACAACAACAACAAGATTTTTAAGTTTCTTTCCACATGTCATCTATAAAATACTAAATCTGTAAAACCGTCAGGCCTGCCCCTTACTCGTTAAACACGCTGATCTCCAAAACTAATAAACTAATTTCCTTGGGATTTGCGCAGGTAACTTAAGCGTAGTTTTGGCTCCGTATGGGCTCCATTTCATCAAAATGGATTACGGAAAAAAGATATCCTTGTATATTATAAAAATAGGTATGTTTCACATCTCCTCGGAAATCACTGGACCGATTTCAACCAAACTTGGTGCAGATACCACTTATCGCCTGGAAAGAATTGCTGTGGGGATAAGAACCACCTGTCTATCAGAAGGGGGGTGAAAAGGAAGCGAGAACTTCCAGGTTTTGTTGATTCAGTACTTGAGAACGACAGCACTCAGTGGCCTCAAACAAGCTTTACACTTAATTTCAAACTTTTACGAAGTTTTCTTCTCGCTGACTCCGTCCTCCACAAAAAGATGAAAGGAAGAAAAGTTTATCGCTTACTTCATTTTTCGCTGTCGATTTCTAATTTATTACTTCTTTGCTTCTAACTGTATTCGCGACACAGTTTTCAGACAGTGTCCACATGTACCACTGAATGTATCTGCAAAATTATATCAATGTACGACACAGAGTTCAGGAAATATGACGTCACAAACAACGATATGCGTGAAAAACTGCTGTATCATGGATGGTATTTGTGTTTATTATTGCTAACACGCTGCACCGATTTCGATGACATTTAGTAATAAGCTAGCCTGAAACCTGAGGAGGTGCATAGGTTACTTTAGAAGGCGTGCGGTACAAGATACTGATTTCAAGAAAATTACGCGAATAAAGGAAAACTATTTACTCTCAGAAAAAGCTCTAAACTCTTTTACTTTGGAACTTTAGCTATTTGTGAAAATTGCTTTATTGGTTGATACGTGCTACGTGATACGATTCAAGGTAGTGAATACAGCGCTTATACAGTGCCAGACACGTAAGGACAGCTGATGTTGTTGCACTTACAGTAGCTTCCTATATACACTACTGGCCATCAAAATTGCTACACCAGGGAGAAACGCAGATGATAAACTGGTATTCACTGGACAAATATACTAGAACTGACATGTGCTTACATTTTCACGCAATTTGGGTGTATAGATCCTGAGAAATCAGTACCCAGAACAACCACCTCTGGCCGTAATAACGGCCTTGATACGCCTGGGCATTGACTCAAACAGAGCTTTGATGGCGTGTACAGGTACAGCTGCCTATGCAGCTTCAACACGATACCACAGTTCATCACGAGTAGTGACTAGCGTATTGTGACGAGCCAGTTGCTCGGCCACCATTGAACAGACGTTTTCAGTTGGTGAGAGATCTGGAGAATGTGCTTGCCAGGCCAGCAGTGGAACATTTTCTGTATGCAGAAAGTCCCGTACATGACCTGCAACATGCGGTCGTGCATTATCCTGCTGAAATGTAGGGTTTCGTAGGGCTTGAATGAAGGGTAGAGCCACGGGTCGTAACACATCTGAAATGTAACGTCCACTGTTCAAAGTGCCGTCAAAGCGGACAAAAGGTGACCGAGACGTGTAACCAATGGCACCCCATACCATCACGCCGGGTGATAACGCCAGTATGGCGATGACGAATACACGCTTCCAATGTGCGTTCACCACGATGTCGCCAAACACGGATGCGACCATCATGATGCTGTAAACAGAACCCGGATTCATTCGAAAGAATGACGTTTTGGTATTCGTGCACCCAGGTTCGTCGTTGAGTACACCATCGCAGGCGCCCCTGTCTGTGATGCAGCGTCAAGGGTAACCGCAGCCATGTTCTCCGAGCTGATACTCCGTGCTGCTGCAAACGTCGTCCAACTGTTCGTGCAGATGATTGTTGTCTGGAAACGTCCCCATCTGTTGACTCAGGGATCGAGACGTGGCTGCACGATCCGTTACAGCCATGCGGATAAGATGCCTGTCATCTCGACTGCTAGTGATACGAGACCGTTGGGATCCAGCACGGCGTTCCGCATTACCCTCCTGAACCCACCGATTCCATATTCTGCTAACAGTCATTGGATCTCGACCAACGCGAGCAGCAGTGTCGCGATACGATAAACCGCAGTCGTGGTAAGCTACAATGCGACCTTTATCAAAGTCCGGAACGTGATGGTACGTATTTCTCCTCCTTACACGAGGAAGCACAACAAAGTTTCACCAGGCAACGCTGGTCAACTGCTGTTTGTGTATGAGAAATCGGTTGTAAACTTTCCTCATGTCAGCACGTTGTAGGTGTCGCCACCGGCGCCAACCTTGTGCGAATGCTCTGAAAAGCTAATCAGTTGGATATCACAGCATCTTCTCCCTCTCGGTTAAATTTCGCGTCTGTAGCACGTCATCTTCGTGGTGTAGCAATTTTAATGTTCAGTGGTGCATATAGTCAGACTGTGCAGGAGATGACAAGTTACCCACCGCAAAGTGCGCTATGATGCGGAATTATATGGCATTCTTATGGCTCTGCAGACATCACCGTACAAGGTTTCCTGTCTGTTCCGGCTCGCTTAGTGCTCTGCAAGCACGTCGCTAAATGTATCCAGTAGACCAGCTGATTCAGCCCATCCATGACTGCTTGCAGCGGCTCCAACACCGTGGCGAGGAGTTGATCCTTTGCTGGGTACCTGGCCGCATCGGGATATGAGGAAACGACATGGCCGACAAGGCGGCCGAGAAAACGTGTAAGGACGGTGCTGTCCGTAAATGGCCCACCCCTTTACTCGCCATGATCTCATTTTCTGACAGACGCATCGTGCGCATGTGAGGTACTGAATGGTTGCAGCTGAGAGAAAACAAACTACGGTCGCTCAAATCGACCGCAAAAGACTTGGCGGACTTCATGTCAGCCACACCGCTGGACGGAAGTTCTGCTCACCAGACTGCGGATCGGACACAGCCCTTTTACCCAAGGCTTCCTCCACCGGCGGGAGGATCCACCGTTCTGTGAAGTTTGTGGTGTGCCGCTTTCAGTTCAGCATATTTTGGCAACGTGTGTCCTATATACTGGTATTAGGGCAGTCCCAAGTCTCGCTGGAGATCTGCCCACCATCCTCACAGATACTGATTCCAGTGTTACAAGACTGGTGAAATTTTGTGAACTGCCAGGCCCCTAAATTGGGGTGGAAGGGAGACAGACTTTACTACATTATAAACTGCTTCGCATGTGGGGACAGCCTTCGTCCCCACCCATGAGATTGGCATGGTGATTTTCCGTCAGTGCGCTGATGGCCATGATTTTGAGCGCCCCTGACCTCAAATAATAATAATAATAATAATAATCAAAGTGCGCTGCATGTAAATCTTCATTTAGTGTGTCCTTGTTCATGTAGGCATCCCTGGTGCCAGCTTTTAGCCACATAATTTCGATTTTATTATGTACTGCGTTAGCTGTGGCTTTTTTATTTCGCGATTTTGACTTTTGCGTAATTCCAAGATTGCGGGGGGGGGGGGGGGGGTTGAAAAGGAAGCGCGAGTACTCAGATTTTGTTAATGGTGTCGTCGATTAACACCGTTCCTCACAAGCGACTTCTAATCAAGCTGCGGGCCTATGGGGTATCGTCTCAGTCGTGCGACTGGATTCGTGATTTCCTGTCAGGAAGATCGCAGTTCGTAGTAATAGACGGCAAATCATCGAGTAAAACTGAAGTGATATCAGGTGTTCCCCAGGGAAGCGTCCTGGGACCTCTGCTGTTCCTTATCTATATAAATGACCTGCGTGACAATCTGAGCAGTTCTCTTACGTTGTTCGCAGATGATGTTGTAATTTACCGTCTAGTAAGGTCATCCGAAGACCAGTATCAGTTGCAAAGCGATTTAGAAAAGATTGCTGTATGGTGTGGCAGGTGGCAGTTGACGCTAAATAACGAAAAGTGTGAGGTCGTCCACACGAGTTCCAAAAGAAATCCGTTGGAATTCGATTACTCGATAAATAGTACAATTCTCAAGGCTGTCAATTCAATTAAGTACCTGGGTGTTAAAATTACGAACAATTTCAGTCGGAAAGACCACATAGATAATACTGTGGGGAAGGCGAGGCACACGTTGCGTTTCATTGGCAGGACACTTAGAAGATGCAACAAGTCCACTAAAGAGACAGCTGACACTATACTCGTTCGTCCTCTGTTAGAATATTGCTGCGCGGTGTGGGATCCTCACCAGGCGGGATTGACAAAGGATATCGAAAGGGTGCAAAAAAAAGGGCAGCTCGTTTTGTATTATCACGTAATAGGGGAGAGAGTGTGGCAGATATGATACGCGAGTTGGGATGGAAGTCATTAAAGCAAAGACGTTTTTCGTTGCGGCGAGATATATTTACGAAATTTCACTCACCAACTTTCTCTTCCGAATGCGAAAATATTTTGTTGAGCCCAACCTCAATAGGTAGGAATGATCATCAAAATAAAATAAGAGAAATCAGAGCTCGAACAGAAAGGTTTAGGTGTTCGTTTTTCCCGCGCGCTGTTCGGGAGTGGAATGGTAGAGAGATAGTATGATTGTGGTTTGATGAACCCTCTGCCAAGCACTTAAATGTGAATTGCAGAGCAGTCATGTAGATGTAGATGTAACTACGCGAGACGTCATGCAACGTCTGGAGGGAACCAATCTTGCTGAAGAAGAAAGACGACGAAGAGATGAAAAGGGGAAGAAAGTGTTAGTGGTGCGGAAGGACTCAGTTTGATTCCTCTTACCTCTTCAGATTTCCTTTTGTGTTACGGAGGTGTGGAGTGGGGTCAGGGCAGATGAGGAGCCACTTGGATAAGCGGTGGCGTCATCGGGCTCCGCCTACTGGCTGTAACGGCTGGAGCGACCAGCGACACGCCATCCACGTGTTCCACGATCATAGATCGCTCGTCGTACTGCCTTCTAGGCAGCAGTCGGCCAGACTGGAACAGTCGTAAGGCTTAACGCGTGAGTCGTGTTTACGTCGTTTGTATTTTGATATTAGCATTCCTTCTGAAATTCAGTTTTACATCACTTTCTCATTAATTTTAGTTTTTAATTTCCAGTTCATTGAAGTAAGCCGTCTTTCACCGCCTGACACGGCACCAGTTTTACTGTAGGCCACATACTCATCGCGAGAGAATTCAGTAGCTGTGTTGATATTTCAAAAACGCTGCGTAGCATTCGTTTATCCGTCTCAGTTGCACACTTTACAGGGTACGATTAGTTGTGATCGCACTCGATCGTCTTCAGACCTATGCAGCCTGTACTCTCTATACAGGAACTACACACCAGAATACTTTGTAAATTGTGACTCAAATTCTGGATCCTAAATTTCAAAAATGGTTCAAATGGCTCTGAGCACTTGGGACTTAAAATAAACGTCTGAGGTCATCAGTCGCCTAGAACTTAGAACTAATTAAACCTAACTAACCTAAGGACATCACAGACATCCATGCCCGAGGCAGGATACAAACCTGCGACCGTAGCTGTCGCGCGGTTTCAGACTGAAGCGCTTAGAACCACTCGGTCACAGCGGCCGGCGATTCTCAATTTCTTCCGTGTCGACTGCCCATTCTTCTTCTGTGACGTCATGAGACAATTCCGCCTCCACGTACAGACCTTTTAAAGTACTACGAAAAGTAATGCCTCCGAAATTTTTACGTGACTCGTTTTAAAGCAAAACAAACGTTATTTACATTCTACGTCTTTCAATCTTCATCTGTACACATTTGCAGCACCCTGCCGCTAGAGGGCTCCGGTTGGTAACATGGCGGTGTGTAACATTACTGTGTCGGTGTGTGGGAAACAGCGGGCTGTAATCGAGTTTCGTATTCCATGAGTTCGTCCACACATGGAGAACTTCCTCTTTCAGCACGACAATGTCAGACCACACACGACTGCTGCGACATCTGCAACAACCCGACGCCTTGTGTTCACTGCCAGAGATCATCCTCCGTGCTGTATCAACTTGGTCGTGTTTCCGTAACTTAAAGAACACCTTTGAGGAAATTTTAATAAACATTTTTGGAACAGCGATCAAAAAATTTTTAAAAAATTTTTGTTTTTAAAATTCAGTCTTCATCGCACCATGTATCTTACAAGAACTTACGTCACCGGTAATTTAATTTAGAGAGTAATAGAAACCTTACTAGATTGACAATAAAACATTAGAAAATGCTTATAAGGATAAAATACAGTAATACTTGTTATACCCATGGCATTCATCGAAGATGGCAGGTGGAGCACTCTTCTCAGCTGCTGTGATGTCAACTGGTGCCAGCAAGTGACGGGCATACCCTTAAATACGAAGATGCTCCGCTTACAGCTTCTCCCTCTACCTCACGTCAACAAATCAGTGTAAAACGGGTTCACATAATCGTCAAAACGTAAAAAACAGAGTACAATAATAACATAAAAATAGTTATGTATAAAATATCTCTTTACAACCATGGAACTACTACAGTATTGTATAAAATATCAATTAAAAGCTTTAAAATAACTGTACAGACGATATAGACTCAGTATGCTCTCTATGGGCTAAGGTGGTACTAGCACAGTGGTTTCAAAGTCAACGATGTTGTGAAGGTCTTTGGCATTGCGGCATCATATCGATATGTGAGTTGTGACTCGACTGCAAGTATCCACCTATACTAAATTCAGTCTGTCTGTCTTATATTAACTTTATTTGCCACTGGTGATATATGTAATAATGGAATGATCAGCTGCAGACTGCTATGATATTACATACACATTTTAAAATGACGTAAAACTGATTTATTAAAAAATGAAGTCATATTTCCTAATATTTCTAGTAGGAAGTTTAAGATTGTGATATAAACATTTACGTACTATTCTAAGGTACGTTTCTGCCATGGATACAACTGGGTCCTGTGATTTTTCTGAGCAAAAGATTTCCAGCACCTTTGAGGAGTTCGCTCTGATAGTTATGAAGCGGTGCACTCAGAGGTGAAGCCGTGGCTCCGTCAAAAAGTGTCGAACGTCCTATAGTGGCGGTATCAAGGAACTGCTGTCTCGTTGGGAGAAATGTGTTCGTCTAAGAAATAAATATGTAGATATGAAGTATAAAGACGTACAACGTTAGTAAACTATGCCTTAATCTACATCTACATCCATATTCCGCAAGCCACCTGACGGTGTGTGGCGGAGGGTACCTTGAGTACCTCTATCGGTTCTCCCTTCTCCAGTCTCGTATTGTTCGTGGAAAGAAGGATTGTCGGTATGCTTCTGTGTGGGCTCTAATCTCTCTGATTTTATCCTCATGGTCTCTTTGCGAGATATACGTAGGAGGGAGCAATATACTGCTTGACTCCTCGGTGAAGGTATGTTCTTGAAACTTCAACAAAATCCCGTACCGAGCTACTGAGCGTCTCTCCTGCAGAGTCTTCCACTGGAGTTTACCTATAATCTCCGTAATGCTTTCGCGATTACTAAATGATCCTGTAACGAAGCGCGCTGCTCTCCGTTGGATCTTCTCTCTCTCTCTCTTCTATCAACCCTATCTGGTACGGATCCCACACCAGTGAACAGTATTCAAGCAGTGGGCGAACAAGTGTACTGTAATCTACTTCCTTTGTTTTCGGACTGCATTTCCTTAGGATTCTTCCAACGAATCCGTCTGGCATCTGCTTTACTGGCCATTAATTTTATGTGATCATTCCATTTTAAATGACTCCTAATGCGTACTCCCAGATAATTTATGGAATTAACTGCTTCCAGTTGCTGACCTGCTATATTGTAGCTAAATGATAAGGGATCTTTCTATGTATTCACAGCACATAAAACTTGTCTACACTGAGATTCAATTTGTCATTCCCTGCACCGTGCATCAATTAGTTGCAGATCCTCCTGCATTTCAGTACAATTTTCCATTGTTACAACCTCTCGATATACCACACCATCATCCGCAAAAAGCCTCAGTGAACTTCCGATGTCATCCACAAGGTCATTTATGTATATTGTGAATAGCAACGGTCCTTCGACACTCCCCTGCGGCACACCTGAAATCACTCTTACTTCGTAAAACTTCTCTCCATTCAGAATGACACGCTGCGTTCTGTTATCTAGGAACTCTTCAATCCAATCACACAATTGGTCTGATGGTCCATATGCTCTTACTTTTCGTTAAACGAGTGTGGGGAAATGTATCAGACGCCTCGTGGAAGTCAAGAAACACGGCATCTACCTGGGAAACCGTGTCTGTGGCCCTCTGAGTCTCGTGGACGAATAGCGCGAGCTGTGTTTCACACGATCGTCTTTTTCGAAACCCATGGTGATTCCTACAGAGTAGATTTCTAGTGTCCAGAAAAGTCATTGTACTCTAACATAATATGTGTTCCAAAATTCTACAACTGATAGATGTTAGAGATATAGGTCTATAGTTCTGCACATCTGTTCGACGTCCCTTCTTGAAAACGGGGATGACCTGTGCCCTTTTCCAATCCTTTGGAACGCTACGCTCTTCTAGAGACCTACGGTACACCGCTGCAAGAAGGGGGGCAAGTTCCTTCGCGTACTCTGTGTAAAATCGAACTGGTATCGCATCAGGTCCAGCGGCCTTTCCTCTTTTGAGCGATTCTAATTGTTTCTCTATCCCTCTGTCGTCTATTTCGATATCTATCATTTTGTCATTTGTGCGACAATGTAGAGAAGGAACTACAGTGCAGCCTTCCTCTGTGAAACAGCTTTGGAAAAAGACATTTATTTTGAAAGTTTCAAGAATTTTCACGTAAAACATTCGAAGGCGTTACGTGCCAGCACGTCCTCCTACGTTTTCAACCTATTCTCTGTCTCTACTATGCATTCAATAGTAGAATTCCTCTTACACTATTAATGTTGATGCCTGTGGTTTTAATTTCACTAAAGTTTGTTTCTATTTGTCTATATCCTCAATCAGTCCTTCCGAGAACCATTCCTTTTTCGATTTGCTTTAATTTTTCCTGCAGCCGTTTCGCCTTGGCTTCCCTACTCTCTTAGTATGGGCACTAAAGACGTGTGGATACCGTATGCCTATATCATCATCCCATCACTACCAGCACCACCAACACGACGATGGTTCAGTCCTCTGGTAGCCGCTTGTGAATGTGGGCGGCTTGCCAGCGGCTGCTCCCCCCCAGACCGAAGAAAGCCCGAGCCATATCACGGACAAAAAAAGGCTGGTTTCCTTTTTCGTATTTTACGCTCTTGTCTGGCGTCTCGGCAAAGGCGATGCCGTCAGGCGTAACAAGACTTCGCTCTGAAGTAGGATAAGGGAAAAGAAGTGTATGCAGTGTCGGGAGGGGGGGGGGGGAGATGGGCCATCCCGTACGGCGTACAGTATAGTTATTACACTGAAGCGCCAAAGAAACTGGTATAGGGGTGCGTATTGAAATGGAGAGATATGTAAACAGGTAGAATACGGCGCTGCCATCGGCAACACCTTTATGAGGCAACAAGTGTCTGGCGCACTTGTTACATCGGTTACTGCTGCTACAATGGCAGGTTATCAAGATTTAAGTGAGTTTGGCAGTGGTGGTATAGTCGGCGCACGAGCGACGGGACACAGCATCTCCGAGGTTGCGATGAAGTGGGGATTTTCTCGTACATTTCACGAGTGTAATTGACCTCGGGGAAGATCAGTTTGGATTCCGTAGAAATATTGGAACACGTGAGGCAATACTGACCCTACGACATATCTTAGAAACTAGATTAAGGAAAGGCAAACCCACGTTTCCAGCATTTGTAGACATAGAAAAAGCTTTTGACAATGTTAACTGGAATACTCTGTTTCAAATTCTGAAGGTGGCAGGGGTAAATACAGGGAGCGAAAGGCTATTTACAATTTGTACAGAAACCAGATGGCAGTTATAAGAGTCGAGGGACATGAAAGGGAAGCTGTAGTTGGGAAGGGAGTGAGACAGGGTTGTAGGCTCTCTCCGATGTTATTCATTCTATATATTGAGCAAGCAGTGAAAGAAACAAAGGAAAAATTTGGAGTAGGTATTAAAGTCCATGGATAATAAATAAAAATTTTGAGGTTCGCCGATGACATTGTAATTCTGTCACAGACAGCAAAGGACTTGGAAGAGCAGTTGAACGGAGTGGACGGTGTCTTGAAGGGTGGATGTAAGATGAACATCAACAAAAGCAAAACGAGGATAATGGAATGTAGTCGAATTAAATCAGGTGATGCTGAAGGAATTAAATTAGGAAATGAGACACTTAAAGTAGTAAAGGAGTGTTGCTATTTGGGGAGCAAAATAACTGATGATGGTCGAAGTAGAGAGGATATAAAATGTAGACTGGCAATGGCAAGGAAAGTGTTTCTGAAGAAGAGAAATTTGTTAACATCGAGTGCAGATTTAAGTGTCAGGAAGTCGTTTCTGAAAGTATTTGTATGGAGTGTAGCCATGTATGGAAGTGAAACATGACGATAAATAGTTTAGACAAGAAGAGAATAGAAGCTTTTGAAATGTGGTGCTACAGAAGAATGCTGAAGATTAGATGGGTAGATCACATAACTAATGAGGAGGTATTGAATAGGATTGGGGAGAAGAGGAGCTTGTGGCACAACTTGACTAGAAGAAGGGGTCAGTTGGTAGGACATGGTCTGAGGCATCAAGGAATCACCAATTTAGTATTGAAGGGCAGCGTGGAGGGTAAAAATCGTAGAGGGAGACCAAGAGATGAATACACTAAGCAGATTCAGAAGGATGTAGCTTGCAGTAGTTACTGGGATATGAAGCAGCTTGCCCAGGGTAGAGCAGTATGGAGAGCTGCATCAAACCAGTCTCAGGACTGAAGCGCACAACAACAACCGTGATTATCAAGAATCCGGCAAAACATCAAATCTCCGATGTTGCTGAGGCCGGAAAAAGATCCTGCAAGAACGGGACCAACGCCGACTGAAGAGAATCGCCCAGCGTGACAGAAGTGCAACCCTTCCGCAAACTGCTGCAGATTTCAGTGCTGTGCCATCAACAAGTGCAGGTGTGCAAACCATTCAACGAAACATCACCGATATGGGCTTTCGGAGCCGAAGGCCCACTTGTGTACCCTTGATGACTGCACGACACAAAGCTTTACGCCTTGCCTGGGCCCGTCAACACCGACATTCGACTGTTGATAACTGGAAGCATGTTGCCTCGTCGGACGAGTCTCATTTCAGATTGTATCGAGCGGTAGGGAGAAAGCCTTATGAATCCATGGACCCTGCATGTCAGCAGGGGACTGTGGAGCGTGTGCAGTTGGAGTGCAATGGGACCCCTGATACGTCTAGATACGTCTCTGACAGGTGACACGTACGTAAGAACCTGCGTCCATTCATGTGCATTGTGGATTCCGACGGACTTGGACAATTCCGGCAGGACAATGCGACACCCGACACGTCCAGAATTGCTACAGAGTGCCTCCAGGAACACTCTTCCGAGTTTAAACACTTTCGATGGCCACCAAAGTCCCCAGGCACGAACGTTATTGAGCGTAACTTTGATGCATTGCAACTTGCTGTTCAGAATAGATCTCCATCCCCTCGTACTCTTACGGATTTATGGACAGCCGTGCAGGATTCACGGTGTCGATTCCTTCCAGCACTACTTCATACAGTAGTCGAGTCCATGCCAAGTCGTGTTGCGGCACATCTGCGTGCTGAAGGGGGCCCTACACGATATTAGACAGGTGTACCAGTTTCTTTGCCTCTTCAGTGTATCTCGGTATGAAGTCAGGATAGCTGTTGGGAACCTGTGGAGCGTCGGCGACGCCAGTAAACCGTTATTTCAGTACAGTTATTTATTCGTAATGTTTGAGCAAGTCGTCGTTCTCCTGCAGCAGCCTCGGCCGTTGCCAACTCAGCCACGTTCTGGATTCTAGCTGACGTCCGTCGAGTCAGCTCCGCGCCTGCACGCCCAGGAGGTGACGTCGCCAGCGACCCTGGCGGCGCGGGTTGCCTGGTGCCGGTAGTCGTGTGGTCGTATGATGCCCTCCTCACCGCTGGCAGGTTTCAGCATCCGAAGGCGCCCGATCGTTGAACAGGAACGTGGGCCCCAAGAGGCCATGTCGCTGGCAGCATTGGGCGATGTGGTGTCGGAAGACAGTTTCTGCATCAGTGGACGGTAGGCGGCGAGAAGAAAGAAGTTCATCAGGTGAAGGCAGCCATCATCTACGGCTAGTTCATAGACTATGCTGGAGCCTACTACAGTACTGTAGTGTAGTGAACACCAAGTCCTTTCATCCGTACATGTACTTTTTCATCATTACTAACTTTACGACAGGAGCGGGTATACAATGTAAAAGGCATATTACTATATACATAACTAGGTCTAGACTGGGACTTAGCATCTATTCCACAATGCCAGCTCTTGTGAGCGATGACGTCTCGGTCGGCGAATGATTCGAGTCCAGGTAGAGAGGCATTCTCACATCGGACAGTAGCTAGAGTAAACCATCCACTACCGGTACTCCCTGTGCCAGCATCATGACTGAAATTAACTCGACATCCACGGAAAAAAATTGGTCCATTGAGTATAACACTTCGTGCGGTTCCATTTGTGCCAAGTTTATTTTCGAGGCTTATTATGCGTTTGTAGACAGGTATGCGGTGGCGGCGTTGACGATACACACGTCGACGAGGCACAGTGCTTCAATGCTGTTGCAGCACTACAGTATCGTAATCATGAGATCGAGTGCTGTTACTGTGAATGCCACTGATCCTATTCATCGGCTCATGAAAAGAGCTCGAGAGTTGCAGTATTTGAACAGAGTCTATGACGCGAAGTTCGGTTCGTAATGACCGCAAGTGCCCTCCTTACTCTACATCTACACCTAAATGATTACTCTGCAATTCACATTTTAGTGCTTCGCAGAGGGTTCCTCGAACCACAATCATACTATCTCTCTACCATTCCACTCCCGAACAGCGCGCGGGAAAAACGAACACCTAAACCTTTCTGTTCGAGCTCTGATTTCTCTTATTTTATGTTGATGATCATTCCTACCTATGTAGGGCTCAACAAAATATTTTCGCATTGGGAAGAGAAAGTTGGAGACTGAAATTCCGTAAATAGATCTCGCCGCGACGAAAAACGTCTTTGCTTTAATGACTTCCATCCCAACTCGCGTATCATATCTGCCACACTCTCTCCTCTATTACGTGATCATACAAATCGAGCTGCCCTTTTTTGCAACCTTTCGAAGTCCTCCGTCAATCCCACCTGGTAAGGATCCCACACCGCGCAGCAATATTCTAACAGAGGACGAACGAGTGTAGTGTAAGCTGTCTCTTTAGTGGACTTGTTGCATCTTCTATGTGTCCTGCCAATGAAACGCAACCTTTGCCTCGCCTTCCCCACAATATTGTCTATGTGGTCTTTCCAACTGAAGTTGTTCGTTATTTTAACACCCAGGTACTTAGTTGAATTAACAGCCTTGAGAATTGTACTATTTATCGAGTAATCGAATTCCAACGGATTTCTTTTGGAACTCATGTGGATCACCTGACGCGTTTCGTTATTTAGCGTCAACTGCCACCTGCCACACCATACAGCAATCTTTTCTAAATCGCTTTGCAACTTATTCTGCTGCATTTAGAACTGCTGTGTCAGTCCCTCGCTACCTGCTCTTATAAAATGATGGAGGTTTTTGCAACATCCTTAAGAGCTACGAATATGCTTGTCTCGCTCCCTATTTTCTGCTGAGTGCTTATTCCTTACTCGGCAGACAGTGTCGTCGACCTGACCCACTTGGGACGTACTGGTTCGCTTCCTGCATCCTTCTGTGCTCCAGCATGACGTGAATTTACCCGAGGCAATTTAAGTGAGTTTTAATAAAAAAAAATTATCTTATTTCTACCCCTTAGTATTCTGTGGCTACTGGCCACCCGAACTCTCACAAGCATGCTCTGTTCGACACATTGTCAGTGTATCTCTCTCTCTCTCTCTCTCTCTCTCTCTCTCTCTCTCTCTCTCATGTACACTGGTTCTAATTAGTATAGTTATTAGAAAAATTTGTTTGAAATTGGAATATTGCACTACTAAATCGGCAAATATACTTTGTTGTAGTATTGGAGTGACGTAAAAAACGAAAGGAAAAGAAATATGAAAAATAAAACCATTCAGAATTTGCAAAGTCTTCACACTTTGTAGCACGATTCTGGTTTTCTAACACACAGAGATATCCTCCTCGAAGATGCCATCCCACGTCGTGGAAGGCAAGCATGAAGGGCTGCAGGGTTCGCAGGAGAGCTTCTGTAAAGTTTGGAAGGTAGGAGACGAGGTACTGGCAGAAGTAAAGCTGTGAGGACGGGGCGTGAGTCGTGCTTGGGTAGCTCAGTTAGTAGAGCACTTGCCCACGAGAGGCGAAGGTCCTGAGTTCGAGTCTCGGTCTGCGGCACACAGTTTTAATCTGCCAGGAAGTTTCACATCAGCGCACACTCCGCTGCAGAGTGAAAATCTGATTCTGGAAACATCCCCCAGGCTGTGGCTAAGCCATGTCTCCGCAGTATCATTTCTTTCCGGAGTGCCAGTTCTGCAAGGTTCGCAGGAGAGCTTCTGTTAAGTTTGGAAGGTAGGAGAGGAGGTACTGGCAGAAGTAAAGCTGTGAGGACAGGACGTGAGTCCTGCTTGGGTAGCTCAGCTGGTAGAGCACTTGCCCGCGAAAGGCAGAGGTCCCGAGTTCGAGTCTCGGTCCGGCACACAGTTTTAATCTGCCAGGAAGTTTCAGGGGTACACGTTGTTCACGGTAATGTTCACGCAGTCCACAGCTGTCACGGTGCCCCCATACAAGGCCAGGTGTGTGCCCCCCACAGCAAATTACTGCCCCCACCGAAGAGAACATGCGGAGCAGTTTTTCGCACAGGTGACTGGGTTCAAATGGTTCAAATGGCTCTGAGCACTATGGGACTTTACATCTATGGTCATCAGTCCCCTAGAACTTAGAACTACTTAAACCTAACTAACCTAAGGACAGCACACAACACCCAGCCACCACGAGGCAGAGAAAATCCCTGACCCCGCCGGGAATCGAACCCGGGAACCCGGGCGTGGGAAGCGAGAACGCTACCGCACGAACACGAGATGCAGGCATTTAGGTACAGCCGTAGACCCGATGTTGCAAGGAACGTAATATATTTGACCAGGCGACATCTTTCCAATGCTCCAAGGTCCAGACTCCTTGACTGTGTGCGCACTCTATTTTTAATTGAAGATGTCGTTGGGTCAACTTTCGAACACATACGAGGATGCTGCGGAGCCTCGTGTTCCACAATGTTTGCTGGAAGGTGTGTTCTGAAGCAGGTTTGTATTCCACCGGTACATCTGTCACCCATTACCGCCTACGTAACTTCACTGTATGTATGGGGCTTCGTCCACGTTCTGTCACAAGGTCCAACACTTCATCGCTAACTCGTGGTTGTACCATCATTTAACCATCTCCCATACATGCTCACGACAGTAGCACATGACCAAGCCAATCACCTATGACACTTCCATTTCCAAGATGTTCATTCCAAGGCACTGGGCTACAGCAATGTGTCCCTTGTGAAAGTGACTTATGTCACAGGCTTTACCTCTCTGTGGCCTCGTATCCTCGTTTAAACATTGCCCATTTCGTCTCCGCTCCGCTTCCACACTGAGACGACAAAAGTCGTGGGATAGCTCCAAGTATCGTGTCGGACCTCCTTTTGCCACCGGCGTAATGCGGCAACTCGACCTGGCATGTGTTCAACAAGTCGTCTGATGTGCCCTGTAGAGATACTGAGACGTAATGCCTCTGCAGCTGTCCATAACTGCGAAACTGTCGCCGGTGCAGCATTTTGTGCACCAACTGACCTCTGGATAAAGTCCCATGTCGGGCGATCTGGGTGGTGAAATGAGCTAGGTTTTTCCAGAATGTTGTTCAGATCAATTACGAAAAACTTTGGCTGGTTTCTTGGCGCATTGTCCTCCATAAAAATTCCATCGTTCTTTGGAACATGAACTCCATGAATGAATGGCTGCAAATAGTCTCCAGGTAGCCGAACATAAGCATTGCCAGTCAATGATCAGTTCAGTTGGACTACAGGACCCAGTCCATTCCACGTAAGCAGAGTCCATATCATTATCGAACCACTACTCTCTTTCAAATTCTGAAGGCGGCAGCGGTAAAATACAGGGAGCGAAAGGCTATTTACAATTTGTACAGAAACCAGATGGGAATTACGAGGTGCATTCAAGTTCTAAGGCCTCCGATTTTTTTTCTCCGGACTGGAAAGAGATAGAAACGTGCGCATTGTTTTAAAATGAGGCCACGTTCATTGTCAATACGTCCCAGAGATGGCAGCACCGTACAGCAGATGGAATGTTACTGCCAGCGGCGACAATGAGAACTGTTTTAAATACTTAAAATGGCGACGTTTTCCGTACTTGAACAGCGTGCAATCATTCGTTTTCTGAATTTGCGTGGTGTGAAACCAATTGAAATTCATCGACAGTTGAAGGAGACATGTGGTATGGAGTTATGGATGTGTCGAAAGTGCGTTCGTGGGTACGACAATTTAATGAAGGCAGAACATCGTGTGACAACAAACCGAAACAACCTCGGGCTCGCACTAGCCAGTCTGACGACATGATCGAGAAAGTGGAGAGAATTGTTTTGGGGGATCGCCGAATGACTGTTGAACAGATCGCCTCCAGAGTTGGCATTTCTGTGGGTTCTGTGCACACAATCCTGCTTGACGACCTGAAAATGCGAAAAGTGTCATCCAGGTGGGTGCCATGAATGCTGACGGACGACCACATGGCTGCCCGTGTGGCATGTTGCCAAGCAATGTTGACGCGCAACGACAGCATGAATGGCACTTTCTTTTCGTCGGTTGTGACAATGGATGAGACGTGGATGCCATTTTTCAATCCAGAAACAAAGCGCCAGTCAGCTCAATGGAAGCACACAGATTCACCGCCACCAAAAAAATTTCGGGTAACCGCCAGTGCTGAAAAAATGATGGTGTCCATGTTCTGGGACAGCGAGGGCGTAATCCTTACCCATTGCGTTCCAAAGGGCACTACGGTAACAGGTGCATCCTACGAAAATGTTTTGAAGAACAAATTCCTTCCTGCACTGCAACAAAAACGTCCGGGAAGGGCTATGCGTGTGCTGTTTCACCAAGACAACGCACCCGCACATCGAGCTAACGTTATGCAACAGTTTCTTCGTGATAACAACTTTGAAGTGATTCCTCATGTTCCCTACTCACCTGACCTGGCTCCTAGTGACTTTTGGCTTTTTCCAACAATGGAAGACACTCTCTGTGGCCGCACATTCACCAGCCTTGCTGCTATTGCCTCAGCGATTTTCCAGTGGTCAAAACAGACTCCTATAGAAGCCTTCGCCGCTGCAATGGAATCATGGCGTCAGCGTTGTGAGAAATGTGTACGTCTGCAGGGCGGTTACGTCGAGAAGTAACGCCAGTTTCATCGATTTCGGGTGAGTAGTTAATTAGATAAAAATCGGAGGCCTTAGAACTTGAATGCACCTCGTATAACAGTCGAGGGACACGAAAGAGAAGGAGTGGTTGGGAAGGGAGTGAGAGAGGGCTGTAGCCTCTCCGTGATGTTATTCAATCTGTATATTGAGCAAGCAGTAAAAGAAACAAAAGAAAAATTCGGAGTAGGTATTAAAACCCATGGAGAAGAAATAAAAACTTTGAGGTTCGCCGATGACATTGTAATTCTGTCAGAGACAGCAAAGGACTTCGAAGAGCAGCTGAACTGAATGAATGGACAGTGTCTTGAAAGGAGGATACAAGATGAACATGAACAAAAGCAAAACGAGGATAATGGAATGTAATCGAATTAAGTCGGGTGATGCTGAGGGAATTAGATTAGGAAATGAGACACTTGAAGTAGTAAAGGAGTTTTGCTATTTGGGGAGCAAAATAAGTGATGACGGTCGAAGTAGAGAGGATGTAGACTGGCAATGGCAAGGAAAGCGTTTCTGAAGAAGAGAAATTTGTTAACATCGAGTATTGACTTAAGAGTCAGGAAGTCGTTTCTGAAAGTATTTGTATGGAGTGTAGCCATGTATGCAAGTGAAACATGGACGATAAATGGTTTAGACAAGAAGTGAATAGTAGCTTTCGAAATGTGGTGCTACAGAAGAATGCTGAAGATTAGATGGGTAGATCACGTAACTAATGAGGAGGTATAGAATTGGGGGGGAAGAGGAGTTTGTGGCACAACGTGACAAGAAGAAGGGACCGGTTGGTAGGACATGTTCTGAGGCATCAAGGGATCAGAAATTTAGCATTGGAGGGCAGCGTGGAGGGTAAAAATCGTAGGGGGAGACCAAGAGATGAATACACTAAGCAGATTCAGAAGGACGTAGGCTGCAGTAAGTACTGGGAGATGAAGCAGCTTGCACAGGATAGAGTAGCACGGAGAGCTGCGTCAAACCAGTCTCAGGACTGAAGACCACAACGACAACAACAATAACCATTATGGAACCACCACTAGAAAGCACAGCGCCTTGCTGACAACTTGGGTCCGTGGCTTCATGGGATCTGCGCCACGCTCTAGCCCTACCGTCAGCTTTAGCAACTGAAATCGGGACACGTTTGGCCAGGAATGCTTTTCCAGTCGTTTGGGGGTCCAACCGATATGGTCAGGAGCCCGGGAGAGGCGCTGCGGAGGATGCCGCGCTTTTATGAAAGGCATTCGCTTCGGTTGTCTGCTGCCACAGCCCAATGATGCCCAATTTCGCCACACTGTCCTAATGTGTACGTTCGTCGTACATCCTACAGTGATTTCCTGCGGTTACCTCAAGCAGTGCTGTTTGTCTGTTAGGCCTGACAACTCTACGCAGACGCCGCTGCTCTCGGTCGTTAAGTGAAGGCCGCCTGCCACTGCGTTGTCCGTCGTGGGAGGTAATGGCTGAAGTTTGGTAACCTCGGCACACTCTTGACACTGTGGATTGCGGAGTACTGAATTCCCTAATGATTTCTGGAATGGAAAATCTGATGCGTGTAGTTCGAACTACCATTCCGCATCCATAATCACGTGTGAAATCTTTTCACGTGAATCACTTCTCCGCGAATGCACAGCCCTTTCATACCTTGTCCCTGCAATAGCTACTGCAGTCAACTGTTTGCGTGCGTATCGCTATCCCACGGCTTTGGTCACCTCTGAATGTACTTTCTTACTGCACCACTTACCTGCAGTGGTGTCAGGCGGCATTAATTCTAGCAGTGAGCAGTGGTAATAATGAACATTAGTTTTGCATACACAAGCTATAAAAGGGCAGCCCTTGGGCGGAGCTAGCTGTCATTTATACTCAGGTGATATATATATATATGCTCTACTGATATAAATGGAAGCTGTTTATATGTGGTGGTCACTGGTTTATTTTGTGGTTACAGAGACCATGCGACCTAGCGAGTGTCCTGTAGTGGAGCGACGCGTCGACATCCCCATCAAGTGCAAGGAGCTGGAGCTGGAACTCCTCAAGAGCTGCGTGGAGCACACGGCCGTCGTGGTCATCAACAGGCTCCAGCAGGTAAGCGTGCCACGGCACTTCCTGGCGCAGCATAAGCCCGTTCCAGGTACTAGCTACCTTGAAACATCATACACCAACATGCATTGTTCATCAACTCTGAAAGCAGTATTTGTTTCAGAATTTGTTTGCTATACTAGGTACATGGAGATCACTTTTGGCACTCGTTATGGGGGCCGTGTCATTTGCTCAGTTCATTATATTTAGTCTCCCAGAACGCAATGTATTTTTCGGTCACCGTAAGAGTTCATCACAGACAGTTTGTTTTGATGAAAGATAAAATCACAAAACTATACAGGGGGGGTCCACTGATAGTGACCGGCCCAAATATCTCACGAAATAAGCGCCAAACGAAAAAGCTACAAAGAACGTAACTTGTCTAGCTTCAAGGGGAAAACAGATGCCACTGTGGTTGGCCCGCTAGATGGCGCTGCCATAGGTCAAGCGGATATCAATCCCCATTTTTAATTACATATTCGTGTAGTACGTAAAGAAATATGAATGTTTTAGTTGGACCACTTTTTTCGCTTTGTGATAGATGGCGCTGTAATAGTCACAAACGTATAAGTACGTGGTATCACGTAACATTCCGCCAGTGCGGACCGTATTTGCTTCGTGATACATTACCAGTGTTTAAATGGACCGTTTACCAATTGCGGAAAAGTTCGATATCGATGTATGGTTATTGTGACCAAAATGCCCAACGGGCGTGTGCTATGTATGTATGCTGCTGGGTATCCTGGACGATATCATCCAAGTGTCCGGACCGTTCGCCGGATAGTTACGTTATTTAAGGAAACAGGAAGTGTTCAGCCACATGTGAAACGTCAACCACGACCTGCAACAAATGATGATGCCCAAGTAGGTGTTTTAGCTGCTGTCGCGCCTAATCCGCACATCAGTAGCAGACAAATTGCGCGAGAATCGGGAATCTCAAAAACGTCGGTGTTGAGAATGCTACATCAATATCGATTGCACCCGTACCATATTTCTATGCATCAGGAATTGCATGACGACGACTTTGAACGTCGTGTACAGTTCTGCCACTGGGCACAAGAGAAATTACGGGACGATGACAGATTTTCTGCACGCGTTCTATTTAGCGACAAAGCGTCATTCACCATCAGCGGTAACGTAAACCGGCATAATATGCGCTATTGGGCAACGGAAAATCCACGATGGCTGCGACAAGTGGAACATCAGCGACCTTGGCTGGTTAATGTATGGCGCGGCATTGTTTGAGGAAAGTTAATTGGCCCCCATTTTATCGGTGGCAATCTAAATGGTGCATTGTATGCTGATTTCCTACGTAATGTTCTACCGATGTTACTACAAGATGTTTCACTGCATGACATAATGGCCATGTACTTCCAACATGATGGATATCCGGCACATAGCTCGCGCGCAGTTGAAGCGGAATTGAGTAGCATATTTCATGACAGGTGGATTGGTCGTCGAAGCACCATACCATGGCCCGCACACGTTCAGCGGATATGATGTCGCCGGATTTCCTTCTGTGGGGAAATTTAAAGGATATTTGCTATCGCGATCAACCGACAACGTCTGACAACATGCGTCAGCGCATTGTCAATGCGTGTGCGAACATTACGGAAGGCGAACTACTCGCTGCTGAAAGGAATGTCGTTACACGTATTGCCAAATGGACATCATTTTGAGAATTTATTGCATTAATGTGGTATTTACATGCAATCACGCTGTAACAGCATGCGTTCTCAGAAATGATAAGTTCACAGAGGTGCATATATCACATTGGAACAACCGAAATAAAATTGATTGGCGACACCATGGAATGCTGTGTGCACCACGACCATTTATGTTAAATTAAAAGGAAGGTCAGCGTTGGCCGTAATATTGATGTACACGACGTTCAAAGTCGTCGACATGCAATTCCTGGTGCATAGAAATATGGTACAGGTGCAATCGATGTTGATTGTAGCATTCTCAACACCGCCGTTTTTGAGATTCCCGATTCTCGCGCAATTTGTCTGTCCAGATTAGCCGCGACAGCGGCTAAAACACCTACTTGGGGATCATCATTTGTTGCAGGTCGTGGTTGACGTTTCACATTTGGCTGAACACTTCCTGTTTCCTTAAATAACGTAACTATCCGGCGAACGGTCCGGACACTTGGATGATGTCGCCCAGGATACCGAGCAACATACATAGCACACGTCCGTTGGGCAATTTGATCACAATAGCCATACATCAACACCATATCGACCTTTTCCGCAATTGGTAAACGGTCCGTTTTAACAGGGGTATTGTGTATCACGAAGCAAGTACCGTCCGCACTGGCGGAATGTTACGTGATACCACGTACTTATACTTTGTGACTATTACAGCGCCATCTGTCACAAAGCGAAAAAAGTGGTCCAACTAAAACATTCATATTTCTTTAAGTACTACACGAATATGTGATAAAAAATGGGGGTTCCTGTTTAAAAAACGACCTATGGCAGCACCATCTAGCGGGCCAACCATAGCGCCATCTGGTTTCCCGCTTCAAGTTAGACAAGTTTCGTTCTTTGTAGTTTTTTCGTTTGACGCTTATTTCGTGGGATATTTGGCCCGGTCACGATCAGTGGACCACCCTGTATTTAAGTAACGCTGATTTCGGGTAAGTGAAGGCGGGCTACTTGACGCTCAGCACAGGCTCAACAGCATGTTGCTCAGTATCTTGGTGTTATCTTTGCACTGGACTAGGTTTGTTTCTCCCATTCAGTAGGCATCAGCTTGCCAATAATGTCTGTTTTTGTATCAGTGCTGATACAAACGTTGTTCCATAATATGCGAGCACTGGCTGTGAGCAGCTACAGAATAAAACTCAGTTGAAACAAGGATTTCTAGTACCTGCATGTTAGATAATAATGTGTTCTCTCGAAAAAAAGCAAGCTAGTCCATATCGATAACCGAGGATCATTGCCAATCTACCTGTAATCCCTGCCAAACAAGTAGCAAATCTGCAGCCATTGGA
Organism: Schistocerca serialis cubense; assembly: GCF_023864345.2. NCBI lineage: Eukaryota > Metazoa > Arthropoda > Insecta > Orthoptera > Acrididae > Schistocerca > Schistocerca serialis. The sequence goes on along the minus strand of NC_064647.1, from coordinate 238,172,595 downwards.
GTGGAGAAAGTGAACAAGCGTTCTTCCAAGACAGCGTGCAGTGAAAGCACAGCACCGGCAGTGGCTAGGGACCACTGAGTGTGCCCTGGAAACCCGACGCCGGCAGGCCTGGGTGAAGCAGTCAAGTGTCACGTGGGTCACGTGTCATGGCTGTCACAGGGCATGGGAGTCGTGTCTGATGAGCTACCGAGCGAGGTCGCGCAGTGCTCGGCACACTGGACTGGCATTCGCGAGGACGACGGTTCAATCCCGCATCTGGCCATCCTGATTGGGGAGTTTTCCACGGTTTCCTGAAATCGCTTCAGGCAAAAGGCGGGATGGTTTCTGTGAATGGGCACGGCCGACTTCCTTCCCTCATCCGGTAGGACCGATGACCTCGCTGTTTGGTCCCCTCCCCTGAATCGACCGACCAATCTTGTGAGCCGTGAGCACCTTGTGTCGTGAGCCGTGCGAGTTGAGAGCTGTGAGGAATGAGAGTCCTGAACCACGAAGGTGCAGGAGTCACAGTGGGGCTGAGAGCCGCGGGCAAGGCCTCCACTTCACGCAGGATTTCAAGCTACAGGCATACTCTTGAATAAGGCAGCGCCCCAGTTAGGGGGGATGAGAGCCCGGCGGTTGGGGTCCAGAGTTGTACGGAGGTCGTTAGTCGCAGGGGAACTTTATTTCATTTTCCAACATATCGTTATGTTAGTTATGCGATGGGAAACATAGCTGTGTTTAGCTTCCTCGTGCTGTATTACCTATCCTAGGTATTTTAACCGAGTAACACTTGATTAATCTGGTTGTTTTGAGTTGAGCATCCACAGGCAGACAGGATCAGAATGACGATGTCGAAGTAGCAAAGCATGATTCCGTTTTAGTCGTTCTATTTACGCTACTGTTAGAGAAAACTGCAGCACAGTAGGAATTGTTTGAATCACTCCAGAGTCGGGAGATGAGTAGAACAGTGCTCTTAGGCCCAGCGGCGCCCCATCGTGTGTGACTGGAGACGTCAAAGTAACAGTTCGTGGCCAGATTTAGGGGAAGGCAACTGGGGCTTCAGCCCCAATTTCCCGCAAGAGAGAGAGTGAGGAGGGGGGGGGGGGGGCGGCAAGGCCCGCAAATTTACTAATGACACCAAATAATATACAAAATTACATTAAAAAAACTTTGTTAACGCTTTCGTATGTCAACCAGCCCTGATAAGCAGGTGCCATTTTGCACTGACATTTTAATGGGTACGCCAGTGGGAGATAGCGGCAGTATTCTGCTTCCGACTCGAAAATATATATGACAGCAATGTGAATCTATTTTGTACATGTAATTAGATACGCAAATAATTATTTTTTTGAAACAACTAAATTATATCAGTTATTCATGTACATCACTGGATAAAAGAAATACGAAATAAATAATTACATTCCTGGCCATTAAAATTGCTACACCACGAAGCTGTGCTACAGACGCGAAATTTAACCGACAGGAAGAACATGCTGTGATATGCAAATGATTAGCTTTTCAGAGCATTCACACAAGGTTGGCGCCGGTGGCGACACCTACAACGTGCTGACATGAGGGAAGTTTCCAACCGATTTCTCATACACAAACAGCAGTTGACCGGCGTTGTCTGGTGAAACGTTGTTGTGATGCCTCGTGTAAGGAGGAGAAATGCGTACCATCACGTTTCCGACTTTGATAAAGGTTGGATTGTAGCCTATCGCGATTGCGGTTTATCGCATCGCTACATTGCTGCTCGCGTTGGTCGAGATCCAATGACTGTTAGAATATGGAATCGGTGGGTTCAGGAGGCTAATACGGAACGCCGTGCTGGATCCCAACGGCCTCGTATCACTAGCAGTCGAGATGACACGCATCTTATCCGCATGGCTGTAACAGATCGTGCAACCATGTCTCGATCCCTGAGTCAACAGATGGGAACTTTTGCAACACAACCATCTGCATGAACAGTTCGACGACGTTTGCAGCAGCATGGACTATCAGCTCGGAGACCGTGGCTGCGGTTACCCTTGACGCTGCATCACAGACAGGAGCGCCTGCGATGGTGTACTCAACGACGAACCTGGGTGCACGAATGGCAAAACGTCATTTTTTCGGATGAATCCAGGTTCTGTTTACAGCATGCTGATGGTCGCATCAGTATTTGGCGACATCGCAGTGAACGCGCATTGGAATCGTGTATTCGTCATCGCCATACTGGCGTATCACTCAGCGTGATGGTATGGGGTGCCACTGGTTACACGTCTCGGTCACCTCTTGTTCACATTGCGGCAAATTTGAACAGTGGACGTTACATTTCAGATGTGTTACGACCCGTGGCTTTTCCCTTCATTCGATCCCTGCGAAACCCTACGTTTCAGCAGGATAATGCACAACCGCATGTTACAGGTCCTGTACGGGCCTTTCTGGATACAGAAAATGTTCGACTGCTGCCCTGGCCAGCACAATCTTCAGATCCCTCACCAACTGAAAACGTCTGGTCAATGGTGGCCGAGCAACTGGCTCGTCACAATGCGCCAGTCACTACTCTTGATGAACTGTGGTATCGTGTTGAAGCTGCATGAGCAGCTGTACCGGTACACGCCAGCCAAGCTCTGTTTGGCTCAATGCCCAAGCGTATCAAGGCCGTTATTACGGCCAAAGGTGGTTGTTCTCGGTACTGATTTTACAGGATCTATGCACCGAAATTGCGTGAAAATGTAATCACATGTCAGTTCTAGAATAATATATTTGTCCGATGAATACTCATATATCATCTGCATTTCTTCTTGGTGTCACAATTTTAATGGCCAGTAGTGTAATTAATTTCAGTAAAAATCGAAGAATATCCGTTAATCGCATGTTATTACTCATTTGGGTTGACCAATGTATAAGGAGAAAATAATCGCAATGAGGAACTGAAGACCGTACGGTCGGTCGTTGCATGCTTGCTGCAAGGAATCTGAGACGTTCAAGAAACATTATTTTAAGCGAGTCAAGGAACATAGTGTAACAAATGTAAATTCTTCTATCTTCTCAATTTGTATGAACAAAAAAAATGGTTCAAATGGCTCTGAGCACTGTGGGACTCAACTTCTGAGGTCATCAGTCCCCTACAACTTAGAACTACTTAAACCTAACTAACGTAAGGACATCACACACACCCATACCCGAGGCAGGATTCGAACCTGCGACAGTAGTGGTCGCGCGGTTCCAGACTGTAGCGCCTAGAACCACTCGGCCACCCAGGTCGGCTTGTAAGAACACATCTAATTACTATTATATTAATATTGTGATCTCTAATATGAATACAATAACTCAGTAGGTTATAGTACATAGCTTCTCTATTCTTTATATTTTCCATGTGCACTCATAACCGCTTTTTGTGTTCTCATAATTTGATACACCATCTCATTTAACTGAGTTCGTTAATTTTAGGGTTCCGTACCTAATGGGCGAAAACGGAACACTTACGGGGCCACTTTGTTATCCATCCAGCTGTCTGTCTCTCTCTGACGGTGTTAAGAACACTTCTTCTAAGGAACAAGTAGACGTATCGAGTTGTAATTTATGTCATATATTAAGTTCTACCGTCCTTTGGCGATCTAAATAGTGAAAATTCTAATTCATTGTAATCAAAAGATACAACTATTTATATCACATACACTATGTGATCAAAAGTATCCGGACACCTGGCTGGCGCCCTCCATCGGTAATGGTGGAATACAGTACGGTGGTGGGCCACCTTTAGCCTTGATAGCAGCTTCCACTCACGCAGGCATACGTTCAGTCAGGTGCTGGAAGGTTTCTTGGGGAATGGCAGCTCATTCTTCACGGAGTGCTGTACTGAGGAGAGGTATTCATGTCGGTCGGTGAGGCCTGGCATGAAGTCGGTGTTCCAAACATCCCAAAAGTGTCCTATAGGATTCAGGTCGGGTCTCTGTGCAGGCCACAGGCCAGTCCATTACAGCGATGTTATTGTCGTGTTACTACTGTGCCACAGGTCGTGCATTATGAACAGGTGCTCGATCGTGTTGATTGATGCAATCGCCATTCCCGAATTGTTCTTCAACAGTGGGTGCTTAGTGCCACGCAAAACAACAAGTTGTGCAAGCCCCCTCTATGAAAAACACGACCACACCATAACACCATAGCCTCCGAATTTTACTGTTGGCACTACGCAGTTTGGCAGATGACGTTCTCCGGGCATTCGCCATACCCAATTCTTGCCATCGGATCGCCACATTGTGTACCGTGATTGGTCACTCCACACATTTTTCCACTGTTCCGTCGTCCAATGTTTACGCTCCTTACAGCAAGCGAGGCGTCGTTTGGCATTTACCATGAAATCCATGTTTGCTCACCTCCCGCCTAACTGTCGTAGTACTTGCAGTGTCTCCTGATGCAGTTTGGAATTCCTGTGTGATGGTCTGGACGGATGTCTGCCTGTTACACATTACGACCCTCTTCAACTGTCGGAGGTCTCCGTCAGTCAACAGACGAGGTCGGCCTGTACGCTTTTGAGCTGTACGTGTCCCTTCACGTGTCCACTTCACTATCAGATCGGAAACAGTGGACGTAGGGACGTTTAGGAAATCTCGCGTACAGACGTATGACACAAGTGACACCCAATCACCCGACCACGTTCGAAGTCCGTGAGTTCCACCGAGCGCCCCATTCTGCTCTCTCACGATGTCTAATGACTACTGAGGTCGCTGATATGGAGTTCCTGGCTGTAGGTGGCAGCACCATGCTCCTAATATGAAAAACGTATGTTTTTGGGGGGTGTCCGGATACTTTTGGTCACATAGTCAAAACCTGCAGGATACTTACCATCGACGTAAAATCAATAAAGTTGCCATGAAGCGAGGCTTCACAGTACAACGAAAGGAAAAAATGCTGAAACTACGAGAGCCATTGTGGACGGTTATTCCGAAATCAAAGGAGTTCTAACCAGCATATCTTCTGATAAGGAGTAAAAAGGGATCATGATAAATGAAGTAATGCATCTTCTGGAAAAGATCAGTGGTCTCAATACAGCTCTAGTTGCCATTTTTTGGACCGACATTTTACAGCAATTAGTGCTAGAAATGAGATGCTACATTGGAACCATTGAAATTGTTTGTTGAATCCAAAAGAGACGAATTTGATAAATACCAAGACACAGCTAAAGGATTGTCAAATACTGATCACTACGTACAGTGGCGTATCAGAAGTAGAAATGTGAGGTTGAATCCGCTCGATTATATAAAGTACAAGAGGATGAAGCTGATCTGTCACCAAAAGAGATGTTTGAAGTGTCAGGTTTTATCCCAGTGATCGATCAACTATGCGTCTCTCTTACTGAACGATTGCATGCATACGACGCTGTCCGTTCGATATTTCGATTTCTCGTCTGCTGCTGCAGAAGAATTGGTAAAGTTTCACAGACGATTTAGAACCGGTCATGGTAGTGAGTTGGTTCAATTTGTATCGTTAACACATTTATACAAAACGGAGTATCAAAAAGACCACTCTAAAGAGCTTAGTACTATCAGATACTTGACAATCAAAATTTCAGAGCTACATTTCCAAACATTGATATTACACTGACAGTGTGGTTGGTAATTGCACAGGAGAGAGCTCTTTTTCAAAAACGAAAATTATCAAAAATTGCTGAGAAGTACGATGAAGTAAAACCGCCCATCAAAATTATCCCAGTCACTTAGAGTGATTTGCTGCTGGAGCTGGATTTCAGCGAAATCATCAATTACTTTTCGTGAAAATAAGCTCGCAAGGTTCCATCCATTAACGTCATATCTCAATTTGCTTTTTTTTTTTTAAAGAAATTGCGAATAGCCCATCTGAGGACGATGTTCCAATTTCAGTTCTTCATTCTTTTCTTTTCTTCCAATATGGCTTCATCTGTTCACTGCGTTTCTTCTTGCTGTCTTCAGATCATTTTGAACCAGTCTTTTTAGCTACTCTGCCTTGCAATCCTTCCGGTTTCAGTACTTTTTCCCGTATGGCTTCTCTGTTGTTTATATCTTCCATTTTTATATTGTTTCTTTCTAAATCATTTTGTACTTCGTTGACCCAACTTTTTGTGGACTTCTTACCCTACAGATATTTGAAAATCTTATTAGTTAATCTACTGTCTTGCATTAGAAACATATGTCCAAAAAACATGAGTCTTATTTTTCTCATTACGTTTGAAATATTTTCTATATTTTGGTATACGAGGTGCGATTGGAAAGTTTTAAGAATAGGCTTTTAATTGTACAATGGTGGTACTTCCATGCTACTGTGATGCATGTCCTTCAAAATAGTCCTCTTCTGACTGAACACACCGACTCCACACTCCTGGAATTTTTTTTTTCCTGAAGTGTGTTAAGGATGCTCTCCGTATTTGCCTGTATGTCTTCAGCCGAGTCAAATCGCTTCCCTTTAAGTGAAAATTTCAGTTTAGGGAACAGGTAGAATTCCGCAGGAGCCAAATCGGGGGAATATGGCGGTTGAGGAAGCACAGGAATTTTGAATTTGGTCAAAAATTCAACTATGGAGAAGGCACGATGAGCCGGAGAATTGTCATGGTGTAGCACCCAACTCTTGTCTGTCCACAGTGCAAGCATTTTCTTCCACACCTTTTAGCGCAAGCGCTCGAGAACACATTTGTAGTATTCCTGGTTAATTGTCTGTCCTCCAGGTGTAAATTAATGATGCACAATACTGGCAGAATCGAAAAAAGTCACCAACATTGTCTTCACCTTCGACCAACTTTGCCGTGCTTTTTTCAGTCATAGTGAACTGGAGTCTTCCACTGCGAAGACTGCACTTTGGATTCCGGACCATATCCATATACCCACGATTCGTCACCTGTAATTACCCTATTTAACAAATCTGGGTCATTTTTAGTCCGATTAATCAGTTCTTGGCACACTTCCAAGTCGATATTGTCTCTGGTCACGTGACAACACATACGGAATGAATTTTGTGAAGACTCGACACATGGTCAGATCTTCCGTTAAAATTGGCTGAACAGCTTAGAAACTTGAAAGTCTCTTCGGGTTTGCTGGCGGATCCTAAAATCAACTTGACTCGATATTTCGGCGGTCCAGCTGGTCGCCATCTTACGGAAAATTCTGCTTCTGCTGATGATTCCCGCTGAGAACTGACGCCAGGCTGCAAATCGACGTCCTATATAGGGCACCGTTCAGTACACGGCGCATGCGCCGCCCATCACAGTTGCTGCCCTCAAAGACAGGGAGGTGGCGCCTCCCTTAGTGGAACACTGCTGGCAACATCAGTAGCAGACAAACTGCGCGAGAATCGGGAATCTCAAAAACGTCGGTGTTGAGAATGCTGCATCAACATCGACTGCACCCGTACCATATTTCTATGCACCAGGAATTGCATGGCGACGACTTCGAACGTCGTGCACAGTTCTGCCACTGGCCACAAGAGAAATTACGGGACGATTCTATTTAGCGACGAAGCGTCATTCGCCAACAGCGGTAACGTAAACCGGCATAATATGCACTACTGGGCAACGGAAAATCGAAGATGGCTGCTACAAGTGGAACATCAGCGACCATGGCTGGTTAATGTATGGTGCGGCATTGTTTGAGGAAGGTTAATTGGCCCCCATTTTATCGATGGCAATCTAAATGGTGCACTGTATGCTGATTTCCTACGTAATGTTCTACCGATGTTACTACAAGATGTTTCACTGCATGACAGAATGGCGATGTACTTCCAACATGATGGATGTCCGGCACATAGCTCGCGCGCAGTTGAAGCGGTATTGAATAGCATATTTCATGACAGGTGGATTGGTCGTCGAAGCACGTTCACCGGATCTGACGTCCCCGGATTTCTTTCTGTGGGGAAAGTTGAAGGATATTTGCCACCGTGATCAACCGACAACGCCTGACAACATGCGTCAGCGCATTGTCAGTGCGTGTGCGAACATTGCGGGAGGCGAACTACTCGCTGTTGAGAGGAATGTCGTTACACGTATTGCCAAATGCATTGAGGTTGACGGACATCGTTTTGAGCATTTATTGCATTAATGTGGTATTTACAGGTAATCACGCTGTAACAGCATGCGTTCTCAGAAATGATAAGATCACAAAGGTACATGTATCACATTGGAACAACCGAAATAAAATGTTCAAACGTATCTACGTTCTGTATTTTAATTTGAAAAACCTACCTGTTACCAACTGTTCGTCTGAAATTGTGAGCCATATGTTTGTGACTATTACAGCGCCATCTATCACAAAGAAAAAAAAAGTGGTCCAAATAAAACATTCATATTTCTTTACATACTACACGAATATGTAATAAAAAAATGAGGGTTCCTATTTAAAAAACGCAGTTTATATCCGTCTGACCAATGGCAGCGCCATCTAGTGGGCCAATCATTGCGCCATCTGGTTTCCCCCTTCAAGCTAGACAAGTTTCGTTCTTTGTAGTTTTTGTCGTTTGACGCTTCTTTCGTGCGATTTTTAGCCCGGTCACTATCAATGGACTACCCTGTATATTCTCTGATTTAAAATGTTGACGTGAGATTTTCATTGTCGCCGCTTCCTCCCCCCAAAGGAGTTTTGGTAAGATTTTGCCGGATACTTCCCCTCCCATGTTGAACCTGCGTGATGGAACCTGCGTGCTCGTCTGAGACATTCGACCAGAGCGGCTCCATTTGACTCACCTGGGACGTTCCCCAGACATGAGACACCAGCGGCTCCCGCTGTTATCACAGTCAGTAGGCAGGTGGCCTTTTGGCCAGTGGTGTGCCAGTCGCAGCAGTTAAGTGCAGTGCGCGCGATGAACTTCCATAAGTCTACCCACACACACGCTTACCAGTTAAAAGAAGCAGATGGGCAGACAGCCGTGAGTATTCGTGAGAATTATAACTTCCAAACGCTTCAGAAGGTATCCTGACGATCTCACAAGAAAACAGTTTTAAGCAAGTTGAGCCATACAACTTGCACAAACAGTATGAACGGTTTGCTATAGACAGCTGTTTCTGGAGCCGTGCAACGCAGTAAATGTCTCTTTCCCCTCTACTTGTAGCACACATTATTTCTTCTTACTGCTGTTACCGTAACTGCTGTGATGGCTGGACACTTCTATTCAACCAGCGTACAGCCTGAAACGGAACTCCACTGAATAACAGTGTTAATGTTGACGGAATGCGCAGTGTCTCTTGACTACGTGTCTTGCTGTGGTATATCGAGAGATTGTAGCAATGGAATATTGTACTGAAATGCAGGAGGCTCTGCAACGAATTGACGCTTGGTGCAGGGAGTAGCAATTGAATCTCAATGTAGACAACTGTAATGTGCTGCGAATACATAGAACGAAAGATCCTTTGTCATTTAGCTGCAATATAGCAGGTCAGCAACTGGAAGCAGTTAATTCCATAAATTATCCGGGAGTACGCATTAGGAGTGATTTAAAATGGAATGACCATATAAAATTAATCGTCGGTAAAGCAGATGCCAGACTGAGATTCATTGGAAGAATCCTAAGGAAATGCAATCCGAAAACAAAGGAAGTAGGTTACAGTACACCTGTTCGCCCACTTCTTGAATACTTCTCACCGGTGTGGGATCCGTACCAGATATGGTTGATATAAGAGAGAGAGAAGATCCAACGGAGAGCAGCGCGCTTCGTTACAGGATCATTTATCAATCGCGAAAGCATTACGGAGATGATAGATAAACTCCAGTGGAAGACTCTGCAGGAGAGACGCTCAGTAGCTCGGTACGGGCTTTTGTTGAAGTTTCGAGAACATACCTTCACCGAGGAGTGAAGCAGTATATTACTCCCTCCTACGTATATCTCGCTTAGACACCATAAGGATAAAACCAGAGAGATTAGAGCCCACACAGAGGCATACCGACAATCTTTCTTTCCACGACCGAGACTGGAATAGAAGGAAGAACCGATAGAGGTACTCAAAGTACTCTCCGCCACACACCGTCAGGTGGCTTGCGGAGTATGGATATAGATGTAGATGTATACTGGAGACAACCATGTGCCACTCACCCTCGGTGCCTGCTGTTATACGGCAGTAACGCCCACTTTCCTCTTCCCCAAGCCCTGTAACTTGTGTAGAGTACTGTTTGGTTCTGTCTCCCGTTCGTTTTTCCCGGCAGTGGGAGTTGTACTTTAGCAGTGATAGACAGCAATAGGTACAGGTTTAGTGATGAAAAGTTGACCGACGTGCACCTCGTGTTTTAGTTCGCTAAATAGAATGGAACAGCGGCAGGACGAGTCTGTACTGAGCTGTTTCCGCAATGACGGCAACCACGTCACAGGGCTTTTGAATCTCAGGTTTGTTGCATTTCCCTCTGTTTCGACATACAGCTGTTGGTGGTAGCACATTACAGGCTTATTCAGAGATATGAAGCTAGTTCCACGGAAACAACGACAATCGTAGCAAGAAACCGAATAAATCGTAGTTGCGTTATTACTCAGTAACGACTGGGGCTGTTGATATTTTTAAAAATATGGGGAATCTGATATATCTACATTTAAAAGCAGTATCATTTCCGGCCCTCGATGTGTCGAAAAATGTATAGATGTATCGGCGGAAAAACTGTCGACGTACGGGCCTATAAAAATATCGGCAGACATTGTAAATATAATGTTGATTTTAGAGCCGCGTATTTAAGCATTGATTTATTATTAGATTGTAAATCAACAAACTAGCAGCCTGCCTATCTCCCTTAAAGCAAGAAGAATAAGCAAAACTATGCACCTTCATGCTTGGTGATAACCACTTCGCTAACAATGATAACTGCATGTAAGTGGCAAAATAAAAGGCGTCCGAAGCGACCGTCGTTCGGTTTCGTCACACATGGGATGTGTCCGGAACACTTCATGCTGACTTGCCTGTTTCTTCATTTTTGCAAACGGCAGCGAGCTAGCAGTCGCAGTTTATAGATAGCGTGGTGAAACTAAAAGTTGAAGTTTCTGTTACTAGCCCACTGAGTGCCGGCTACGTCAGCATTTCCCTCGTCTCCGCCCACTGCAAAGACCAATCTTGTCATTTATGTTTTTGTTCATCGTTTTTCAGCAAATGTTTTTGAAGGATGTCGATGTGAAGAAATAGCGCACTAGTTCCGTTAAAAACTCTTTTTAACGCAAATGGTGTGCTATTTCACTATATCGCAAATCTTATTCCATTGAGCCCCCCCCCCCCCCCCCCTCAGCCCCACCCAGTGCAGTCGGACTACTTTGTGCTTCACACAGTCAAAGAGACGTGGACGTGATGAAAGCTCAAAAAGCAGTACGAGTCCACCCAGTGAAAGTAAAATTATGTTCTACTACAATTTTAAAAGTGTAATTACAAATATGTATCGAAAGTTGCGATAAAAATAATATAAAATAAAAATATCAGCTTTCTACGTTGACATTTCGATATATCGGCAAATATACAATCGCCTATAAATACCGGTATTTTCCGGAAAAGTATCGATATATCGTTAATTGTTCAACAGCCCTAGTACTGACCCATGCAGACTGGCTGTGGCAAGAAGAGCGTTACAGAAAAACATAAAAGTGTTAATGTCGAATATAAATTTAAATGTTAGGAAGTCTTTTCTGAAGGGATTTGTCTGGAGCCTAACCTTGTACGGAAGTGAAATGTGGACGAATTAGAAGCCCAGACAAGTCAAGAGGCTTCCGAAAGGTGTTACAGAAGAACGTTGAAGATCAGGTGGATAAAAATTTTAGGTGGCGCTCAAGGCATGGATACAGTAAGCACTTTGAAATGCATATATAGACTGCAATAATTATGCAAAGATGAAGAGTCTTGCACAGGACAGCCTATGACGTGGAGAGCTGCATCAAACCAGCAAGGAAGCATTATTTACTTAACAAGATAATTAGTGAATAGAGCGTTACATATTTGTTACTATAAGTACATGTCTGTTTGTACGGAAGACCGGCGTAAATTAAAGAATGTGCTGTCCAGATATCCTTTTATCAAAGGTAATTATGGATTCCTCAATGTATCAATACTCTTAAGACAACGATACTTTTCCTTGGATGCTGTGTCCCTATCCACGCCACTCAGCTTCTTTACTCTCGGTTCGTAACGGTGGCTGCGGGAACAGCGCGGCGGATTGCTAACCGAAGGGGCCCGGGTTCGATTCTTGGCCGATCCGAGATATTTTCCCCGCTCGGCGACTGGCTGTCGTGTTGGTCTATCTTCGTACCGTGATAAATGACAAGAAAGTCACCCACATGGCGTAATATAACAAGTTTAAACATAAGCAAGTTCGTACCACGGTACGGCTTGGTTGTGATTTATGTTCGCAATTGGCGAAACACACTGTCGTATGTTCCACTGTTAAGATGGCCGTATGGACACATACCGAAAGACAATTCTTGAAGAAATTAAAAAAATCCCGGTTCGTAGGTATTACGCTACTGGCCATTAAAATTGCTACACCACGAAGAAATGCAGATGATAAACGGGTATTCATTGGACAAATATATTATACAAGAACTGACATGTGATTACGTTTTCACGCAATTTGGGTGCATAGATCCTGAGAAATCAGTACCCACAACAACCACCTCTGGCTGTAATAACGGCCTTGATACGCCTGGGCGTTGAGTCAAACAGAGGTTGGATGACGTGTACAGGTAGAGCTGCCCATGCAGCTTCAACACGATACCACAGTTCATCAAGAGTAGTGACTGGCGTATTGTGACGAGCCAGTTGCTCGGCCACCATTGACCAGACGTTTTCAATTGGTGAGAGATGTGGAGAATGTGCTAGCCAGGGCAGCAGTCGCACATTTTCTGTATCCAGAAGGGCCCGTACAGGAACTGCAACATGCGGTCGTACATTATCCTGCTGAAATGTAGGGTTTCGCAGGGATCCAATGGAGCGTAAAGCCACGGGTCGTAACACAACTGAAATGTAACGTCCACTGTTCAAAGTGCCGTCAGTGCGAACAAGAGGTGACCGACACGTGTAACCAATGGCACCCCATACCATCACGCCGGGTGATACGCCAGTATGGCGATGACGAATACACGCTTCCAATGTGCGTTCACCGCGATGTCGCCAAACACGGATGCGACCATGACGGTGATGTAAACAGAACCTGGATTCATCCGAAAAAATGACGTTTAGCCATTCGTACACCCAGGTTCGTCGTTGAGTACACCATCGCAGGCGCTCCTGTCTGTGATGCAGCGTCAAGGGTAACCGCAGCCACGGTCTCCGAGTTCATGGTCTATGCTGCTGCAAACGTCGTCGAACTGTTCGTTGACTCAGGGATCGAGACGTGGCTGCACGATCCGTTACAGCCCGGTGGATAAGATGCCTGTCATCTCGACTGCTAGTGGTACGAGGCCGTTGGGATTCAGCACGGCGTTCCGTATTACGCTCCTGAAACCACTGATTCCATATTCTGCTAACAGTCATTGGATCTCGACCAACGCGAGCAGCAGTGTCGCGATACGATAAACCGCAGTCGTGGTAAGCTACAATCCGACCTTTATCAAAGTCGGAAATGTGATGGTACGCATTTCTCCTTCTTACACGAGGCAGCACAACAACATTTCACCATGCAACGCCGGTCAACTGCTATTGTATGAGAAATCGGTTGGAAACTTTCCTCATGTCAGCACGTTGTAGGTGTCGCCACCGGCGCCAACCTTGTGTGAATGCTCTGAAAAGCTAATCATTTGCATATGACAGCATCTTCTTCCTGTCGGTTAAATTTCGCGTCTGTAGCACGTCATCTTGGTGGTGTAGCAATTTCAATGGCCAGTAGTGTACTATCTATCCGCTGGAGAATGTTTGCGGATTCCACGTTTTCTCAATCAGAAATTTGTTCGACGACGCAGGTTAGTCGAGGAACACTATCAAGTTCATCACTGTCATAATTTTCCTTCTAATTACACCTACCCCAAGATTCGTATTTTTTTCAAAATCATTAATTATGTACTCTTAATCAGTAAACCGGATACTGCACAATTTGACCAAAAGGAAGCGTGCGGAATGTATAATAAATTTGTTTATGGCGTGTTCCACGTCCTTGAGTATCTCCCCGCTGTGGGTGCATCGAAAGAAAAGTACACCGAGATGATAAAAGTTACGGGGTGGGGTACCTGCTAACATCGTGTCGGACCTCTCTTTGCCCGACATGGACTCAACATGTCGTCGGATGTTTCCTGCAGACATGCTGAGCCATGCTGACTATGTAGTCGCCCCTAATTGCGACAGTGTTGCCGCCGCAGGATTTTGCACGCGTACTGACACCTCGACTGTGCCACTTAAATGTTCGATGGAATTCGCGTTGGGCAATTTTGGTGGCCACACCATTCGCCCGAATTGTCCAGACTGTTCTTCAAACAATTAGCGAGCAATTGTGTCCCAGAGATGTCATCCATAAAAATTCGATAGTTGTTTTGGAAGAGGAAGTGCACGGATCGCTACAAATGGTCTCGAAGTAGCCGAACCTAACCAAGACCCAGGCAATTCCGTGTCAACACGGCCCACACCATTTCGGAGCCCGCACCAGCTTGCACAGTGCCTTGTTGGCAACTTGTGCCCACGGCTTCGTGGGGTGTGCGCCCCACACTCGAACCTTGCCATCAGCTCTTACCAACTGAGATCGAGACTCGTCTGGTCAGGCCACAGTTTTTCAGTCGCGCTGAGTCCAACCGATGCGGTCGGGAGTCCAGGAGAGGCGCTGCAGGCGACGTCGTGCTGTCAGCAAAGCCACTCGGGTCGGTCGTCTGCTGCCACAGACCATTGACGCCAAGCTGAGCTGCACAGTTCTAACGGTTACGTTCGTGGCACGTCGCACATTGATTTCTGCGATTGTTTTTCGCAGTGTCGCTTGTCTGTTGACACTGACAATTGTACACAAACGCCGCTCCTCCCGGTCGTTAAGGCTTTTTTTCCCCCATTCCTCACTCTGAGGGAGTGAGGCGGGCACATGGAGAGCCTATTGCTCTTTTGTGCCTTATATTAACTTTTTATTTTGAGAAATGGGGTTTGGGTTTCCTCATCTTATTCTGATTCTGATCTCGTATGTTATCGCTTTCTGTCGCGTGGGAGGGTATTGAGATCCTGGCATTTGCCAGAGTGCTGAGGGAAACATCTCTAAAACCTCAGCAAGGATCTGTTGAAGCTTCTCTTTCTTGTGTTTTGTTGTTTTCTCTTCTTTGGTGTCTTGTTAGTGTGTGGTCGTGATTTTCATTCTTGTTTTATGTGTCGTCTTCCTCTTCAGATTCTTCGTCCTGTAGGTGTTTTATCATGTCCTGTTGTATGTCATCGTCAGTCAAGTTTGTTGCTGAATTCGCATCCATTGCCTTTATGCTTGTTTTGATTACTATAGGCGGATAGGGGTATTTTTTTGTGGGTATCTCAGAACGGTGTAATTTCTTAGTAAAATGTCTGTTGTGGCTGTTCTATTGTGCAATCTGTTGGTGCCGATTTTAGCAGTTAATTCTAGCCATCTTTTCCTTAGGGGGGTCCGCAGCTCGTCGTCGTGCGGTAGCGTTCTCGCTTCCCATGCCCGGGTTCCCGGGTTCGATTCCCGGCGGGGTCAGGGATTTTCTCTGCCTCGGGATGACTGGGTGTTGTGTGCTGTCCTTAGGTTAGTTAGATTTAAGTAGTTCTAAGTTCTAGGGGACTGATGACCATAGATGTTAAGTCCCATAGTGCTCAGAGCCATTTGATCCATTTTTTCCTTAGGGAGTGCACTTGTGCGTTTCTGTATACTAATTCATTTCGTGTCCTGGGGTTCATCTGGCCTGCTATCCTTAGTATTTTCCTTTCTGTTGCCATTATCCTCCGTGTCACTGTTTTGTTCGCCATCTATACCGGTGCGGCATATTCCAGTATGGGGCGGACAAAAGCTTTGTAGGTGTAGATCATTGTATCCCTTTTGGCTCCGTTTGTTCTGCCTCTGAGTAGGCGAAGTACGTTTAGTCTTGTTTTGGCTTTTGTCGTGATGTCTCTAGAGTGTGCCTCCCATGACATATATTTGTCGAGTGTAATGCCCAGATATCTTGCCGTGTCTTTCGCTTTTATGGTTTGTCCCCATAGTTGTAACCTGCAGTCTTCTTGGTTCCGTCTGCGCGTGCGGGCTCGTTTGTGTTTTAACAGAATAAGTTGTGTCTTGGCAGCGTTAGGCTTCATAGTAGGGATAGGTAGTCTTGAGTTTGTGAGTTGTCGTCCGCGTACAATGTCACACCCTCGTTCCAGTTGTTGGGTAGTGGGATGTCTGTCGTGTACAATGTATATAGCAGGGGACATATGATGGCTCCCTGTGGGACTCCCGCTTTTGGCATAAAAGGGTCTGATTCCGCATCGTTGACGACGACCTTGGATGGGCGATTTTCGAGGATGTTCGATAAGAGTGTGGTGATCTTCGCTGGTACCCCCATTTTTAGGAGCTTGTAATATAGGCCGTTGTGCCTCATTTTGTTAAGTGAAGGCCGTCGGCGAGTGCGTTGCCAGTGGTGAGAGGTGATACATTAAATTTGATATTCTCGGCACTCTCTTGACGCTGACGATCTCGGCATATTGAATTCCCTAACGATTTTCGAAGTGGAATGTCCCATGTGTGTCGTTCCAACTGCCATTCTGCATTCAAAGTGTGTTAATTTTCGCCGTGTGGCCATAATCACGTCGGAAATCTTTTAACATGAATAACCTGAGCTCAAATGACAGCACCGCCAATGCACTGTATATGTGGATATCGCTATCCCATCACTTACGTCGCCTCATTGTATATCTGTCTCCATACACCGTCTCTTCTTTTTCTTTTTCACGTGTTCAGTCGTATAAGCCATTCAAGTCATCTCTTCCCGAGAACATCCCACTGAATGTTCGCAAGGGAAGCGGTTAAAACGTAGAGCTAAGTATGGTACACATTTTCGGCCATTCCCGACGCACAATTAAATAATTTATTTCTACATTCATGAACGATGTCTGTTACAGATTTATTTCTGCACTCTCACTTCGCTCCTGTACAACAGAAGAACATTTGTGAAACATCGCCGAGCTTCTGCTCAGTCTTTAATGACCTCGATATTGCCAAGGCTTTAAATCCTAACCTTTATTCTTTTTCTCGAAATAACTTAATCGTGATTTTGGCTACGCAGATTTTGAAATCGCGTCTGTTGGAAATTTGTTCACCAAGTGTACGGATTTCTCTAAGTTATCTTTGGAGGCTGCTAAAACTGATAATTGCCTAGTCAAAATGTTCAAATGTGTGAGATATCCTATGGGACTTAACTGCTAAGGTTATGAGTCCCTAAGGACTCGAACCTCCGCCGGGACCAGCCGCACAGTTCATGACTGCAGCGCCTTAGACCGAATTGCCTAGTCATTTTCCAATAGATCTCTCTCTCTCTCTCTCTCTCTCTCTCTCTCTCTCTCTCTCTCTCTCTCTCTCTCTCCCCCCCCCTCCCCCACACGCACACACATTAAGTTAATAACCTACATTTCAAAATGCCATTCTTTGTCCAACGGCTGAGAAACTGAATGTGAGTTCATACCCTGGCTGACAGAATGGTGGCGCACCCAGAAGAACTTCGTACGCGTGCCAACCGTCCGGCGAGTGCGTAGAGTCTGTGTGACAGGTAGACTGGTCACCCCAGTGCAACTGTATTGTTGGTTATCAGTATTGTTACCAGGCCTGGTAGTATATACACTGAAGAGCCAAAGAAACTGATCGTGTAGGGCCCCCGTGAGCACGTAGAAGTGCCACAACACAACGTGGTACGGATTCGACTAGCGTCAGAAGTTGTGCTGGAGGGAAATGACACCATGAATCCTGCATGGCTGTCCATAAACCCATAAGAGTACGAGGGGGTGGAAATCTCTTCTGAACAGCAAGTTTGGAAGATATCCCAGATGTGCTCAATAATGTTCATGTCTGGCAGTTTATTGGGCAGCGGAAGTGTTTAAACTCAGAAGAGTGTTCCGGAGTCCCTCTGTAGCAATTCTGGATGTGTGAGGTGTAGCATTGTCCTGTTGAAATTGTCCAAGTTCGTCGGAGTGCACAATGGACATGAAAGGATGTAGGTGACCAGACAGGATACTTACGTATGTTTCACCTGTCAGAGTCGTATGTAGGCGTATCAGGGGACGCATATCACTCCAATTCAACACGGCCCATACAATTACAGAGCCTCCACCAGCTTGAACAGTCCCCTGCTGACATGCAGGGTCCTTGGATTCATGAGGTTGTCTCCATACCCGTACACGTCCATCTGCTAGATACAATTTGAAACGAAACTCGTCCGACCAGGCAAAATGCTTCCACTCATCAACAGTCGAATGTCGGTGTTGAGGGGCCCAGGTAAGGTGTAAAACACCAGCGGTCCTTCAGCTCCAAGAGCCCATGTCGATGATGTTTCGTTAAATGGTTCGGACGCCGACACTTGTTGATGGGCCAGCATTGAAGTCTGCAGGAATATGCGGAAGGGTTGCACTTCTGTCACCTGGAACGACTCTCTTCAGTCGTCGTTGGTCCCGTTCTTGCAGGATTTTTTCCAGCCGCAGTGATGTCGGAGATTTGATCTTTTACCGGATTCCTAGTATTCACGGTACACTAGTCAAATGGTCATACTGGAAAATCCCCACGTCATCGGTATCTCGGAGGTGCTGTGTCCCATCGCTTTGTGTACCGACTATCCCATCACAATCAGACTCACTTAAATCTTGATTACCTGCCATTGTAGCAGCAATAACCGATCTAACAACTTCGCCAGACGCTAGTTGTATTATACATTTAAATACGCATGCCTATACCATTTACTTTGGCGCTTCAGTGAGTAAAGGGCGTGAACACTGTCAGACGGCGAGTGACCACAGTGAAGGACACGGAGTTGCAGCGTACACTTGTCACTTATATTGTTGGCAGTTGACAAGAGTCTCAAAGCGGCCTCGCTGTGCCTCCGCATTTGGCTGGATGTTTAAATCGTGCCGTAGCCAGATTTCTGTGATCCGATGTGGGACTGGATGTGAACGTGAGGCCAGGCACGGTGGTCGCCAACATTCTGGTCGACCGCTGCTGACCACCAGTAGGGAGGATCACCGTCTTGTGCACCAAGTGCGTCATAACCTGTTCAACATCTGCGCCCGCCATCAGGGAACCAATAATGGACTTCTGCATATATTTTGTCACAATTTTGCGTTTTTCATTCATCTGACTGGTTTGATACGGCCCGCTAGCATTTTGTCCCCTGCACGAACCTCTTCGTCTCGGAGACCATAGTAGGCGGTCAACTTGACGTTTGTTCTGCACATCTGTTCTGCAGCAGCCAGTGTGCGTTCAGTAGTGCTCGCAGCGCTCTGCTGTGTTCGTCGTTACTAACGCGAGCAGTAAACGTGATCGTAGCGAGCTATTTAGTGAATTTTGATTCCATTTGTTGCGATTTGTCACTGCTGATGGTGGTGGTGAGCGAAGCTTCTGTAGAAGCAAGCAAGAGGCGTAATTTGTAGTGTATGCGCTTCCTTCAGACGCGACGCACGTGTATGGACTTAACCGCAAAAGTCGCCTAGAACAGGCAACAATGCAGTCCCCGTCCGTGTGTCGAGCTGCGCGAACCGCCATCTTTCGTGAGTAGGGCTATGGTAGCAGTCAAACTAGGGAACTGCTGGCCTGTGCGTAGACTGCCGTCAGCACACCACCACAAACGAGCGCGTTTGGCGTGCTGACGTGTCTGGGAAGAAGAGGCTGCTGACGAATGCTGTCGCTCCATGATCTCGTGTGAAAGTGTTGCCGTGCCATTTTCCGACAGAACAGTATCTCTGCGAAGTGTCTGCGAGATTCTGAGATAACTCTAGTGGCGTGCAAGACTCGCAGATCTGTCAGATTCCGGGATGAGAAATATCGGTTACATCTGCTGTGGGAAATCGTCCTGGCCACTGGCGGTGCGACGTCATACTACCAAGTGCGCTCATGCTGTCAAGGCCTTTGCAAATGCAATCAATAAAAACTAAACTCCGCCCGAAGAGGCCATGAAGGCCCAACGGTACCGACCGGCCACCGAGTCATCCTCAGGTCGTAGGCGTCACTGGATGCGGCTATGGAGGGGCACGTGGTCAGCACACCGCTCTCCCTTCCGTGCGTCAGTTTACGAGACTGGAGCCGCCACTGCTCAGACAAGTAGCTCCTCAGTGTACATGCCGCGTCAAATCAGGATAAATCTCCAAGCTTTCGACCACTACCTCCATGGTCGTCGTCAGGGCTAAAACTGACTGTCGTGAACTAGCGAGGTTCCCACTTTTATATGCAAAGGACGGCTACTGATTGGCTGGAATACGTCAGCGATATGGCGCGTAGCGAAGTGCTGCCCTCTACTTACATAGATGTAGTTGCTATCCCGCGTTGCTTGCAGCGCCATCCCTTGAATCAGGAGGTAAAGTGCGAGAAGTTTTTCTCCGCGATTTTTCTTTATCCAGTGCACTCTTCCAAGTGTTGCTCTACCAACACATCTAAAAAAGGTAACTTCCCTTCCTTCTCTACCTCCAATGTAAATTTTATGTTTGGATGTACACCATTCAGATGTTCGACGAACTGCTGCAGCGTGTCGCTGCCGTGTGGCCAGATTAAAAAAGTATCGTCGACGTATCTGTAGAAGCATGATGGGCGGAGGTGAGCACTGCTCAGGGCTCGTTCTTCGAAGTCCTCCATGAAAAAATTCGCTATTGCTGGTGACAGTGGCGAACCCATGGCTGTTCCATCAGTCATTTCATAATAATTTCCACTGTATAAGAAATAAGTGGTCGTCAAGGTATGCCGGAACAACTTCAAAATTGGTAGAGTGAAAGCCGGATGGACGACTGGGCCATTCTGTGTACAGGAAGCCAACCCATACAGACTTATATCTGCATAGCCATAGCTTCCATCATCCGTCTCAGAAGAGAGCTATGCTGAATACTTTAGTACACAGAGCCAGGACTATTTCCGACAAGGACCACCTCGGTCCCGAGATCAACCATTTGACGACTGTTTTCAAGAGGAATGGTTATTCTGCCGGTGAAATTAAATCAGTATTGTCCAAGAAAGTAAGACACGATGCCGGCCACATACAAGAAGAGGACCAACACATAGCGCGGCTTCCTTTTTGCGGTGCTACAACGAGCAAGATAGCCAGAGTCCTGAAGAGGCAAGGAATAAAACCAGTTTTCCGACCACCTAGGAAAATTAAGGAAATGTTGAGACCAGTCAAAGATAGTCTCGGCTTAAGAGTGCCGGGAATTTATACTATTCCTTGCGAATGCGGCAAGAATTACGTGGGCCAGTCTGTAAGAACCGTTGCCGACCGCTGCATCGAGCACCAACGCCACCTGAAATACAGGTATTTGGAAAAATCAGCGGTGGCTGAACATAGCCTGCTTAACAAGCATAAGATTTTATTTGAAGAAACCAGAGTAATAGCCCACACATCGATTTACTGGGACTCTGTGATCCGGGAAGCAGTCGAAATTAGACTTAGCGATAATAACTTTAATAGAGACAACGGCTATGCACTTAGCAACACTTGGAAGAGTGCACTGGATAAAGAAAAATCGCAGAGAAAAACTTCTCGCACTTTACCTCCTGATTCAAGGGATGGCGCTGCAAGCAACGCGGGATAGAAACTACATCTATGTAAGTAGAGGGCAGCACTTCGCTACGCGCCATATCGCTGACGTATTCCAGCCAATCAGTAGCCGTCCTTTGCATATAAAAGTGGGAACCTCGCTAGTTCACACCTCCAAAGTGAATTGCAGTGACGCAGTCACTGCCCTGTGGAAATTTACTGCCTCACCAACACAGTTGGACCGCAATAGACCGGTGATGCTGTATTGTAACATATCACCCCGGACTACAAGTCCATTTAAAAAAAAAAAAAAAAGTTCAGGACAGTCAGTTTTAGCCCTGACGACGACCATGGAGGTAGTGGTCGAAAGCTTGGAGATTTATCCTGATTTGACGCGGCATGTACACCGAGAGATTTTTACTCAAGTAGCTCCTCAGTTTGCCTGTGTGCACCCCGCTTGGCAACACTCTCGGCATACCGGACGGTCACACATCCAAGTGCTAGCCCATCCAGAAAACACTTAACTTCCGTGATCTGACGGTAACCGGTGTTACCACTGCGGCAAGGCCATTGGCTTTCAGTGAAATAATATATCATACCCTGATAACCCGCGGAGTTTCATTTCGTGTCCTCTTCTCCTTCTGGGTGCCTCATCGCCTTTTCCACTATGATTTTGTAATTGTAGTGCATAACATTTTTAAACGTCATACGAGGGTTTAAATTTTTAAGTTCTTAAGAAAAACCTCTACATGACAGTAATGAGATAATGTCACTGCCATTGTTTTAAAATACGTCATTTGTCTGTGCAGGAACACCGGCAGCTCAGAAGTGGCCAAAGCTAGTGTTGTGGCAGAAAAATGCAGATCTCTCGTGAAGGTTTCCACTGGGACATTCTTAATGTTTTCGTAGAGACAGAACAGTGCCTCGAACCGTTTCGTTCAACGTTTTGTCGTTGGTCACCTACGGAAGAGTGTGTTTACAACTGGTTTGCAGGCATCCTTCAGCTCCAAAAAATATGAACGCTTTGCGCAACTTGGTTGAAGAGGACCGCGATGTGGATAGGGATGTGGCATCGAAAGATTCCTACACCGAAGCCTCAAAGAATCTGGTGTAGGCATACGTATCCAAATACAGAGATACGTAAGCAGGCAGAATACGGCACTGCGGTACGCAACCCTTATATAAGACAACAAGTGTCTGGCCTAGTTGTTAGACCGGTTATTGATGCTACAATGACAGATCATCAAGATTTAACTGACTTTGAACGTGATGCTGTAGTCAGCGCACGATCGATGGGACACAGCATCTCCGAGGTAGCGATAAGTGGGGATTTTCCAGTACGACCAATCCACGAATGTACCGTGAATATCAGGAATCCGGTAAAACATCAAATCTTTAATATCGCTGCGGCCGGAAAAAGATCTCACAAGAACGGAACCAACGACGACTGAAGAGAATCGTTCAACGTGACAGAAGTGCAACCCTTCCGCAAATTGCTGCAGATTTCGACGCTGGCCATCAACAAGTGTCAGCCTGCGAACCATTCAACGAAACATCATCAATATAAGCTTTCGGAGCCGAAAGCCCACTCGCGTACCCTTGATGATTGCACGACACAAAACTTCCGCCTCGTCAGGGCCCGTCAACACCAACGTTGGACTGCTGATGCCTGGCAACAAATTGCCTCGTCGGACGAGTCTCTCTGCAACTTTTATCGAGCGGATGGACGTGCACGAGTATTGAGACAACCTCATGAATGGACCCTGCATGTCAAAAGGGGAATGTTTAAAATGGTGGAGGCTCTGTAATGGTGTGGGGTGTGTGCAGTTGGCGTGATACGTGATCCCTGATACGTCTAGATACGACTCTTGACAGGTGACACGTACGTAGGTATCCTGTCTGATCACCTGCATCGGTTCATGTCCATTGCGCATTCCGACGGACTTGGGTAATTCCAGCGGGACAATGCACCGCACACATCCAGAATTGCTACAGAGTGGCTCCAGGAACACTGAACTTAAACACTTCTGCTGGGCACCAAACTCCCCAGACATGAACGTTATTGAGCGTATCTGGGATGGCCGGCCGAAGTGGCCGAGCGATTCTAGGCGTTACAGTCTGGAACCGCGCGACCGCTACGGCCGCAGGTTCGAATTCTGCCTCTGGCATGGATGTGTGTGATGTCCTTAGGTTAGTTAGGTTTAAGTAGTTCTAAGTTCTTGGGGACTGATGGCCTCAGAAGTTATGTCCCATAGTGCTCAGAGCCATTTGAGCCATTTTTTTTTTTTTTTATCTGGGATGAATAGCAACATGTTGTTCAGAAGAGATCTGCACCCGCTTACGCTCAAACGGATTTATAGACAACCCTGCATGTTGTCAATTCCTTCCAGTACTATTTCGGGCATTAGTCCAGTCCATGCCATGTCGTGTTGTGGTACTTCCGCGTGTTGGCGGGGGCCCTGCACGGTATTAGGCAGGCGTAGCAGTTTCTTTGTCTCTTCAGAGTACCTCTACACGGAGCAAAAGGCCTCATGCGTGTGATCCTGCCTCTCACCTGAAATTCCACGTTGTGATGTCACAAAACTCGACAAGCTCCGCATTCGCGATCACAGCCCGAGTGAGGCCGGCTTCTAGTCTGCAGGCGAGTTGCTACAAGTCAGCAGGTGGCTGCCTGTGGTGGAACCGTGTCCTGTCTGTGCGCAAGGATGGCGGGTGTGCATTGTGATGCGTCTCCGATAGAACAGTCACTACACCCCGTCCTAAAAAAAAAAATTAAAAAAATCGTGAATGCATTTGCCACAGCATTGTAACTGTGACTGTTCTGTTTGCTGAAAAAATAGCGCGAATTTTATAATTTCGCTTCTTGCATCAGTTCGATTCGACCGATTTTTTCGTTTCGTGTTAGTAAATATGTCTGAAAGGTATAAGTATAGTGTTGCCATACCGAATATTTAGTCTCTTATCAGCCTGCTAAAACACTAGATGTTTTCATACTATCGGCAATTATGTAAACCAGTGTATCATCAACAGATGACAGCGGGGAAAAGCGGAAGAAAATATGCACGATAGCCGAATCACTATCGGAGAAACCGCTGATGAACATTGGATATCAGCTGGCCCATGCCACAAATCATTTTAGGGAAGCATTGTGTATGACACGTGTGACAGCAAAATTTATTCCAAAATAGATGAATTTCGAAAAAAAAGCAGCAGACGAAAGTTGCTAGACGATGCGGAGCTACTAGAACGTGTCAGGATGTACTCTGTGTCATCAAAAGTATCGGGACACCTGGCTGAAAGTGACTTACAACTTCGTGGCGCCCTCCATCGGT
Source organism: Schistocerca serialis cubense (assembly GCF_023864345.2). NCBI lineage: Eukaryota > Metazoa > Arthropoda > Insecta > Orthoptera > Acrididae > Schistocerca > Schistocerca serialis. Next base: position 238,147,720 of record NC_064647.1, on the reverse strand, counting down.
AATGCTGGAATTCAATATTATGTTGGTCCACCCTTACCCTTGATGACAGCTTCCACTCTCGCAGGCATACGTTCAATCAGGCGCTGGAAGGTTTCTTGGGGAATGGCAGCCCATTGTTCACGGAATTCTGCACTGAGGCCTGGCACGAAGTCGGCGTTCCAAAACATCCCAAAGGTGTTCTAGAGGATTCAGGTCAGGACTTTGTGCAGGCCAGTCCATTACAGGGATGCTATTGCCATGTAACCACTCCGCCACAGGCCGTGCATTATCAGCAGGTGCTCGATCGTGTTGAAAGATGCAATCGCCATCCCCGAATTTCTCTTCAACAGTGGGAAGCAAGAAGGTGCTTAAAACATCATTGTAGACCTGTGCTGTGATAGTGCCACGCAAAACAATAAGGGGTGCAAGCCTCCTCCATGAAAAACTCGACCACACCATAACACCACCGGCTCCGAATTTTACTGTTGGCACTGCACACGCTGGCAGATGACGTCCACCAGGCATTCGCCATCACACAACGTTTTTCCATTGTTCAGTCGTCCAATGTTTACGCTCCTTTCACCAACCGAGGCGTCGTTTGGCATTTACCGGCGTGATGTGTGGCTTAAGAGCAGCCGCTCGACCATGAAATCCAAGTTTTCTCACATCCCGCCTAACTGTCATAGTACTTGCAGTGGATCCTGATGCAGTTTGGAATTCCTGTGTGATGGTCTGGATAGATGTCTGCCTATTACACGTTACCACCCTCTTCAACTGTCGGCTGCCTCTATCACTCAACAGACGAGGTCGGCCTGTACACTTTTGCGCTGTACGTGTCAGATCACGTTAACGCTTCACTATCATGTCGGAAACAGTCGACCTAGGGATGTTTAGAAATGTGGAAATCTCGCCTGCAGGCGTATGACAGAAGTGGCACCCAATCACCTGACCACATTCGAAGTCCGTGAGTTCCGCAGAGCGCCCCATTCTCCTCTCTCACGATGTCTAATGACTACTGAGGTCTCTGGTATGGAGTACCTGGCACTAGGTGGCAGCTCCATGCACCTAATATGCAAAACGTATGTTTCTCGGGGTGTCCGGATACTTTTGATCACATAGTGTATGCACCTGCTCACACTTTGTTGCATGATCGTGGATTTTTGGCCAAAATCAATACTATTATTATACTCCAACCATAAAATTTCAGTTCGCAAAAATAATAAAAACCTTAAATGATCATCGTTGTCCTTGCATGGGTGAGATTAAAAATGCATCGCTGAGTGATCTGAAACCTATCCAAAAAAATACGAGATGTAGAAGTCTTTCTAGGATTCCAAAATGTGCTGGCGTATGAGTGTAATACCAAATGTGGACTACTATGAAAGGGATATCATTGACGTATGCGAAGAAATACAATTATGTACAAAATAAAACAAAAGTTCGCGTTATTTTTTGAGTACATCTCATATTAAATCGTTTCATCTCTCCAGTGCACTGATACTTCTGAAACAATATCGGTCAGGTTCTGTATTTGAGTATCCATGTTATCCGTACCTATCTGTTGTACCAGTAATATACTAATATTCATGCTGAAGTGCGCTTTATTGTCACGATACACGTAGCGATTTATCAAGATAAAACCTCCCCAATGCTACGGTGGTGTCCCAACCCTTTCTTGCTTACAGTGTGAATCTGACATTTGTCTGCACGCGTGTTTCAATAAAATGTTCCTTTTTCTCACTGGTGCTGTACATAAAAAAATTCATTATAAACTCGCAGATCTCATAAATGGCGATCTATGTAACACAACAAAACAGATTGGAAAGACTACTCATATCGAAGAAGGAAGATTGGGTTCAACGTCCCGTCGACATCGAGGTCATTAGGGACGGAGCATTAGCTCTGATTGTTTTAAGGATGGGGAAGGAATGAAAGAAAAAAATGGTTCAAATGGCTCTGAGCACTATGGGATTTAACTACTGTGGTCATCAGTCCCCTAGAACTTAGAACTACTTAAACCTAACTAACCTAAGGACATCACACACATCCATGCCCGAGGCAGGATTCGAACCTGCGACCGTAGCAGTCGCGCGGTTCCGGACTGCGCGCCTAGAACCGTTAGACCACCGCGGCCAGCTGGAATGAAAGAACCATCCCGACATTGGCCTGGAGCGATTCAGGAAAATCACGGAAAACTTAAATCTAGATGACCGGACGCGGGTTTGAATTGTCGTCCTCGCGGCCACGGGCAGCCGCGGGACGTGGGGGGGGGGGGGGGGGGTTCTGTTTCTGTACTTCCTGCTTCATTATGTTTAGAATCAGTTGCGCGTTGTGCCAGGCTAGAGTATCAAGCCTCTGCAAGGAGTAGTAGATACCGAACGACAGCCCCTGTTGTCAGGGTCATAATTATAGGCGTGGCAATGGAGCCTGGATTGGTCGCTTTAAAGTAAGAAACTAATAGTCAGACTTACTACTGACATAAATAAGACCTCCACGAGGCTGAAGGCAGGCGATGCTGTAGCCCAGGGGTGTACGGACTTTAGCTAGTACAGCAGGCCGTGAACACATTTCTACGTAAGGGCCCCAAGTTCAACGAGGAAGGAAGGGAGGAAGGTTCGGTTTAACGCCCTGTCGAAATGTGTTCATTAGAGAGGGAGCACATGATCGGATTGTGTCAAATATAGAGGAGGAAATCGGCCGTGCCCATTCAAAGGGATGCCATCCCAGCATTTGGTTGGAACGATTTAGGGAAATCACGGGAAACCTGAATCTGGATGGCTGCTTGCGGACTTGAACCGTAGTCCTGACGTATGCGAGTCCAGTGTGCGTTAAGTTCTCCGCAAGTTCAGAACTTTCGTGCCATGAGACAAGTTGTTATTCCGAATTGGTCTCTCCCTGCCCCAATGGCAGCAAGACTTGGCTCAAGAGATCTGAGTTCTACAAGGGCACGCTCTCTCCATTTCGGGAGGGAATGAAAGATGAGTAAATAAACGAAAAAAGTCCGAGAAAGAACGGTGAGGAGCGACTCGCATCCCTTCTGCCGCCTGCAAGAAGGTAGAAACAGCCAGAAGATGTTGCGAAATGCAGGACGACCTGCGGATCCTCATTGATTGCAGCACGGATTGCACGAGTACAGAGCGCTCGCCATTTGCGCACTAATTACTACCTGCCACGAGCAAAAACAACAACAAATACATAAACATGCAGTAACTACATAGTAAAGAAATACTGGCAATACAAAACGTAGCCGCAACAGCTTCGAAACAAAAAAATGGCTCTGAGCACTATGGGACTTAACATCTATGGTCATCAGTCCCCTAGAACTTAGAACTGCTTAAACCTAACTAACCCAAAGACATCACACACATCCATGCCCGTGGCAGGATTCGAACCTGCGACCGTGGCAGTCACGCAGTTCCAGACTGAAGCGCCTAAAACCGCACGGCCACATCGGCCGGCAGCTTCGAAACAATGGACGACAATGAGCAGTCTAGTACTGTAGTACCGGGGGGGGGGGGGGGGGGGGTCCGCGTGCGCCACCGTGTACTGTTAGCGATAAACCACTGTATGCAGTATACACCTCAAGATTATCTGTCGCGGAGCCATGGTGTAACTGTATATCACGATGTCAGTACGGAAAATAAAGACGCATTTGTTGCCCAGATGTGAGATTTATTTACAGTAGCAATCAAAAATATTTTGACAACATAGAATTCGTTTTTATTTCTTTGTAAACAAAACATTATCGGACAGTATCTTCATTATAGTGGAGAGCAGTGTAACTGCGATTATTTGAAGGTGTCGGATTGCGACTTGTTTGTTTACACTTCGCGCTGCCGGAAGAAAGCGACTTTCAGCGAGCTCAAAAAGTAGTTTCGCACGCAGTTTGCTCCGTGAATACGTGAACGTTACTTGCTTCTCAGTGCTGATTTCTACTAATATTTGTATGTTGTATGTTAACCGGGGACCTAGAAACGACGGAGAGGCTCCGTCCCCGCCGCAGCCACAGTGGTCCGCAACCCCACGACGACTACCGCAGTCCACTTCACCCCGCCACACCGAACCCAGGGTTATAGTGCGGTTCGGCCCCCGGTGGACCCCCCAGGAAACGTCTCACACGAGACGAGCGTCACCCCTGTGTTTGCGTGGTAGAGTAATGGCGGTGTACGCGTGCGTGGAGAACTTGTTTGCGCAGCAATCGCCAACATAGTGTAGCTGAGGCGAAATAAGGGGAACCAGCCCGCATTCGCCGAGGCAGATGGGAAACCGTCTAAAAACCATCCACAGACTGGCCGGCTCACCGGACCTCGACACAAATCCGCCGGGCGGATTCGTGCCGGGGACCAGGCGCTCCTTCCCGCTCCGGAAAGACGTGCGTTAGACCGCTCGGCTAACCGGGCGGGCCTCTTCTAATATTTACTCACAGTGATTATTTCAATATGCCGAGACGTAAGGAATATTCTAGTGACTTTAGAAACGCCGTGATAAATGCACTAAAACAAGGACTGAAACAAACCGAAGTTGCTCGTATTCTTAAAGTGTCTCGTCAGCTCGTTAGTACATGGAAAGAACTGTATAATAAACGAAAGACTGTCGAAAATAAGCCTCGCAGTGGATGTCCCAAAAGAAAAGTCTCCTAAAGTCGATCATATAAAAAAGTTATCAACAAGTGATGTTCGCAAGTCGGCGGTAATGATACCAAGAGAATTGAAAGAAAAATATAACGTCGACATTCACGTTTCCACTGTCAAACGACGCTTGAATCTCTTGGAGTACATGGACGAAGACCGACGAAAAAGCCTTTAGTATCTACAAAAAACACGAAGACCCGAGTTGCGTTTGCAAAACGGCACAGATTATGGGTCAGAAGATACCAAGTTCCCACGGTCAAATACGGAGGTGGCAATGTGATGGTTTGGGGATGTTTTCCCCGTTCTGGAGTCGGACCGTTAGCTCGAATTGAAGGTAATACGGATCGGTTCCTTCAAGAAAAAGTATTGAAGACTCAAATGCTACCATCTGCTAAACGACACATACCAGATGGATAATCTTTTCAACAAGATAATGCTCCCAAGCACAAGTTCAAGTACATTAGTGACTCTTTAAAATGCAAAAAAGTCGAAGGTTTGGAGTGGCCAAGTCAAAGTCCGGATTTGGGACATCTGTGGGAGGAGTTGGATCGAAGAATAAGAATACAAAATTATTCGAACAAAGACTCTCCTTTTGAAGTCCTCAAAAATGATTGGGATAAAATTTCGATGGATCGATTCCAAAAGTTGGTCGACTCAACGCCGACGCGGCGTGAGGCTGTTATAAAAGCCATGGGATATCCCACTAAATATTGATTTTCTCATTACGGTCGATGATAATTATGTGTTAAAATGTTTTTTTCGACAATGTCAAAATACATTAGCTCCACAATTGTCGTCATTAAAAAAAATTACACTCTTATTATGCTGCGAACAAGGGCTACTTGGTCACTATTCTGCAGAATATTGAATATCCATCAATGAAATAAATTACTGATTTTCGTGTTTCATATTTGTTTTTAATTAATCCAATTAATATGCTTGTCAGAATACTTTTGAGCGCTACTGTAATTTAAAAAAAAAACACCACGTTTTGGGAAGGCGTGATCCCATTATTGAGTTCTGTGAATAAGGCAAACGTGACTCATTATTTCACATACTAAGATGTACATATTGGGGATTTGTTTATGTTGTCTATGTAGTGCACGGGGTGAAATATACTTGCCCAGCCTTTAGACTTCAAACTCTCGTATCGGATTCTTGACCCAGCAGCTACGGTGTCTGCTTGATGCTGCTTAAATGCACCGTTAAGAAGTTAAAAATCAATTATAAGTATACGTACGTAAAAACTATCGTGCCATTAGCCACAGTTAAAAATTTACAAGCTGCAAAATGTCAAACGTTTACAAGACTCACCATTTTACATGTTCCATGGTATAGCGATTGCAGTTAACAATTTCACCAAACTCTAGTCACTGACAAACGAAAATCCACTGTCAATCGCCTACCAAAGATTATAACTTTGTGTTTCGTATTCATCATTGCTAGCAACGATACAGCTGTCGTCTCTGATACATTTGAACATCTGGAAGCCTATGTTACAAGCTAGCAATAACTAAAACCGTTATTACTCCCGTATTGCAATGATTTGCCTCTATAAAGATATCCATTAGACAACTATCTTTTTGTTTAATACATTGACTCCTCCTCCTCTGAAAGCATAACATGTTTATTTCCTCAAAATTCATTAGCAGCCAACCATTTTCTTCCAAATGCAGTATGTTCACGCTCTTTGTGATGTTTCCTAACGAGTGCTGCTCATTAGTAAGGTGCTACGCTGCTAACGACCGACTATTTTCTTTATTGTCATGTTCATGTTGAAGTTACTTTCTGTCTGACCCACGTAATTCGCCTCACAGTCATGCAATTTATTTTTTTTTTTTTGGGGGGGGGGGAGTCAAAAATTATCTACACTATGGTCATAACACACGTTTAAAATTCTCACATTGCATCATTGCATTTTATCCGTGCACACCTCAAGTTTATTCCACTGTATTCGTGTACACGATATTTGTACCCGACCACCTCTGTTGCATTCTGTTAGTGACAGAGTAAACATGAGCACTGAGCTAATAGTTTGGAACGAGGAGGAACAATGATTCGATTTCTTTGGTCGGAAGGAGTGAAAACGGCTGAAATATATCGTATACTTTAAGCACAATACGGGGACAATGCAGTGTTTCTTTGTGGTCGATATCTTTGAAACTGGCCCGACAAGTGTGACAGTAGAGGGAGGGCAATATGCCCGTCAACGTCCACGACGAACCAAAATACTAGGAAAACTCAAAAGAAAGTTTCAGCTGATAGGCGAGTTAGCTTCGATATGGCGGTGTCTTTTTTGGACATAAGTCGTCGTTCTGCCTCTCAGATCATCCACGATGAACACTGTCTCTACACTGAAGAGCCAAAGAAACTGGCACACCTGCCCAATATCGTGTAGGGCCCCCGCGAGCACGCACGAGTGCCACAACAGGTTGCAAGGCATCCCAGATATGCTCAGTAATGTTCGTGTCTGGGGAGGTTGGTGGCCAGCGGAAGTGTTCAGACTCTGAAGAGTGTTTCTGGAGCCACTCTGTAACAATTCTGGACGTGTGGGGTGTCGCATTGCCCTGTCGGAATGCACAATTGACATGAATGGATGCAGGTGATCAGACAGGATGTTTACATACATGTCATCTGTCAGAGTCGTATCTAAACGTATCAGGGGTCCCATATCACTGCAACTGCACACGCCTCACACCAGAGCCTCCACCAGCTTGATGCCGGCCAGAGTGGCCGAGCGGTTCTAGGCGCTACAGTCTGGAACCGCGCGATCGCTACGGTCGCAGGTTCGAATCCTGCCTCGGGCATGGATGTTTGTGATGTCCTTAGGTTAGTTAGGCTTCAGTAGTTCTAAGTTCTAGGGGACTGATGACCTCAGAAGTTGAGTACCATAGTGCTCAGAGCCATTTGAACCAGCTTGATCAGTCCCGTGGTGACATGCAGGGGCCATGGATTCATGAGGTTGTCTCCATACCCCGTACACTTCCGTCCGCTCAGTGCAATTTGCAACGAGACTCGCCCCACCAGGCAACATGTTCCCAGTCATGAACAGTCCAGTTACGATGTTGACGGGCCCAGACGAAGCGTAAACCTTTGTATCGTGCAGTCATCAAGGGTAGACGAGTGGGCCTTCGGTCCCGAAAGCCCATATCGATGATGTTACGTTGAATGGCGCGCACGCTGACACTTGTTAATGGCCCAGCACTGAAATCTGCAGCAATTTGCCGAGGGGTTGCGCTTCTGTCACACTGAACGATTCTCTTCAGTCGTCGTTCGTCCCGTTCTTGCAGGATCTTTTTCCGGCCGCAGTGATGTCGGAGATTTGATGTTATACCGAATTCCTAATATTCACGATACACTGGTGAAATGGTCGTACTGGAAAATCCTTCATTGCTAGGTCGGAGTCGCAGTGTCCTATCGCTCGTGCGCCGGCTGTAACACCACGTTCAAACTCGCTTAAATCTTGATAACCTGCTATTGTAGCAGCAGTAACCGATCCAACAACAGCGCCAGACATTTGTTTTCCTATGTAGACGTTGCCGGCCGCAGCGCCGTATTCTGCCTGTTACTATATCTCTGTATTTCCATATGCATGCCTATATACCAGTTTTTTTAGCGCTTCAGTGTATAACGTTTCTGCGTAATGGTTTCTAAGAGAGCTTACTCGTGAACTCACCCTCCAGAACAACCAAGCGCGTTATAGTGCCCCCTTTGGGGACGGGAAGACTCGTCTGTCCTGGTTCGATGATGATGATTTTCGTTTGTGGGCGCTCAACGGCTTGGTTGTCAGCGCCCATACAAATTCCCAATCTTGACACAGTCCAGTTTCGGCATTTTCCTGAATGGTGATAAAATGATGAGGACAACACAAACACCCAGTCCCCGAGCGGAGAAAATCCCCGACCCGACCGGGAATCAAACTTGGGGGACCCCGCGATCCAGAGGCAGCAATGCTAACCACTGCTAGACCATGAGCTGCGGACTGGCCCAGTTGGAATCCCCCCAAAGGATTAACAACGAGGGCCCGACTGCCGGCTAGCGTGTTTTTATGTGGTTTCCCACATCCTACGAGGCGAATACGGGACTGGTATCCACCTTTCTCCCACTTGGACACAGGTCTTAGACGCAGACAGGAGGGGTACTCTGATTCCGTTCTGTAGGGTGAACAGGAGACTGATGACCTTTTTTTAGCGTCCTTGAATAAATAATCTACAGCACGAGCCACTGAAGAACTCAAGCTCAAACATGTTGACATCTGCCAAGGCTTACTCGGCCATTCCAGCAGAGAAGGCGACTCATTTTTCACCAGGATAGTCACCGGTGATGAAACGTGGGTGTACCACTATGAGCTAAAATACAAACGCCACAGTATAGAGTATAAACACTTCGGATCATGAAAGACAGAAAAATTTTAAGACCGTGCCATCAGCGGAAACGTTTTTATGCTAACCATTTTTTGGGACAAAAATAGGCTGGTACTGGTAGAGTACATGACATAAGGAACAACTATGAAATAGGGGTCATAAAGTGATTTGTTGGAAAACAAACTAAAATCAGCAATTCGGAGCAAAGGATCGGCCCTTTTGTCGAAGAAAGTGTTGCAGTCGCGTGTCAACGCACATCCGCACGCGGCTCACAATACCGTTGAAATCATCAAGAAAATTGGTCTGAAGCTACTGGAACACACTCCTTACAGCCCTGATCGCGTTCCCTCCGATTTTCTTGTATTCGGGCCCCTCGAGGGTACTTGGCGGGTTCGTCGATTTTCCTCAGATGTGGAGGTGAAGAAAGCTGTACAAAAGTGGCTTCTTGGCAGGAGTGGACCGCTGAACTACGAGGTACTGAAAAAGAAGGGGAATGTGTTGCAAAGTAATGCACAAGTCGAAGCAGAATTTTTTTGTAAACACGCTGTAGAACGCAAAGTGCCGGTAATTTTTTATTGTCCTTCATATTACCCCTCCAGTTTCCACTTGTGCTAATCTTGTGTTTTAGCTCTTCCTCCACTTTGTTATCTACTGGGAATACAATTTGAACTTTTTTGTTATTGAATAGTGTTGCCGGCTTGTATGAGATTACTCCCCAGTATGTCATGTATATACACTTTTGAGGATCTATGTTGCTATGTTGATTTCCGTATCCTACCACATAACAGACAAGATGAATGCAACCCCATCTAAAAGCACACATACAGTCCTGTATCCAGTATCTTCCAAGTCGCCAAGACTTCTAGTATTTGGTGGTATGAGCAGGCGAAAAAGTTTTAGAGTGACGAGAATGGGTGGTTTACCTTCAAGGATATCCGATAACACAGAATACTCTCCAAACTGCTGCCACAGCAAAAGTGAAAGGATAAGATTGGCTATTTTGGGGTAGATGACTGCAGCTGGACTGGAGAATCTTGGTTACCTCATACAGGGCAGTCATCGAAGTAAATTTATGTTGCAGAAGAATGCGTACTGCCAGCTGCTCAATATCTTTATCTACATCTACATGATTACTCTGCAATTCACATTTAAGTGCTTGGCAGAGGGTTCATCGAACCACAATCATACTATCTCTCTACCATTCCATTCCCGAACAGCGCGCGGGGAAAACTGGCACCTAAACCTTTCTGTTCGAGCTCTGATTTCTCTTATTTTATTTTGATGATCATTCCTACCTATGCAGGTTGGGCTCAACAAAATATTTTTGCATTCGGAAGAGAAAGGTAGTGACTGAAATCTCGTAAATAGATCTCGCTGCGACGAAAAACGTGTTTGCTTTAATGACTTCCATCCCAACTCGTGTATCATATCTGCCACACTCTCTCCCCTATTACATGATAATACGAAACGAGCTGCCCTTTTTTTCACCCTTTCGATGTCCTCCGTCAATCCCACCTGGTAAGGATCCCACACCGCGCAGCAATACTCTAACAGAGGACGAACGAGTGTAGTGTAAGCTGTCTCTCTAGTAGACTTGTTGCATCTTCTAATGCAATGCCAATGAAACGCAACCTTTGGCTCGCCTTCCTCACAATATTATCTATGTGGTCTTTCCGACTGAAGTTGTTCGTAATTTTAACACCCAGGTACTTAGTTGAATCGACAGCCTTGAGAATTGTACTATTTATCGAGTAATCGAATTCCAACGGATTTCTTTTTGAACTCGTGTGGATCACCTCACACTTTTCGTTATTTAGCGTCAACTGCCACCTGCCACACCAAACAGCAATCTTTTCTAAATCGGTTTGCAACTGATACTGGTCTTCGGATGACCTTACTAGACGGTAAATTACAGCATCATCTGCGAACAACCTAAGAGAACTGCTCAGATTGTCACCCAGGTCATTTATATAGATCAGGAACAGCAGAGGTCCCAGGACGCTTCCCTGGGGAACACCTGATATCACTTCAGTTTTACTCGATGATTTGCCGTGTATCACTACGAACTGCGGCCTTCCTGACAGGAAATCACGACTCCAGTCGCACAACTGAGACGAAACCCTGTAGGCCCGCAGATGAAAACATTAAGGTTAGATGGTTAGGATTGTAGAATGTTTAACAAGATTCGTATGTTTCTGTGAAGTGTTTTGCAGTACTACTTTGCAGTCTTAATCATCAGAACGCGCGAAAAAAAAAAAGTATTGTCATTCCCCAAGAAACGTGACGCTACCCCTGGCCTCGATGTCCCCCCGTCCCGAGTCACCAGTCTTCTCCTGACTGGTTCGATGCGGTCTGCCGTGAATTCCTCTCCTGTACCAGCCTCGTAATAAGACGAGGGCCGGTAGACATCCTTGGGTAACACAAGAGATATTGAATTTAAACGATGAAAGTACAAAATATGAAAATGCAATAAATGAAGCAGACGAAAGAGAATACAAACGTCTAAAAACTGAGATCGACAGGAAGTGCAAAATAGCTAAGCAGGAATGGCTAGAGCACAAATGTAAGGATGTAGAAGCATATTTCACCAGCGGTAAGATAGATACTGCCTACAGAAGAATTAAAGAGACCTTTGGAGAAAAGAGAACCACCTGCATGAATATGAAGGGCTCAGATGGAAAACCAGTCCCAAGCTATGACAGCCTTGGGAGAGCCAGTCCTGACAAAACTCTACCATCTGGTGAGCAAGATGTATGAGACAGACGAAGTGTCCTCACACTTAAGGAGAAATCAGTAACTCAAATTCCAAAGAAAGCAGGTGCTGACAGGTGTGGAAATTACCGAACTATCAGTTTAATAAGTCATGGCTGCAAAATACTAACACGAATCGTTTACAGAATAATGGAAAAATTGGTAAAAGCAGACCTCAGGGAAGATCAGTTTGGATTCCGTGGAAATGTTGGAACATGTGAGGCAATACTGACCCTACGACTCATCTTAGACGAAAGATTAAGGAAATGCAAACCTACGTTTCTAGAATTTGTAGACTTAGAGAAAGCTTTTGATGGAGTTGACTGGAATACTCTCTTTTAAATTTTAAAGGTGGCAGGGGTAAAATGGAGCGAAAGGCTATTTACAATTTGTACAGAAACCAGATGGCAGTTGTAAGAGTCGAGGGGCATGAAAGGGAAGCAGTGGTTGGGAAGGGAGTGAGACACGGTTGTAGCCTACCCGCGATGTCATTCAATCTGTATGTTTAGCAAACAGTAAAGGAAACAAAAGAAAAATTTGGAGTAAGAATTAAAGTTCATGGAGAAGAAATAAAAACTTTGAGGTTTGCTGATGACATTGTGATTCTGTCAGAGACAGAAAATCACTTGGAAGAATAGTTGAACGGAATGGACAGTGTCTTGGAAGGAGGCTATAAGATGAACATCCCAAGAGTTACCAGCTTTCACTCAGTTAATACTAGGCAGAAATCAAATCTGCATGTGGAATGCACTTCCTTGACTCTTGTGCAGAAAGGAGTGCAGTATTCTGCTGCATCCATTTTCAATAAGCTACCACAAGAACTCAAAAATCTTAGCAGTAGCCCAAACGCTTTTAAGTCCAAACTGAAGAGTTTCCTCATGGCTCACTCCTTCTATTCTGTCGAGGAGCTCCTGGAAGAGCTAAAAAATTAAGCAAATTCCAGTGTTAGATTCTTGATTTTCTTTATTTAAACTAACGACGTGTCGCCTGAATATGTTTCTTATATTTCATTTTATCTGTTTCTACAATCTACAGCTGAATATGTTTCTTATATTTCATTTTATATGCTTCTACAATCGTGTTATAATTTCATGTATTGACTCGTTCCATCACCATGGAGACTTCTCCTTAATGTGGTCCCACGGAAAAATAAATAAATAAAATAAAAAAATAAAAAAAACAAAAGCGAAACGAGGATACCGGAATGTAGTCTAATAAAATCAGGTGATGCGGAGGGAATTAAATTGAGAAATGAGACAGTTAAAGTAGTAAATGAGTTTTGCTATTTGGGCAGCAAAATAACTGATGGTGGCCGAAGTAGGAAGGATATAAAATGCAGATTAGGAGTGGCAACAAAAGCGTTTCTGAAGAAGACAAATTTGTTAACATCAAGTATAGATTTAAGTGTTAGGAAGTCCTTTATGAAAGTATTTGTAAGGAGTGTGGCCATGCGTGGAAGTGAAACATGGACGATAGACAGTCTAGAGAAGAAGAAAATAGAAGCATTTGAAATGTGGTGCTACAGAAAAATGCTGAAGATTAGATGGGTAGATTACGTAACTAATGAGGAGGTATTGAATAGGATTGGGGAGAAGGGGAGCTTGTGGTACAACTTGACTAGAAGAAGGGACCGGCTGGTAGGACACATTCTCAGGTATCAAGGGGTCACCAATTTAGTAGTGGAGGGCAGCGTGGAGGTTAAAAATCGTAGAGGGGGAGCAAGAGATGAATCACTAAGCAGATTCAGAAGGATGTAAGTTGCAGTAGTTATTGAGAGATGAAGAGGCTTGCACAGGATAGAGTAGCATGGAGAGCTGCAACAAACCAGTCTCAGGACTGGAGACAACAACAACAACAACAGCAATCTCTTCCTCTCAGAGCAGCGTTTGTAGCCGGCCTAGATTGTCAGTTATTTGTGGGTTGTTTTCTAATCTCTCTCTTCCCCTACAGTTTTTACTCACTGTATCTCACTGTAGTACCAAGGAACCTCTTCCTTGATGTCTTACCCCAAGTCCTGTCCCTTCTTCATGGGAGTGTTTTCCATTTCACCGATTCTACAGAGAACCTCATTTCGTATCATACCAGTCTACATAATTTTCAGCATTCTTCTACAACAGCACATGTCAAACTTCCCCATTGTCTTCTTTTTCTGTTTTCTCACTGTCCATTTTTCAACCCCATTACCACATTTTCAGAAATTTCTACCTCAAATTAAGGTCGATGTTTGATACTAGCAAAGTTCTTTCGGATTCTTTCACTTTCCCTGGGGATAGCAATGTCATCGAAGTATCCTATCATTGATGTCTTTTCCTAACTTAACCCCACTCTTGAAGGTTTCTTTTATTTCCATCATTGCCTCTTCGATGTGTACATTGAACACTTCGTTCTTAGTGTCCCACTGTTATTGTTTCCGTTTGGTTTTATACATATTGTACACTGAATCGCCATGGAACTGCTATAGGCATGCGCATTCAAATACAGATATATGTAAACAGGCAGAATACGGTGCTGCGGTCGGCAACGCCTATAGAGACAAGTGTCTGAAGAAGTTTGTTAGATCGGTTACTGCTGCTACAGAGGCATGTTACCAATATTTAGGGGGGACACAGCATCTCCGAGGTAGCGATGAAGTGTAGATTGTCTCGTACGACCATTTCGCGAGTGTACCGTGAATATCAGGAATCCGGTAAAACATCAAATCTCCGACATCGCTGCGGCCGGAAAAAGGTACTGCAAGAACGGCAGCAACGACGTTTCAAGAGAATCGTTCAACGTGACAGAAGTGCAACTTTTTCGCAGATTGCTGCAGATTTCAAAGCTGGGCCATCAACAAGTGTCAGCGTGCGAACCATTCAACGAAACATCATCGATACGGGCTTTTGGAGCCGAAGGCCCACTTGTGTACCCTTCATGACTACACTACATTTCACCTGACCCCGTCAAGACTGACATTGGACTGTTGATGGCTGGAAACATGTTGGCTTGTCGGACGAGTCTCATTTCAAATTGTATCGAGCGGATGGACGTGTACGGGTATCGAGACAACCTCATGAATTCATGGACCCTGCATATCAGCAGGGGACTGTTGAAGCTGGTGGAGCCTCTGTAGTGGCGTGGAACCTCTTCCTTGATGCCTTACCCCAAATGGAACCCATGATACGTCTAGATACGACTCTGACAGGTGACACTAAATAACCATCCTGTCTGATCACCTGAATTCTCTCGTGTCCATTGTGCACTCCGGCGGACTTGGGCAATTCCATCAGAACAATGCGACGCCCCACACGTCCAGAATTGCTATAGAGTGGCTCCAGGACACTCTTCTGAGTTTACTTCCGCTGGCCACCAAACTGCCCAGACATGAACATTATGGAGCATATCTGTGATGCCCTGCAACGTGCTGTTCAGAAGAGATCTCCACCCCGTCTCGTACTCTTACGTATTTATGGACAGCCCTAAAGGATTCATTGTGTCAATTCCATCCAGCACTAATCCAGATTCTAGTCGACTCGATGCCACGTCGTGTTGTGGCACTCCTGCGTGCTCGGAGCGGTCCTATAGGATATTAGGCAGGTCTACCAGTTTCTTTGGCTCTTCAGTTGTATTACCTCTCTTCCTATGTACCTTACTCCCATTGTGCTCATAATTTCGAATACTTCGCAGCAGTTTACACTGTCGAACTCTTTTTATGGGTCTACAAATCCTATGAATGTGTCTAGACTTGTATTATGTGTCGGTTCCATTTTCAGAACTGTCTCTCTGGATTCCGTTACCTTTCCTAAAGGCAAACTGACCGTCGTATGACAGATGCTCGATTTTCTCTGATATTAGCGTCCGTTCGGCGACTGAGTGGATAAGTTTCTTCAGAGTATGGCGGACATTATGTATGCGTGGCTTCTGTCATGATCATTAACAGCGGATTTAGCACCACCCAGACGGAGATGAAGGTAGGTGATTAGAATTATGTTGTTGCTTAATTGCAAATCGCCGAGTAATCCCATTAATATTGTTTGCTGATGAAGCCACTTTCACTTGTGTCTCTAGCACACATCGATGGTCCGACGAAAACCCACTAAACAACAATACGGGAATTGTGAGTCCGCCTCGGTGCAAAACACTTATTGTTATTTACGTACTTATTTATTGCCCAAACTAGTTTCAGTGGGTTCTGTAAATCTAAAAGATGCACAAAATAGCTTAGTTATACCAGACACTGTAACGCATTATTACCTTTGTAGTGTTTGTTTTTTGAATATAGTTTTCTGTGGGTACTTTCATACTACCGTATTTATTGTACGTTATGTTTTTACGAATTGTTGTCGGTGTTTGCGACATGTTTTGTGTGCTTTTTCCTGTTGCAGTTTTTCTTAGCATACACCATGTCATCTGCAACTGTGTGAGCTGCTGTTAGTAGACAAATACTAAAACGTGAGCTTAACGTATGTCAGCCTTACACAGTTGAGATTGCGGTAGTGTTGTGGATACACTTTTTGGTGTGTACTAGGCAGTTACATAGTTTGTTGGACCGCTTGCAGCTAATTTTATACGCACAAAAGCAAAAGTTTCGCACTTTGTTTACGATCCAAAACATTATGCCATCTTGCTGCTTGCATTTGCCGCGAGAACTGCATCGCATGTGGCGAAAAGAGTATGAAAACTGTAGCGGGAGTTTGAAAGATGGCGGTTCCTTCCGGATAGGCTCCCGCCGCGGTAATACCCGCCCGGCACGTCCACTTTCATTTTGTTTCGGTGGTTGTCATACAATTTCATTCGCCTTTGGTGTATTTAAATTTTTGCCTGATTGATATTAATCTGATGGACTATTAGGGCAGCATAAACCACTGTTTGATCCCACAGTACTTGCATGACTTGAGTAGCAGTACTAGAATTACACTCGGCTATACAGGGTGGTCCATTGATAGTGACCGGGCCAACTATCTCACGAAATAAGATCCAACGAAAAAACTACAAAGAACGAAACTCGTCTAGCTAGATGGCACTGCCACAGGTCAAACAGATAGCAACTGCGTTTTTTAAAAAATAGTAAGCCTCATTTTTTATTACATATTCGTGTAGTACGTAAAGAAATATGAATGTTTTAGTTGGACCACTTTTTTCGCTTTGTGACAGATGGCGCTGTAATAGTCACAAACGTATAAGTACGTGGTATCATGTAACATTCCGTCATTGCGGACGGTATTTGCTTCGTGATACATTACCCGTGTTAAAATGGACCGTTTACCAATTGCGGAAAAGGTCGATATCGTGTTGATGTATGGCTACTGTGACCAAAATGCCCAACGGGCGTGTGTTATGTATGCTGCTGGGTATCCTGGACGATATCATCCAAGTGTCCGGACCGCCGGATAGTTACGATATTTAAGGAAACAGGAAGTGTTCAGCCACATGTGACACGTCAACCACGACCTGCAACAAATGATGATGCCCAAGTAGGTCTTTTAGCTGCTGTCGCGGCTAATCCGCACATCAGTAGCAGACAAATTGTGCGAGAATCGGGAATCTCAAAAACGTCGGTGTTGAGAATACTACATCAACATCGATTGCACCCATACCATATTTCTATGCACCAGGAATTGCATGGCGACGACTTTGAACGTCGTGTACAGTTCTGCCACTGGGCACAAGAGAAATTACGGGACGATGACAGATTCTTTGCACGTTCTGTTTAGCAACGAATCGTCATTCACCATCAGCGGTAACGTAAACCGGCATGATATGCACTATTGAGCAACGTAAAATCCACGATGCCTGCGACAAGTGGAACATCAGCGACCTTGGCGGGTTAATGTATGATGCGGTATTATGGGAGGAACGATAACTGGCCCCCATTTTATCGATGGCAACCTAAATGGTGCAATGTATGCAGATTTCCTACGTAATGTTCTACCGATGTTACTAGAAGATGTTTCACTGCATGACAGTGATGTTCTTCCAACATGATGGATGTCCGGCACATAGCTCGCGTGCGGTTGAAGCGGTACTGAATAGGATATTTGATGACAGGTGGATTGGTCGTGGAAGGACCATACCATGGCCCGCACGTTCACCGGATCTGTCCCCGGATTTCATTCTGTGGGGAAAGTTGAAGGATATTTGCTATCGTGATCCTCCGACAACGCCTGACATGCGTCAGCGCGTTGTCAATGCATGTGCGAACATTACGGAAGGCGAACTACTCGCTGTTGAGAGGAATGTTGTTACACATATTGCCAAATGCATTGAGGTTGACGGACATTATTTTTAGCATTTATTGCATTAATGTGGTATTTACAGGTAACCACGCTGTAACTGCAGGCGTTCTCAGAAATGATAAGTTCACAAAGGTACATGTATCACATTGGATCAACCTAAATAAAATTGATTGGCGACTCCATGGAGTGCTGTGTGCACCACGACCATATATGTTATATTAAAAGGAAGGTGAGCGTTGGTCGTAGTATTGATGTTTTATTGACAGCAGAATGGATTTTCGATCACATAGTGATCATCTTCGGTGCTGTACACATTAAACTCAGTCACTGGTTTCAAGTTGTCTGACCTTCCTTTTAATTTTTAACCGAAATAAAATGTTCAAACGTACTACTTTCTGTATTTTAATTTAAAAAACCTACCTGTTACCAACTGCTAGTCTAAAATTATGAGCCATATGTTTGTGGCTATTACAGCTCCATCTATCACAAAGCAAAAAAAGTGGTCCAACTAAAACATTCATATTTCTTTTCGTAGTACACGAATCTGTAGTAAAAAGTGGGGGTTCCTATTTTTAAAAACGCAGTTGATATCCGTTTGACCTATGGCAGCGCCATCTAGCGGGCCAACCATAACGCCATCTGGTTTCCCCTTCAAGCTAGACAAGTTGCGTTCTTTGTAGTTTTTTCGTTTGACGCTTATTTAGTTTGGTATTTGGCCCGGTCACGACGACTGGACCACCTTGTAGAGGCCGATTTTTGCACTCTGGAGGTGACCGTTGCATTAGGGGCAGCTTTAGAACTTTGGGCAAGCAGCGGGTAGCGGCCGAAGCAAAAGGGTGGGAATGGCGTGGCTGGATGCGAAATGACACTTCTTTAGAAACTAGATGCGCCGGGGATCCTGGCGCCGGGCAACCGCTGTGTTAGAGCGCTGACGTGGAGTGGCAGTCTGGTCTCCTCATCTCCTGTGCGGATCCAGGTAAAGCGGCGTGTTTTTTGCAAGAGCAGGGCACCTTGTGAGAGGGGAAGACGAATTTCTCCGGATGTGGCGTTTCTTAGATGCCGCCGCGCCTCGCCAAAACCGCGCCACTAAATCGTTTTAAGGACGAGGCTGAGCTTTTTTTCATTAGGAAGCTCCCCTTGTCTTGTGAAATGCGCCAAGAATTTGGCTGCAGGAGCTCCATGCAGTGTGTGCTGTTTTATCGGAGAACAGAATGTGTACTGCACTGCAGTGACTGGGTGAGGAAAATCGGGTCTCCTTGCTGGAAAACATGATTGGCACGGTAACCATTGCTGGGCCATGATAGGCTTACTCAAGAACATCGGGGGGAATTTGCTTCTCGACCATCGCGGAGTAGACGCTAGAGCTCTTCCGTTTCTACGGAGAGAGCAGTTAGTTGTAAACTTGTCCAGACTTCAATATTTTCGCGGACGTGAGACAATCACCGGCGGTCGTGGGTTCATCTCCTTTTGCCAACCAACCTGAGTTCGTGTTAATGAAATGTCATACAGCTTAAGTTTCTGTTTATATGTTTGTTTTTTCAACCACACCCATTGTCATTCCCTACGATGTCATTTATTTTGTTGTGGGTTTGAAGGAATGAAATTAATTTTTAGTCAAGTTAGTCAACACATTACGTGATGCACACAGGGGCCGGGCCACTGTTTAACGATTCCTTGTGCTACTAATAAACGTGGCACCTCGTGGATGTTGTGGTCGCGACTTTTTAGTCGTTTGGCAGACGGAGAACTGCCGCCACCTTAGGCTAACTTGCAAGTTCTACGACTTCTGTTCCTTATTTGTGTCTCTCTGTGTGATGGGGGAGTGGTTCTTTTGCGTGTGTGTGCGCTTTGTGTTCTGTGTTAGCTCTCTCAGAGCGGTAAAGAGTGTGTTGTTGCAAAGTGTTGTGTTAGTTAATTTTCTTCTATTGTTAGTTGTCGGTATAGACTGTTCCTGTTTTTCAGGTTGTGTAGATCGCTTTCGATGTTATTGGGGTTATGGTTTTTGTTCATTAGGTATTCTGCTTAAGTGGAATGTGTGCTGTCACTCTTTAGAGCTCTCGTGTGCTCTGTGCTTGTTTGTCCTATGTACTGGACCTGACAGGAGTTACATGTGAGTTGGCATATTCCAGGATTGCTGAATTTATCTGCGGTGCTTTTGTCTGGTCTAAGCCTTTTTTGAACTTGGTTGTTTGATCTGAATGTTACTGGGATCCCGTGCTTTTTAAAAAATGGTTCAAATGGCTCTGAGCACTATGGGACTTAACATGTGAGGTCATCAGTCCCCTAGAACTTGGAACTACTTAAACCTAACTAACCTAAGGACATCACACACATCCACGCCCAAGTATTCGAACCTGTGACCGTAGCGGTCGCGTGGTTCCAGACTGAAGCGCCTAGAACCTCTCGGCCACACAGGCTGGCCCTTGCTTTTTCAAGATGTTTCCAATTCGGTGTGATTTCTTTTCTATTGTATGTTAGTGTGTAGCAGGACGCAAAACAGAAAGCACACACACGCAAGATGCCGTAATGTTTTTGATCGTAAACAAAGTGTGAAAGTTTTGATTTTCTGTGTATAAAATTAGCTGCATTCAGTCCCACGAACGTGAGTACAGGACAACCTAAGTAACAGCCTAGTACACAAGTCCGCAATCCCAATAGTGTAACTCTGACATACGTAAGTTCACGTTTTAGTAATTGTCTACTAACAGCCACCCACACAGGTGTAGATGACATGGTGTATGCCGAGAAAAGCGGCAACAGGAGAAAGCACAGGAAATATGCCGCAAAGAGCGACAATGTATAACAAATAAGGTAGTATGAAAGTATCCACAGAGAACTACATTGAAAAAACAAACAGAACAAATATAATAATGTGTTACACTATCTGTACAACTGTGCTGTTTTAGATTTAAAGCACCCTCTGATGACGGCGATGTTTGTCGCTGAAACTAGTTTGGGGAATGAGTAACGACATAAATAACAATAAGTGTTTGCAGCGAGGCAAACTCACAATTCTGTGCAAACACGGGCCAAATGGAAGAGTTTCAAGATACAGTTACTGAAAACCGACAAGCCTCAGTGGAGACATATTTTCAGAAACACTGCTCTATAACTGTGTAGTGTAGTGTTGGACGTTTTGGTGTGTTAGGGTTATGTTGTTCAGACTTGTTTTTAACGAGCTTCCAGGATTACCGGGACAGGTTTGTGTGATTTCAAGAATGGATATGTTCTTCCAGCATGCCTAGGCCTCTGGTCATTTCAGTCGTCACGTGAGACATCGTCGAAACCTAAATTCCCTGGTTGTTGGATGAGCAGAAATGGTCACGTTTCTTGGCCACCGAGCTTTCCAGCCTGCAGCCTTTTAGATATCTGCCTGTGGGGTCGACTGAAAGGCGACTTCTACCAAGAAAAGGCAGTCTCATCATGAATAGTGTTGTCCTCATAAAACAAGACAAGATAATATCACGAATGTCTATACGTGATGTCGTCATGGGAACTCAAGGTGCATTGAAGTCGGAGGTCGAGTTTATGAAAATCTGTTTATCATTTGGCTTTGTTTAACACGTTCTGTGAGTTTTTGCGTGGGTTATATTCAAACAGTTCTACCTCATTACCGAATAAATATTCAATACATATTACATTAAACGTTTTATTCGAATTTGTGTGTACTACCGCCTCCTAAAATGTTTACTATTCCTCGTCAAACATCCTCTATTTTGGACGTGTAACTCGACCATTTCAATTCATATACAACGTTCAAGGTGCTTCTAATAAATTTATGATCAGTCGAAGAAACCTTGTTGGGTTGGGAAGTATTGTCTATGATCAAATGTTGAGCTGTTCTGCATTTCACATCTGAGCAACTTGATGGAGTGCTGGCGTCCTCTTCACAAATTGCAACATCTTGTTCCAGAACTTGTTCTTCACATTAGAAGGTAAGACTTTCCTTATGTATTTGCAGATGGTTTACCGGTAACTGCCCAGTTTTCTGCACGGAGCAATGTATCAGGTAAATGTTTGCGGTAAAACGAAAACCTATCCAGTTCTCGGCTGTTCTGGGATGATTTCCTAAATTACTGTAATAGAGCACTTGGTGTAATTCCTGATGTCTGGTGGTGCCATTGCTGAACATTCAATTTTTACAAAAGAAACCCACTGGTTTCTATATGCTAATTTTTCACTTGTGGTTACAACCATTGTGGACGTAATTGTCAGATTAACGGACTCACACTGCAGCGATCCTCATTATACACATCAATGCCACAATGAATTTATTACAAAGAGTTACCGACATTTGCGTTGTTGAAAATTTTCCAGGTGCGCACTTCCACTTCCCAAGACAAAAATCTCCTGCTGCCATATAGCCAGTAGACAATATCTGAATCACCCAAGGAATATTTGTAGCGTATTATTGTTTTAAAGCGATCTTCAAGGCAGCTACAACAATAGAAAGCTCCGTTTCGCGGGCTATTTCCACAACACAATAAGCTCCTACTTTCAGACAATGGAAACTACAGGTAGGAATATCAACAATATAGGAAAAAATAGATTGCTACTTATCCTAAAGATGACACGTTTATCTGACGAAGGCTGTGGCCGAAAGCTAATATGTTTAAGTCTCTTTTAATTGAGCATGTCAGCAACTAAGCGTATCATCTTTACGGTAAGTAGCAATCTATCTTTTTCCTACACTATTGTTAACTCCTACGTCTGGCGTGTGCTGTTATAGAACAAGGAATATGGCCGATGTCCTCGCCATCAGAAGGTTCACGATCCCATTACATTTACCACGCATGTGGTAGACAAATGAGCTAGATCTATGGCGATGCTGAAATATTTCTTTGGTGGATCGACCCTTGAAAGAGATTGTTTCGAGGAACATTGTAAACATAAAGGTTTTGATGCGACGAGCTGAGCGATGCTCCCCCCCCCCCCCCCCCCCCCCTCCTCACCGCATCACCCAGCCATCCCCTCGTGCCGCTCTTACTTACGCTTAGCCTTCCTAATTTTTGGCACCAGTATGCCGATAACAGCGACTGGGAACAGTCGCTCTGTTTATTTGGAATGCTTTTATACCCGTCGTACCATCCTTCAGTCACCAGCCGTACAATGTTTTATTGTCGTTCTCATTATCATCATCTTGTCTTTCCACGTCTTGGGTTTCCCAGGTCGCGTGTCGTGTACTAAGTACCAGTTTCCTTCAGTATAGCACAAAATGTTTTCGCAGGAATGTGTCAATACTAAGTTTGATGAAATCATTGGTCCGTCGATAAAGAAAAATGTCAGTGACACAGATAAATAAATAGGCGAATAAGGCAACGATTTTGCAATAGCTAGTGATCACAGTTCTGCTCAGCTTGTCATCTGCAAACAGAAAACGTTATTTTAGTTTTTATTTTGCATTCCGACTGAGAACCACTATGTATCGCATTATTTAGCGTGTTACAGTTCTTGATGTTATGGTGTTTTTTTTTCTTTTGTTTCTGTTGAGAGTAACATGGTTACTTCTTTGGATTTTGTCGTTGCATACACATTTTCTACGGTTGTTCGCCAAGCACAGAATTATAGCCGCCATTAGGTGTTGTGGCTGTGTTTGATGTGTTTCGTGGCACGTTTTTTGTAATGTGGAGCGCGAATTTTAAATGTTTAAGTGTTTGGTGTTTAGTTCTCGTGCGTGTGTGTGTGTGTGTGTGTGTGTGTGTGTGTGTGTGTGTGTGTGTGTGTGTCCAAGAAAGAAAGAGAGAGAGAGAGCTGTCGATAGGCACGTAGAATGAATGATGTGCGATATGGGGAGAAGGGAATTTAATTTTAGAGGCTGATCGTATGCAGTTCTGAAGGGGATAGCACAGAATCACCAACCAACGAACATACACTGTGTGATCAAAAATATCCGGACACACCAAAATACATACGTTTTGATAATATTACGTGCATTGTGATGTCACCTACTGCCAGGTACTCTTATCAGCGATCTGTGTCGTCATTAAGACATCGTGAGAGAGTTTAATGGGGCGCTCCGCGGAACTCGTGTACTTCGGACGTGGTCAGGTGATCGGGTGCCACTTGTGTCATAAGTCTGTACGCGAGATTTCCAATTCCTAAACACCCTAAGGTCCACTTTTTCCGATGTGATAGTGAAGTGGAAACCTGAAGGGACACGTACAGCACAAAAGCGTACAGGCCGACCTCATCTGTTGACTGAGAGAGACCGCCGACAGTTGAAGAGGGTCATAATGTGTAATAGGCAGACATGTATCCATACCATCACACACGAATTCCATACTGAATCAGGATCCACTGCAAGTACTATGACACTTAGGCGGGAGGTGAGAAAACTTGGATATCGTGGTCGAGCGTCTGTTCATAAGCCACACATACGCCGGCAAATGCCAAACGCCTCCGGTGTAAGGTGCGTAAACATTGGACGACTGAACAGTGGAAAAACGTTGTGTGGAGTGACGAATCAAGGTACACAATGTGGCGATCCGATGGCAGGGAGTGGGTACGGCTATTGCCCGGTGAACGTCATCTGCCAGCGTGTGTAGTGCCAACAGTAAAATTCGGAGGCGGTGGTGTTATGGCGTGGAAATGTTTTTCATGGAGGGGACTTACACCCCTTGTTGTTTTGCGTGGACGGCCGGTGTGGCCGAGCGGTTCTAGGCGTTTCAGTCTGGAACCGCGCGACCGCTACGGTCGCAGGTTCGAATCCTGCCTCGGGCATGGATGTGTGTGATGTCCTTAGGTTAGTTAGGTTTAAGTAGTTCTTAGTTCTAGGGGACTGATGACCTCAGATGTTAAGACCCATAGTGCTCAGAGCCAGTTGATCCATTTTTTTTGTTTTTTTATGGCACTATCACTGCACAGGCCTACAATGATGTTTTAAGCACTTTCTTGCTTCCCACTGTTGAAGAGCAATTCGGGGATGGCGATTGCATCTTTCAACACGATCTAGCACCCGTTCATAATGCACGGCCTGTGGCGGAATGGTTAGACGACAATAATGTCCCTGTAATGGACTGCCCTGCGCAGAGTCCTGACCTGAATGCAATAGAACACCTTTGGGATGTTTTGGAACGCCGACTTCGTGCCAGGCCCCTCCGACCGACATCGATACCTCTCCTCAGTGCAACACTCCGTGAAGAATGGGCTGCCATTACCAAAGAAACCTTCCAGCACCCGAGTGAACGTATGCCTGCAAGAGTGGAAACTGTCATCAAGGCTAAGGGTGGGCCAACACCATACTCGTCATTTTCAGCCAGGTGTCATACTTTTGATCACATAGTGTACAAACCGACGTAAGAATTCTTTAAAGTAGTAACAGCTCATACCAAAAATTAGCAACAGAAGAAAACTGTTGTATCCCAAATTCAATAGCCTAAGGAAGGAAACGAATTCACTTCAATGTGGAAGAAACCCTTGCCACAATAGAACAACTGTATAAATAGCATACACCTCAAAATCGCAGATGATTAGCCTGTAAAATTAAATTTCTCCCTCCCCATTTTGCGCACCATACATTTACATGCCTCTCCATAACTGTCTCTCTCTATCTCTAATGGCGGCGAAAACACTGCACTTGGCGAACAAATGATAGAAAATTCATGTGTAAAGACAAAAGCGAAAGAAATAAGCATGTTACCTCGACAGAAACGAAGGAAAAAAACACCACAACATCAAAAACTGTAAGTAACATTCTAAATCTGCTTAAAAATCCTCACCAAAGTGTTTAATTTTGTATGATAAAAATAAAATACTGCAGGCTTTATTTAGCGCAATAAAATCAATTAGGATTATTTAAACAACACTTAAATAATTGTCAAAATAAAGTTACATAATTTAAAATTGCTAAGTTCATATGATTTACGCCTAAAGTCACCTCGTAGTTAATGGTACGATCGGTTGCTTACCGGATTGTTAGTGGCGATGAGACCTTCATTTCGCAACAACGACAAAAATCCAGAAACAAAGCAACAGTCAATGCAGACATTCACAACCCCGCCACACAGAAAGAAAAAGTGAAACAAATTCTGATCACCTGAAAGGTTCTCACTGTATTCTGAGATCGAAATGCTTCTACTCCTCGACCTTTCGCGTAGAGGAGAGACTGTGACTACGCCGCGCCGTCGAAAAGAAACTGCGTAGACGGCATTGTAGTCCTTGACGATAACGCTCGCTGTCATTCTGCTGCATTAAACGACTGGCTTCGACAATTTAACCGCGCAGTAGTCGCCCCATGTTTCGTAAAGTTAGTTGTCACTGCAGACTGTCGGTGCCCAAGGCGATAAAAATAGATTTTAAAATCAACAAGCAGATGTTTAAATTTTAATGGCAGCCTGGATTTGCAGGCGTTTTGAAAAAAGCTAATAAGCCAACAGGTGCAGCTGTCTGGGTTCTTAGCAGAAGACTTACCGGAATTCAGTAGAAAATAAAGTACTGACCGTAGGCCACTGGCGAGTGTGTCTTGAGCAATGCAGATAGCACGGAACTTGTCACACATGTCTACACTTTCCTTCTTGTCGCACATAACTATCATTTCTGCTTTACCCATCTCTTCGTCATCGCTGCCATCACGGTGGAGAGTGGGTACAAGTAGCATATTTTTTGTCCTTCTTAGGAATATATGATAAAGTGGTACAAGATTTTCTAAAGGCAAACATATTTGAACAATCTGGGCGCTTACGTGACTTTGTGAATTAAAGTGGCATTCAATACTGCAGAAATGTATAAGTATAATAATTAACTAACCTGTACCTAACGAAACGATGTAATTAACAGAAAGTAATACTGCAATAACGGGAAACCCCTTGAGAATAAACTATAATATGTCTACAATGGCTCCCCTTTTACTGTTGCTCCTGAAGGGCAACAATGCAAATTATATCTAACGCCAATGCTTGCGTGGGTCCTGCCAGTCCACAATTGTCGACCATTCCACCCGAGTCCAAATGAAACAAATGAGTAACGTGGTAAGTACCGATAGGAGGAGGGTACTCGAGCGATGTGATTAGTAGCTCCAAAAAGATTAAAAGGAAAGGAAAAAGTAAATTCGTGCACATTGCCAGGTAGCATGCGACTACTGCAGGATTAGTGGCCAATTTTCCAGCATCTGCCCTATAGCCCAGACTTGACCCCGAGTAATTAGACCTACGATATTTGTCCGAAACTGAAATCTTTTGGGAAGGTAGCCCCACGGAAATGAAAACGAAATCAAAAAGGACGTAAGTGACTGGTTCAGCATGGTGACAGCTCCGTGTGCAGAGGATATACAAACTTGCGAAGTGTTACGACGAATCCTTTTATGCCAGGTTCTCATTGAAATGGGAAAAAAAATAGGCAAAGTTTGGAATTTCTTAAAAATGGTTCAAATGGCTCTGAGCACTATGGGACTCAACTGCTGAGGTCATTAGTCCTCTAGAACTTAGAACTAGTTAAACCTAACTAACCTAAGCACATCACAAACATCCATGCCCGAGGCAGGATTCGAACCTGCGACCGTAGCGGTCTTGCGGTTCCAGACTGCAGCGCCTTTAACCGCACGGCCACTTCGGCCGGCTCTGGAATTTCTTTTTGAGACAATGGAGAGACGTACAAAGGATCTGTTCGGTGATTATGATTGATCATACTTTGAACTTCATTTTAGATTTTCAATACAAAAGAATGGCGTCCGTAATTATGGTTTGGCGAAGGGCGTGCGGGTTTGAAGTACACAGATTGCGGGCAGCGTAGCCCCTTAGGAGTTATCCGAAATCAAAAATGGATAACATTAGTCGACACTACATTACATTTATTGGTGCTTATACCTAACCACAATGAAATAATCTTAAATTATCGATATGGTGATAACTAACTTATTAGAGTTCGATTTTTGGGACTTGGTTTCACTCTTTACGGCTATATGTTTTTGACGTCGCTGAACACAAATCTGAAGTTAGATTTTCAAAATAAAAAATGGCTAATCCAATATAGTAAAACAAAAAATTATGTTTGGACCAAAAAAATGTTTTTGTTTCTTATGTTTAGTCTCTAATTCCAGGACCGTTTATTAACCCTTCCTCCAAACTTGAATTGTTCCTTCCTCGTTCTTCTGGCAGAGCTGTATATGCTGCGTTCGGCAGCCTGCACACGTTGAATATGTTTGCATGCCTACTGCAGTATGAATCATTTTGTGAACCTGTGTCACGGCTCGGCTATACCAGTTTTCTACCTAAGCTGGGCATCTCCGGTTTAGAGCGTCTTACGGCGTCCGTGACACTGCTGTAGAAACTTTCGTAACCCAACGATTAAAAAACCGTCCCGTCCCAACATTCTAGACACACATACCTTTTAAAATGGCAATAAAAATCGTATTTTCGGCCATTTTGAATGAGAACTTTGCTTTAAATTTGAATAGCGGCTACTTGGAAAAATATCTAAGATATCAAAAATTGTTGTGAAATAGCTTTTCTTCCATTGTATCGAATAAAAAGGTGTGAATAAGCGAACGTTCTTTACTTTTAGAGTGACTCTCGTATGTTAATTACATTGAAGTTCTGTTGCGTTTCAATAAATGGTGCGTATCATATTGTTTTCAGTTACTTGTATTGATATCGAATCATAGCGGTATATGCATGGAGTTGAGTTAAACAGCAGTGTGGACATATTGTGACGCTATTAACGTTATAAAACTGAGTAACGCTACACATTTAGGAAGTGAAATAACGAATGAAGGAAATGCAAACCAATCCGATTGATATTGGTAACGCGCAACAAAATAACGTAATTCTTTACTTACTGCTGTATTTTGACAGAGATGAAAGATTTTTTGGTATAGGCACTTACGTAATGTAGCGTCACTGTAAGGTATAGAAATAGTTTCACTGTAGCAAGAGGCGAAACGTCGAAAAGTGTACTGGCAGTAGACATGGAGCGGGAAAAAAAGAATGCACATACTCAAAGAATGTAGAATACTGCTGCTATATCTTTGCTGTGTTTCAGAGATACATGTTGCTGTAGGGCAGAATACATTTATGGACAAGATAAGAGAATTATTTTTGCCATCTCGTGTTAGAAACACGTAATTTTACGTCGAATCCACACGTTTTTCTACTCTACAAAAATCTTAGCGCCTATTATCAGTGCTTCATTCAAATATTCCGTGCTGTTACGGAGCACGAAATTATAATTTTCTCCACAACAGTAACTTTTTCAATTGTTACATTTTCTCGGTTATTAATATTTTTATCTTTACATTATTTCTTTTCTTTTTTACCATTCCGTATCACGCCAGAAGCTGTCACGCACTGTCTGTGAAAAACAGAAGACGAACGTAAACAGTTTTCGTTGTTTCATCCGAGATGTCCTCGCAAGTTTTGTCAGTGTTTCGAGCAGTGCATTCGTATACGCTACGTCGGCGAAAGTTCCACGCGGTAAGTCTCTTTTAGTATACGATAATCTGTAGAAGCCATCAACGTAGTACGACGTTGTGTGTTGCTACAAATGCCATTATTTCTACCCAGTTGTTCCAGGCATAATGTTTGTAATAATGACTGATATTCAATACAAAGACGGCGCGCAATCCCTATACATTATTGTTTGCCCTCTTTCCCGCGTTTTACAATTTACTCCATTTCTACAATTTGCTTAGTTCCAAAAACTATTAACGACGGGGTTTGAGTGCAGATTTCGTTTCTTTACAGAAATTAAACACGCATCTACATTTGATGTGTACATAATGAATTTAAAGAGGGTCCGCTTTCTTGCAAGGGCACAGCTTTCTCTGTTGTTTAACCCGAAACATGTTTCGCCGTAGTTGTGGCATCTTCAGCGTTTTTTTTATTGTTACGTTTTATTACATTGTGTGTGCTCTGTGGCTGACAATAGAGGTCAGCCATAAGTCTAAATCAATACAGCACGTAATCATTACTGTAGTTGACCTCTCCTGATCAGTACTTGGTTTTCATTACCTGCTAAATGTGTCGCTGTTGTTTTTTCTGTTCAGAATTACGCTTTCCTGCGGTCGTTGACGAATTCTGGATGATATGTTATCAGATTTCACCAGCATTGATGATACGTCGTATTAATTTAGACTTGTGGCTGATTTCCCTGGCAATCTGGGCACAATTAGTGTAAACAAACAAACGATTAACAGACACTGTGGGTGCCACAATTGTGGTGAAACACCTTTGGGAATTAAAGAAATAATAAAATTGTGTTTTTGCCAGAAGGGGAATACTTTAATTCATCATCATTTTGTACAGGGACGGGTATAGAGCTCGAAATTCCGTTTTGATCATTACTCTTTTGCCTCGATATGTATATCGAATGGAAGCTCTATCATCAAAGTTTGCGAGATTCACCTGAGTCTTTTTGTCATGAGCTGTTCTAGCAGTCGCACGTGGACAAATGCAATAATCTGCTACTTTGGAGATTTATAGTGAAATATCTCTAAATGGCTTGGTATTGAGTCGACACAAATCATCGACAAGCTGACGATAAGACTCAAATTACTCTTGTAGTAGTTTTCCAGTGTTTTCATACATTTTTCCCCTCCCCAATGATAAATGTGCTGTGGAAACCCACCAGTTTAGGGTAATTTTACCGTAGACCACCAGTGAAGCAGATTCCCGCAGTGTGCAGGTGCGACAGTGCTTCATCTGCACATGACGAAAAGCTTTAATTAAAGTTTGGAAGCCGTTATGATGGAGCTTTTACTCCGAAATAGGCGCCGGAAATAGAAGCCGAAAAATGCGAAATACAGGCAGTCGACGTTCTTCTATTCAAAAAATGTTATCTTCCAATATCTATGTGTGCCACGTGAAACCAGTATGGATTCGTAAGAAACAACTCTGAAAAAAATTACGTACGTGTATGCAGTCACCTGCGTGATGTTTGCAGCAACAAAACCCGATCTGAGAATACACACCCTTTGTTGATGCATTTGGGAGCACGGAAAACCTCGCAGGAAATGTGGTCGACAGGACCGTGAATAACGAGTATGAGACGAATTGGTTCGTAAAATTTTAGTTGAATTTTGATTACCCCTGTTTATTTCACAGTCTGGAAAAGCAGCCATATTGTCGACTCGACACCTTATTTCATCGCGCGTGAAACTTAGGAGCGTGTGTGTGTGTGTGTGTGTGTGTGGGGGGGGGGGGGGGGGGAGGGGGGGGGGGCGTTGCTAAATGTTAATCCTCAAGCCCAAAAATTCTTATACCTTCTACTTTCTACTTTCATGATGAGGAATCCATTCTTTTGGATAGATTCCCATTATTCATCGAATAGTATACAAGAAAAAAATCTGTTGTAGTTACTGATCAGCTATCCCCCGTAGGTGTATCGTTTGCTGTGTTACTAAAATTTTATTACCTTCTACAATTGCAGCTCAGCTGCCCCTATCATTAGGTGTATCGTGTCCCATATTACTAAAATTGTATTATTACCTGCTCTTACAAAGATTCTCGTCTACAATGAGTGTTAATCTGTTGACATACCGGTACATGAAGGGAAAGAAGTCGCCCGTCAAAGAACTCTGGGGTGCACTTTTTGTAGCAGTGTCATCATGACGTGGTCCTTTGTCAGCGTTCTATATCTTTTTTATTACAGCACACAAAAAACTAAATTTTTCTATTCCAGTGATACAATGGAAACATTATGCTTTTCGCTTTTGCCTCTAATGCTGCAATATTGAGGTATCCTAAGTATACCTCGGCAACGACCTTGCCGCAGTGGCTACACCGGTTTCCGTGAGATCACCGAAGTTAAGCGCTGTCGGGCGTGGCCGGCACTTGGATGGGTGACCATCCGGGCCGCCATGCGTTGTTGCAATTTTTCTGGGTGCACTCAGCCTCGTGATGCCAATTGAGGAGCTACTCGACCTAATAGTAGCGGCTCCGGTCAAAGAAAAGCATCAAAACGACCGGGAGAGCGGTGTGCTGACCACACTCCTCTCCTATCCGCATCATCAACTGACGATGACACGGCGGTCGGATGGTCCCGATGGGGCCACTTGTGGCCTGAAGACGGAGTGCTAAGTATGCCTCAATGGCACTTGTTATATGGCATGTATGATCTAGTTTCAGTGTGATACATATTCAGCTAACCTGAGGATGAACTGAATGATGATCTTCATATTTCGTAGAATCTGTTGCAGGTATCTCAGAACCAAATCACCTTAATGGTTTCTAATAAAAACGTGGGACAAACTATTAATGTTGAATAAAGTACACACATACTTTTCGTCTAGAAATTTTGCTTTTGTTGTACTGTTCAGATGTCAGTGCCAAAAACGTCCGTCTACAAGTTTTCGAATTGGTCACTAATACAGCACAGAAACAGAAATTTTTTAGTATAGTCAGTGTATTTAAAATACATTCTAATGTTATACTGAGGGGAAAGGCTTTTTCTGCTCTATAGAACTTTAATTAAACGTGTATTAAGTCAGTCATTTTATCATCAAACTCTTCAATCGGTCCATATTTGCATAAAGACAACAATGTAGTGTTGTGGGTCCGCCTTGATCTAAAACACTTTTGTTTTATTTATTTAGTTTCTCAAACTAGTTTCAGCAACAGTACCATCATCAGCGGATTTTTCTTTTTTCTAAAAACTTGCAAAACTAGTATCATAATAAACGCTTTTGCAAAAAATTATTACGTGAGTATTGTTTGGTTCCAAATATTGTATCTGTGAATAGTTTGATAATATCTTATTTGTTAGACCATGGCTTCCATATTTGTTGCCGTTACTTCCGGCAAATTTTCTGTGTTTTGTCGTTTCTTCGGGGTATAGCATGTCATCTGCAACATCATGAGCGGCTGTTACCAACAAATATGAGAAAGTGAAATTATATACGTCAGCGTTATACTGTTGGGAATTGCAGTGGTGTCGTGGATACAGTTTTGATGTGCACGAGGTTGGTGGATCAAAACTGTATCCACAACATTACCGCAATTGCCAGTAAAATAAAGCTGACGAATATAAGTTCACTTTTTTATATTTGTTAATAACAGCCGCTCATACAGTTGTAGATGATATGCTGTAAGCCGATGAAACAACAAAACACAGAAAATATCCCGGAAATAACGGCAACAAACGTGCTGCAAGCTGAAGTAAATAGGACACTTTAAAACTATTCACAGACTACAGTATTTGGAAGCAAATATTATCCATATAATAATGTTTTGTAATGTTTATAACGATGCTAATTTTGCATGTTCTTAGCACAAGGAAAACCCCACTGAGCATAGCGATATTGTTGCTGAAACTATTTCGGGAAAGGAGGAGGGGAAAAAAGTGTTTTACATCAAGTCGGACACACAATCCTTCATTGTTGTTGTATTAAGTCAATTAAACAGCGAAAAATAATTTTAAAATCAGGAATAATTCATTTGATTCTGAAATTATTACTTAAGACAAAAATAGCGTATTTTAACGATGGTAAACCAGACATTATTCTTCCTAGTGTCCTGGGTACTGTAATTACATTAAAGATTTTTCTGGAACTATGTACAAAATAGATAGCCACAGAGCTATTGCAGGATATGAACATTCCATGAACAGGAGACACGATTGTGCTTAGAACAATGTGAACAGTATTAAGTATAACATTTATAGTAAATTATATAATATTAATGTATATAATGGTGTCGGGGAGTAGCCAGATGGTGCCAAAGTTCTTTGTTGTTAATCTAAAGAAACCTATTGCAGAATGGCAGAAAACTGTAAGTAGATGACAAACGATTGACGTCGAATCCTGCACCCAGGCGCGCCGATGCTAACGCATCACTGGAGAGGCAGCTCGCCAGCGAATGGCATTGGCTAACACTGTTTTCTGAGTGGGAGTTGTTACTGAGTCAGCATGGCATGACAGCATCCTGGCTCAGGTGGCCAGTCTAGCGGGAGACAGCTTGCACATGTTCCTTGGGCAGATTTTCTGCTATCAGTTCCTCAAGGGACATGGAGTGGTTTAATTGATGACATTGCTACTAATTATTCGTCTCACAGTCTTTGCATCTAAATGCCTTGCTGCTTTGAGTCAGTCACACATGATGCAAAGACAGGAAACACTAACTGTGCGGTACTATTGTGACACTTGGTCGATATGCTGCTTTTCAGCTTTGAACCACTATTTATATCTACCTTATTAGCATCAAATAGTATCCACAAACTATTGCCCTGTTGGTCGTCATACTACCAGATTATACATTTTGTTAGCTAATGATTATCCTTCCTAAAACATTTTCAACCGTTTATAGCACTCACTCTTCTTTGTATACCCACATGTGCACTAGTACAGAGTAATAAATTTCTACTTCTCAGTTTACAACAACCTGTGTTTGTATTTATATATTAATTACATTGACCTTAATTTTCTCGGCATGCATAGCCTTCCTTACCTTACCCATCCGTTTTCTCTGTACTGCATGGAATATTGCCCTTTCTGTCAGCATAACCAGAGTACTATAATTGCGATGTGGCTTGCAGTATTGCATGTCCAGGAAAATTACTTCGGGTACACACAACCGATGTTAGCAGTTCATCCCTCAGCCCCCTTCCCAGGTACAGTAACTGTATCTATCCCTGACATAATGGGAACAGGACAGCAGGAAGAAGACCAGCTTATGGGTACAAGCATGCTGCAAGTGATGTAAAACGTGCAGTTGCTGCTACTGAAATTTGCTGATGTTGTACATTTTCAACCACCATTGCTGTGTTCATTAGCACTATGTTTCCGCTTGCACTATCCCACTTCTGATATCAAAAGCAGTGGTATTGGGGAGTGTTAGTATGGTGGAGGTGTGTGGAGAAGTAGATGATGGAGGCAGCCAAGTGTTGCCAATGTTCTTTGTTGCTAATTGTAAACTGATGTAGTGCAGCGTACCAGTGATAAGGTGGTGATACGTGACTGGTGGTGAACTCTGAACCCAGGCACGTTAGTGTGGACGCGCCGCTATAGCACTTCCCAAAGAGCCAACTTGGCAGGGAGCAGTATTGACTATCGGCACATTCTGAGCAGCCACCTGTTGCCGAGTCAGGATTGTGTGATAAGCTGGTGCAGTGGATGGGACGGCGCCTCTGCTGGCATTGTACCCCAGTGGCACAGAGTTCGGAGGGCCTCAGATTGTTCAGTCTTGTCGAAGCAATAGCAGAGTGAAGGCAATCTGTTTACTAGGCCATCAGGTAGTGGTTGTTGGTGTGCAGTCCGACTGTGTTGATGATAGCTACATGTCACAGCACAGACCTACACATGGCAGGCGGCGATGCAACAAGAAGTCCAGAAGATGACCTGCTGAGATGGCTTGGGAGTGTCTATATGCAGGGTGTACATAAAGTCCGGGAGCACTTTCAATTATTTATTGCACAAGAACCAAACATTGTACAGATATCTTACATATGTGATTTTGAAGAGGGAACCTGAAAGGGTTTTTTTTTTTTTTTCATATATACTGCCACAGCATAGTTTGGTAATTTGCCGATAGTTGCAAACATGGCGAGTTCAGGTGCAGAGCAAGCTTTCTGTGTATTGCAGTTCATGAAATGGCCTGCCCGATCACCAGATCTCACTCCATGTGACTTCTTTCTGTAGGGACACATTAAAGATCTGGTGTATATACCACCTCTACTACGTGATGTAGCAGAGCTCCAGGAGAGAATACGGGAAGCGACAGCCAAAGTCAATGATGTCATGCTGGAACGGGTATTGCAAGAGTTTGATTACCATATTAACATTTTCCAGGTCACTCGAATGTTTGTAAAAAAAAAAAAAAAACTTTCAGAGTTTCTATTCAAAATGCAATATGTATAACATCTATACAATGTTTAGTTCTTGTGCAATAAATAATTGGACTTAATCTACAGCCTGCACAGCCAAAAGGAACTAGTTAGTGCAGAATGCAAATACTGCCCCATGCTTCAGTGCTCTCCAAACTTGTTCATGTACGGTATTTGCTCAGACAACGAGGTTGCTGCTGAGAAACGTGTTATTACTGTCGAATGCTATCACAGTTGGCTTTGTCGTGTGACTTGAATACAGCATCATGTTCCTATGTGGATATGTACTGGTACAGTAATGTAATAATTTCCAAACAAGAATATTATGACCTAAAAGTCATTGTCTTGCTGGAATTGCAATTTTTGCTTTTATTGAAAACAGGAAGTGTAATATTAAATTTTTGAAGCATATTTCATCAGTACCAGCAAGTTACTTTTTTAATGATATCATCAGATCCGTTTATCATTCCATTAAATGAATTCTGAAAGGTTCTCAGAAAATACATAATTGAATAAACGACATGTTTAACACAATTTACCGGAATCAGATTGGATACGGCACTTTGACTAAAAATACGAGATATTCTATACATTGCAGCACATTATGTGAGCTACAGAACTTAACTGTCATTGATGTTCATCAGCGTGTTTTACTTCTTCATGGGGCAGGGGAACATTTTGTTTCCCACAAATTAGAAGGGGAATTCCAAAGATGTAATTACCACCCATTGTCATTTGTTACGTCTTTTTCCAAAATTTTTGTGTAATAACTTGATTCAATCATAGTTTGGATTTCAAAAGGACTATTCTACCGAGTCCCCTGTTTATACATTTATTGAGCACATAATATCTTGAAATCATGAAGTATCACCAGCTGGTGTATTTGATTGTGTCAGTGATAACATTCTGTTAGAGATACTCAGTTTTTGTGAAATATGTAGTTCAGCACATGCCTGGTTTAGTTTTTATTTAAGAAACAGAATGCAGAAGGTTAATATAGGCTGTTCACGCAATACAAAGAAGAATGCCTTATCATCTGCATGGGGAGAAATTACTTTGGGAGCCTCATTGGGTTCAGTCATTGGCCCACTATCGTTCTTTATTTATGTTAATGATCTATCGTTTTTCTTGAATCAGGAGGCAGAATTAGTCTGTCTGCAGGTGACACGAGCGTTACTGTAAAGCCAAGCAAAAAAGCATCACCATAAAAAACTGAATGAGGTTTTGGGTGAATTTACTGACTGGTTTTGTACAAATGGTCTACCTTTAAACTTTGAGAAATCACAGGTCATCCAGTTTTGTGGTGTCAAAAATATCCTACCTCTCATTGACATAGTATAGCAACAAGAAACAATAGACAGGGTAGAATGTTGAAAGTTCTTTTGTGTGCATTGATGAAAATTTAACCTTAAAGTAAGGAGATAGTATACTTACTAAAACATTTGCCATAAGAATCATTACCAACTTTGTAGATACAGAATTCGGTAAGTTAATATATTTTGGATATTTGCATTCACTGCTGTCTTATGGAATGATATTGTGGGGAAAGCCCTCACTTAGGCAAAAAAGTTCATTGCTCAAACGAAAGTAATTATAGTTTGTGTGGGTTTCATAGAAATACGTATTAAGGCATCTATATAAGCAACTGTGCATGTTACCCATAGGCTCACAGTACATTATTTCATTTGCGAAATTTGCTATCAGCAGTCCATCTGGGTTTCAGAGTTACAGAAATACCCACAAATTCAGAAGCAAAAGAAAAAACTGATTTGCGTTACTCGTTAATGAATCTAGCTCTGGCACAGAAAGGGTTGAAATACGCTGCTATGACACTCTTTGACAGTCTACCTATGGAAATAAAATGTCTAATGGATACCAGAAGTGTCTTCAAATAGAGGTTAAACATGTTTCTCCTTAACAACTCACTCTGTACCACAGAGCAATTGTTGAATAGAAATAAATTACCCACATTTAGCGAAAGTGTGTGTGTGTGTGTGTGTGTGTGTGTGTGTGTGTGTGTGTGTGTGAATTAACTACTCCTTTACTCGAATTACAAATGTGGTATTAAATAATTGTTGCAGTGAAATAGTTGACTAATGTATTTGCAAATATACTCGGGAACTAAATCTCCTAAAATACGGGTAAAATTCATACTGGCCGATGTTTGTGTATCTTAACATTATTTTTTGATTGAAATGACACAATTTGAGACTTTACTGGTCTCATACAGATATGATTTTATCTATATAGACTAAAGTGGCGAGTGAAAATTTGCTCCAAGGCTGGGAATCAAACCAATGTCAGTACATGAAATTACAACATAAAAGTAATAACAGATAAAAATAAAATGTTTATGAACGCGAAAAAAGTCAAGCCATAAGTGTAATGAAACGCAATCAACAATACATCAACAATTAGCTTAATTTTTCAAGGAATTCCACGACAGAATAGAAGTAGTGACCCATGAGGCAACTCTTCAGTTTCGATTTGAAAGTGCTTGGTTTACTGCTAAGATTTTTGAATTCTAATGGTAGTTTATTGAAAGTGGATGTAGCAGTATACTGCACACCTTTTTGCACAAGAGTTAAGGAAGTCCGATCCAAATGCAGGTTTGATTTCCGCCAAGTATTAACTGAGGGAAAGCTGCTTATTCTTGGGAATAAGCTAATATTATTAACAAGAAATGACAGTAAGGAATATATATTGAGAGGCCAACGTCAAAATACCCAGACTCGTGAACAAGGGTTGACAAGAGGTTCGTGACTACTGAGTACTTAAATTGTTCAGGAGACTGTTCCCAAAGGAAAAATTTACAAATATGGCTAAATACAGGGCTAACATGTACAGCACAGTACTTTAATATTCTGCTAGGCACTCAGTCATATCCATGAGAGTCCTTAGTCTTTAGTGATTCAATCTCCCCCTTGTTTGTATCACAGAGGAGTATTTCAGACATCAATCTCAGAAAGATATTTGCCAAGAGAGGTATATGATTCCCTGTGGAAGCTAAATTTTAATATAATTCACCAGCAATGCTCAGAAAATGATGGTTAAATACTCTACATATATCTGATGTATCACTAACAGAAATATTTTTGCCACGAACTGCCTTTATATTGTCGAACTTGTGCTGCTGATCATACATTTCCTGTACACCTGACCACATGGTTTTAATTTTATACTGTGAATTAGCTATTTTATTTGCATACCACATACTTTTTGCCCTCCTAATAACATTTTTAAGCACCTTACAGTACTGTTTGTAATGGGCTACTCTAGCTTGATTGTGGCTACTTCTAACATTTTGATATGTTTGACATGATTACAAGGCAGGTGCGTTAGAAACTAAGCTACCTTGGCACAGTGGTTCGCTCAACTGGACAGATTATCCTGGCATGCCTTCCTGTCAATGTTAATTCTCGCTGGCTGCCCCTCTCTACTTTAAATTCTATGCTAGTTGAAGCATGGTTTGGGGGAGGGTGATTTGTTCAGTAAATTTCATAATTGTGAAACAATGATGTGATGTAATTATGTATATGGATTTGTTTTGCATCCCTTACATAATCACGGTGAGGGGTTTGCAGGGGACTGATGACCTCAGATGTTAAGTCCCATAGTGTTCAGAGCCAGCCAGGGGTTTGCATCCCATGGTATTATCATGTCTCTACACTTATGCTCAATAGGCTTGAAATAATGGTGCTTCCCATAATGGTGTGTGAGCATTGTCATTAACATACATTTTGCTGATGATTGTAAGATAGAATCCCATTAGGTGCTGGAAATTTTAATTTTTGAGTCTTTATCGAAGTTAATTACTTTTTAGGTTAAATGTATTTTTTTTTTGTTTTTTGAAATTTCTAATCTTTGGTCGCATCATTGTAATCAATGTATTAACTTTTTTATTTGCTATTATTTTTTCTTCCTATCATTATTTTTTATTTGGAGTCTTCATGCATATGATTTTAATTATTTTTATTTAGTTATCATAATATTTAAACATTCCAAAACGCCATTCTATCTGTTGCGAAACAAAAGACGTAATCCATTTATAATGGCAGTGCAGTGGTGTCAAAAGTGAATTTGTCGTTACTAGCTGTATTTTTTGTGGTAATCGACATAAAATATACATTTGGAACATAAATTCTTGTTGCACAATGAAGAAAATAACGCTGATGAAGGGTTAAACTAAAGAAGGGATTATAAATAAGAAGATATTCAAGCAAAATGAGAAATAGAAATAATGTATGCAATAACTTGGATGAAAATTTAAAATGATGACACAGAAGAAATTAAATCGAAGTTGATACATAAAAATAATTAATGTAACATGGCCGAAACTCTAAATGAGAAAAGAATGGTAGGAACAAAAAATTAGAGCGAATAAAATGGTTATGGTGATGATTAAAATGACATGGCAATTATTATAAATAAAAAATTACATTTAAACCAATTAACTTAATACAAATAATGATCAAAGTAATTTCTGTAAAAATAAAAATAAAAATTTCATTATAATGCCTCAGCATGGGTTTTGAGTGTTTTTCGATATGGGAATGACTTTGAAATATCTCGTCTGGATTCATTCTGCACTTGGCGTTTCAATGCCAGTCCTCCTGCCTTTTATAACATGCACATTTCTGTTGTATGAAGCTTCGTTTGGTGAGTCCTTTTTGATGCCTAGACTTCACTGTCTTACAATAGCGCTGGTCTTAATAGCCATTTTATAAATTTTGCCTTCAGTTTTTGGGCATTTTTGTACTGTACAGAACCGCTGAAAGCAGATGGTATGCTTCGAGTTATGTCTGCTTCAGCTGATCCATACCCTAATATTACTGACCCCAGGAAATTGTAGCTCTTGAAAGTATGACATTATCAAGCTTGATATCTGCGGTTCTTATTGCATAGGAGCTGATGTTGCACACACGTGAACTCGATCTTTGTTATACTGATGCATTTACGCATGGGTTATAACCCATTTGTTTCAAGTTCCTTCCTCCACTCCTCAAGATTCCCTTGAGTTCCCTGGAAGTTACCAGACATAATGGCTGCCTCATGAGCATGCAACAGATTCAACGGTTTTGCTTTCTGCATGTTTGCAGTTGGGTAACTCATTACAGTTCTTAACAGATGTGAGCGGTAAAATATAGATTTTAGTCTGATGAAAGATTGCTTTCCTGCAGCCAGCAGCCGTTGCATCAACCTTAGTCGCATTCAAGAGCGAGACGGAATTAGGTCAAGACAATTGGTCGCTGTTAGGAAGTATTTTACAGTTCATGAACTAGTTTCACAAATGGATCTGTCGAAACCAATGAAGTGTCAGTGCCGGAAAGGGAGAAATTCAAGCCAAAGTTTAACAATGGAAGTTTTACTCACTGCATAGCAGAGATAAAAGTGATTACAATTCTCGCTGTACTGTGTGCCAGCCATAATTAAGTTTGACTCAAAGAGGCGCAAGTGGCGTTGGAATCACACATTAAAAAAATCCTGATTTTTCTTAGAAAAACCTGGCGACCCAGGTGCGGTGAAACCAGGGTGATACAAGTTGAGGCTAATTGTCTGTTCGGTATGGGAGTATAGCAGTTTGTGTCAAAAGTGCTAATGTGTTAGAAATTTGTTCGATCTCGCAGATATCGGATGATTGTTTAAAGACGGCACCTGATTGGGTACGACAAGATCTGTATGGCGTTCCTGACAATTGATAGAAAGCTATCACTAAGTAGCTCTATAGAGCTCCGCAGTTCGCCTGTGGTCCAATTTCATTTCATAGTTGCCCTCCGTCAGACACTGCACGGTGTGTCGTGGAGGGTACGACTGGTATCACCATTATTTAAACCCGGGTTTCCACTTCCATTGTAGAAGGGAAGGACGACTTGACAGACGGAGTTGGATGGACTATACACGTGAAATTCTGACGGTAGCAGGGGCTGTTTACAACTTGTAACGACGCCAGACGGCAGTTGTAAGAGTCGAGGGGCGTGAAAGAGAAGCAGTGCTTGGGAAGAGAGTAAGCCTGCCCTCTGTAGATTCAGCAAGCAGTAAGGCAAACCATAGGAAAATTTGGAGTGAGATTAAAGTCCAGGGAGAAGAAATGAAAACTCCGAGATTTGCCGATGACATTGTAATTCCGTCAGAGACAGCAAAGGACTTGAAGAGCAGTTGAACGGAATGAAAAGTGTGATGAAAGGAGAATATAAGACGAACATCAACAAAAGTAAAACAAGGATGATGGAATGCAGTCGAATGAAATCGGGTGATGGCGACAGAATTAGATTAGGAAACGACACTGAAAGTAATTGACAGGCTTTGCTATCTGGGCAGCGAAATAACTGAAAATGGTCGAACTAGAGAGGATACAAAATGCAGAATGCCGACAGCAAAAACAGGTTTTCTGAAAAAGAGAAATTTGTTAACAACTATATAAATAAAAATGTAAATGTTCGTTAGTTCAAAATCTTAAATGTCCGAAAGTTCTTGAAATGTTGACACAACACTGCATTCGAATACACGCGTGTTTCTGTATAGCGTTGCTTTTATATAGTCTGCATTGCCAACTTATAATGTGTATAAATACGTTGTTGCTGTTGTTGTTGTGGTCTTCAGTCTTGAGACTGGTTTGATGCAGCTCTCCATGCTACTCTATCCTGTGCAAGCTTCTTCATCTCCAAGTACCTACTGCAACCTACATCCTTCTGAATCTGCTTAGTGTATTCATCTCTTGGTCTCCC
Source organism: Schistocerca serialis cubense (assembly GCF_023864345.2). NCBI lineage: Eukaryota > Metazoa > Arthropoda > Insecta > Orthoptera > Acrididae > Schistocerca > Schistocerca serialis. The sequence goes on along the minus strand of NC_064647.1, from coordinate 238,105,310 downwards.
TCTACGATTTTTACCCTCCACGCTGCCCTCCAATGCTAAATTTGTGATCCCTTGATGCCTCAAAACATGTCCTACCTACCGATCCCTTCTTCTAGTCAAGTTGTGCCACAAACTTCTCTTCTCCCCAATCCTATTCAATACCTCCTCATTAATTACGTGATCTACCCACCTCATCTTCAGCATTCTTCTGTAGCACCACATTTCGAAAGCTTCTATTCTCTTCTTGTCCAAACTATTTATCGTCCATATTTCACTTCCATACATGGTTACACTCCGTACAAATACTTTCAGAAACGACTTCCTGACACTTAAATCTATACTCGATGTTAACAAATTTCTCTTCTTCAGAAACGCTTTCCTTGCCATTGCCAGTCTACATTTTATATCCTCTCTACTTCGACCATCATCAGTTATTTTGCTCCCAAAATAGCAAAACTCCTTTACTACTTTAAGTGTCTCATTTCCTAATGTAATTCCCTCAGCATCACCCGACTTAATTCGACTACATTCCATTATCCTCGTTTTGATTTTGTTGATGTTTAGTTTATACCCTCCTTTCGACACTGTCCATTCCGTTCAACTGCTCTTCCAAGTCCTTTTCTGTCTCTGACAGAATTACAGTGTCATCGTTGAACCTCAAAGTTTTTATTTCTTCTCCATGGATTTTAATGCCTACTCCGAACTTTTCTTTTCTTTCTTTTACTGCTTGCTCAATATACAGATTGAATAGCATTGGGGATAGGCTACAACCGTGTCTCACTCCCTTCCCAACCACTGCTTCCCTTTCATGTCCCTCGACTCTTATAACTGCCATCTGGTTTCTGTACAAATTGTAAATAGCCTTTCGCTCCCTGTATTTTACCCCTGCCACCTTCAGAATTTGAAACAGAGTATTCCAGTTAACATTGTCAAAAGCTTTCTCTAAGTCTACAAATGCTAGAAACATAGGTTTGCCTTTCCTTAATTTTTCTTCTAAGATAAGTCGTAGGGTCAGTATTGCCTCACGTGTTCCAACATTTCTACGGAATCCAAACCGATTTTCCCCGAGGTCGGCTTCTACCAGTTTTTCCATTCATCTGTAAAGTATTCGCGTTAGTATTTTGCAGCTGTGACTTACTAAACTGATAGTTCGGTAAGTTTCACATCTGTCAGCACCTGCTTTCTTTGGGATTGGAATAATTATAGTCTTCTTGAAGTCTGAGGGTATTTCGCCTGTCTCATACATCTTGCTCACCAGATGGTAGAGTTTTGTCTGGACTGGCTCTCCCAAGGCTGTCATTAGTTCTAATGGAATGTTGTCTACTCCCGGGGCCTTGTTTCGACTTAGGTCTTTCAGTGCTCTGTCAAACTCTTGACGCAGTATCGTATCTCCCATTTCATCTTCATCTACATCCTCTTCCATTTCCATAATATTGTCCTCAAGAGCATCCCCCCTGTATAGACCCTCTATATACTGCTTCCCCCTTTCTGCTTTCAGTTCTTTGTTAGAACTGGGTTTCCATCTGAGCTCTTGATATTCATGCAAGTGGTTCTCTTTTCTCCAAGGGTCTCTTTGATTTTCCTGTAGGCAGTATGTATCTTACCCCTCGTGAGACAAGCCTCTACATCGTTACATTTGTCCTCTAGCCATCCCTGCTTAGCCATTTTGCACTTCCTGTCGATCTCATTTTTGAGACGTTTGTATTACTTTTTGCCTGCTTCACTTACTGCATTTTTGTATTTCCTCCTTTCATCAATTAAATTCAGTATATCTTCTGTTACCCAAGGATTTCTACTAGCCCTCGTCTTTATACCTACTTCATCCTGTGCTCCCTTCACTATTTCATTCCTCAAAGCTACCCATTCTTCTTCTACTGTATTTCTTTCCCCCATTCCTGTCAATCGTTCCCTTATGCTCTCCCTGAAACTCTGTACAACCTCTGGTTATCCAGGTCCCATCTGCTTAAATTCCCACCTTTTTGCAGTTTCTTCAGTTTTAATCTACAGGTCATAATCAATAGATTGTGGTCAGAGTCCACATCTGCCCCTGGAAATGTCTTACAATTTAAAACCTGGTTCCTAAATCTCTGTCTTACCATTATATAATCTATCTGATACCTTTTAGTATCTCCAGGGTTCTTCCATGTATACAACCTTCTTTCATGATTCTTGAACCAAGTGTTAGCTATGATTAAGTTATGCTCTGTGCAAAATTCTACCAGGCGGCTTCCTCTTTCATTTTTTAGCCCCAGTCCATATTCACCTACTACGTTTCCTTCTCTTTCTTTTCCTACTGTCGAATTCCAGTCACCCATGACTATTAAATTTTCGTCTCCCTTCACTACCTGAATAATTTCTTTTATCTCATCATACATTTCATCAATATCTTCAGCATCTGCAGAGCTAGTTGGCATATAAACTTGTACTACTGTAGTAGGTGTGGGCTTCGTATCTATCTTGGCCACAATAATGCGTTCACTATGCTGTTTGTAGTAGCTTACCCGCGCTCCTATTTGTTTTATTCATTATTAAACCTACTCCTGCATTACCCCTATTTGATTTTCTATTTATAACCCTGTATTCACCTGACCAAAAGTCTTGTTCTTCCTGCCACCGAACTTCACTAATTCCCACTATATCTAACTTTAAACTATCCATTTCCCTTTTTAAATTTTCTAACCTACCTGTCCGATTAAGGGATCTGACACTCCATGCTCCAATTCGTAGAACGCCAGTTTTCTTTCTCCTGATAACGACGTCCCCTTGATTAGTACCCGCCCGGAGATCCGAATGGGGGACTATTTTACCTCTGGAATATTTTACCCATCATCATTTAATCATACAGTAAAGCTGCATGCCCTCGGGAAAAATTACGGCTACAAACAGTCTCAAAAAAAAGTTCTTCACCGATTTACTTCATATTTTTACATAATACTCCAATAAACTTTCGGTTGGGTATAGGCCATGTGTAAAGTTGATAGCAAAAATGTAGAAAAGTTCTTCACATGGGCGCAGGCTATATATTTTTGCTACACAACGATGTTCGGGTGTACCGGTACTGCAAGAAAGTAAGTGCTGTGCTTTGCGCTGCTGTGAAAAAGTGCAGTTTTTGTTTCCTTTCTCGGAATCACTTTTAACTACATTGGGTGGGCATTTAACAATAACTGTGTATACAACAGTGTGCTGTTTTGTTTTCCTTCGGCCGGCTGGATTGGTCGAGCGGTTCTAGGCGCTACAGTCTGGATCCGCACGACCGCTACGGTCGCAGGTTCGAATTCCGCCTCGGACATGGGTGTGTGTGTGATATCCTTAGGTTAGTTAGGTTTAAGTAGTTCTAAGTTCTAGGGGACTGATGACCTCAGAAGTTAAGACACATAGTGCTCAGAGCCATTTGAACAAAAATTTCCTCTTCGTGGTCTGTTTTCGCAGAAAACAGAAAAACTGTATTTATGGCTTATCAGCTTACGGTTAGAATACTACTACAGAATCCGAATTTGCAATAACAATAAATAAGGCTCAGTATCAGGGACAGGGCGAGGAATAAATGGACAGGGAAAGGGGGGGGGGAAGGATATGGACATAGAGACATTGAGGGGGAAGGAGGAGATTGACGGAGAGGGGTAAGAGGAGATTGGGAAAGAGAGAGAGAGAGAAGGGTGGGAGCAAGGGGAAGAAGGAAGAGACTGACGAGGGGGGGGGGGGGGGGGAGTAGAGTAGAAAATATCCAGTTCCCACACGTCTTTAGAACTTGCGAAGCATTGCTGGATTCAGTAGTCTAAAATATATTTGTTATGAAGGTGTTTGTATGAAGTGTAGTCTTGCACATATGTGCCGGCCGCGGTGGTCTAGCGGTTCTAGGCGCGCAGTCCGGAACCGCGCGACTGCTACGGTCGCAGGTTCGAATCCTGCCTCGGGCATGGATATGTGTGATGTCCTTAGGTTAGTTAGGTTTAAGTAGTTCTAAGTTCTAGGGGACTGATGACCACAGATGCTAAGTCCAATAGTGCTCAGAGCTATCTTGCACATATGTGAAACATGGATGATAAGAAGTCCAGACAGCAAGAGAATAGACTATTTTTAAGCGGGGTGCTACAGGAAAATGTTGAAGATCAGATTGGTTGATCAAATAACTAACCAGGAGATACCGAGTATAACTGAGCTTAACTAAAAGAAGAGGTTGGTTAACGGGACACGTCCACATATACGAAGGAATCGTTAATTTGGTAATAATGAAGGAAGTGAAAAAGGGGGGGGGGGAGGATTGTGGATGGAGACTAAGCTTTAACTAGTAAATTGGCAGAAATGGATGAGGGTCGAGGGTTGCAGTACTTGGCCAGAGGTGAACACAGTAGCACGGGATAGACTAGCGAGAGAAAGGTGCTTCAAACCAGTCTTCTTGTTAAATACAACAGCTGTGTGGCCGAATTGAAGAGTTTTTATCAAACAGAACACAGCATGTTGTTCTCAATGGAGAGACGTCTACAGACGTTAAAGTAACCTCTGGCGTGCCACAGGGGAGTGTTATAGGACCATTGCTTTTCACAATATATATAAAATAATATAGATAGTGTCGGAAGTTCCATGCGGCTTTTCGCGGCTGATGCTGTGGTATACAGAGAAGTTGCAGCATTAGAAAATTTCAGCGAAATGCAGGAAGATCTGCAGCGGATAGGCACTTGGTGCAGGGAGTGGCAACTGACCCTTAACATAGACAAATGTAATGTATTGCGAATACATAGAATGAAGGATCCTTTATTTTATGATTATATGATAGCGGAACAAACACTGGTAGCAGTTACTTCTGTAAAATATCTGGGAGTATGCGTGCGGAACGATTTGAAGTGGAATGATCATATAAAATTAATTGTTGGTAAGGCGGGTGCCAGATTGAGATTCATTGGGAGAATCCTTAGAAAATGTAGTCCATCAACACAGGAGGTGGCTTACAAAACACTCGTTCGACCTATACTTGAGTATTGCTGATCAGTGTGGGATCCGTACCAGGTCGGGTTGACGTAGGAGATAGAGAAGATCCAAAGAAGAGCGGCGCGTTTTGTCGCAGGGTTATTGGTAAGCGTGATAGCGTTATGGAGATGTTTAGCAAACTCAAGTGGCAGACTCTGCAAGAGAGGCGCTCTGCATCGCGGTGTAGCTTGCTGTCCAGGTTTCGAGAGAGTGCGTTTCTGGATGAGGTATCGAATATATTGCTTCCCCCTACTTATACCTCCCGAGGAGATCACGAATGTAAAATTAGAGAGATTAGAGCGCGCACGGAGGCTTTCAGACAGTCGTTCTTCCCGCGAACCATACGCGACTGGAACACGAAAGGGAGGTAATGACAGTGGCACGTAAAGTGCCCTCCGCCAGACACCGTTGGGTGGCTTGCGGAGTGTAAACGTAGATGTAGATGTCTGTACAGAACAATACATTCTTAATAGACGGAATATTCATTTATGTGGTTTTAGGGAAACTTTGGAGGATGCATTTATGGTAAATGCAATATTGTGTAGAGTCTATTAGAAATGCTACCATTAATGTAAGAAATTCAATTGTGATAATCGTAAAAAAATAACATTTTGTAATATTTTGGTGTAAAAAATTTATTCTTATATATTCTACCAAAAGGATAAGTTTATAAAGCAGTGCTTTGTTAAAATTATACTCCTGTTAATTATAAGTTATTCGGTCATATTAATTTGATTACACGGTCATATTAATTTGATTACATTGTACCGCAACAGGGATGAATAATGCATCGAGCAGAAACAGTCTATCTAAATTAACGCCTTTGCGTTCTTAAGCAGCGCATGCGATGACTTCACAGTTCGATCGCCGTTTGTGGCACACTCACTGTTATTGCTTTTAAGCTGCACCGCCGGGCAGACAGCTTGTGTCAAATTGCTTCATCTGCTAATTTCCTAAGTGCAGTTTTATGCCCCTGCGCTTCTGGGGCTGAGAAACGAGAACGACAAGTGGAACGTAAAGGGGTTGGATAAAAACGTGGAATCACCGAGAAAAGTGCGTGCTCGAATGTAAATCCATATGCTAGCCAAGCACGCGGGTAGCCATATTGCATGTGCCCACGAACGTAATCTGTACAGCGTCGTCAGTACGTCGCAAATGTCAGGCGTGGTCAGAACAAAAGGTTCAAATGGCTCTGAGCACTATGGGACTTAACTGCTGTGGTCATCAGTCCCCTAGAACTAAGAACTACTTAAACCTAACTAACCTAAGGACATCACACACATCCATGCCCGAGGCAGGATTCGAACCTGCGACCGTAGCAGCAGCGCGGTTCCAAACTGTAGCACCTAGAACCGCTCGGTCACACCGGCCGGCAATGTGGTCAGAACAATCCCCTTTGTAGTGGGGAGGGCATTATGTCGCAACCAAGTGAATTCGAAAGAGGCCAAATTGTTGGTGCTCGTTTGGTGCGTGCTTCAGTAAGCAAGGTAACCGAAGTGTTACGGCGTAGCCACCATGTCGAAAATAAACATCAGCGCGAACGAAAGTGTGTGTTGAGTGATTCTGGCAGATGGTTACTGTAGAGGATTGCGATGAAGAATTAAGAGGGCGACAAATGCAAAAGTCGCTACAGAACGAACGGCGGACTAGCTAACCCTGTCGGCGCCAAAACAACACGGAGACAGCTCCATAAGCAGGGGATTCAGAACCAGCTGTCATTCCAAATCCACTCATTAGTGATGCAAATGTCCGTAACAGGGAAACGTGGTGCCAAAGCCATAAAACTTGGACTATGCAGAAATGGAAGAAAGCCATTTGGTCGGATGAGGCTGACACTGAAGCGCCAAAGTAACTGGTACAGGCATGCGTATTCAAATACAGAAATACAGGGCTATTACAAATGATTGAAGCGATTTCATAAATTCACTGTAGCTCCATTCATTGACGTATGGTCACGACGCACTACAGATACGTAAAAAAACTCTTTAAAGTTTTGTTCGGCAGAAGCCGCACTGTAGGTCCTGCCGCGAGAGCGCTCGAGAGCGCAGTGAGACAAAATGGCGACAGGAGCCGAGAAAGCGTATGTCGTGCTTGAAATGCACTCACATCAGTCAGTCATAACAGTGCAACGACACTTCAGGACGAAGTTCAACAAAGATCCACCAACTGCTAACTCCATTCGGCGATGGTATGCGCTGTTTAAAGCTTCTGGGTGCCTCTGTAAGGGGAAATCAACGGGTCGGCCTGCAGTGAGCGAAGAAACGGTTGAACGCGTGCGGACAAGTTTCACGCGTAGCCCGCAGAAGTCGACGAATAAAGCAAGCAGGGAGCTAAACGTACCACAGCCGACGGTTTGGAAAATCTTACGGAAAAGCCTTAAGCAGAAGCCTTACCGTTTGCAATTGCTACAAGCCCTGACACCCGATGACAAAGTCAAACGCTCTGAATTTTCGGCGCGGTTGCAACAGCTCATGGAAGAGGATGCGTTGAGTGCGAAACTTGTTTTCAGTGATGAAGCAACATTTTTTCTTAATGGTGAAGTGAACAGACGCAATGTGCGACTCTGGGCGGTAGAGAATCCTCACGCATTCGTGCAGCAAATTCGCAATTCACCAAAAGTTAACGTGTTTTGTGCAATCTCACGGTTTAAAGTTTACGGCCCCTTTTTCTTCTGCGAAAAAAACGTTACAGGACACGTGTATCTGGACATGCTGGAAAATTGGCTCATGCCACAACTGGAGACCGACAGCGCCGACTTCATCTTTCAACAGGATGGAGCTCCACCGCACTTCCATCATGATGTTCGGCACTTCTTAAACAGGAGATTGGAAAACCGGTGGATCGGTCGTGGTGGAGATCATGATCAACAATTCATGTCATGTCCTCCACGCTCTCCCGACTTAACCCCACGCGATTTCTTTCTGTGGGGTTATGTGAAAGATTCAGTGTTTAAACCTCCTCTACCAAGAAACGTGCCAGAACTGCGAGCTCGCATCAACGATGCTTTCGAACTCATTGATGGGGACATGCTGCGCCGAGCGTGGGAGGAACTTGATTATCGGCTTGATGTCTGCCGAATCACTAAAGGGGCACATATCGAACATTTGTGAATGCCTAAAAAAACTTTTTGAGTTTTTGTATGTGTGTGCAAAGCATTGTGAAAATATCTCAAATAATAAAGTTATTGTAGAGCTGTGAAATCGCTTCAATCATTTGTAATAACCCTGTATATGTAAACGGGCAGAATACGGCGCTGCGGTCGGCAACGCCTTTATAAGACCAAGTGCGTGGCGCAGTTGTTAGACCGGTTACTGCTGCTACAATGGCAGGTTAACAAGATTTAGGTGAGCTTGAACGTGGTGTTACAGTTGGGGCACGAGCGATAGGACACAGCATCTCAGAGGTAGCGATGAAGTGTGGATTGCCCCGTACGACCATTTCACAAGTGTACTGTGAATATCAGGAATCCGGTAAAACATCAAATATCCGACATCGATGCGGCCGGAAAAAGATCCTGCAGAAATGGGACCAACGACTACAGAAGAGAATCTTTCAACGTGACAGAAGTGCAACCCTTCTGTAAATTGCTGCAGATTTCAATGTTGGGCTATCAACAAGAGTCAGCGTGCGAACCATTGATCGAAACATCACCGATATGGGCTTCCGAAGGCGAATGCCCACTAGTGTACCCTTGATGACTGCGCGACACAAAGCGTTACGCTTCGCCTCGGCCCGTCAACACCGACATCAGACTGTTGACGACTGGAAACGTGTTGCCCGGTCGGACGAGTCTCGTTTAAAATTGTATCAAGTAGACAGGCGTGTACGGGTATGGAGACAACCTCATGAATCCATGGACCCTGTATGTCAGCAGGGGACTGTTCAAGCTGGTGACGGCTCTGTAATGTTGTGCAGCGTATGCAGTTGGAGTGACAATATGGGACTCCTGATAAGTCTCGATACGACTCTGACAGGTGACACGTACGTAAGCATCCTGTCTGATCACTTGCATCCCTTCATGTCCATTGTGCAATCCGACGGACTTGGACAATTCCAGCAGGGCAACGCGTCATCCAACACTTCCAGAATTGCTACAGAGTGGCTCGAGGAACACTCTTTTGAGTTTAAACAATTCCGCTACCCACCAAACTCCCGAGACTTAGACTTTGTTGCGCATATCCGGGATGCCTTGCAACGTGATGTTCAGAAGAGATGTCCACCTCCTCGTGCTCTTACAGATTTATGGACAGCCCTGCAGGACTCATGGTGTCAGTTCCCTCCAGCACTACTTCAGACTTTAGTCGAGTCCGTGCCACGTCGTGTTGCGGCACTTGTGCGTGCTCGCGTGGGCCCTACACAATGTTATTTAGGTGTTCCTCTTACTTTGCCTCTTCAGTGTATTTCACACTGTTTTCAGCGGAGTTCATGTACAAAGAGTGAAACATGGCGGCAGTTCGGTCACAACAGGTGTCATGAGTACTCCCACAGGTCGCGTTACTGCCAAACACTGAGAGATCATATTGGCTTATCAGGTCCTTCCCACATTTGTTGCCCAGTGATGATGCAATATTCCAGGACAACAGATCCCGTGTTCACTTATAGCAGATAATTGGTTTTGTGAACTCGTGTATGAATTGCCGCATCTCACTTGACTACCACAGTCACCAGATCTCAGTATTACTGAGCCTGTGCAGTGTACTTTGGAGAGAACGGTGCTTGATCGCTATTCATCTCCATCATCGTTACGTGAGCTAGACACTATTTTGTAGGAAGAACGGAATAAGTTTCCCTAGAAAACCGTACAGGACCAGTTTTTTTTCATATTTTTGTTGATCCCGTATGTGCTGTTGTTAAGCCGAGAGCGTACATTCTTATAACATGTTGTTGCCTCCGATAAATGGGGTGAATCGCTCGAGCATTCGGACGCCACAGCGCGGTTCGTTGCGTACTAAGAGTACAAAATGTCTAATGAAATATCGTCAGATTCGTGTTTTTGTGAGAAAATGGACGTCAATGAAAGACAATATTGTATCACTGTAATCTCGTATAGAAGTATCTTCGTTCTATACTGCGTAGCAGTGCTGCCCAGTTGGTGCGGCGCATATAATGTTGCCTTAGAATACTCGAGTTGGAAAGTTCATTTCCAGATATTTCAAGAGGCACCACACCCAAGATTTATACAGCATACAAGGAAAGAGAAAAACGTCATCCCCTAAGCCACAAAGTGGACAAAGTATGTACTGAGTGATCGAGGCAGCCGGCCATTGAAGAGGATTATGACGACAGGTAAGTGTTCGGCAGCTGCCAAAGTCACAGCATAACCGAATATCGCACAGGCAAACCCTGTCAGCATCAAGACAACACGGAGTGAACTCTGTGAGTGGGAACTGCATGGCGAGCTGGAATTCGAAAACGCCCATTGCCAAAGCCATGAAATATGTACTTTGGAGCAATGGAAGAGGATTATATGGTCAGATGAGTCTTGTTTCACACAGTTCTCAACTTCTGGTCGAGTTTACGTTCCAGCCAGGCTGGGGTTCGGTTATGATTTGGGCAGCCATATCGTGGTATTCCATGGGTTCCACGGCTACTCTGTAAGTTAGCATTACAGCTAAGGGTTATGTAAACATTTTGTCTGATTAGATCCATCTTATGGCAGAAAGTTTGTTCCACAATGGTGATACTGTGTTTGAAGAATGGCAGGACCAGCCGGCCGGTGTGGCCGTGCGGTTCTAGGCGCTTCAGTCTGGAACCGCGTGACCGCTACAGTCGCAGGTTCGAATCCTGCCTCGGGCGTGGATGTGTTTGATGTCCTTAGGTTAGTTAGGTTTAAGTAGTTCTAAGTTCTAGGGGACTGATGACCACAGATGTTAAGTCCCATAGTGCTCAGAGCCATTTGAATCATTTGACAGGACCATTGCTTATGGAGGTCGCATTGTCCAGGACTGGTTTTGTGAGCACAGATCAACACATCTCAAAATTACTGAGCCTTTACGGTGTATTTCGGAGAGAAGGAAGTGTGACTGCTATCCACCTCCATCATCGCTAAGGGAACGTGCCTCGATTTTGTAGGAAGAATGATGTGATTCCCTCCACAGGGCCTGTATTTATCCATTCGTAGACGACTGCAAGCTGTTGTGAATGCCAACGGGTTTCCTAGAATGTGTTAGGCATGGGGAATGTGTAGTGGTTTTGGTGTTTTCATATTTTTGCCCACCAGCGTACAGTGCATTTAAGTTGGTGAACCTGAGGACAAGACACACTACATCTCTGGGCTGGCGTTTCGTCATCTTGAATTCGTGCGCTGTATGTTTTCAAGCGGTATGCGGTCTTTAAAAGATTAAGCTTGAATCACTCGTATGGCAACACAGTGGCCGATTACGGCAACTGCTATCTAAGTCGTTACCATTCGCTTAGTTAAACTGCTGGCCATTAAAATTGAATAACCAGGAACGATACCATATAATCAGATTTTACTTACTGTGCGTGTGTAGTACAGTACAAAGAATACTTCATTCAGTTTGCAAACTATTTGGGGGACTACAGGGTGCAAAATGTAGTACATAGAGCTGACTCCTCTGGCAATAACAACGTGTCTAACGCTGAAAACTTTTCCAACGGAAACAAGTTTTTTTTTAGCAATGGAGAGACTTGTCGTTCCGCCTGTGAACAAACCGCTGCCCGACAGTGATGCCACCAATTTTTTAAGTGTTGGGTACTGTTTCCTGCTGCAGTACGCGTATGTGTGTTGCCTAACAATACTTTTCTCAAAGTTGTCTGTTTCAGTCACACGACATGATCTCTTCCTTGACTTTCTAGGCTTCACAATAACAGGGCTTCCAGCGGAATTGGCAGCCTCTTTATTATTTGTGACCACCTCACTATCGCTGTAGAGATGTTCAGTGTTTCTGCCACCTTATCAGTCACTTTATTCACTGCTAACAAAAGCCCATCATTGTCCCGTTCCGCTTTCAAAGTAAACACGCAATCTGTATATAAATTTGCTTGCTTCACATATCAACGTAGTTCCTTTTCCAAAAGTCCTCTTTCTTCACTGCTCGAAGCCGTTTTCCACACACGTGGCAAGAAACTCACAGTTTCCACACACGCGGCAAGAAACAGAATCGGTGAAATGCACACACACTCACCCAAACCTGAACGAAGCATGCGGCAACAGTGGCTGAAAGCATGGGTCACTTTGCACAGCGGCAACCCTTGAGCATTGCCACGGTTATATAAACCAAGCCTCACGACCTGATTGGCCGTCATGGGCACGCGAAGCAAGTTCGCTAGGGCCACTTCAACTGTCAGAGCTCACCTCTACCCGAAGGGAATGTAGGTATCGAGTCCAGCTGAGCTTAGTGTTTACTACTAGATGCTGCTTCATCTGTATGCCAGAATTCATTACTTGTTGTCACTGGAAAGTGGTTGTGTGGCAGTCTCTGGGCAACCGGTGACAAGATGTTTTCAGCGGGTGAGAGGTCTGGAGAACGAGCTGACGAGGGCAGCAGTCCAACACCCTCTGCATCGAGGTAGCGTAGTGCAGGACGGGCAACATGTGGCCTGGTGCTATTTTGTTGAGAGGTAACGTCACGGAGGCCCAGAAGATATGGCACAGCATAGGCCGTACATCATAAATGAAAGGATAGCTGTCCAAATTACTACTGGCTTGCGAAGCAGGCATGGTTGTGTTACATACCCAATGGAACTCTTCAGGGTGGTCCATTGATAGTGACCGGGCCAAATATCTCACGAAATAAGCGTCAAACGAAAAAATTACAAAGAACGAAACTTGTCTAGATTGAAGGGGAAAACCAGATGGCGCTATGGTTGGCCCGCTAGATGGCGCTGCCATAGGTCAAACGGATATCAACTGCGCTTTTTTTTTTTTTTTTTTTTTTTTTTTTTTTTTTTTTTTTTTTTTTAAATAGGAACCCCCATTTTTATTGCATGTTCGTCTAGTACGTAAAGCAATATGTATGTTTTATTTGGACCACTTTTTTGGCTTTGTGATAGATGGCGCTGTAATAGTCACAAACGTATAAATATGTGGTATCACGTAACATTCCGCCAGTGCGGACGGTATTTGCTTCGTGATACATTACCCGTGTTAAAATGGACCGTTTACCAAATGCGGAAAATGCCGATATCGTGTTGATGTATGGCTATTGTGATCAAAATGCCCAACGGGCGTGCGCTATGTATGCTGCTCGGTATCCAGGACGACTTTGAACGTCGTGTACAGTTCTGCCACTGGGCACAAGAGAAATTACGGGACGATGACAGATTTTTTGCACGAGTTCTATTTAGCGACGAAGCGTCATTCACCAACAACGGCAACGTAAACCGGCATAATATGCACTACTGGGCAACGGAAAATCGAAGATGGCCCCGACAAGTGGAACATCAGCGACCTTCGCAGGTTAATGTATGGTGCGGCATTGTTTGAGGAAGGATAATTGGCCCCCATTTTATCGATGGCAATCTAAATGGTGCAATGTATGCTGATTTCCTACCTAATGTTCTACCGATGTTACTACAAGATGTTTCACTGCATGACAGTGATGTACTTCCAACATGATGGATGTCCGGCACATAGCTTGCGTGCGGTTGAAGCGCTACTGAATAGCATATTTCATGACAGGTGGATTGATCTTCGAAGCACCATACATACCATGGTCCGCACACATTCACCGGATCTGACGTCCCCGGATTTCTTTCTGTGAGGAAAGTTGAAGGATATTTGCTATCGTGATCCACCGACAACGCCTGTCAACATGCGTTAGCGCATTATCAATGCATGTGCAAACATTACGGAAGGCGAACTACTCGCTGTTGAGAGGAATGCCGTTACACGTATTGCCAAATACATTGAGGTTGACGGACATCGTTTTGAGCATTTATTGCATTAATGTGGTATTTACAGGTAATTACGCTGTAACAGCATGCGTTCTCAGAAATGACAAGTTCAAAAAGGTACATATATCACATTGGAACAACCGAAATATAATGTTGAAACGTACCTACGTCCTGTATTTTAATTTAAAATCCTACCTGTTACCAACTCCTCGTCTAAAATTGTGAGCCATATGTTTGTGACTATTACAGCGCCATCTATCACAAAGCGAAAAAAGTGGTCCAACTAAAACATTCATATTTCCTTACGTACTACACGAATATGTAATAAAAACGTGGGTTCCTATTTAAAAAAAACGAAGTTGATATCCGTTTGACCTATGGCATCGCCATCTAGCGGGCCGACCATAGCGCCATCCGGTTTCCCCCTTCAAGCCAGACATATGACGGAGGAATGCAGTCGGGCAACGTTCTCTCTGCGTGCAGCCTCGACACGCGGCCAGACCTATCGTTAGGCTGTACGCTGAGCTGGGGCTCGTCTGATATGGCGGCGTGGCGTCACCACTGTGTCCAGTGTTGCTGCTGGACGCACTGCCGTCAGGGCACCACTGTGCTGCCACGTCGAGGGAGGCCGCCATGCTGATTGTTTGTGCAGCTGCTGTTGCTGTGGATACTTGTCCCTGCTGCATGTAAGTCCATTTCTTGAATCGAGGTACGTGCCACGGACTGTACGATCCTGCGCATTCCCGGGCGAACAAAAGTCTCTCTCCTCTCGGGCGCTAGTTACTTGGAGTCTTAGAGATTGCGTCGACTGCGACCCTCTTTAACGCTAAGCTCCCTTCCTGGGGATACCGGGTCGGACGGGGGAATTTTTCTCGTTCCAGCCTCCACTCACCCTGCGATCAAATCGGATACCGGGCGTCCGATGGTAAAAGGCAGCTGGGGCGATGAGCCACCGCCCACGCACTCCTAGTGCCAAAGGCTGCGCTCGGAAGTCAGGACAGAAACGCGTTCACGGGATGAGTGCCACAGACTGTGCTTTTTCTATTATCTCCTCGTCAGAATGAACTTCCACGTTTCACCTGTGCAGGGCTACACTTGGAACACCTTTAGAAAAGGCATCATATTCGATGTTAAATATAGACATATATTTCGCATAAGGACCACGAAGGTAAAATACGGGAAATACAGGCTAGCATGCAGACATATAGAGAGTAAGTCTTCTCTCGCTCTGTAGGCGAGTGGAACAGAAAAGGAAATGACGAATACTGGGTCAGGGTAGCCTTCGCCACGAACCGTGCGTTAGCTTGTAGAGTATGTATGTAGATGTGACAGATTTCTACTCTTCGGAAATGCTTTTTGTACTGCAGTTAGTTTGAGTTTTATATCCTCTCCACTTCGGCAATCATTAGTTATTTCTCTGCCTAATACTTGTAATGCCTGGTTTCCCAGTGTAATCCCCGCAGCATCGCGTAATTTGATAACCCTTGGTTCACTTTTGTTGATGTTCATCTTGTAACCTATGGTTCAGATGGGTCTGAGCACTATGGGACTTCACATCTGAAGTCATCAGTCCCCTAGAACATAGAACTACTTAAACCTAACTAACACACATCCATGCCCGAAGCAGGATTCGAACCTGCGACCGTAGTGGTCACGCGGTTCCAGACTGGTAACCTATGTTAAAGTCCGTTCAACCTACCTTCCAAGTGTTCCGCCGTCTCTGCTAAAAGTGCAGTGTCGTCGGCGGACCTAAAAGTTTTTATTTTCTCCCCTTAAATTTACATTCGTTTACCAGATGTCTCCTTCGTGCCCTTTACTGTTTGCTTAGTGTAAAGAGGCAATAACATCGCCAGTAGTCCACAACCCTGCCTCACTCTCTTCTCAACTACTGTTTCCCTTTCATGTCCTTTCACTCTTATAACTGCAGTCTGGTGGTAAATAACCTTTCGCTCCCTCTGCTTTACTCCTGTTATCTTCACAGTTTTTAAGTGTTACCAGTCAGCAGTGTCAAAAATTTTATCTTAATCTACAAATCGAGAGTGGAAATGGAAAACGTTCTAAGTGTCATTTTTTCATATAACGCGTTTTCAGTAGTTTTTATGTTCTCGGTAATGTGCTTCAAACATGCGCTTAATAAGTGGCTCATGGTCTCTCTGCCGAACTGTACTTCTCTCTGGAGTTTCAAAATACAAAATATACGAGGAATTGGATTTGTTGACTACATTTATGCTACTTAAAACATAATGCTGTATTTCTGTACTTGTATTACCACAAACGCGGTGGCATACTTTAATAACACGTATAGATGTGTCATCATGTTTAGGTCTCATAAAATGCAGCAGAATGAAAAATAACATCGTTTCAGAATTTCTAAGATTATTGGGGAAATAGCAATCAAACATTGATTCAAGTTGGCATGTAGAATCTGAGAGACTGGAGACATACTAAAACTTTCGGAAAATATCCACACAGTCGAGAATATAGGAGAGGTCCTCTGTCACACTGCATCTTGCTAGAAGCTCGGATTTGCATAAAGAATTACTTGCAAAGAAAACATTTCGTAACATAACATCTGTAGCCAAATACTTGTGGTTATACGTCCTGGTTTTGTTTCAATGCCATAAGAATTGACCATTTGAAAATTGTTGTATAGCCTAAATTGGTGATATGTTGTTTCGAATTGTGGGGATAACTCGACTGAAATAATATCGTCTATGAAGAAAATTTTAAAGATTTATTTCTGATGAAGCTTTCTGGTGGTCCATGAAATTTTTAGTTCCTGACATTTCGTCCAGAGCTGCGGTGGACATCTTCAGAGGTACTCCTAGATTTGGCTGGGTCTTGCCGATTGACAGCTCGGATGTCGGAGAGCGACATGAGTATTGTGAAAAGAGGGCGTGGTAGTGTGCCCACGACTGGCAGAGGTGATCATTGTCAAAGATAAAACTCAACTATCGATATGACGTCTCTCAAAGATAAAATTTATCAAACGATTCTGTAGAGGTACTGTCCATATTTCACTACGTTACATGACTTATTCTCTTCTGTTGCAGTTCTCGACAGGTTTATGTACCTTGATGACTTCTCTGTATAGCCATGGGTAATAGTTCGTCATTGTAGATAATTTTGTTGGTTTCGGAAACCTTCATGGTTTCCTGACTGAAGAGTGCGCTCTGCAACACTTTATCTAATCGACAAAAACTTTTCTGTTCCTTCAGACATCTTGTGTAACACACATGCCGACAGGAGGCTGTATAAAATGGTTAAAATGGCTCTGAGCACTATGGGACTTAACATCTATGGTCATCAGTCCCCTAGAACTTAGAACTACTTAAACCTAACTAACCTAAGGACATCACACACAACACCCAGCCATCACGAGGCAGAGAAAATCCCTGACCCCGCCGAGAATCGTACCCGGGAACCCGGGCGCGGGAAGCGAGAACGCTACCGCACGACCACGAGCTGCGGACGAGGCTGTATACCCTTTACAGATCTGGGGGACTTACATATTTTCTTCGTTGGTCCAGAAACTGGCCCAGTGTTACGAGGGCTGATCAACGAAGACTGAGACTAATTTTTTCCCGGAGAAGTTTATTACTCCATTTCAGTGTTGACATGAGTTTTTCAAAGTATGCACTTTTTATAGCATCTCTGTCAGTCATCGAACACATGGCGCAGGGCATTCTTTGTCTGGCTCTTAACCCTAGGATGCATGGTGCCGAAAACACACATGAATGCATATGTAGCGCCTCCAAGGCCCTGCCCTAATATAAAATTTTCCTCTTTTCATATAATCATTCTTTGGTGTTAAATTTATTTCTGTCAAATTTATTATCATATTGAAACATTCCTAAGATACAGTAACAGGATCTGGTGGGCCTGATTAGCGTTTTATTAATTTTTTAAAAAACTCTAAGAGTGAATTTTTATTAGTTACATCGATTTACATACAACATATACAAATAATTTTATCAATTCACTTATAAGTTGCAGTTTACATTTTATAACATTTATTACAAAGAATTTCTTCAATTAAAACATACTCATTATTCACATACATAGCGAACAGCTGAAAGTTTGTCATCTGCAGATCGAGCTTCACGGGTACGCCTGTCGTCAAATCTAATCATACTCCTTATACCCTTGAATCTATTTACTGACATGGTGGCCTTATATGTAGGATTTGCCTTTTCATCGAAGAATAATTCTCTAATAGGGACATCCCAACTCTTCTCAACACCAGAAGTCAGTAAAAGACCAAGAAAACCCTCCATTTCAGCAAGCGAAACATTTTCGCACGTTTTACCACGTAAAGCAGCCACTCTTCTGCCTTCAATATTTGTTCAGTTGATGATTTCCTCTAGTATTTCCTTGGAGATGAAATAGTCCCAGGCATCCTTAGGTTTACAGGTTTTCAAACCACAGGCTGGACCAGGTGCCCTCTTTACGATATTATGAACAGTAAGAAAAGTTGCAGGAGGCTCTAATTTCCAAATCGTTCCATTCCGACTAATGTATGTGTGGTCTTCTATACCTTTTTGTGGTGGTTCTTCATTTTCAGACTCTGATGAAGTAATATTATCGGAAGGACTGTCATCTGCCTCAATATTCACATCTGCAGGTTCATTGGCTGATTCTTCAGTACTTGCATCTTCAAAAATATTTCCTTCCTCGCAAGAATCATCATCTTCAAACCACTGAGCCTTAACACTTTCAAAATTAGCTGCATTTGCACGTACTGACTCTTGCTTTGCGTGTCAAAGCCATAGCAAAAGGCGTGTCTGTTGAACAGCAGCTTGTGCAGCACTAAACGAGTCATACTCGTAACAGTATGGGTCTTGCAGCAACAAACAAACTACAGTAACAATGAGGCTGACAAGAGCAGCACAGGTTAACAATACTATGCAATAATAAAACATTTGTTAGCAAAAAGATCAGTAATACAACGATATCGCCAGTATGTGAAACTAATGTGTATTATTTTTTAGTTATACTATTACTACTACAGCTACTGCTGCTGTTGGCACTCCTGTTGCTGGAAATACCACTACAGTTATTGTTGACTTAATAACTGCTCCCAAACAAATGTTGAAGACAATATAGGCTAAAGAACATTTATAAATGTGTGAGGGCTTCTGAAGACCTGGTTATGCGTTCACGGTGTATGGGTAAACGTATTGAATTATACAAAAAACTTAAAAAGGTATCTCGTTCAGACTTGACAGGAGGAATGTCACAGTGTTAGCGAAAGAGTACTGGAAAGCAGTTTGAAATCAAACAAAAAATTACAGAATTTTTTAAAAAAATGAAGACCTACAAGGGACTCGGAGGCCCTGTATATGCATCATAGGGTTAAGAATCGCCTCATCTTTCTTGAGTGCTGCTTAAGAGTTCTCAGATACACTACTGGCCATTAAAATTGCTACACCACGAAGATGACGTGCTACAGACGCTAAATGTAACCGACAGGAAGAAGATGCTGTGATATGCAAATGATTAGCTTTTCAGAGCATTCACACAAGGTTGGCGCCGGTGGCGACACCTACAACGTGCTGACATGAGGAAAGTTTCCAACCGATTTCTCATACACAAACAGCAGTTGACCGACGTTGCCTGGTGAAACGTTGTTGTGATGCCTCGTGTAAGGAGGAGAAATGCGTACCATCACATTTCCGACATTGATAAAGGTCCGATTGTAGCCATTCGCCCCAGACACGCCGGTCCGACCCCTCTCGGGTGTGATAAGCTACAACTCTCGTTCATCTTTGGTGTTTCTGGATGAGACACTAAACAGAATGCTTTTTGACTCATCCAGCAGGTACACACTTCCCGCAAAACTCAGCGTGCTGTGCGAGACGTACAGCAACCTCTCTGACCAGCACAATCTCCGACTTGTCTCCAGTCAAACACGTGTGGGATATGATGGGATGAGAAGTGACTCACGCGACGCGTTAACCAGCACCTCTTACAGAACGACCGTACAGGAATAATCTACCCTAGGGCGGTATTCACAATCTGTACGATCCATTGTATACCAGAGTTAGCGCCTGCATTGCCATCCATGGAGGCGACGTCATGTACTAATGTGGTTGTTCCAGCGTGGGTCGATACCTGATACCTCAGAATCGCTTGTGCTATTAATCTGTATATGTAAAGATTTCGTGTGTTCCATATGCACTATTGCAGCAATAAATCTTGAGTGAACTGGAAACCTCTAAATGGGTGTACTTCTTTTTTCCGATAGTGTCTATTAAAGACCTGATCATCCACAGTTTTTACGTTGATACTTGCCAATGATCACTGTTGTTTGACAGTTTTTCAATGTTATGAGGGACGAAATAAAAATCGTGTTGCTGCGATAATGTTTTCTCCCCTCTCATAGACTATAAGGGGTGATGAAAAAGTTTTTGTTCTACGATTATACATTCCAGAATTGGTATACCAGTCGGGAAATATCACCCTGAGCACTGAGGCAGTCATCCCACCGACGCACCAGGGTCAGAATAACGATTTGATAAAACTCTGTGCCCTGCTGCTTGAAGAAGTGCGCAGCTGCCTGTTGCACATCCTTGCCCGACAGGAGTCATCGACCCTTCGAGGCCTTCTTTAAGGGCCCGAAGTCTTGATAATCGCGTGGGGAGACATCAGGCAGTAGATCGGGTGCTCGAGTCTTTCTCGCTTGAAGTGGCGTACCTTGTGCTGTTCTCCGATGTCGACTTGCGTCGTGTGTCGAATCGCCACCATTCCACACAGCTGTGGCTTTCGACAGACATACTGCTGCCCCATATTCATTCTTCTCTCCCCGGTGGATGCCTGCCCTTCGGCAGTCAAGAAAAGAATAACTCAGTATGTTGTTCGTGTCTGGATGCATTTGGTAATAACGTCGCCACAGTTCACGTTTCCGCATTTACCTACCGCACGCACGTCGTAAAGATACAAGTGCAATACTAATTCAAAAGTGTGGCCGTCGCTTCTAGGCGCTACAGTCTGGAACCGCGCTACCGCTACGGTCGCAGGTTCGAATCCTACCTCGGGCATGGATGTGAGTGATGGTTCAAATGGCTCTGAGCACTATGGGACTCAACTTCTGAGGTCATTAGTCCCCTAGAACTTAGAACTAGTTAAACCTAACTAACCTAAGGACATCACACACATCCATGCCCGAGGCAGGATTCGAACCTGCGACCGTATCGGTCTCGCGGTTCCAGACTGCAGCGCCTAGAACCGCACGGCCACTTCGGCCGTCCAGTGTGAGTGATGTCCTTAGGTTAGTTAGGTTTAAGTAGTTTTAAGCTCTAGGGAACTGATGACCTCAGATGTTAAGTCCCATAGTGCTCAGAGCCATTTGAAATAATTCAAAACTGTTAAGCCTTTCGTGGCCACTTGTTCACAAACTACCTATTGGCTACTGTCTTGGGTTCTTCGGCTGACGTTCGTCTGACGATTTTACTGACGTTTCGCCAGCACGAGTGGCAGGCATTGTCAAACTTTTACCCTCCATCGCTGGCGGTGGACTGGAGTCGAGCTCGCGGCCGCAGACTGTGTGTTTCCGGTGCGGTTCTCCTCTTGCTACCTACGACGGTCGTTCGCTGCAGCACGGGAAGGCGGGATCCGTTTACCTTGAGGCTTTCTTCTTTCTTGTTGAAGCTAGCTAGTCCCGTGTTTTTGTGTTTCTACAGCTTCTCTGAACAAGCGGGTGTGATACTGCTTCTCTAAAGCGTTGGGCCAGGTGGGGAAATCGGCCGTGGCAGAGCACGCACTGTGTGAGAGCGACCACGTAGTAAAATTCGCCGCCACGGAATTTCTGGCTGGGACACCAAGAGATGAATACACTGAGGAAATTCAGAAGGATGTAGGTTGTAGTAGTTACTTGGAGATGAAGAAGCGTGCACAGGATATAGTAGTATCGAGAGCTGCATCAAACCAGTCTCTGCACTGAAGACCACAAAAACAACAACATTAGCAACTATGTATTAACAGTCAGCAAAGTTTTTGTTAATCACGCTTTAAATATGTAGTTTTTATGTCAAAAATCGTGTACAGTCACAGTCTCCATACTGTTGTGCTCTGATTGTCGGGCTGCTGATGCGCAGTATTAAAATGGATGAGGCTGCTTCCTTCTCCTTCGCGAAACGCGTGTGGAACACGTTTAAAAAGTGCCGAGAAACAGGTTGTTCTTAACATTTTTCGTAAGTTTTACGAAAAAATCGGCTTTGAAGTTTTCCGAGGGAGAATATTTGATACAATTGAGATACAAAAACAGACTAGATGTACAACGGAATCGGTAGCGTAGTAAACTGATAATCTAGGGTAGCTCATGGATCGCTGGTTCAAGTCTCGCCCTCGGATATTCTTTTTTTTTTTTTTCGTTCAATTCTAAATACGTTCAGCTGGTAATTGTAAAATTCATCATCATTTTTATGAATAATGCAGGTCTTCTTGTTTCTAATTACACATTGCATGTGAAATTGCTGTTTTCATTGCAAATATAAATATTTAACTATCGATATTTTATGAACGATTGTTAAGAAAGGTTGCTTAAATTAAGAAAACATAACAATTTACTTTTTTAGGACAAAAACAAAACACCAAATACTCTTTCTTGGGCTATGTACATTGTTTTATATGACAGATATAAACCCATATGAACTAGAGTGATAAGTATTGTAGAAACATGAAAAAACAATCATTTTCACAGCATCGAGCACATCATACAAATGGTGCATTTTTACATTTGCCACTGTACCATTACATTATGAACCAACAGAACTGATCTGGTGCTAAGTTAAGTGATGTGTCGCGAGAAAGAACAAGATCGTTAAGCTGCCAGACGTACTGGAACAAACGCACGCAGCTTTTTCACGCATCACTGCCGAACGCTGGCGGCATGTAGAACAAACAGTACGTCATAAAAGGAGAAAATGCGGCGCCTGGGTTGCTTCATGGGTTGCGTCGTTGATTGACTCCTTATCAACCTAGCAGATGACAGTTCCAGAACTGAAATGTATTTCTCGGATTCTGTTAAGACATTACCAGACGACTGACTGTAATAAGTACCTTCAGTGACTTCAGTATTCAACAATACGGTGAAATCTCTGCAGAATGCTTTTGCATCACACATAGTTCAATCAGAAGAATCACCCTCTGATTAAATTACAAATTTTCGTCACTCCTGATTTTAAACACAATACTGTTTCAGCTAAGCTCGAGAGCGTGTCATGTTTTCCGTCTCCTACCTAAGAAGCCTGAGTTTTGCCATATATTATTTCGTTCCGTTTAAAAATTAAATGACATTCAAAGCAATGCTGTTTCCCTGGTCGTCTCTTTTTGCGTCTGAACTGCAACTGCTCACATCATTGCAGCTTAGATAGACCAGTTGGTTGACCAATGCTGGCTAAGTTCATTGCGCCGGTAAAGCTGTTGTCCTGCATTATCGCTCAGTCACTGTGCGTGTAACAAAGCATAAAACGTATCCTTATCATCGTACTTGACTGTTCTGGACACAGCTTGGCTTCCGCTCCACGTGAAACGAAATCCAACGAGATTATTCAGCCAAACGAGGAAGAATACATGGTGTAATGTTTACAAGAGGTTTATTCGTACGATGAACATAGTACAGTTTCCAGAATGAGATTTTCACTCTGCAGCGAAGTGTGCGCTGATATGAAACTTCCTGGCAGATTAAAACTCTGTGCCGGACAGTATAGTTTGCTGGGGCCTGTATTATACTACACTACTGGCCATTAAAATTGCTACACCACGAAGATGACGTGCTACAGACGCGAAATTTAACCGACAGGAAGAAGACGCTGTGATATGCAGATGATTAGCATTTCAGAGCATTCACACAAGGTTGGCGCCGGTGGCGACACCTACAACGTGCTCACGTGAGGAAAGTTTCCAACCGATTTCTCATACACAAACAGCAGTTGACCGGCGTTCCCTGGTGAAACGTTGTTGTGATGCCTCGTGTAAGGAGGAGAAATGCGTACCATCACGAATCAGACTTTGATAGAAGTCGGATTGTAGCCTATCGCGATTGCGGTTTATCGTATCGCGACATTGCTAATCGCGTTGGTCGAGATCCAATGACTGTTAGCAGAATATGGAATCTGTGGGTTCAGGAGGGTAATACGGAACGCCGTGCTGGATCCCAACGGCCTCGTATCACTAGCAGTCGAGATGACAGGCATCTTATCCGCATGGCCGTAACGGATCGTGCAGCCACGTCTCGATCCCTGAGTCAACAGATGGGGACGTTTGCAAGACAACAACCATCTGCACGAATAGTTCGACGACGTTTGCAGCAGCATGGACTGTCAGTTCGGAACCATGGCTGCGATTACTCCTGACGCTGCATCACAGACACGAGCGCCTGCGATGGTGTACTCAACGACGAACCTGGGTGCATGAATGGCAAAACGTCACTTTTTCGGATGAATCCAGGTTCTGTTTACAGCATCACGATGGTCGCATCCGTGTTTGGCGACATCGCGGTGAACGCACATTGGAAGCTTGTATTCGTCATCGCCATACTGGCGTATCACCCGGCGTGACGGTATGGGGTCCCATTGGTTACACATCTCGGTCACCTCTTGTTCGGACTGACGGCACTTTGAACAGTGGACATTACATTTCAGATACGTCCCGTGGTTCTACGCTTCATTCGATCCCTGCGAAACCCTACATTTCAGCAGGATCATGCACGACCGCATGTTGCAGGTCCTGTACGGGCCTTTCTGGATACAGAAAACGTTCGACTGCTGCCCTGGCCAGCACATTCTCCACATCTCTCACCAATGAAAACGTCTGGTCAGTGGTGGCCGAGCAACTGGCTCGTCACAATACGCCAGTCACTACTCTTGATGAACTGTGATATCGTGTTGAAGCTGCGTGGGCAGCTGTACCTGTACACGGCATCCAAGCTCTGTTTGACTCAATGCCCAGGCGTATCAAGGCCGTTATTACGGCCAGAGGTGGTTGTTCTGGGTACTGATTTCTCAGGATCTATGCACCCAAATTTCGTCAAAATGTACTCACATGTCAGTTCTAGTATAATATATTTGTCCAATGAATACCCGTTTATCATCTGCATTTCTTCTTGGTGTAGCAATTTTGATGGCTAGTAGTGTAATTTATATAGGTTATCAATTAAGAATAAAAAAGATCGGTACACATGTGCACCACAGTATCGGTATTGCCTCCAGAGCAAAAATGTTTGACGGCCACTGTGTGTTTCACTGCGTCTGTGTCGCTTCCATGGAGAGGCGGCCAAATGGTATGCGCGGATCACGCAATTTATTTGCTGTGCTGCGCAGTGTGGCATCGTTCAGCTTACACCAGAGAGAACAGAAGCGAGCAAGCATTCGCAAACAATTCTCCAGTGTTCACTGTTCGCTTGTACCTGCGAACAAATGTTTATACTCGATGGAAAGAAGCATAATACGAAATCACGAGCGTAGCGTGCCAAACCTACGAACACTGCGTTGTTTTATGGCGCTAATAAGCGTCACACAGGTTCCACTAACACTTACTACAGCCACGATACAAGGCTCCGATGTTCAGATAGGACTACTTTCCATGCAGAGAGCGTTGTTTCTGACGAACACAGCAAAATGGCGTAGGGAGAGAAAAATGTAGGTGCGTGGATGTGGACGTAAGGGTTAAAGGCGTGGAGGTCGTGCACTTAACAACGAACTGCAGCTCTAGCATTTTTTCAAAACTCTGCACATGTGTCAGTTGCTTTTCGCTGGCTTCTCATACTTATCGACAAAGAATAACCTGAAGAAAGGCTAGCATTTACACTCTGATTATTAGCAACTGAAGGCAATCACGTTAATAATTGTCTCCCATCTCAATAGCTGCTGTATTACAAACGATGTCTACAGTGATGTGCAAAGCGCTTCTAGGATTTATTAAAACACAATATCAATAAAGTATGATCAATTAAAAGTGACGCGTATGAGAGGCACTCAAAATGAGGCAAATGGGAAAAATTAAGTAAACTTTATTATTTCAAAAGCATTTGCCATAATTGTTTATACATTTACCCACTGTGAGACAATACGATCGGTGCCTCTGTGGAAAAATATGTTTGGGATACCACGGTTGTACACAGGCGTGCACTTCTTCGTCCGAAGCAGATCTATGACCATGAATGCTTTTCCGCAGGGATCCAAAGATATGGAGATCGCAAGGGGATAGATGGTGGGGGGGGGGGGGGGAACGGTTGGTTTAAAAGAGGCGGGGGGGGGGGGAGGGACCAAACTGATAGGTCATTGGTCCCTTGTTCCGAATAAAACAATTCCACAAGGGTGAGAAGAAAACAAACTAAACTCACAACACAAAACAAAAGAAAGGAAAAACCACAAGAACGACGGAAGGGCAACAAACACTTAAATGGACAAAAGGTGACAATAAAACTACAGAGAGACACAAGAAACAGAGAGAAGAGATTAAAACAAGAAAGCAGATCACCATGGCTGGCTAAAAACAAGCCAGCCAGCCATTCTGCAACACATTAAAACCTCCACTCTTAAGAGCTCTAGGGTGGAGGACACACAGGGACAAAGGACATGTGCTAAAACTTAGATCAAATGATAAAACCCACCCTCACGAATAAAACGTGAAACTTAATCAGCCGATAAGGCGTTGTCAGATAAAATTAGTGGCAACGAGCCCGGTAACCTAAGATTTCGTCGCAGGGCAGTCAAAGTAGGGCAGTGTACCACAAAATGGGCCACTCTCAACCGGGCGCCGCACCGAGACTGAGGCGGATCTTCATAACGAAGGAGGTAGCCGTGGGTCGCCCAAGTGTGGCCAATGCGGAGGCACGAATGGAGGACTTCCACACATTCGTAGTCTCCTTAATGGCACACAGTTTGCTATGCGTACTGAGATTATGCCATTCCGTCTCCCAAAGCTGAAAACCTTTGCGACGTAATAATGATCGCAGGTCAGTTACGAGGATGCCGATCCCCGGAAGCGGTTTCCATGTAGCCTGTTTCGCCAGCGTGTCGACAAGTTGATTTCCTGGGATTCCGACGTGGCCTGGGGTCCTCACAAACACTATGGAACGATTGGACCATCCAGGGCATAGATAGGCTCCTGTATGGTCGCTACCAATGGATGGCGGGGCTAGCACTGGTCGATAGCTTGCAGGCTGCTGAACGAGTCAGTACAGAGGAGAAACGACTCGGCGGGGCATGGTTCAGATGGCTCTGAGCACTATGGGACTTAACTGCTGAGGTCATCAGTCCCCTAGAACTTAGAACTACTTAAACCTAACTAACCTAAGGACATCACACACATCCATGCCCGAGGCAGGATTAGAACCTCGCGCGGTGCCGGACTGAAGCGCCTAGAACCGCTCGGCCTCCGCGGCCTGCGGCAGGCCATGAGCGGACGTGCTCGAGAGCACGAGATATGGCCGCCAGCCCTGCAGCGAAGCCAACGGGACCATCAGGCACCGAGCCGTCGGTGTAAACCACTTGATGGCCCTGGTAGATGTCGAGAATCGAGAGGAAGTGACAGCGGAGAGCCGCAGGGTTAACGGAGTCCTTATGGCCATATGAAAGACCCAGGCGAAGCTTCTACATCTAAATAGATACTCTGCAAATCACATTTAAGTGTCTGGCAGAGGCCTAGGTTTACACCATGGAGATGTACGCGAATGGACCTCGAGGAGAGATGTTAAAGGGAAGGACTCGTCCAGAGAGAAGGGATCTGACGCGAACGGCAATCGTGAGCCCTGATTTGGGCCGCCGATGTGGGAGATGAACCAATGTGGGTGGGAAAAGGAGACGGTAATTTGGGTGAGCAGGAGAACTACGAATGTGTGCAACATAACTGGCGAGCAGTCGTGCACGTCGGATCTGCAATGAAGGGACTCCGGACTTCACCTGGTCATTGGACGCGTCCCTAAAGCTCCCCTCGCTAGGCGAACGCAGCAGTGGAGCACTGGGTCGAGTAAACGCAACGCTGAGGGCGCCGCCGAACCATAAACCAGACTCCCATAGTCAAGGAGGGATTGAAGAAGGGTTCTGTAGAGCTGCAGCAGAGTACAGCGATCTGCTCCCCAACTGGTGTTGCTCAGGCAACGGAGGGCATTGAGGTGCTGCCAGCACTTCCGCTTAAGCTGACGAAGGTGAGGTAACCAAGTAATTTTTTTTTTTTTTTTTTTTTTTTTTTTTTTTACGTCCACGCTGCTCTCCAACACTACATTGGTGATCCCTTGATGCCTCAGAATATGTCCTACCAACCGATCCCTTCTTCTAGTCAAGTTGTGCTACAAATTCCTCGTCTCCCCAATTCTACTCAGTACTTCCTCATTGGTTACGTGATATACTCATCCAATTTTCGGCACTGTTCTGTAGCACCACATTTCAAAAGCTTCTATTGTCTTCTTGTCTACACTGTTTATCGTACATGTTTCACTTCCATACATGGCTACATTCCATACAAATACTTTCAGAAACTACTCCCTGACACTTAAATGTATACTCGATGGTAGAAAATTTCTCTTCATCAGAAATGCCTTTTTTGCCATAGCCAATCCACATTTTATATCCTGTCTACTCCGACCATCATCAGTTATTTTGCTCCCCAAATAGCAAAACTCCTTTACTACTTTAAGTGTCTCATCTCCTACTCTTAATTCCCTCAGCATCACCTGATTTAATTCGACTACATTCGATGTTAATATATTAGAATATCTTAATGTTTCACTTAACCCTGCTGTTCTGTTCGGATCTGTTATGACCTGTCATGATTATAAATTTCGTTTCTTATTATTTAAATATCAAAAGAACGTTATGAAATTTGGTGACTTTGTCTGAAAATGCAAGTGCAGTATGTGGTTAAGAAAGTTTTAAAATATTTGAAGTCATCTGGTCGTAAACTTTAAGAGTTACATACGTAATGTTCATGTTACTGTGACGCGACATTAATATGATTACTCTAAAGTCAAATACTTTTTGGTTGTCTCATTTTTATCGTAGTAATGACCTTCATTGTTCGTACGTACTTCCAACATTCAACAATTCAACAAAGGCGCCGCGTTTGCGACAATGGACTTGTCATTACGACTTGTCAACTGTTCAGATTAGGTATTGTTTCTGTTCAGTTTGTGTTCTCTATCGTTTGTGATTTATCTGAATTGTGA
Organism: Schistocerca serialis cubense; assembly: GCF_023864345.2. NCBI lineage: Eukaryota > Metazoa > Arthropoda > Insecta > Orthoptera > Acrididae > Schistocerca > Schistocerca serialis. Next base: position 238,076,341 of record NC_064647.1, on the reverse strand, counting down.
CATCATGGCGATTACATCACTGACTGACACTGAGTCGGCTCAACAGGCGAAGGATCACTTTCCGAGCTCGAAGATCGTGTCAATAATGCGTCTGAAAGCGAGTGTTCTGGTGGCATTGAGACAGACCACGGTCTGTTCAGATTAGTGAACTAAATTCCATTTCTAAAAACGGGAACACAGAATGGCAGTTGCAACCACCAGCACAACACGGCCGCCCGTACCCTCTTCGAACATCATTCGGAGTACCCCGGGAGTTACCAGGTATGCAAGCAGCAGAATAAGTGATGTTAATTCATTTGAAATATTGTTTTCTACAGCACTTTCAGAATGAAGTAATAAAGATGTCAAATATTGAGGGGCACCGAGCTTATGGTAAATAATGGACAAACATTATTGAGTCTCTTTTTCACGCATACTTACGACTCCTATTCCTTGCGGGTATGTATAGTTCAGATGGGCAATCTACAAAAAGTTTATGAGATAAGACTACTGGGCGGAACATATTTCGAGCAACCATGTCCCTAGAAACTTTCTGTAAAATATCGCACGTCTTGCGATTTGATAAGAAATCCACAAGGGAGGAAAGACGGCGTGCTGATAAACTCGCCGCAATTCGCAGTATCTAGGAGCAGTGGTCAGAAGTCCTTTCTAAACAGTATTATCCAGGGGAAAATGGGACCGTCGAGGAGCAGTGGCAGCATTTAGAGGCCGCTGTCCATTCAAACAATGCATCCCAAGCAAACCGGCAAAATATGGAATCAAGATTTGGACTCTATGTGACAGCAAATTTTCATTTGTACTGAAAGCTCAAATTTATACATGAAAGGAAAGTGGAGCAGCACCAGGAAAAAACCACTGAATGAGAGTAGTTGCTGATTTTACCTCTGATTTGCGAGGTCGGACTGTAACATGTAACAATTTTTTTACATTATACAATTCGTGGCAGCTTCTCCTGAAAAGGAAATGGCAATGTTGGGAACCATAGTAAAAATAAGCTAGAGTCCACAAAATAGCTCCTCATTTTACTCCACAGATGACACTACCGTGGCCAATTCTATTCCTAAGAGAAATATAATGTTGTACCAATGAGCACTCTCCACCATGATGGGGAAATAAGTTACAGGGTTGGTAAGACCCCAAAATGATCATAGATTATAATTCAACCCAAGGGGCTGTAGACACACTAGATCAGCTAACAGGTACATATACATGCAAACGAAAAGCCAATAGATGGGCCACGATAGTTTTCTACAATATTCTTGATGTAGATGCTTATAATGCATATGTCTTGTAGACTTCGATTGACCCTAACTGGAATACATGAAAATAGGCTAAAAGGAGAATATTTTTGGAGGAACTTGGAAAGTCACTGATTGCAGAGCACATTGCATCAAGGAAGTATTTTCCAAGAACTGAAGATTCTTTGAGAATGGTCAGGGGCAGCCAAGACCCAGAAGGAGTGGCTGGCGTGGCTAAATCAGAAACAACAAGAAACTCTACTGAACGTGTGTGGAAAGTGTAATAAAGATGTATGCAAGACGCATGTCACCCACTTGTGTCCAAACTGCAGTGAGTAAGGAGGACAGAAAGTGACAGATGGTTGTTGAGAATGACTTTTTGGTGGAAATGTCTGTTTTCCTAATATACCCTGCATGAATATTAAAATAATAAATTTTCTTTAGTTAACTTTTGTGAATTATTATTATTATTATTATTATTATTATTATTATTATTATTGTTGTTTTCGATTATTCCCATTTAAAGAGATTGTTTGAACTTGAATTCCTGTATGATGATTGTTTATGTTTTTTCTGAGCCCAAATTTTCTTCATGTGTTCACTGTGTTGTTTCTTTCGCTCCGCTGTCCATTTGCATCCTGGTCTCTTCTGTGTTGTGGTGTCAAATTTATGTTTTTTGATGATGTTCCTGAATTCAGTTCTATTTTCTGCATCGGTAACTGTTATGTGTGCCTGTCTGAGGTCCTCTTCAGCTTCTTTTATCCATTTTGTTTTTCCCCTGCCTGAGTTGATGACTTTAAGAATTCGCTTTGAAATTCTGTTTTCATTCGGCCTGTGGATATGTCCGTAGAACTGCCTTCTTCTTTTCCTTATTGTATCCGTAATCTTGTCTGTGTATTTATATAATTCTGATGTTGGTCTCTTCTCCCAGATTCCTTGCTCTTGTATCGGGCCAAAAATTTTCCTGGAAGTTTTCCTTTCCTGTTTCTCTATTCCTTTGATGTTAGTTTGCCCACCTATTTGTGTATTATTATTATTATTATTATTATTAATATTATTATTATTGTCATTATCATCATCATCGTCATCATCATCATCATCATCATCATCATCATCACTATGATCATTAACAACATACTGTAACATCCGAACAATGTCAATGGGTTACAAAGTACGAAAAATACGTATGAATAGAAGTTTTTTCAGCATTTTCTTATGTCGGGTCATATTGACCCGAACAGTAGAATTGTACAGTAAAAGTGAACAGGACAGCAGGATTAACGAAACTTAGTGATAAGATATCTAATACGTAAGTAGGACCTGTTTCCAAGAGCGTAGCAACACCAGTGTACGTGTGCTACGGCTTCTGCCCAATAATCGCTACAGTGGGGGCTACAAATTGGCTCTCGGTCCTCAAGTACTGATCGTTAAAAGTCAGCACGATTGGGAACACTTCGTATCGACGGTTCTCCGGTTCTCCATTTCAGACTGGTGTCGCTCTTGGGGACCCCCCCAGCTGTGACACTCTGCCTGACAAAGTGTTGTTATGTTGTCTGTGTGAGCGGATTATTAACTCTGTATGGAAATGAAATGGAAATGAAGTCCCATGCTTCTTTACAGAGCGTAGCGGAACGATGCGGGAGACCCGCACCGCCTTACTAGGCAAGGTGCTAATGGAGGTGGTTTGCCGTTGCCTTCCTCCGACCGTAATGGGGATGAATGATGATGATGATGATGAAGACGACACAACAACACCCAGTCATCTCGAGGCAGGAAAAATCCCTGACCCCGCCGGGAATTGAACCCGGGACCCCGTGCTCGGGAAGCGAAAACGCTACCGCGAGACCACGAGGGGCGGACATTGTATAATACCCGTTAAATCTGTTATGCAATATGGAGACACAGTCACGAATATCAAACTTCTAGCAAGGATTTGAGTGAGCGAAAGGTACCAGGGCATCAAAAAAGTTTGATTCAAAACAAATTAGACAAACATTTGACTTTGTAATTTACGAAACTTTACAAGTAATAGCAAAAATCGTAACACTGTAATCATTTACACAACTGAACAAGAGTGACGATGCTGTATTGAAGACTTGAAACCCGTAAGCATACCGGAAATCCTTGCATTCTTGCGCGGTATTGAATTTAACATGAGAAAATTGCATCACAGCAGTTGGGAAACCAGTTTAGTCTTCGCCTCTGCCCATAGGCACAAATGAGTAACTACAGTTCGACAATGGATCTGAAACAGAGAAAAGGTAACACTGTAAAAAGGTTGCGAGGTACAACTCGCTAGTGCAAGCAACATACAGCAAAACCGTCTTGACACTAAAACAGTTAAATACAGAGTAATAATCAGTATATAACTAACCATAAACCTTTAAAGTAATGTCTTAAACATTGATGAATTAAAACCGTCGACGTCCAGTGGCAGAACTGGTGAAAGGATTACAAGAATACTAGTAAACTGTTGATAGCGGAGCGTAAAGAGCTGTTTTATACACTGAAACGCCGCCAAAGAAACTGGTATAGCGATGTGTATTCAAATACTGACATATGTAAAGAGGCACAATACGGCGCTGCGGTTGGCAACGCCTGTACAAGCAAGTGTTTGGGCGCAATTGTTAGATCGGTTACTGCCGCTACAGTGGCAGGTTATCAAGATTTAAGTGAGTTTGAACGTGGTGTTGTAGACGGCGCACGAGCGATGGGACACAGCATCTTCGAGGTGGCGTCAGCGTGCGAACCAACTCACGAAACGATCATCTATACGGACTTTCGGAGCCCAAGGCCCACTCGTACACGCTTGGTGACAGCACGACACTAAGCTTTACACCTCATCTGGGCCCGTCAACACCGATAATGGACTGTTGATGACTGGAAACGTGTTGCCTGGTCGGACGAGTCTCGTTTAAAATTGTATCGAGCAGATGGACGTGTACGGGTATGGAGACAACCTCATGAATCCATGGACTCTGCATGTCAGCAGAGGGCTGTTGAAGCTGGTGGAGGCTCTGTAATGGTGTGGGGCGTTGTACTTGGGCCCCTGATACGTCTATATACGATTCTGACAGGTGACACGTACGTAAGCATCCTGTTTAATCACCTGCATCCATTCATGTCCATTGTTCATTCAGACGGACTCGGGCTATGCTAAGAAGACAATGCGACACCCTACACGTCCACAATTGCACTCTTCTAAGTTTAAACACTTCCACTGGCCACCAGCCTCCCCAGACATGAACATTCTTAAGGATGTCTGGGATGCCTTGCAACATGCTGTTCGGAAGATATCTCCACCCCCTCGTAATCTTACTGATTTATGAACAGCCCTGCAGGATTCATGGTGTCGGTTCCCTCCAGCACTACTTGAGACATTAGGCGATCCACGCCACGTCGTTTTGCTGCACTTCTGCGTGCTCGCGGGGGCCCTGTTCGATATTAGGCAGGTGAACCAGGTTCTTTGGCTCTTCAGTGCAGTGTATTTTATCTAGTGTTTCAGTGATACAGCCATTTCATTCACAGAGGCTTTCCACTGATTAAGTACGCGTTCACAGATGGTCTCAATTGAGATCCATCGTGTTGGTGGGATAGTAATTCTTCTTTGCAAGAATGAGAAAAGGCCAACTGGATAAAGTAACAGGAACATGGTATGAGAATGAGGTGTGGGGTTTCTCACTTAAGGAGAACCATGGCAGATCTGCTATCTCTGTCTGTTCCACACATTTCTGCAAATTCAGTTCAAAGTCAGCTAATACGCACCTTCAACAGCCGTTTTTGCGTCACCTCAGTCAATTTCTAACAGTTTCAAAAATGTTGAATCCACACACCCTTTGTTTTCTACAAGTACTAAGCACAAACATGTGGCTATTTAGTAATGGCAGTATCGGTGCTCTCGTCCACAAGTGTGCTATACGAACCATCATCAGTATCGTTTTTCAACAGAAGTTTAACGTGTGGATATATTACATTTTACTGCATTTTGTGCGATGTATTTTCAGAGCACTTATTTGAAAACACCGTTTGTTCAACTCGCTGAGATGATAAACGCACTGTATAGTACTTGCCCACAAATGATGTCATTCCAGCCACGACTGATGGAGCTTCAGGCTGAAAATTCAGTTTTTACCGTCAAGCACCCATGCTTGTCGGATTTAGTATGATCTCTCGGGCCCAAATACTTCTACTTTAGAAGGCGTTCATAAAAACGACATCGTTCCTTTGTTTTATCTGTCGGCACCTTTTGAATGCAGTCTTTTAACTTTCCATCTCTTCGACATTCTTCCCTAAGTTGTTACGGAGAGGGAGGTTTCTTCGGCATTTTTTAAGAAAACGTACACAGGTCTAAGAAAACTGACTTCGTATTCAATGTTAAAATGCACTCAAAATGATTAGAGAGTGCTGCCAATGTATTGTTGATAGTAAGAATGCCTATAATAGCACTGTAGACAGTATTATAAATAAGCAACCCACTGAAGCACCGATACGGTCCGTTATTGTGTCTGGCGTCACGCAGTAGGCAATAATAATCAGAATACTGATTGTTAAACAGTGTTTTAAGCTATCTGTTGCAAAAGTCCATCCAAAACCATTAATATTTTAATAACTACAGGAATCAAGTTAATTAAATTATTTGTGTTCTATTTATTAAAACATAGCAGTATGTGAAATATCCAGATTTTTGGCCGCCGGCTGAGAAGAATATTTTCTGGTTTTAAGGAATGCAAATCTGCCAGAACAGCTGAAAATCGGCTGAGCTGGCAACTCTGGTCGCGGCACACCGTCTAGGTTTTGTTGCCCACTGCGACAGTAGCGCGCCAAGCGGCCAACAAGTTATACAGTCCAGAGCGGCGGAAGCGAATAGTAATTGCTTGTATTGCTCCGTAGAATGGTTCTCACAAATGGGACCGTCTGGAGCGGAATTAATTGCAGCGAAAAGAAGAAGAGGAAACTACATTTGTCTTTCTTTAGTTTATAAGGACCCTGAAGAGGTATGAAACTGTAGATTACAAGATAGTTTATTTACGATTCTCTTGTGACGTATAGGTATTTACTGAAGACTGTAGTTTCCTTTTAAGAACAAGAAATGGCTAGGAAACACCAGAAGACCTGAAGTTTTTCAGAAAGACGTGGAGTTTGTCTTACCATACTTTGTCAAATCAGTAAATTCCGTAGGCGTAGGAAACTTTGGAATATCTACAGTATTTAACGTATGAAATATGCCACCATAACTGTAGCTGGGAAAAAGACCACGGAGACGTGATAAAAGAACAAGAACAATAAAGATGTTTCCCAACACAGAAGATACGAATTCCACAACTACTGTTACATCTGAGCCACAGACGGCAAGAATCTTCATCACGTTCGCTTTTGAAGGTGAAATAATTACATTTACGGAAATATTTGTGTACACGAAATTCCAGTAAGGAATACGAAAATGCGAATCTGAACTTATGAAATTATCTGTCAACGAAAGTGACAGTTATAATAACAACAAACAGCAGTAGGAATATATGTTTCTCGTACATGAATTGCTCCTCGTGTATGAAAAACTGTTTTTACATTCTTTCGTTTAGGGGAGTAAGCTACAGTTGTAGACATATTGTATAATATTTCTTCATGAATGAATCGGTGAGATTCGGCTCGTTTTGCATTTATTTCACGATCCTTACTGCTCATGATAGTTTGCTGATGCTTGGAACGCAAAAGTATAATTAGTTTGTTTAATTATGTAGAAGTGTAATTAAAAACAAATATTAATGTTACAGGTTCCTTTTTTGCCGCTAGCACTAGTGTCGTTTTCAGCTGTCAGACGGCAGCAATATTTTCAGTGTTGGCAAATCAATAGATCAAATAACCTCAGCCGAGACGCTTCTCTTTTTTTTCCGGATGTCACGTGAAGTCGCGGCAGGCGTCCATGCGTCGTCGTTTTATTCGTGATTCAAGACGTGCGGGGCGAACTCCGCACACGCTTTCCTCTTCAAAACGCTCTGCAGACGTTGCACCATTGCGATTTGTCAAACAACAGCGTTGGCACACTACGGCCGCGCACCAACGCTGACTGTTCACAACTGGCCGGTCCGACGCACATCTGTTGTTCACATTTGTTAGTTCAAGCTTTCGCCGCAATTACTGCGTTGATGTCGCTTCTGCGCCAAAAAAACAACACCAGCTCGGTACTTCTTGGACGAGCATGGGACGTACAAAGAAATCTATATTAAGGAAGGTAACCCGGGACACCGCAGGTAGCCACTTAGTTTATCTGGCTGGTGAGTTGCTCTGTTCTCTATTCGCCCGTACGCATCTCCACAGCCGTGGTTCACCCCCGTTATCTACGGCCCTGGTGCACCACTGCTGCCTTGGCACCCGTTTTGGATAGAACAATTTTGCCCATACGGTATACTTCAACCACGGCGGCAGGTAACAGTTTACAAACATAGCAGCTTTGGAAATGCTTCCACCCTTGTCCCGAAAGCCTATGATTATACGGTTTAGAAGTCAGATAAATCGCTCGGTTTCCGCATTATGACAACGACTGCACTGCTTCCTGCGTCCCCCCTCCACTGCTGGTGCTAGCACCTGTCACGTTGGCGTCGAACGTACGCGACGGTCAGAATAACGTGACTGGGCCCTGTAGCTCGAATGAGGGTTTTGTGAGCCACCTCCTTCGTGTGTGGACTTCACATCCTGGCGACTACCGTTACGAATCTGTCTAGCCCGCGCCCTTCCTGTGATTTCTTTTATGCGCTCGTTCGTCTCACAGCACCTGTACTGATTTATCATCCCTCACAGTTTTTCAACTGTTTCACGTGATTGTATGAACGTTCTGCGATTTGTACTCAAATAGTGGACGCTATGTAGAACACCTGAAGCATTAAAACATAATTTTTATCTGTTTTTTCTGTGTTGAGTCACGAAAGTGTTTGGACACTTAATATTTCCCCAAAACATTTAGCGATTTTACGTGCTCCGCCACCAGTATTGAGGGCTTTCTCGTGCATTTATCTATATTTGAAAATAGCTGGCACCAACGGGCTTAACATGAGAGTGACGCCTTGGACAAGATCCTCTGTTTATCTACATTTGGAAATATCGGTCTGCTGCTAGCCCTTGTTGAAACTCCTTTGTTAACCCTTAACTACTACGGTCATTCACAGGAACACAATTACTATGGACGGGTCTCACAGACCGCATTTTTCTATTTTATATATCAAACCAGAATTTTGCTGAATATATATAGTTTCTTGACTTCCAGTCATTCGTTACACTTCCTAGAGGTGGCTTTTGTAGAAATTTGATTTTTTTTAAACACTTCGGTATTTTAAACACTCCGAAAATTAAAACAAAGCGAAATCTGGAGTCTATTTTTATTTTATGAGTTAAGAAAATAACAGCAAATAGTTAGCTCTCAACTCACACATAGATTTTCATCAGAGGGATTATATTACAAATTGGCAATATAACTAGGTGGAGAAATCCGACATGACTTATGATAAATTGTGTGCGAAGTCAGCTTTGAGTTTACGACTCACTTTGCAATGTAGAGCGAATATTTCAGTCCATAAGTCTAGGAGGAGGAGATTAGTGTTTGACGTCCCGTCGACAACGAGGTCATTAGAGACGGAGCGCAAGCTCGGGTTAGGGAAGGACGGGGAAGGAAATCGGCCGTGCCCTTTCAAAGGAACCATCCCGGCATTTGCCTGAAAGGATTTAGGGAAATCACGGAAAACCTAAATGAGGATGGCCGGACGCGGGATTGAACCGTCGTCCTCCCGAATGCGAGTCCAGTGTGCTAACCACTGCGCCACCTCGCTCGGTCCATAAGTCTATGAATGGAGAAACTTAGCCACCATTTTACTTATAAAATTACAAGTAAAAACTAAATACTTGTTCTCATGTGCCACTGAATCAATTTCCACCTGCAAACACTTCACGCAGACCTTCCTGGAACACTCCAAACAAATCGGAGCACCACGCTGTTGACATGGATACCTTGTTTTCCTCTTCAGACGAGGAGGGCAAAAGGAGCACGTTTTTCGATTTTCGAATTCTTCTTTCGGTGTCTGAGGCTCATCTTGCAATTGAAGACATCTGTCTCACATAACACACGTTGCACAGAAGGCCCAGCTTTCCCCGCCATGGAGAAACAGTAGCATGCAATAAAAATGCGGCGCGCAAACACTATGGTACGTCTGCGAGACCTCTCAAGGCTAATAATTACGAAACAAAGAGCAGCAACGATGCAAGAATGCTGGCACGTGTAGCTTGACAGCCAATAGGAAGGTACATGGAAGAGTCCATTTGGCTTTGCAGGGGTGTGAGAAATATCTCGACACAGAAATTAGTAGCAGTCTGAGAGACGGTCGATAGTAGTTAAGGGTTAACCTTTTTCTTTGTGACACTGCTAATTGTTGAGCGTGTTGTACGCACAGTATGTCAACAGTGCGCACAAGACCCTCAATAATTAACGACTAGCAGAGGTGTGCACGAGCGGTATCATTGTAGTGGGACGTGTGGAAAACTGCAGGGGAATGATTGGGGCACACTGTTTTTCATCGTACGTGAGTATGATATCAAGACTTCAGGAAACAATTACTGTAATACTGTTGTAAAAGGAGTTGTTCAGGGGAATTGATTTTAAGTTATGTAGCAAAGCAAGTTTTAAATCTATCAGACATTTTATGTTGTTGGGCAAATGCTGCATATTGAACTCCTTTCTGAGCCACCGACAGCTTTAATAATGGGTAATGGAGGTCATTTTGCCCGCTAGTGTTCTAGTTGTGGACATCACTGTTTTCTCCAGTCGTGAAGGATTGTCTACTACGAATTTCGTCATCGAATGTATGTATTGTGACGGCGCAGTTAAAATGCCTGGTTCTTGAAAGACATTGCTGCATGACGTCCGCTCGCTTTTGTTTAATCAGTACTTCCTTTCTGAGTGATGACTTAAGCCAGAAAATGATTCCGTAAGTCATTTTGAGCTGTAATATGCAAAATATGACAGGAGGTTGATACATTTGTTTCCAAGATTAGAGATTATACGAAGAGCAAAAGAAGCTGAACCTAATTCTTTGAGAAGTTCATTTATATGCTACTTCCAGTGCAGGTATTCATTAGTATGTACGCCCATTTGCTGACTCCTGCTCATGTCTTACATAAATTGTTGGACGATTCTATTTGTTGTACTGAACTGAATGTCGTGTGTTTTTTCAAAATGTAGTGTGTCCATTTTGTGAGAATCACGTTATAATTCTTTGGAAAAGATCATTTAGCATCTCTTCTGTCGCTTTCTCTCTGCTGGGATTCATTATAACATTACTATCGTTTGCAGAAAGTACCAGTTCTCCTTGTTGAATGTTAAGTGGAAGCTCGTTGCGAGCCGATTGATTGTTGACTTAGAAATCACGCCCTGGCTGCTGCTGCACGGTGTTTCAAGCCATTGTTGGGACGACAGAATGCGTGTTGCTTACTGACAATGCTTCTTGCTGAAAACTGTGCGCAGTCGTAAATTGTGCGATAAATATTAGGCGTTTAAATTGTTGTTTCGTCAGCTGTTTCTGCATCTACATCCATACCCTGCAAACCACTGTGAAGTGCATGGCAGGGAGTGCTTCCCGTTGTACCATGAATTTCAGTTTCTTCTCTCTCCACTCAGGTACGTAATGCGGGGAGAATGTCTACCTCAATATCTCTGTGGGCGCTGCAGTTAGTCTAATCTAGGGTGACCAAATTATTTTCGGTGAAAACCGGGACACATTCACCCGGGTGCCAATGGACACCTTATTCCACATGTACCCAGGTTTCTTAATTTTAAATATTAATGTTTTGTTGATACATATTGTTAACCCGATTATTATAACTAATAAGGGGATACAAAAGATTGATATAATCTAGATTATATGTATAATTAATGACATTTAATAAACATATACAGTAATAAAGAAATGTATTACGATTTCACAAAATTTTACAGCCATTCAACTTTTAATCAATTAATATTAACATGAGCTTTAATATTACTGAGCACTTGTAGATGGAGTTGACTGTCCTTGGAGAAAAGGGTATTTTTCACTGCCTCCAGCCTTCTTGATCATGTCTTTGTTCTTTGAGACTGATAAAACTCGGCATAATCCATTTTGTAGTTGTACAGGATCTGCAGGATTGTTTCAAGAGAGTCCACCTCCATTCTGTTTCTTTCATCAGTCCACTGGATATTCATGAACGAAAATATTCTTTCCACATTGGCATTATGGGCTGGGATTGCAAATAAATACCTTGAATTATTACCAACTCAGAGTAATGCTGAAGACAGTCACAGCTTTTAAAAAGACTCACCCACTTCCCATGACATTCCAATGGTTTTTTTTTCCTTCATCATTCCACTTGTGAAGACTTTCTTCAACAAAATTTGTCAGTATGTCGAACTGATCAAAGAGAATGGAATCATCGATTTCAATCTCTTTACTGTTCAAATAAGAAACTGTCTCTTCAACACTTTCCTATTTTGGCACTCTCTTCAGTAACATCCAATCAAACACCGGCGATGAGGGTAAATATGAGGCGCTCCACTTTATGAGATATTCTACACAAGAGTCATAAAACTTGTTCACTTCTTCTGTAAAACTCCTTTCCGCTGCTTCTGATACTTCTGCTCTTTTAAGGACAGATTTAACATGAAAAGAAATGAACTGCTGTTCTCTCCTCTTAGTAACAGTTTAAGGAGTATTTTTCAGAATATCACTTACCTCTATTACACTTTTCGTGCTTCCCTCAATTTCCCTTATCCCATGCTGCAAAGTGCTAAGCTGACTGTGAATGAACCATAAGTAGGCTTCACTTAAAGGGTTACTGAAAAACTGAACCAATATTTTGGGGGCTTTGTCTTCATCTAGGAAAAAATCTTTTAACTGTTCAAACAGGCGGATTACTCTTTCAACTGCTGGAAACACTGATAACCAGCGAGTTTTCGAGTGACACATTACATTCGTATATTCAGTTCCCACATAATCACAGAACTCCTTCAGCCTCTCTGTTCTAACAGTATATATGTAAAAGTGTGAGTATACCTTCATGAAGATGTTTCAACATCACAGCTTAAACTGTCAGCAGATGTCTGCACGCTATTATGTAAAACATGTGCAGGGCACCGTATGCCTTCAATGTTTTCATGAAATGTTGCCTTTAATTTGGTAAATACGTTGCATTTGCCTTGTCTTTTTAAACCACCAAAGTTTGTGTTGTTGATGTCTCCACAAAATACCACACATTTATTTTTCTCAAGATCAAACATTTCGATAGTATTCATATAAAATCTTGAAATTTCGTCAGATGTTTCATTAGGTAGGGAACTCACCTTCAAAAGTTTGGTCTGAATTCCCTGATTAATATCGAAAAACTGAACAACAAACGGAAATATTTTAGTGGCCTTATGATTGCTGGCATCAGTGGATATCCCGTAGAAAGAAGACTTTGATGTATTCAAGACTTTCCTTTACACTCTGGGGAGCTATAACTTCTTTCACTAAGGCTGACACTTTAGTTCTTGCTGAACTAAACTTTTTTGCAGTGGAAGAATCATCAAACATAATGCTGTTAAGCTTATTAGTACAATCACTAGATCTATAAGTTTGGTGATGTTTTACTGTGTGGTAGGCTAGTATAAGCTAGGCTGCTCGAACTTTCGTCTCTTCACTTGACTGATGTTTCACAAAATAATTTTGTAGAGTTTTACTGCAGCTCGGTGCACTGTATCTATTAATGTGTTTCTTTGACCTGATGTGATCAACTATGTCGGAACGTCCACCATGATTTATACTAATAAAACAGTTGCATACGGAACACTCTGCTTCGTAATCAAAACGACCTTTCTTAATGAAATTCCATTCCTTGGAATAACAGTCACTGGACTTGCAGGCACATTTCGGCATTGCGTTTAACAGTACTGCAGCAATAATACCACAAATATGAGAAAAAACTATTGCAGTTTGTCTGACAAAACATCAACTACTACACTGTTCTGACAATGAGTGTGTAAGTGGCGTGACAATGTGACGGTTTTATAGATCTGTTACAATAATACAACTTACTACTTGTTGGCCAAAGTACGGCTCAAAGTAAATTATTGCCTGAGTGTATCACTACTGATGCTGTGATTACTAGTATGGGACAATGGAGGTTTTAGACAAATAAGCTAAAATATATTAATTCTTGTGTTGTATTTCGTTTAATATAGCGAAATCCCAAAAATTTGAGAAAGTTTCACGAAATGTATTTAAAAACTGAATTCCGGGACAGGGATGAAAACCGGGACAATCCCGGTTTTCCGGGACGTTTGGTCACCCTAGTCTAATCTCATCTTCACCGTTAACATCTACGACGGGACTTTGAAAAGCAAGTTGCTCATTGTTATGGCAGGAGAAGTAACGTTCGTGTAACGCTGCACTACACTTCAAAGTGACACAGAGACTAGTTTCCAGCAGTCACCAAATCACTGTAAACTCTTTCATTTCCCCGACGCACTTGGTTCCGGAGATAGTGGAGAAACGCTGTGTGGAAGTCCTCACTATTGGAAAATTTCTTCCTGCTTCCCCCGCCCCGCGCCCCCAAAATGGTGTTCCAACTTGCCGAAAAGATAGAAATCGCATAGTGTAAGATCGCCACCACCAACGTCTTTACGGCCTCGGTCACATTGTTGGCACCATTTTACTGCGTTGCATCTTGGTCCGTACACTGTCAGTGACTTTCTGTGCAGTTTAGACGTTTACCTCGCGAGACTCGTACTATAGCGCTTATTTCATCTTTGGAGTGCGCCGAGTTTCTTCTTGAGGTGTGCGATTAGTAATAAGACTTATCTAACGAAATATGGTACAGACGATCAGTATTATTGCTCAATATTTTCAGATCTGCAAACATTGAACTTGTGTCGGGTATATAGGGACATTGTACAGTGTTCTCGAGCAGATCAAAAATTTTCAAAATATACAGGGTGTCCCATATATAACCGGCACGCCTCACGCCTGAGATTCAAGTAACAGTGAACTGACTGAAAAAGATCAGATAATAGTAGTGTTAAAAAGACCTGTTTATAAGAGATCTTGGAAGTGGTGGCCATAGCGGCCACTTCACAAGCACTTCGACTGGAGATGGTTAACCGGTACGTGAGGCGAATCGGTTTTATGTGGGACACTCAGTATTACGCTTCCTGAGAAATATTGTGCCCTCTGTGGGCAGTATTGACAACATCCTTGCCGGTCCATTACGTATCGCTTTTTTTTTTTTTTTTGTCCACTCTTGTGTTTACATTCTAAAATAAGTTCAACCTGAAAATTATGACTGAATTGCTTCTCTCTGTATGTTTGGAAAGCGGTACTGCACAGTTACGAGAGAGGATTATTTTATTATTATTATTTCTATTATTTCTTTAAGAACAAACTTAAGTAATTTTTGAAGCCTCATTTTTTTATTCGCCTTTTTTTCTTCTCCGTACACCAAAGTGCAACAATAACTACAGCAGCATATTCTCGATGATGTTACGTTTCGCACGAGACGAAATACTGCACAATATTATTACACTTGTTTATTGAGCAATCTAGAGAGAACATCAGTTATATTATTGAGCAGTAACCCTGACCGTCTACGGACCGTTTCATTTTAATAATCATTGCTGTACCTTACTAGTTCGTACAAAGCTCACTAACCACTTGGAGAGGGCATTTAAGTTCCTCACTCCCAAGCCCTTGGTACCTCCATCAGGTAGTAGCAGTACTTGGCGCTGGTAAAAATATTTCAGACAGGTTGCATTTGGCTGCCTGCATTAACTGCACGTTTCGTATCATCAGAGGTAGTCCATTGTTAGGGGCAATTCCACGAGCCACGGAATGACAGCCAGTGCAATTCAAGGATAAAAAAACATCAAGAATGATTATAAAAGGCAAGTGTTGTTACTGTATAACTAAATAAGCAATGAAATATAATTTTCTTATTGTACAAGTTTATGTTTCGGTCAAATAATGAGACTTGTGTTAAAAAACTTTGTGGTAACGGAATGACGTAATTGTTCTAATTTATAATACAACAGTAACACAGCTATATAAATTCACAATATTTCTGTTATGAAGAGGAATGAAAGGGGAAACAAGATGGCATAGAAAATAAGCACATTAAAGAAATATTTTGCGAATGAAATTAAAAATATCTCTGGTAACGAAATGACACTTGCACTTAAAAAAAAAGTTTCGTTCTGCATTGCTTCTGCGTGGAAAAAATTATGCTCATTCCTGTGATCTACAGCTGGTGCAACTACTTACTTTACAGTTTCGCCCTTCTCCACTCAACGTTTATCTTCCTTTGAGGGAAATGTAAACATCTTCCCATTTGCGTTTTCCTGTCTAAGGAATGTAGATCAGCAGCTCCACAAAAGTCGTGACCCTTTGTCTCCAACATATGCAACCCCCGGAGCAAAATCTTCTCCAATCAACGCAGTGTGCTTTATGAAGTCCTGTGAATTTGCTTTGGCTGGAGCTTGTTTTTTGAAATTGTGTGCAAACCTCTCAGGGCGGATAGTTGGTAATACCATTGGTACCGGCCCGTGTGGCCGACCGGTTCTAGGCGCTTCAGTCTGCAACTGCGCGACCGCTACGGTCGCAGGCCCGAATCCTGCCTCGGGCATGGATGTGTGTGATGTCCTTAGCTTTAAGTTGTTCTAAGTTCTAGGGGACTGATGGCCTCAGGTGTGAAGTCCCACACTGCTCAGAGCCATTTTTACTACACTTAATGAGCTAAAGAAGCTGGTACACCTGCCCAATATCGTGTTGGACCCCCACAAGCACGCAGAAGTGCCGCAACACGACGTGACATGGACTCGACTAATGTCTGAAGTAGTGCTGGAGGAAACTGACACCACGAATCATGCATAACTGTCCACAAATCCGTAAGAGTACGAGGGGGTAGAGATCTCTTCTGAACAGCACGTTGCAAGGCATCCCAGATATGCTCAATAATGTTCATATCTGGGGAGCCTGGTGGTGAGCGGAAGTGTTTAAACTCAGAAGAGTGTTCCTGAAGCCACTCTCTGTTGCAATTCTGGACGTGTGGAATGTCGCATTGTCCTGCTGGAATTGCCCAGGTCTGGCGGAATGCACAATGTACATGAATGGATGCAGGTGATCAGACAGGATACTTACGTACGTGTCACCTATCACAGTCGTATCTAGACGTATCAGAGGTCCCATATCGCTCCAACTGCACACGCCCCACACCATTACAGAGAGCCTCCAACAACTTGAACAGTCCCATGCTGACATGCAGGGTCCATGAGGTTGTCTTGACACCCGTACACGTCCATTCGCTCGATACAATTTGAAACGAGGCTCGTCCAACCAGGCAACATGTTTCCAGCCATCAACAGTCCAATGCTGACCCTTGTTGATGGCTCAGCATTGAAATCTGCGGCAATTTGCGGACGGGCTGCACATCTGTCACGTTCAACGCTTCTCTTCAGTCGTCGTTGTGTCCATTCTTACAGGATCATTTTCTGGCCGTAGCCATGTCGGAGATTTGATTCTTTACCGGATTCCTAAGATTCACGGTACACTCGGGAAACGACCGTACGGGAAAATCCCCACTTCATCGCTACCTCTGTGTCCCATCGCTCATGCGCCGACTATAGAACCACGCTCAAAATCAATCTTGATAAGCGATTTAGCAATTGCGCCAGACACTGGTTGTCTTATATAGGCGTTTTCGACTGCAGCGCCGTTTTGTGTCTGTGTACATATGTCTGTATTTGAATACGGATGCCTATACCATTTTCTTTGGCACTTCATGGGTAAATATAACACTATTCCCTCATTTTCACTGTGCTGTAACATTGATTCCGCAATAGAAAAACAAAGGAATCGAGCTGTTTTAGTTTTTTTCGTGCATTCCTTCCTTTTTTCCGACCGAAATAGCGACTGTGCCGCTAACCACCACGACTCTCGGTTTTCATCGCTGTTTTCACGTTCGGCATCCAGTGTGTTGTTGAGATAAGCGTATTTCTTGCAGTAGGGAGTTCTCTGCCGACACGCTTTAGTCTGTGCGCTGAAATTCAACTCTGCGCCGACGCATTATGTTCCCCTCGCTCACGGCAAGCCGACAGCTGACAAGCAACGTGGAAAACTGATGCGTACGCGTGCGATGGCACAGAGTGGAGAAACGGGCGGCGTGTGGCTTGTGTCTCATCCGGAAACTGTGGTCCACACGGCCGGAGCGAATGAAAGTAAAAAGCGCACGCACGGCCGTAGCCGCAGGTTGTCGTACGTCTAACTGGAAAGGAGGGCGGACGCTGCGATCGTCTGGTTTGGTGCAAACCTCTGTGCCACTCAGTCCCGTGCAAATCTCTTCATCTTTGGATTACTACTACAACCTAAGCACACTGGACAAAATATTTTTGTCATCCCCCTGAGGACATCACAAAGGTAGCCTGTTCCACCGCCGCGATAGTTGACTCGCTGTAAGTAGAAGTAGATATCCTCTGAGTAGTGAAGCAACTTAGATCGCTTGTAAATGCAAGTCTTCCGGTCCAGACTGTACACCGGTTAGGTTCCTTTCAGAGTGCGCTGATCCGGTACCTCCATACTTAACAATCATCGCTGGACGAATGATTCGTAGCCAAAGATCGGTAATGTGCACAGGTCACACCAGTATTCAAGAAAGACAATGGGAATAATCCACTAAATTACAGGCTCATGTCATTAACGTCGACGTGCAGCAGAATTTTGGAACATAATAATGTGTTCGAACATTATGAATCACCTCGAAGTGAATGATCTATTGACACATACTCAACACGGATTTAGAAAACATCGCTCCTGTGAAACACAACTAGCTCTTTACTGAAACGGAGTGTTGAGTGCTATCGACAAGGGATTTCGAGATTTCCGGAAGGCTTTTGACACAGTACCTGACAAGCGGCTTGTTATCAAATTGTGTGCTTTAGAATATAGTCTCAGTTACGCAACTGAATTTGTGATTTCCTGCCAGATAGGTCACAGTTCATAGTAATTGACGTAAAGTCATCGAGTAAAACAGAAGTGATTTCTGGCGCTCCCAAAGTAGTGTTGTACGCCTTCTGTTGTTCCCGGTCTACATAAACGATTTAGGAGACCATCTGAGCAGCCATCTTAGGTTGTCTGCAGGTGTTGCTGTCGTTTAGGGTCTAGTAAAGTCATCAGAAGAGCAAAACAAATTGCGAAACGATTTAGAAAAGATATCTATATGGTGCAAATATTAGCAGTGCAGTTAACCCCAAATAACGAAAAGTGTGATGTCATCCACATTAGTGCTAGAAGGAATCAGTTAAATTTGGGTTACGCGATAAATCAGTCAAATCTAAAGGCTGTAAATTCAACTAAGTACCTAGGAATTACTATTAAGAACAACTTAAATTTGAAAGGACAGAAGAAAATGTTGTGGGGGAGGCGAAACAAGAGTGCCTTTTTTTGGCAGAACGCTTAGAAGATGCACAGACCTACTAAGGAGAGTGTCTGCAGCACGCTTTGCCGGCCTCTTTTGGAGTACTGCTGCGCCATTGGGATCGTTGCCAGCTAGGATTGATGGAGTGCACCGAGAAAGTTCAAAGAAGGGCAGCACGTTTTGTGTTATCAAGAAATAGGGGAGAGAGTGTCACGCACATGACACAGGATTTGAAGTGGACACGGTTAAAACAAAGGCGTTTCTTGTTGAGGCGGGAGCCTCTCACGAAATTTCAATCACCAACTTTCTCCTCTGAATGCGAGAACATTTTGTTGGCACCCACCTACATAGGGAAAAATGATCATCATAATAAAATAAGGGAAATCAGAGCTCGCACAGAACGGTATAGGTGCTCGTTTTTCCTGCGCGCTGTTCTAGAGTGGAATAAAAAAGAATTGTTGTGGAGGTGTTCGATGAACCCTCTGCCAGGCACTTACCTGTGACTTGCAGAGTAACCGTGTAGATGTACATGTAGAAGCTGACTCTGACAGATGCAGTCGGCTGTATGCGGCAGCTTTGCAGACAATAACGTAACGCGATTTTGTAAGCGTCTCAGAGGCAACGCCTCGGTGTGGTCACAGTTTACGTAGATGGCGTTAGCGCGTCGCAGTTGAAAGCTGGCAACAGCGCTGCGAGCTGTCGGGGATCTTCTTATCCTGTCTCTACTACAGTCTTGATCATGGGCTCAATTCGTCGAGGGTTTCCTGAAGTATTCCGTATCCACCTCGAGCCTCTCATTGGTGATCACTTCCTGCAGAGCTAACAAACTGTGAGAGTGTTGATCACTGCTTCTCCTAGACATTCTCTATGGGATTCAGATTGGCTGATGTAGTGGGCGACTGCTTGCAGCGCATTGCGTACGACTACAGTAGAATTTCGATGTTTCGAATCTCGGAATTACGTGATTCCCATAAATCCGAGCCTCGTAAGAAAGTAAAAAAAAAAAGCTACCGTACAGTGTATCGATCATCCCCCATCCCCTCGCACCACATCCCCTGTCGAACCACGTAGTCCTCTTAGTTGTGTCGGTGCAAATGGCCCCACGCATATGCTTCTCCCAATTTTTAACTATTTACAGAAACAGACATTTCTTTTTGAAAGTGGTGTTCTAGATTTTTCATTGTCGGTTTAGCACAATGTTGTTTCGTTTTCTTTCTTGACTGTTTTTGTTTGTACACGTAAAAATTAGTGCCCTAACGAAGGAAAGCAAGTTTGTGACTTTGAACGTTAAGTTAGGAGCAAAACGACTAGAGAAAGAAGAAACAATTAGAAAAAGAAAAAGAACTTGCTCTGGAATACGCTGTCTGCAAAGTTACTATTGGTGACTATGGAACAAACCGACTTAATTTGGAACAATTTTTTTGAAAGAAATACTAAGAAGAATCTCGTACTCGGAAAACAATACGAATTCGGAGTTTGAAAAAAACATTTGAGGCATTGTGGATGTTGTTTATTCTTTTTAGTATAGTTTTATTTCTTTTCCCACATGAATTTGGATAGTACGAGTTTTCAATAGTTCGATGTGGTCCCAGTTCCGTTCACCTCGAGCTATCGAGAATCAACTGTATTGTAATGTTGCAAGTGTCCACAGCATCTCATCACGAAGGTGTAGATGAAAGGGCGACAGTTGGTCACAGAGAGAATGCTGAAATAAATACCTGGGTTCATGTTCACAGGTAAGTCGAATGAGTGAGCACAATATGAAAAACACCCTCCAGAACATCAGAGAGTCATCTCCGGCTTGAACTGCACTCTTTGCACACTGCCCTCGATGCCTGGCATAATCTGAAATAAACTGTGATGCCTTGGACCGCGCTACATGCTTCCAGTTGCCAACTGCCCAGTGCCTGCCCCACTGAAGACATGCAGCTTTGTGCACTTCTGCGAGCAGTGGTATTTTGCAAGGTGCCCGATTGCAAATGTCCATTGTATGAAGTTTCATCCGCAGTGTTTCTGTGTAAACTGGATTGATAGACATGCGTTCACTGAAGCAGCATTTGTTGTAAGATTTAAAACCGATCATTGGCAACGCTTGGTCCCTGGCGCTTAGGATTTTTTTACGACCATGTTTTTAACCGTGTTACATGGCTAGGAGTCGTACACTCTTTCTTGTTAGTCCACATCGAGCAAGGTGGCGCAGAGATTAGCATTGTGTACTCACCTTCGGGAGGACAGGGGCTCAAACCACTCTCCGGCCTTCCTGATCTAGGTTTTCCGTGATCTCCCTAAATCGCTTCAGGCAAATGCCAGGATAGTTTCTTTGAAAGTGTATGGCCGGCTTCCATCCCCACGCTTTTCTCATCTGAAGGGAGCGATGATCTCGCTGTTTGCTCCCCTCCCCCAAATCGCCCAACCAATCAACCATCCATCCTGCACCATTCTACACAGAGCACTGTCTGCGTTGACACACCGACAAATCGGCCAACTCCATTAATGGTGTGATCAGGGTACCTCCAAACATGGTAGTTCTTTTCTGCCATTCCACTGTGTCTTTCCGCAAAACAAGATGCATACGCCTAGGGCAGAAAAATCAGCTTTTGCAGAACACAGCCTCAACGTGGGACATACGTTCGAATTCGAGCAAACAAAAACGTTGTGCCAAGCAAGTGGCTTTTGGGAGAGCGAAACCAAAGAATCAAACGAGGTAAGGCTCTATGGCAGCCTCATCAAAAGAATGGTGGTTCCCTCCCCCCCGTGTACACACACACACACACACACACACACACACACACACACACACACCTCACTGGGCCACGCGCCGGAACGAAGGGCTGGGCTGGTGAGAGACGGCCGCTACTCGGGTATAAATAGGAGAATGACAGACCTTGATACACTGCGTGATCAAAAGTATCCGGACACCCCCAAAAACATACGTTTTTCACATTAGGTGCATTGTGCTGCCACCTACTGCCAGGTACTCCGCATCATCGACCTCAGTAGTCATTAGACATCAAGAGAGAGCAAAATGGGGTGCTCCGTGGAACTTACGGACTTCGAACGTGGTCAGGTGATTCGGTGTCATTTGTGTCGTACGTCTGTACGCGAAATTTCCACACTCCTAAACATTCCTAGGTCCACTGTTCCCGATGTAATAGTGAAGTGGAAACGTGAAGTGACACGTACAGCAGAAAAGCGTACGGGCCGACCTCGTCTGTTGAGTGATAGAGGCAGCCGACGGTTGAAGAGGGTGGTAATGTGTAATAGGCAGACATCTATCCAGACCATCACACAGGAATTCCAAACTGCATCAGGATCCACTGCAAGTACTATCACAGTCGGGAGATGAGAAAACTTTGGCCGAGCGGTTCTAGGCGCTACATTCTGCCTCAGGTATGGATGTGTGTGATGTCCTTAGTTTAGTTAGGTATAAGTAGTTCTAAGTTCTAGGGGACTGATGACCTCAGAAGTTAAGTCCCATAGTGCTCAGAGCCATTTGAACCACTTCAAAAAGCCCGCATCTCGTGGTCGTGCGGTAGCGTTCTCGCTTCCCACGCCCGGGTTCCCGGGTTCGATTCCCGGCGGGGTCAGGGATTTTCTCTGCCTCTGATGGCTGGGTGTTGTGTGATGTCCTTAGGTTAGTTAGGTTTAAGTAGTTCTAAGTTCTAGGGGACTGATGACCATAGATGTTAAGTCCCATAGTGCTCAGAGCCATTTGAACCATTTGAACCATTTCAAAAAGGACTTTACAACTTTAAAAATTCGTCTAAATTTATTGAAAGAAGATATAGAGCTGGGTTTAGTGTTATTTTGTGGGGAAACACATCAAGGTTTTTTTTTTTTTTTTTTTTACCTTACACTAAAAATGTTGCATGTTGCTTCCGTTGGTTATACTGCACACATTCCATCAGAAGTAAATTTCTTCCCAAACTCGCTGTAGCATTGCAGGTGTAACTTGCTCAGTGGCGGCGTAATTCTCGCTCTAAGTTCAGGTAGGGAAGCCGGCACAGGAGGTACAAACACGGTATCCTTCATGAACCCCAGGTCTGGGGAACGTGGGGGCCAAGCAGTTGGCGCTCCACGGCCAGTCCATTGACCTGGAAAGCATCACTGAGAAAATCCCGGATGTCAGCCAGGTAGTGGGGTGGTGCACCATCTTGCATGAAGTAAATATTTCGTTCTGGGTCAACCTCATCGTTCTGTGGTATCAAAAACTGTTTAACATATCCAGGTACACTATCCCACTGATGGTTCTCACACGGAAGAAAGGGGCCGTACACTTTGTTCTTTCTCAGTGCACAAGAAACGTTCAGTTTAGGGCTGTCACGAACATGCTGCAATGTTTGATGTGGATTTTCACTTCCCCAAAATCCGACAGTTATGTGTGTTAACCATTCCACTTAAGTGAAAAGTCGACTCGTCAGAAAAGATGATTTTGTCCAAGAAATGTTCATCCTCATATAATCGATTTAACACATCCACTCAGAAGTACTTGCGACCAATTTTATCAGTGTCTTTTATTGTTTGTACCATCATCAATCTGTATGATTTCAAATGCAACGGTTTCTCAACACACGCCAAACAGTCGTATGTGGGATGTGCAGTTCGCCAGATGCACACCGGGTCGATTTCGTTGGGCTGTTGATAAAACGTTGTCGCACCATGTTTCAACAAAACATTTATGCCACTCATAAATTGTAGGCCTAATAGGAGGATCTTTAGCGTACTTGGTACTGAAATTACGCTCAACTGTGTCGCCGACTTGGATTCTTCAAACCAAAACACATAGCTACCACACTCAGGACCAGTGAAGGCAGCCATCTTCAACGCAACCGCCGCTAGCGCTCCTTGTAGTGTTGGCATAAGAGCCAACACCGTGTTGCTAGAGGAGGCCGAAATGCACGCATTTAATTACACGCAGACTGGCGTGAGGTCTGGAACAATTAAAGGAGTTGAGTCTAATAAGAAAAGAACATAGTTCTTGGAATACTTAACTTTAATCCATATTTGGTGTACAGCGCTCTTGACGGTACATGTTTTATAATTTCAATGTCAATTGAATACGGCGCCTTGCTAGGTCGTAGCAAATGACGTAGCTGAAGGCTGTGCTAACTATCGTCTTGGCAAATGAGAGCGTGATTGGCAGTGAACCATTCCTATGAACGTCGGCTGTACAACTGGGGCGAGTGCCAGGACGTCTCTCTAGACCTGCCGTGTGGTGGCGCTCTGTCTGCGATCACTGACAGTGGCGACACGCGGGTCCGACGTATACTACCGGACCGCGCCCGATTTAAAGGCTACCACCTAGCAAGTGTGGTGTCTGGCGGTGACACCACATTCCTCCCCCGCAAATCGGCGTACGGTTGTGTTATAAGGCTTCCGCCCGCCGTGGGGAGGACCCCATGTTGACGTCCGGCCATTCGGTCCGAGGGGAGCTAGGAAACGCCTGAAAACCTAGTCCAGGGTGCACGCCAACATGCGGTGTATGCGCCCGTAGAGAGACAGGGGGG
Organism: Schistocerca serialis cubense; assembly: GCF_023864345.2. NCBI lineage: Eukaryota > Metazoa > Arthropoda > Insecta > Orthoptera > Acrididae > Schistocerca > Schistocerca serialis. The sequence goes on along the minus strand of NC_064647.1, from coordinate 238,052,139 downwards.
GCCGAAGAGTCGACCTCCATCGGGGCGGTGCACCCGACGGGCGAAGACGACATCTGGTCCGGAGCGGGCAAGAGTTCCATGTCGGAGGACAGCTGGTCACGGGAAGCGATCGGCGGCGCGTGACCCAGGGAGGCGCCCGGCGGCTGCAGCGAAGCGTCCACTGCGGGCGGCGCCGGCGGGAGGACCGGCGGCGGCGCGTCGCCATGGGGCAAAATGGAAGGCAGCGTCGGTAACACCTGGGGATGAGGCGAGCCAGTAGATGGGTCCCCAGGGCACTGACCGGACGGCACCGTCGCTGAAAGCAGACGGGGAGCGGCAGAACCCGTGCGACGACAGAGGCGCAGCTGATTGAGGTGCCGACGCACCTCACCAGAGGCCCCCTAAACCAGATACATCGCGCAGCCGAGGCAGCGAAGAATGCGCCCTGCGAGCCAACGCCGTGAACCTCGATAGTTGCGATAATAGACAACGTCGCCTGGAGCAAAAGCAGGTGGCTGCCGCTGCACAGGAACCTGATGCGGCGGATGTGGCAAAGACATCAAGGTTCGATGAGGACGACTGTGGAACAACTCAGCCGGCGAGCGACCATCTCGGGGCTGAGAGCGATACGAGGACAAAAAGAGCAACAACGCGTCCTCCCGAGAATGCGACTCTTTCAGCTTCAACATCTGTGACTTGAAAGTCTGGACCAATCGTTCAGCGGCACCGTTTGACTGAGGCGAAACCGGCGCGGATGTCAGATGTTGAATACCATTGGCCTTGCAGAATGACTGAAATTCTGCGGACATGAATTGTGGGCCAGTGTCGGAAACAATAGTCTGTGGAAGACCTTCAATACAAAAGATAGCGGATAACGCTTGGATGGTGGCAGATGACGTCGTGGAAGACATCCGGACAACAAAAGGAAAATTACTGAAAGAATCGACCACGACCAACCATCTAGCATTCCAGACTGGGCCAGCAAAATCGATGTGCAAGCGTTGCCAAGGGGAAGTGGCTTTCGGCCATGCAAAGAATTTCCGCGGTGGGGCGGATTGTTGTTCGGCACACACCATGCAAGAAGAGTACATATTCGTAATCGCAGCATCGATTCCGAACCAAGTACAGTGCTGACGAGCAAGTTGTTTCGTTCGCACTATACCCCAATGTCCTTGGTGGAGAAGCCGTAAGATAGAGGACTGTAATGAACGTGGGACCACGACCCTGGACTGATCATTATCAGAACGCAACAGCAAAACACCACGTCGTACAAAAAGTCTCTCCTTGTGAGCAAAAAATCGGCGAACCAACGGATCCTCGATCCGTGACTTTGACAAGGGCCATTGCGTAGCAACAAAACGCAGAACGGTAGCAAGGTCAGGGTACACGACTAAAATCAATCGGAAACGATTCGACCACGTCATCGGTTTCCGAGTCAATGAACATGCAAGCAAGTTCGGAAGAATCGAATGCTCTATCCTCAGCAACAGGCAAACGGGACAACGCATCGGCGTTTCCGTGCTTAGCAGTGGACCGATACAAGATATCGTAGCGGTACTGCGAGAGGAAAATAGACCAGCGAATGAATTTCTGCGCTGTACGCGGAGTACAGGCTTGTTCGGATGAAAAAGCGATGTCAAAGGTTTGTGGTCTGTGATGATGGTAAAGTGACGACCATACAAGAAATCATGAAACTTAGTAACACCAAATACGAGAGCCAAAGCTTCTTTCTCAATCTGTGAATAATTTCTTTGCGCAGACGAGAGCAATTTGGACGCAAAGGCAACAGGGCGATCCATCTTTGTGCGCAAGCACAGCACCGATCTCGAAATCCGATGCATCTACCATCAACAAAAGGTGTTTCTGGGGATCGAATGGCGTAAGGCAAGTATTTGAAAGCAACGCCGATTTCAACTGGCGAAAGGCGCGTTCGCAGTCCGTCGTCCAGACGAACGGAACACCTTTACGGCGTAAGCGATGAAGCGGAGCTGAAATGGAAGAGGCGTGGGGAACATATTTGTGGAAATAATTAATTTTTCCCAGCACACTCTGTAGCTGTTTCAAATTCTGCGGCGAAGGCAAGTCCTGTATGGCATGGAGGTGTTCTGGACTGGGATGTATGCCTTGGGCATTGATTACATGTCCCAGATAGGGTAAGTCACGAGCAAAAAACACACATTTGTCCTTCCGCAAGCGAAGACCATTTTGTCGCAAGACCTAAAATAATGTTCTGAGATTGGCTAAATGTTCTTCTTCTGTCGTTCCGGAGATCACAATATCGTCCAGATAGTTTGCTGCAGTAGAGACCAAGGCACAAACAGTTTGCAGATATTGCTGAAACAATGCAGGGGCGGATGCACACCCGAATGGCAGTCTTTTGAATCTGTACAAACCAAGATGCGTGTTAACCACCAAGACTCGCTGAGATTCGTCGTCCACTGGTATTTGCAAGTACGCATCTGCTAGGTCCAACTTCGAAAAATATTTACCCGGGCACAGTTTGTCAAAAAGATCTTCCGGGCGGGGTAAAGGATAAGTTGCAATCACTAGTTGTGGATTCACCGTTGCCTTGAAGTCCACACAAAGTCTCAGTTTTCCGGAAGTTTTTGGCAAAATTACTAAGGGTGATGCCCAGAGAGAAGCCTGCACACGTTCAATCACACCTTGTGATTCCAAATCGTGTAATGTTCGTGCGACCTCATCACGCAATGCGTGGGGAACAGTGCGCGCTTGGAAAAATTTCGGTTGCGCATTTACTTTCAGTTCCAAATGTGCTTTATAGTTCTTAGCGCAACCAAGGCCCGGTGCAAAAATGTCTGCAAACTCTTCACATAGTCGAGAAACACTGTCTGAAGGCACAGTCTGTTTCACTGATAGGACCTGATTGACTATAGACAAGTTAAACAACTGAAATAAATCTAAACCAAACAAGTTCACTGCAGAAGAAGAACGAAGGACGTAAAATGACACAAGTTTTGTTTGTCCTTTGTATGTTGCAAGAAGGCTGCACTGTCCTAACACAGGGATAGCTTGACCTGAATAACTAGTTAACTTAACATTTGTGGCACGCAACGGAGGTGTGCCCAGCTGTTTGTACGTGTGTTTATTGATTAGTGAAACTGCAGCTCCGGTGTCGAGCTGGAATGGTATCACTTTGCCATGAATGTCCAAGTCTACAAAAAGTTTATTGTCCTGTTGACGACAAGAGCGACTGTCTCGTGCAACGTGAACTGACACTGGTACAGAATCACTTGCGACTTGACGGGATTTCCGGCGATGTCGACACACACTATTTGTGGGACGAACACAGTCACTGTTAGAGAAAGTGGCACTGGGCGGAGTGGAATGAACTACCTGAATGTCCATGGGCGAAGGTTCACGAGCCTGAGTATTCTTGGTTCGCTTCCGATTCCGGCGCGAAGCAAAGGGCCTGGAATGGTTGTGAGTGTCCGATCTGAGCTTTTTCTGGCAAACATTTTGAACATGTCCTTTTTTATTACAGAAAAAGCAAATAGCTTGGCGTGATGGGCAATTCTCACGCGAATGTCTACTAGCACACCGCGGGCATGATTTTAGCACTGCATTTGCTTGCTTGCGCGGCACACCTGGCTGAAAGCTTGGCGGCAGCTGCGCGGACGGGCGCGAGGGCTGTTGACGGGTGGGTGCAGCGCGCCTGGTGGGCCGGTTAACGTGACACACGGCTGGCGAAGTTGCAAATGATTCCTGAGCAAAGTCAAGTGTGTCTTGCCTATCCAATATGTCTATCACTTGTTGAAGGGAGGGATTGACTAGTTTCAAAATCTGTTCCCTTATACGAACATCAGAAACGTTCTGTGCAATTGCATCACGCACCATAGTATCTGAATAAGGGAGTCCACATTCACACTCAAAAGCACAATCCCTACTAAGGCCTTGCAAAGTTGCAACCCAATCCCTATTAGTTTGAGCGGCCGTACGTTTGGTACGAAAGAAAGTATACCTATTGGCAACTACATTGACTGATTCCTTGAAATATGCATCTAATGCAGACAAAATTTCGTCGTAGGACAGAGTTGCTACGTCGCATCGGGGAAATAATTTCACTATCACTCGGTACGTGGATACGCCTACGGCGGAAAGAAGAAATGGCTGCCGCTCATTACCTTGAATTCTGTAGGCGGCGAGATGGAATCCAAATTGGCGTGACCACTCCTTCCAGCTTTCCAGTGCCGCATCAAAAGGACGAAAAGGTGGTGCAACTGCATGTTGTGGCTGCGGTAGCGGTGGAGCGGCGGCTGCCGCATCATTTTGCATCGCACGTTGACCCTGGACGAGCTGTCCAAGAGCATCCAATAACGCCTGCGTCTGCTGATTCTGCAAGCGATAAAATTCGGACAGTACATCTGGAAATTGTGGCGAAGCCATGACACAAGTAAATTAAGGCAAGATCAATTGGTACAAACGCGATTTAGCTCGTCGCCAATGTAGTGTTGGCATAAGAGCCAACACCGTGTTGCTAGAGGAGGCCGAAATGCACGCGTTTAATTACACGCAGACTGGCGTGAGGTCTGGAACAATTAAAGGAGTTGAGTCTAATAAGAAAAGAACATAGTTCTTGGAATACTTAAGCTTAATCTATATTTGGTGTACAGCGCTCTTGACGGTACATGTTTTATAATTTCAATATTAATTGAATACGGCGCGTTGCTAGGTCGTAGCAAATGATGTAGCTGAAGGCTATGCTAACTATCGTCTCGGCAAATGAGAGCGTGATTGTCAGTGAACCATTCCTATGAACGTCGGCTGTACAACTGGGGCGAGTGCTAGGACGTCTCTCTAGACCTGCCGTGTGGCGGCGCTCGGTCTGCTATCACTGACAGTGGCGACACGCGGGTCCGACGTATACTACCGGACCGCGACCGATTTAAAGGCTACCACCTAGCAAGTGTGGTGTCTGGAGGTGACACCACACTCCTTACGGTGCGATTCGGCACTAGCGAACTACGCGAAACAAAACTTGATGGATTTCCCTACAAATTGACACTACAATCTCCTCTGTAGGTACTATGAATAAATTTATATGAATTTTCAAAGCTGCAAAGTCCTTCTCGAAACTCCCTATAGTGCCTGTGTTATTCAGAAATACGATACAGTGTTCTTTCAGACGTACATACAAGTCGGAAGGAACTCGCACTGCGTCGACTACAGCCGTTATGAAATACATTAAATGTTTTAGCAATTGCGAACATTGACATCCGCTAGCTGTCTAATGGAATGACGACAGTGAAAATTTGTGCCAGACTGGGACAGGAACCCGGATTTCCTGCTTATCTGGAGCCGTTAGGCTGTCCGAGCACGACTCACGGCCAGATCCAAACTTCCGTATATTTGCAACCTGCACTCGTACATTGTTAGGGGCACATTTTAATTGGAAGTCGCGTGTCCGATGTCTGCAGATAAATACGATATGCATGCATCTAGGTATCCCAAAGGAACGCTGAATAACACAGGTACTGCAATATCACATGTATCTGCCGACACCGGGCAAGTGACTTTGAATTAAAATGTCTCCTCTGTGTGGAAATATATATACGAATGTACAAGCGCAGGTTGTAGACACACGGTTGATGACATATGGAGTTTGGGTCTGGGCTCGGATAGCCCAGTGGTAAGGCGACCACCCATGGTAAATGGGAAATCTGGGTTCGAGTCCTGGCCCGGCACAATTTCCCGTGCCGTCATTCCATTATACGGCTGATGGTTTTCAATATTCGCAACTGTGAATACATTTAACAATTTCTGGATGGTGTCAAGAGGGAGGCGATCTGTGTGAGCCCAGGCGTTATTTAGCAGCACCAACACATTCAGTGACAAAGAAACGTCGTCGTTTGGTGCGAATTGCCGGTATTGCTGGTTTAAGTTAGTTGGACAGCAGTGCGCAGTAATAGTCTTTGTTGATGGTTTTCCCCTACTCCATGTTATCTTCCAGCGTAGGCCCTTCTGCATCCCATAATACCGTTAGCGCCACCTTTCCCGCCGATGCCGCAGACTTGAATGTTTTCTTCACTGTTCATTCGAGTTGCTTCCACTCTGTCGTTTTGGTTCTGGCTCACAGTGATGCGCCCAAGTTTCAACACAGGTCACTGTTCTTTCCATAAATCATTCGCCTCCCCTGTTGTAACGGTCGAGTAAGCGTTGGCGGGTCACAAGGCGTTGGAGTTTTGTGTTCTCCTGTGAGCTGTCGTGGCACCCATCGTGAACAAACCTTACGGAAGCAAAGTTCGCCGTGGTTGGTGGTATAGGCAGAACCACGACTGATGTTCAACGCAGACGCTACGCCATCGATAGTTCAAAAATGGTTCAAATGGCTCTGAGCACTATGCGACTTAACTTCTGAGGTCATCAGTCCCCTAGAACTTAGAACCAATTAAACCTAACTAACCTAATGACATCACACACATCCATGCCCGAGGCAGGATTCGAACCTGCGACCGTAGCGATCTCGCGGTTCCAGACCGTAGCGGCTAGAACCGCTCGGCCACTCCGGCCGGCGCCATCGATAGTAACCGAACGTTGGTCAAAATCATCAGTTGAGCTTGCTGCATTTTGTCGGCCGTTGTGAGCGTTCACGGGCGCACTGCTTCCTGTTTGTGCGTCACATTGGTCCGGCCACTTTTGAACTGCTCGATGCACTCGCAAACACTTGACCGCGGCAATGTACTGTTCCCATACTGCGCAAACAGTCTACTAAGAATTTCAACTCCTTTCACTGCTCCTGACCAAAGAAATCATATTGCTGCCCTTTGTTCTTCCTTCGCGCAAACAGTTACCGAAGCGGACCTGTTAACGCTGCCACTACCCGGTACACTTGTGTTGCGATGGTCAGGTGAGCGCCCTGCGCTGCAGTAGCACCAACTACACTGAAGAGCCAAAGTGCCGCAACAGGACGTGGTGTAGACTCGACTAATGTCTGAAGCAGTGCTGGGGGAAACTGACACCGTGAATCCTGAAATGCACAATGGACATGAATGGGTGCAGTTGATCATACAGAATGCTTACGTACACGTCACTTGTCACAGTCGTATCTAGACGTATCAGGGGTCCCATATCACTCCAACTGCACACGCGCCACACCATTACAGAGCCTCCACCAGCTTGAACAGTCCACTGCTGACATGCAGGGTCCATGAATTCGTGAGCTTGTCTCCATACCCGTACACGTCCATCCGCTCGATGTAATTTGAAACGAGACTCGTCCGACCAGGCAACATGTTTCCAGTCATCAACAGTCCAATGTCAGCGGGCCTAGGCGAGGCGTAAATTTTGTGGTGCAGTCATCAAGTGTACACGAGTGGGCCTTCGGCTGCGAAAGCCCATATCTATGATGTTTCGTTGAATGGTTTGCACACCTGCCCTTGTTGATGGCACAGCACTTAAATCTGCAGCAGTTTGCGGAAGGGTTGCACTTGGGTCACGCTGAACGACTCTCTTCAGTCGTCGTTGGTCCCGTTCTTGCAGGATGTTTTTCCGGCCGCAGCGATGTCGGAGATTTGATATTTTACGGGATTCCTTATATTCACGGTGCACTCGTGAAATGTTGATACGGGAAAATCCCCACTTTATCGCTACCTCGGAGATGCTGTGCCCCATCGCTCGTGCGCCGACTATTACACCACGTTCAAACTCACTTAGATCTTGATAACCTGCTATTGTAGCAGTAGTAGCCGATCTAACACCTGTGCCAGACACTTGATGTCTTATATACTGGGTGATCAAAAAGTCAGTATAAATTTGAAAACTTAATAAACCACGGAATAATGTAGATAGAGAGGTAAAAAATGACACTCATGCTTGGAATGACATGGGGTTTTATTAGAACAAAAAAAAAAAACAGAGTTCCCAAAATGTCCGGCAGATGGCACTGGACAGCAAAACGGCTACCGTGACGGGTGAGAGGTACGCCAATATGTTACAGAACCGCATAATCCCCAGCCTGGCTAATAAACACCTGCTGGAACGTACGATGTTTATGCAGGATGGCGCTCCACCGCATATTGCCAGACGCGTGAAAGATCTCTTGCGCGCGTCGTTTGGTGATGATCGTGTGCTCAGCCGCCACTTTCGTCGTGCTTGGCCTCCCAGGTCCCCAGACCTCAGTCCCTGCGATTATTGGCTTTGGGGTTACCTGAAGTCGCAAGTGTATCGTGATCGACCGACATCTCTAGGGATGCTGAAAGACAACATCCGACGCCAGTGCCTCACCATAACTCCGGACATGCTTTACAGTGCTGTTCACAACATTATTCCTCGACTACAGCTATCGCTGAGGAATGATGGTGGACATATTGAGCATTTCCTGTAAAGAACATCATTTGTCTTACTTTGTTATGCAAATTATTGCTATTCTGATCAGATGAAGCGCAATCTGTCGGACATTTTTTGAACTTTTGTATTTTTTTGGTTCTAATAAAACCCCATGTCATTCCAAGCATGTGTGTCAATTTGTACCTCTGTATCTACATTATTCCGTGATTTATTCAGTTTTCAAATTTATACTGACTTTTTCATCACCCGGTAGATGTTGCCGACCGCAGCGCCGTATTGTGCCTGTTCACGTATCTATGTGTTTGAATACGCATGCTTATACTAATTTCTTTGGCACACATTCGCGAAATGCAGCTCAGCAGCTGCAGAAGAGTTTTTTTTAAAGGCAGTCGGGATAATTTTTGGTTTGCCCTCGTAGAAAACTTCCTCACACTTGCACACACAATTTACTGTAGACGCAGATGCGTCAGGGTGGTTGTAGTTTAATCCGACCCAAAACATGAGTTTATTAAAACACTGCCAAAAAAAACCAATACAAAGTAAGTACATTTAATTATAAAAATATAATTTACAAAAAAAAATGCTACATAGAGTTACACAAAGTAAAAAGAAGCAACATATTTACTGAATTAATTACTGAGGTAATTTGATATTGTGTTTCAAGTTTTTTTTTAATTTTTTGCACTATAAGAAACACAGTTAAATAAACTTTCACATTTCCAGAAAAAAACTTTATTTTTGTAGTTTCGTGATTACTGTAAAGTGCAATTTAGCCCTTTTGGAAGGGTGCAGAAATTTATTGATCTCCTGTAATTTCTTATCTCTTTACTGACCTAAATTATTGGAAAAGATTCTCTCAGTGGGTGCAGTGCTGGCAGGGCAAGAAATTAGGCTTTTCCCAAAAGTACTGAATCCTGTTGGCAAGTTTCCTGGTTTTTGCTGTTTTCAGTTCCATCAATTGTTTGGATGAAACTGTGTCACAGTTGCATCAGAAAATATAGTAGCAGTAAAAGAATCAGAACTAACAGCTATCGTAAAAGACGTAAAACTTACATTCCTCTCTGGATCAATTTCTGTGAGCCAGTTTTCTGCACTTCGTTCTTGTTCAACAGTTAATCCTCTCCCTCTGAATCTTGAATGTTAGCACGGTAGTGAAAGTGTTCTAGTGCTCGTGCTTCCGATTTCTATTACGTTCTTACGAGGTTCCGTATGGTGACTTTCTAGGTGATCGATGCATGAATCGACAGCTTGTGCATCATTTGTTCTTGCCTGCCTGAAGAAGGTTCAGGACTCTACAAACCTTTGACCATATCATTTTATTTACATTAACAGTGCAAACAGCAGAAATCTTTTTCTGAAAATTATCTTTACACATTTCAATTGACTTTTTAAGAGACTCTGAACAGTATTTAAACTGTCTTTTGTTTTGATTCACAATCTGTTGCGTTTAATAGAAGTGCTTGTTGTCCTATATGGGCACTGATTACTATAATTCTGTCCTTCTTTATATTAGACTGCCCATCTTGTATATGCTCTTCTAACTGAAGTTTTATCTTTTCAACCACCTCATCTCTAAGTTCATCAAGCAACATCCCGCTTAATTTGAAGCGATCATGACCGACATAACCAGGTGCCTGTTTAACTAACCAGTTTTTTCCACTAATGTAGTTGCAAGAATAAGATTAAATTTGTACTATTTGTCAGTATGAAAAAATCCCAAAAACCTAATAAAATCCATAAAAGATATTCGTGTTTTCCTTAATCCTGGATGGCGTACACTGATCCCGTCCTGGAGGGTGAATGGGAGACTAATGAGCCTAGATATTGTGTCTCCTCAAACCCAAAATCAGCAGCAGCAGCAACAGCATGAAAAATCTCATTGTTAGTATAAGAAACCCGTAATTTCTTTCCCTTATATAAAAGATCATCGGTGGTCCGTAATGAAACATGCAGTTTGGTTTGATTTCTGTATCTACAAACAGTCCATTCCATTACAGTAGTGGTAACGATTTACATCCATGAAGACTTGTTGAGAATGACAGTATCGTGAGATTATTGAAAATTAGTGATTCAGCTAAAGAAATGGGAGAACAAAGAACTTTCATTTCAGATGGACAGTACCAAACGCCCTTACTGTTAGTGGCACTGCAAGAAACAGGAAGAGTAGTTGCTATTCTAAATAGTCTGTCGCCCTTACGTGTGATACTTACATATTAATTCTTTGTGGTAGTGATAAGTAAGGGAAGTTCGCAACGGATAATTGCGAAGTGCTTTGAAAACTTATACAGGATGTTACAAAAAGGTACGGCCAATGTTTCAGGAAACATTCCTCACACACAAAGAAAGAAAATATGTTATGTGGACATGTGTCCGGAAACGCTTACTTTCCATGTTAGAGCTCATTTTATTACTTCAAATCACATTAATCATGGAATGGAAACACACAGCAACAGAACGTACCAGCGTGACTTCAAACACTTTGTTACAAAAAAAAAACCCTCCGTCGCATGGAATCCCTGATGCGCTGATGCAGCCCTGGAGAATGGCGTATTGTATCACAGCCGTCCACAATACGAGCACGAAGAGTCTCTACATTTGGTATCGGGGTTGCGTAGACAAGAGCTTTCAAATGCCCCCATAAATGAAAGTCAAGAGGGTTAAGGTCAGGAGAGCGTGGAGGCCATGGAATTGGTCCACCTCTACCAATCCATCGGTCACCGAATCTGTTGTTGAGAAGCGTATGAACACTTCGACTGAAATGTGCAGGAGCTCCATCGTGCATGAACCACATGTTGTGTCGTACTTGTAAAGGCACATGTTCTAGCAGCACAGGTAGAGTATCCCGCATGAAATCATGATAACGTGCTCCATTGAGCGTAGGTGGAAGAACATGGGGCCCAATCGAGACATCACCAACAATGCCTGCCCAAACGTTCACAGAAAATCTGTGTTGATGACGTGATTGCACAATTGCGTGCGGATTCTCGTCAGCCCACACATGTTGATTGTGAAACTTTACAATTTGATCACGTTGGAATGAAGCCTCATCCGTAAAGAGATCATTTGCACTGAAATGAGGATTGACACATTGTCGGATGAACCATTCGCAGAAGTGTACCCGTGGAGGCCAATCAGCTGCTGATAGTGACTGCACCCGCTGTACATGGTACGGAATCAACTGGTTCTCCCGTAGCACTCTCCATACAGTGACGTGTCAACGTTACCTTGTACAGCAGCAACTTCTCTGACGCTGACATTAGGGTTATCGTCAACTGCACGAAGAATTGCCTCGTCCATTGCAGGTGTCCTCGTCGTTCTAGTTCTTCCCCAGTTGCAAGTCATAGGCTGGAATGTTCCGTGCTCCCTAAGACGCCGATCAATTGCTTCGAACGTCTTCCTGTAGGGACACCTTCGTTCTGGAAATATGTCTCGATACAATCGTACCGCGCCACGGCTATTGCCCCGTGCTAATCCATACATCAAATGGGCATCTGCTAACTCCGCATTTGTAAACATTGCACTGACTGCAGAACCACGTTCGTGATGAACACTAACCTGTTGATGCTACGTACTGATGTGCTTGATGCTAGTACTGTAGAGCAATGAGTCGCATGTCAACACAAGCACCGAAGTCAACATTACCTTCCTTCAATTGGGCCAACTAGAGGTGAATCGAGGAAGCAAAGTACATACTGACGAAACTAAAATGAGCTCTAACATGGAAATTAAGCGTTTCCGGACACATGTCCACATAACATCTTTTCTTTATTTGTGTGTGAGGAATGTTTCCTGAAAGTTTGGCTGTACCTTTGTGTAACACTCTGTATTGCAGTACAAATATTTACAAATCGCACTCTGTATTACCGTTAGTATTTTGAGGTGTAAGTTACGTTGGACACTGTTGTCTGGTAAATATAATGTTACCTAAAATTTATGTGTACATGGTATACTCAATAGATGTACAACAGAATGTTTCTTTTGTTGCAGGACCCAAATGATGGACCACATTTGGAGCAGCAAGAAACGTGGGTGGAGGCACTGCCTGTGTCACCACACGCGACACCACCCAAGTCTCAACCCCCGAACAAGGAAGTGCAGCTGTATTCACCAAAGCAGTTACGACCACATTCAACGAAACCGTCGGAATCACACTTACCAAACCATTCACACGCGCAGTCGGCGAGGCATCCGTACGTGCAGACTCCGAGGCAATCGTTCCCACTGTCTCCGAGACTGGCACAGCCGCAGTCTCCGAGAGAGATGCACCCGCCGTCTCCGAGGCAGGTGCACCCGCAGTCTCCGAGACAGTCGTGTACACAGTCTCTGAGGCAGCCAGTTCTGCAGCCTCTGGAGGAGTCGCACCCGCAGTCTCTGAGCCAGTCGTACCCCCAGTCTCCCAGCCAGTCATACCCCCAGTCTCCGAGCCAGTCGCACCCCCAGTCTCCGAAGCAGGCACTGCCGCAACCTCCGAGCCACTCGCAGCCGCAGTCTCCGAGGCACACACACGCGGAATCTCCGAACCAGTCGCACATGCAGTCTCCGAGGCACTCGTACGTGCAGTTTCCGAACCAGTCGCGCCCACACTCACCGAGCCAGTCGCACCCGGCGTCTCCCAGACACTCGCAAGCGCAGACTCTGAGCCAGTCACACTCACCGAGCCAGTCGCACACGGCATCTCCCAGACACTCGCAAGCGCAGACTCTGAGCCAGTCACACAGGCAGTCGCACCCCACATCTCCGAGCCAGTCGCAGTCACAGTCTCCGAGGCAGTCACACCCGCGCACGCTGTGGTACTCTCAGTCACAGAGGGCTGCGCACCAGCATTCGCCGAAGGAACCGCACCGACCGCTGCTGAGGCAGCCCCAGTTCACGCCCCAGAAGCAGTCCCAGGAGCCGAAGGAAACGCGGTCTCCTAAGGAGCTGTGGCCAGACCGGCCGAAGCAGCCGCAGTTCCAGTTGCAAAAGCAGCTAGTAGTGCACGTGGAAAAACTACCGGGGGAGTCGCCGAAATGCGAGCAGCAAGAGCGACAGCATTCACCGTCCCCGAAGCAGCAGCAAAATTCTTTGCAAAAGGAACTGTATGTCCAGCTAGAGAAGCTGGCGGGTGAGCCGCAGGAGGAGGTCAAACATCAGACGTCGCTATCCCCGAAGCAAGCACAGTTTCCACTGCATAAGCAGCTGCACGTCCAGCTCGAGAAGCTCACCGAAGATGCTGACCAGCAGGAGCCAGTGCAGCATCAGTCGTCACCTGCGAAGCAACAGGACGGTCTTCTGCTTAACCAGCTGCACATAAAGCTCGAAAAGCTGCCCGAGGATTCTTGGAAATTGGAACAGCAGCACCAGCAGCAACAGTCGTCGTCACCGAACCATCCGGGGCTTCTGAAACCTAAGGAGCCCCACATACAACTGGAAACGCTGCCACTGGGCACAGAGAATTGCGAGGTAAAGCAACAGGAACCGCCGCTCTCGAATCGGCTCCCGTCTCTGTCACACTGTCGACTGCAAGATCAGCTCGCAACGCAGGTGGAAGAGAAGCAGCTGCAACTGCTTCCACCCGGTTCTCGCTATACCATCCCAGCTCCCGAACCGGTGGCGACGCGACAGCGAGTGTACCTACAGCAGCTCGTGGATACACAGCAGAAGTGGGGCTCTCCTGTCTTCCAGCCACGCGTGGTGCTGGAGAGGCTGAGTCCGAAGCGGCTGGCCAGCACACTCCAAGCCCGCGTCGTGCTTCGCCCCCTCAGCAGCGAGGTCCTCAAGAAGTACGGCATCCAGCAGACACTGCATCGGAAGCTGGAGCAAGTAAGTGATTTTAAAATGCTTCGCGTATGTGTTGTTGCTGTGTTGTGGACATCTGTTGGAAGACTCTACATCTCTGCATCACTACTGCAACGTGCATCCACTTGAACCTGCGTGCTGTAGTCCAGCCTTGGTCATCCTCTACTAGTTTTGCTCCCATTCTTCCCTCTCTTACCAAAGTCACGATTCCTTGATGGTTCAGCCGGCCGGGTGGCCGAGCGGTTCGTGGCGCTTCAGTCTGGAACCGCGCTACCGCTACAGTCGCAGGTTCGAATCCTGCCTCGGGCATGGATGTGTGTGATGTCCTTAGGTTTAACTAGTTGTAAGTTCTAGGCGACTGATGACCTCAGCTGTTAAGTCCCACAGTGCTCAGAGCCATTTGAACCTTGATGGTTCAGCATACATCATATAAACCGACCATTTCTTTTTGTCAAGTTGTCACATAAATTTCTTTTCTCGTCAGTTTTATTCAGTACCTCTTCATTAATTATCCCAGTTAATCTTCAGTATTTTTATCTATTTTAGAATTCATAATGCTAAGTTGTAGTCATCAGTCCAAACTGATTTGACACAGCTCTGTATGTCTCGCCCACCTTGAGCAAGTCTTCCCATATCTGCATAAATATTACACCCTAATTCTGTATGAACCTCTTTATTGTATTTAAAGATTAGCCTCCCTCTTCAATTTTTACCGCCTCTTCTTCTCCTCCACACTTCCCAATCATTACAAAATTAGGTATTACTTGAAGCTGTAAGATCTGTCAAATCTGCGTACCTCATCTGCTACTGCTAAAACAAAATGGCTCTGAGCACTATGGGACTTAACTGTTAAGGTCATCAGTCCCCTAGAACTTAGAACTACTTAAACCTAACTAACCTAAGGACATCACACACATCCATGCCCGAGGCAGGATTCGAACCTGCGACCGTAGCGATAGCGCCGTTCCAGACTGTAGCGCCTAGAACCGATCGGCCACCCCGGCCGGCTGCTACTACACAATACGTTTCAAAAGCTTCCATTCTCTTCTTGTCTGTGCTTTCGGGCAAATTTTTCTGACCACTCCCATTCTGCATTTTATATTCTTATCACTCCTGTCATTCCCGGTTTTTTGCTGTCAAATTTCAGATCTCTTCCACTGCTGTAATGTCTCATTTCCTAATCTGATATCCTCATCACCACCTGACTTAATTGGACTTCTGTCCTTATCCTTTTTACTTTTGTTGATATCCTTTCAATTTCACTGATTTCCCAAGTCCGATATCATGTCTAACAAAGTTACAATGTCACTGGCGATCCTCAAATTTTTTGTTGTTGCTCTAGCTGAATGTTAATTCCCTTTTCAAAATTCTCCTTTCTTTCCACTATTGCTTGTTGTATTGCAGATAGAATAGCATCAGGGTGGAGGGGGTGGGGGAGAGGTAGGTTGCAACCCTCTGTCACTGTCTTTTGGATTTAAGAGTGAGCTCTCGTCCCGCCAAGGTAAACAACCGAATAATTAAGTAAATAAACGTATAAATATGTACCTGGGTGGCCAGTTTTCACGTCGGTTGGAGGCAAGGGCATGCGATCCACAGTGGGATCACAACAGTATGTTTGGTAAAGCAATGTTATATTCCAAAGGACTTTTGGATTGATGAAAGCTTCACATTTATACACACCTAGTCCACTGATGGCAGCCGGTAGGGAGTAAATCCTCTGGGGAAATTTATGTAACATCGTAAAATTGACAGAATTAGGGTCATCAACGAATACAATTGCACGTAGAGTCTTGAAAATAGATGTATGCAGCCTCCGACATGACTGCATGTCACTGATAAAGTCGAATATCACATTGAAGTCAACGTGGATAATGCTTATGGCAAAGAAAGAATGAAGTGGTTAACAAAGAGACAAGTGTCCCTTGTACTACGGACCTTGAATTCGGAGGAGTCAACCGACATGAACGAATCTTCGAATCAGTTGTATGTAATGATGTAGTGGAATTTATTCGACGGAACTGGGAGTGTAGAAAGTTATTTGAAGGAAAGAAATTTGATGGCATATTACGGAAGGAGAAGAAGGAATTGCGATATTGCAGTGGCTGTGTTGTTCGAACGCACGATGCCATGTTGTTTCGGACGTGGATGTCCGAAAGAACAGGCACTGTGGCGACTACAGCCATTATGAAATTATTAAATGTATTTGCTGTTGCGAACACGAACAACCATCAGCTGTTTATAGGAATGACGACAGTGAAAATTTTTGCCGAACCAGAAACTGAACTCGGATTTGCCGATTATCGCGAGCGGTCGCTTTACCTTTAGGCTACCCGAGCAAACTTTTCGGCCAGACCCAAACTTCCATTGATATTCAACCACGTGTCTACAATCTGCACTCGTACATCCATTATGTATATTCCCGTATAGGGGAGACATTTTACTTGAAAGTAGCTTGCCCGGTGTCGGCGGATAGTTCCGGTCATGCTTGCCTGTCGTAGTTATGAGCAGCACAAATACTGCAGTATCATACGTAAATGGAAATAAGGCTCCGTATTAGACGACAATATTGAGATCCTTGGGAGAGAGAACCGGGACCAAACTATTCTGCATGGCATATAAGGAAAAATCAGAGCGGCGAGATACCCTTAGACAATGAAAAGTGGTGATAATCCCACTTCCAAAGATGGCGGGCGCTAACAGGTATAAAAATTACCGAAATGAAGGCTGCACAGTGAAAATTTTAAATATCTGCCCCCATCTCCCCCCCCCCCCCCCCCCCAAGAAAACCAACCGGTTTCAGTCGGGGGGAGCTGGAAGACCCAGGTATTGGAGAGTGTTGACCGATTCACTTGTTAAGGAAGAATCGTGCTACATTTTCCCGAAGAGCCATATGAAAGTGTGCTGGTGCACCATCGTGCATGTACTGCTTACGCCTCCTTTCAGCATAAGAAACATCATCCAAGTAGTGGAATAGCTTGTGTTGCAGGAAAAGGAAGGTATACACAACCAGTAAGTTGGCGAGCTACGAAATGTGGCCCTATCGACAGGTCGCCAAATACGCCCGCCGAAACCTTTACGGAAAATCTCCACTGATGTACCGTCTCACAGGTAGCATGTGTGTTGTGTATGTTCGTAATACTGTCTCGGATGAAGCATGCTCCTCTGCAAATAAGATATCCACACGGAACTGTGCATCATTCCCGCGTTGTGTAAGGATCCATTAGTAGAAGATAACATAGGCTCAAAAGACAGGTGCGGACATGGACTGTACGTTCTGCAGGGGATAGGCAAGATAATGTGAACAGTGGTAGTAATGGGATGGTTGTGTTTGACGGTGAACAACGTAGATCAGGCACATGTCGCGCTGGAATGTGCGTGTTCAGTATGGACTAGGTATCAGTGCGGGTTGTTTACGAGTAGTGCGCACTTCGTATTTGCATTCAGAGGCCGAGGTCGACGTCCAATGAGAGACCTAACAGAGTTCCAAAGAGGGCGAACTGTGGGGGCCCGATAAGCTGGCGCATCAGTAACCAAGACAGCCAACTTGTTGAATGTCTCAGGGGCAACTGTTTCAACAGTCACGACAGCCTATGCAAAACATGGAAAGACGTCATCGTGTAAACGTAATAGTGGGCGCATATCAAAACTGAATGACAGAGATCGTCGCACGCTAACACGAATTATGTCAAAATAACACAAAACTACGGCGGATAAAGTGACAGTGCAGATCAGTAGCGCCCGACGCGGTGGCCGAGCGGCTCTATCCGGAACCGCGCGACTGCTACGGTCGCAGGTTCGAATCCTGCCTCGGGTATGGATGTGCGTGATGTCCTTAGGTTAGTTAGGTTTAAGTAGTTCTAAGTTCTAGGCGACTGATGACCTCAGATGTTAAGTCCCATAGTGCTCAGAGCCATTTGAACCATATTTGACTAAGCCTGATGGGCCCGCCTCACAGAATCAGTGCAAACATTACAGAAATGGCCGAGGGCCGATTATGAAAGTGCGTCTGCCTGGGTCGAAATCTAGCTAAGAAGTGAACGAGGCACACTCCAGTTCCGTCGAGCTGCACAGCCCGCTAGAGTGCAGACGACGGGCTGCCAACCTTGTGTTGGCGCGGCGTTGTAGTAGTATCTGTGGCAATGGTACTACACAAAGAAGTTGGTATAGGCATGCGTATTCACGTACAGAGGTATGTAAGCAGACTGAATACGCCGATACAGGGTGAGTCACCTAACGTTACCGCTGGATATATTTCGTAAACCACATCAAATACTGACGAACCGATTCCACAGACCGAACGTGAGGAGAGGGGCTAGTGTAATTGTTTAACACAAACCATACAAAAATGCACGGAAGCATGTTTTTAACACAAACCTACGTTTTTTAAAATGGAACCCCGTTAGTTTTGTTAGCACATCTGAACACACAAACAAATACGTAATCAATGCCGTTTGTTGCATTGTAAAATGTTAATTACATCCGCAGATATTGTAACCTAAAGTTGACGCTTGAGTACCACTCCTCCGCTGTTCGATCGTGTGTATCGGAGAGCACCGAATTACGTAGGGATCCAAAGGGAACGGTGATGGACCTTAGGTACAGAAGAGACTGGAACAGCACATTACGTCCACATGCTAACACCTTTTTATTGGTCTTTTTCACTGACGCACTTGTACATTACCATGAGGGGTGAGGTACACGTACACACGTGGTTTACGTTTTCAATTACGGAGTGGAATAGAATGTGTCCCGACATGTCAGGCCAATAGATGTTCAATGTGGTGGCCATTATTTGCTGCACGCAATGGCGTAATGAATGTCGTACACGCCGCAGTACATCTGCTGTAATGTCGCCGCAGGCTGCCACAATATGATGTTTCATATCCTCTGGGGGTTGTAGGCACATCGCGGTACACATTCTCCTTTAACGTACCCCACAGAAAGAAGTCCAGAGGTGTAAGATCAGGAGAACGGGCTGGCCAATTTATGCGTCCTCCACGTCCTATGAAACGCCCGTCGAACATCCTGTCAAGGGTGAGCCTAGTGTTAATTGCGGAATGTGCAGGTGCACCATCATGCTGATACCACATACGTCGACGCGTTTCCAGTGGGACATTTTCGAGCAACGTTGGCAGATCATTCTGTAGAAACGCGATGTATGTTGCAGCTGTTTGGGCCCCTGCAATTAAGTGAGTACCAATGAGGTGGTCGCCAATGATTCCGCACCATACATTTACAGTCCACGGTCGCTGTCGCTCTACCTGACTGAGCCAGCGAGGATTGTCCACGGACCAGTAATGCATGTTCCGTAGATTCACTGCCCCGTGGTTTGTGAAACCCGCTTCATCGGTAAACAGGTAGAACTGCAACGCATTCTCTGTTAATGCCCATTGACAGAATTGCACTCGATGATTAAAGTCATCACCATGTAATTGCTGATGTAGGGACACATGAAACGGTGAAAGCGGTGACGATGCAGTATGCGCATGACACTTCTTTGACTCAGTCCACCGGCTCTCGCAGTGTCCCGTGTACTCATGTGTGGGTTCATGGCAACAGCAGCTAACGCACCAACTGCACCCGCTTCTCCTGTGACGGGCCTGTTACGGACCCGTTTGCGTGCTACGACCATACCTGTTGCATACAGTTGGCGGTAGATGTTTTGCAATGTGCGGCACGTTGGATGCCGCATTTCGTCGACACTCGCCATAGATGAGTATCATCTCCGCCTTTTCAGAGTTCGAATACACCATGGTCACAGTTCCTACAACACTACACTATCACAGACGTCTGGTAACACGGTGTACTACAGTTGGTCTGCGTGCGGAGACGAATGCAGAATAACAATAGCAGTAAGCGCTACATGCGGACACTGCGACAGCTAGACCAAACCACAACAGTGCACTACAGCCACACTCGTAAACACGGTTGTCATCGTAAACATGTCCCTGCAGATGCTGCTCGCCGACCATGGCCCGTGTTTGTTACAACACGCAACTGAACGTCGGAGGTTTCAAGCGTCAACTTTAGGTTACAATATCTCCGGATGTAATTAACATTTTACAATGCAACAAACGGCACTGATTACGTATTTGTTTATATGTTCAGATGTGCTAACAAAACTAACGGGGTTCCATTTAAAAAAACGTAGGTTTGTGTTAAAAACATACTTCCGTGCATTTTTTTATGGTTTGTATTAACCAGTTACACTAGCCCCTCTCCTCGCGTTCGGTCTGTGGAATCGATTCGTCAGTATTTGATGTGGTTTACGAAATATATCCAGCGGTAATGTTAGGTGACTTACCCTGTAGCCGGCCGGGGTGGCCAAGCGGTTAAAGGCGCTACAGTCTGGAACCGCGCGACCGCTACGGTCGCAGGTTCGAATCCTGCCTCGGGCATGGATGTGTGTGATGTCCTTAGGTTAGTTAGGTTTAATTAGTTCTAAGTTCTAGGCGACTGATGACCTCAGAAATTAAGTCGCATAGTGCTCAGAGCCATTTGAACCAACTTACCCTGTATAAGACAGATGTCTAATGCAGTTGTTAGATAGGTTACTGCTGCTATGCACGAGCGATGGGACACAGCATCACCGAGGTAGCGATGATCTGGAGATTTTCCCGTACGACTATTTCACGAGTGTACCATGATTATCAGGAATTCGCCGAAACATCAAATCTCCGACATCGCTGCGGCCGGAAAAACATCGTGCAAAAACGGAACCAACAACGACTGAAGAGAGTCGTTCAACGTGACAGAAGGGCAAGCCTTCCGCAAATTGCTTCAGATTTCTCATGCTGGGCCATCAACATGTGTCAGCGTACGAACTATTCAACGAAACATCCTCGCGATGGGCTTTCGGAGCCGAAGGCCCACTCCTGTACCCTTGATGACTGCACCACACAAAACTTTACGGCTCGCCTGGGCCCGTCAACACCTACATTGATGACTGGAAACATGTTGCCTGGTCGGACGAGTCTCGTTTCAAATTACATCGAGCGGATGGACGTGTACGGGTATGGAGACAACCTCATGAATCCATGGACCCTGCATGTCAGGCTCTATAATAGTGTGTGACGTGTGCAGTTGGAGTGATATGGAACCCCTGATACGTCTAGATACGACTGTTACAGGTGACACGTACGTAAGCATTTTGTATCATCAGTTGGATCCATTCATGTCCATTGTGCTTTCGGATTTGGGCAATTCCAGCAGGACAATGCGACACTCCACCCGTCCAGAATTGCTACAGAGTGGCTCCAGCAACACTCTTCTGAGTTTAAACACTTCCGCTGGCCACCGAACTCACAAGACATGAAAATTATTGAGCATATCTTGGATTCCTTGCAACGTGTGTTCAGAAGAGACCTCCACCCCGTCATACTCTTACTGATTTGTGGACAGCTCTGATTGATTCATGGTGTCACTTCCCTCCAGCACTCCTTCAGACTTTAGTCGAGTCCACGCCACGTCGTGTTGCGGCACTTCTGCTTGCTAGATGGGGCCCTATGCGATGTTAGGCAGGTGTACCAGTTTCTTTGGCTCTGCAGTGTAGTTTCCTATCTGCTTGTGATGGTACACTTTTGTGACGGATTGACTGTGTTCGCCAACGATCGTAACATTAAATTAATTCTGTTTTTAGCTTCTGGGAGTCCATCTTGATATATAACAGGAAATGTGCTGCCTGAATCATTGACTCGTCACCACCCAGCCTAAACCGCTAGGGATAAAAAATTGAAAGTTGTCGAGGTTGTTGACTTTAGACTGTAGGTATCGCATAAAAGTCATTTTTCGAAATACCATTCCTAAGAGAGTGAAATATGGGATGGAAGTTATCTCGAAAATATTTCGTTACATTGAAACTTTTTAAAATTAAATCTTTGAAAATTGTTATTTGACTTCTCAATTAGAAATAAATATATGGTAGGAGATGAAAGTTTGTATGGAAATATCACCACAATAATTCAAAAGGCAGGATTAACAAAAATCTCTGATTCCAGCAACCAGAATCTTTTCGTCAGAAATACATTCGGAAATGACAAAATGCTTCTGTGGCCTTACTTAGTGTGGAAAGTTTTGATGTATTGCAATTTCTGAACAAATCAAAGAAAGCTATTTGATAGTCACCACAACAAATCGGCTTTGTCAGAATTCCGTAGAAATAGAAACGTCCCTTTAATACATTAATTTCATAGTATGCGTGATATACTCGTATGTTTATAAAATTATTTTTGTTGTAATTACTACGAAAGCGCGAGCGAAGCAGCGGGCTACGAGCTAGTTCCCAGAATGAAATTTTCACTCTGCAGCGGAGTATGCCCTCATATGAAACTTCTTGGCGGATTGGACCGAGACTCGAACTCGGGACCATTACCTCTCGTGGGCAAGTGCCCTACCATCTGATCTATCCAAGCACGAGGCAAGATCTGTCCTCAAAGCTTTAGTTGCGCCGGTACCTCGTCTCCTACCTTCCAAACTTCGCAGACGGTCTCCCGCGAAAGGCAAAGTTTCCGAGTTCGAATCTCGGTCCGGCACACAGTTTTAATCTGCGGGGAAGTTTCAGGTTTCTCTAAGCTAGTTGTTATTTGATGAGATTGAAATCCTATAGACATCATTGTGGGTAAAATCTTCAGCATTGTCAGACTGTTTTCTTAATCAGATAAACATTAAAATTTGATACTGGATATTAATGTGTCTTGGCGCCAAATCTGATACGGGATTTGCTACGATCTGCCGCCGCTGCAGGACTGCTTGGCCTCCTCCATCCAAAGTCCCGGCCCGTAAGGCGCGACCATCTGCCACTTGTGGACTGGCCGTCACCTGTCTTTTGCTACAGGGTTGCATCGCCACAACGGCGTATACAGTTCTACGCCCGCGAATTGTCGTAAACGTCACAGTTTTCTATTCGCGGAAGAATGCTGGATTCGTCTGGAACCTTGACGATGGTCGTAGGAGAGGATTGAAGCGATCAAGTACAAATGCACGAGTCAGGCGTGCAGGGACAAAGGGTTTATAAGCAGCTTGGGTCAGTCACGTTTGAGCCGCTGTCAGTATGGATGCCGGACCCCTCTTATCGCTGGCGTAGGTAATTTGAGGGCTGTGCGGTATCGCGATAGGATCCTTCAACCCATTGTCCAGGCCGTGCCGCCGACTTTCGGCGATGCCTTCTTCTTGAACACGTCTTGTAGGAGTGTGTGTGTGTGCGTGTGTGTTGCTTACGGCGCTCATCGGCGAGGCTGTCAGCGCCCTGAGACACATGAGAAGTAACTGGTCCGTGCGCGGGGCTCACCACCGGAACCACGCACCACTGTTAAGCACCAGTGAAGGACTGGGTCCCTTACTTCCATTGCACATAATTCGTTAAGGTCAATCCAACACATTTATTTCAAATAACATAAATGAAGTTATTTGAATCTGTCTGACATTAAATAGGAATTTAAAAAAAAATCAATATCAGCTGATTTAGTGCGTGAAGCGCGAGTTAAGCCATTAATCGGATAAACTAAACAATTCTCCGTAATTCAAAAGAAAGAGGAAAACAAAATTGAATCAATACACCCCACTGACAAATATCCAAAAAAGTTACAATATTACTCAAAGGAATACACTGAAGTGGGGAGCAGTCATTCACCCGACAGAACACTTCAAAATGAGTTTAATAACACAGCTGCGTGCCCCAGAAAACTGCAAGACATTAAATACACTTCATTTGACGAATAACAAATACTCATTAACATTACGCCACTCCTGTTTGAACTGCAGTGTCCCAAAGAAACAGGCGCTTATTCTGAAAGAAGAATTTTTTTTGTATGTTTAAATTACAGCATTAAGGAATTCCAAACCTTTCCCATATCTAGGCGGAGGCTGAGCCAGAAACACAGAATGCCACAAAAAATACAGTTTTGCTGTGAAATCTTACAGGACACCCGGTAGCAGTAACTGACGAGGGGTCGGCTCCAACAAGTAACACAGGCTAAGAGTCAGGCTGGGAGCACATCCTACGAGAACTAGTTCACACTATGCTCACCACAAACTGTAGGCATTCCGGCCGAACATCCGCTTGCGGTGGCTGCCAGAAGGACGAAGTAACCGACATGCCCACGCTTTGCTTCTCACACAGGCACCTCAATTTGTACAAACATCTAGGCCGACACCAACTCCGTACTCCCCTCTCACTGCGAAGCTCGGCACAGTTTATACGAAATGCCTTCCAGGCAACCAGTAACCGACGCAGGAGTTTCACGATTAGCAAACAGCCCCAGCGTAACAGACATCACACGTGTGCTTACGCCCGAGCCACAACTCCGCCAGTCTGACCGGCCGCCCCAAACCGACCGCCTCTCGCCGTCCCGCGCGCCCCAGCCGAAAACGCAAAGATGCTCATGCCCGGGGACGCGCCAAAGATAACAAGCCGATCGCTGATGATCCACCAGCGATCTGGCTCAGAATCGAATGTGGAAAAAATTACTAAAATGTGCTCATACACGCTAAGGCAACGGGAAAGAGTAAAAGATGGTATACAAGAGATTAAATTCAGAAGTAAAACGACAAAAGAGCTAAAAGGAAGGCGCAAGGAAGTGTCACTGGCTGACGTAAAATGTGGGCGAACCACCCTGCAAACGTTTTAAAGCCATCGCCCTAAACTCTTGCTAAAAACGTCGGACGATTCACAAAACGTTTAAACCCTAACCACATTCGTTTGCTCATACATTGCAGATCGGTCGGCAAATCAGCCGCGGGCCGCTGGTCGGAAATGAAAACGCAGCCCAATAAAATGTGGCACAGAGTGATCAGCACCCCACAAGCGCCACGCTTTGGAGGGTCCTCTCGCCGGAGAAGGAAGCCGTGTGTCATAGGGCTGTGTGTGGCTTGTGCGAAGACTAGTCAGGAGGACCTCGTCCCGTCTGGAAGGAGGTACGCTGTGGTCGAGATGTGGGCTTTACTACACGAAGCTTACTGTCGGTCACTTCCAGCCACTCTTCCTTCCACCGACGCAAGACTCTGGAGCTCGACAGCGAGGTCACAGCGTGCGGGGGGATGGCACATGAAATACCCGAGGATCGAGACACGCCTCCTTGCCTGCTAGATCCCCCCTTTCGTTCCCCACAGTTCCCATGTGCCCTGGTCACCAGCACAAAGACACCTCCGTCCCCCGTCGTTGTAGTTGGAGGAGGGCATCATGGATAGTCTGGACTACTTTATCTGCTGGGTACAAACGTTTCAGCGAATGAAAAGCAATGAGAGAATCGCAACAGACAAGAAATCGTCTTGCAGGAGGCAGGAATCAGCACAGAGCAGCGGCCTGTAGTGTCCGCTGGCGTGCAGGCCTACTGCCAGTTGAAGCTTGCAGTGCGACCTGAGCGAAGCTGCTCGCACACTGGATGACGTCACAAAAGTGGGACAGGCCTGAACAGTGACGTGCAGAACCGCTTGTGCGTCACACACACAGACTGCGGCAGTGTGGAGGCTTCCAGCTGACTGCTTTTACTGTGGATACTGTTTTGTTTTTCACAGTAGAATAGTTCCAGTTTTGGAAGACGCATTCTTTCGCTCCCTGTCTCGTTTGCAAAATATGCGAAACTTTTCTAGAACAGTTTATTGTAAGGTACCTGCCCGGGCTACGGACTGGTAACACTAATTGTCTAGTGGCGGACTACATGGTGGAGTAGCGCAAATAAATTAAACACAGAAACCTTCCTCGTGAATCATTCTCATCTATTAGTGAAAACCGTACTAAAATCACCACAGTAGTTCCTGAGATTTGCCTTCATATGCAGACACTAAAACGCGTCGGAAGCTTTAAATTGGTAATATGTACACTGATCAGCCACAGTGTTATGACCACCTACCTACTGTCGATACAAACTCGTTCTGGCGAGGATTGACTACTAGTCAGACAAACGCACAGTGCTGTCCGTGTGTAGAATGGGGAAGGTGCGCGATCTATCTGAGTTCGACCGACGGCAGATTGTGACGGCTCCGAGGCTCGGCACAAGGATTTCGCAAACTGCACGACCTGTCGTGTGTTCGAGGAGTGCCGTGGCGAGTGTCTTCAGCACGCGGCGAAACCACGTCCAGACGTCGTGGGCTTGGCCGTCCACCCCTCATTACAGATGTCGGATATCGTCGGCTTGGAAGACTGCTGACAAGGGGAGACCGCCAATTGTGAAATTCAGATTCGATTCATACTGCGCATAATAAAAGCGCATGGCCAGAGGTGTAATGTGGCAAAGCACCAAGATGCACTTCTCAGCCGTTGTCGAGAAAATCGACAGTTAAAAGAAACCGTTGCGGTGAAATACTCTCTACGATTAATAGTTTTCTGCAGCGTCGTGGCGCAGCGGTAAGCGCTCGGGTTCGTAATCGGAAGGTCGCTGGATCGAATCTCGCGCCATGCAACTTTTTTTTATTATTTGTTTTTTGTAATCCAAATGTATATATACACACACACACACACACACACACACACACACACACACACACACATCCACACACACACACACACACACACACATGTATATAATTTCCGGCAATCAGTTGCAACAATTATGCGTATAATATGATGTTGAAAGTCTTTGTCGTGGAAAAATAATATTTGAAATAAAACACAATATCACAAATAATATTCAAGTGGATACAATTTATTGTCAAGTTCGGTATACACTCGCACGTAATTAACAATTAGTGACCAGAAGTAGCTGGAGTATCGCACGAACCAGAGTGATAGTTATCACAGAAACATGGAAAGCAGGAAACAGCACGACATCGAGCACATCTGATAAACGATGCGTTTTCACAAGAACAATAGTTTTTTTAAATTATCTGTTGGGAAACACAACTGATTGACGTTCTGAAAAATTGTTCTATCGTGTGTGTGCGTGTATATATACATTTGAATTACAAAAAACAAATAATAAAAATAGTTGCATGGTGCGAGATTCGATCCGGCGACCTTCGGATTACGAACCCGAGCGCTTACCGCTGCGCCACGACGCTGTAGAAAACTATTAATCGTAGAGAGTATTTCACCGCAACTGTTTTTAGCTGTCGATTTTCTCGACAAAGGCTGAGAAGTGCATCTTGGTGCTTTGTCACATTACACCTCTGGCCATGAGCTTTTATTATGCGCAGTATGAAACGAATCTGAATTTCACAATTGGCGGCCTCCCCTTGTGAGACAGGACAGGCGGCGAACTGTGGCGGAACTAACACCAGACCTCAGTGCTGGGCGGAGTACAAGTGTGTCTGCACACGCAGTGGACCGAATACTCGTAACGATAGGCGTCAGCAGCCGACGACCCATCCGTGTGGCAATGTTGACACCACGAATTTGGGAACTCCGACTGAAATGTGCACGTGACCATCGACACTGGACGTTGGCGCAGTGGCAGAGCGTCGCACGGCCTGATGAAACCCGATACCTTCTTCATCGTGCCGATGGGAGGGCGAAAATCCGTCGTCTTCCGCGGGAACAGCTCCTCGACACCTGTATTTTGCGGGACAAGCCGGCGGCGGTCCCATTATGCACTGGGGAACATTAATGTAGGCATCCGTAGGTGCAGTGGAGCCGGTACAAGCCACCGTGACAGCCAAGGAGTACCGCACACTGCCTCGAGACCACTTACACCCCTTCATGAGGATCATGTTTCCCGGCAGCAGTGGCATTTTTCATCAAGATAATGCGCCAAGTGACAAGGTCAGGGGCATCATGGAGTGGTTCGAAGAGCACAGTGGCGAGTTGCAGCTGACGTGCTGGCCTCCCAGCCCGCCAGATAGAACACATCTCGGATGTTATTCAACGTTGCGTCAGAGCTCACCGCCCGGGTGTCGAAACGTGGTGCCGACTCCCTCCAGCGGCCTACCGAGGCCTCGTTACTACCATCCTACGACGCGACGCCGCTTGTATCCGTGCCGAAGGTGGACATGCTGGGTGGTCGTGATGTTGTGGGTGATCGTTGTATAGATGTGAGTAGGAACCAGGAGGTAGAATGTGAAACATGGCAGGATTCCAAGGCAGTGTCCTTCTACAGGTACCCTTTGCTCTATCTTTATCTGTAGTCCCTTAAGTGTTTATAAGGTAGTTTCCAACCATAATTAACTTAGCTATCAAAATACTGTATTTGCAACGTATAGTAATAAAAAAATGTTAATATGAACTAGTAATTCAATCTCAGCAAATAGATGAAATAATGTACTGCAGCTTAGAACGTTAATAGAAGGAGAAAATATGTATGTAAGAAGAAATTACGGTGCACCGTTGCTTCCATACGGTCGGCCGAAATAAAAACCCGTAAGAATGTAAAAAGGTATATAGGCTGGTCATCTGTAGCCCCAAGAGGATCTACCTTTGACTGTACTCATTTGAAAAATGTTCGACAGAGTGAATTCACCTAGAACGAACCTACATTGTAAGTGTGGGCAAATTTCTCGTAACGCAACCGACTGATCTTTCATCATCAGACCGGGAACTTCTCACGGTCCGCTCGTTGCAGCCGCACGGGTGGCAATAAAATACCACAAACCATCCTGAAGTGTCGCCAGACGTACGGTAGAAGAAATGACCAGAAGGCGTCGAGTGTCGGACCAGCCGTCTTGCCTAAGCCGTGACCGCAAGATGATGGGGTGACGATGGTGATACGTGTGCATAGCGGAGAACTGCGCTGGCCGCACTAAATGTGGTGACTGGTGCGGCGGCCGATGATGCGCCGAGGCGGCGAGCGCCGGGCAGCGAGCACGGGCCGTGACCCCAATTCCAGGCCGTGCTGGGTCTGCCAGCCGGCGGGCGAGCCAAGCTCGAGCGGCGGGCGCGGCTGGTCTGACGTAACAGGGCTCAGTCTGCGCCCACGAATCTCCCTCTCGTGATGAGGACGATGGCGGTCACACACCGAAGCGCCTAAGGAACTGCTATAGGCTTGCGTATTCAAATACAGAGACATGTAAACAGGCAGAACACGGCGCTGCAGTCGGCAACGCCTATATAGGACAACAAGTGTCTGGCGAAGTTGCTAGATCGGCTACTGCTGCTACAGTGGCAGGTTATCAAGATTCAAGTGTCGCGTCCGGGCGGCACAGCCTCACTATACCAGAAGGAAGTAAGTGCGAACTGCTTAGCGCAATCGGGACGTTATCGACAATAGGTTAGTTACAAATTGCTGTCAACCTTTATATCGGTGATGAGGGGGGGGGGGGGGAGAATCTCCTTGGTTTGAAGCAAATAAGTTTCCTGAAAATAGGTTACAGAATTGCGATAGGCAGGAAAGATTGGTTAGTTTCTATCAAGTTTATTCTCACATATACTTAGGTGAGGTGTTGGACCATAAACCCTTAGTAAGATTCAGTCTATTTGTTCGGACTTGCTACTTCAAAGCTAATTGCCGGTATATATAAGAAACAATTACAAAGCAATCACTTGTTCTTGGTTAGCACTGAAATCTCTCTAAGTAATTGAGACAAAGACTGACAGCCTCTGTTCAACACTATTCCAATAAAACTCTAAAAACCCTACTCGACCTGCAGTTCTTGAGTGTCCACCACAGTCTATTGTAGTGTTGGCAGTTAGCCAAACTACGCACACTAATTGAGAGAGGAGGCCGAAATGCACGCGTCAAACTCACGCAGGCTGGCGTCAGGTCTCAAACAGGATACGGAATGAATGCTATAAAGAAAAGTACGTAGCTACTGGAATACTTAACTTTAATCCATCATTTGTATACATCGTTCTTGACGGTACGGTATAAATAATAGCAACTGTTAATGGCGCCTTGCTAGGTCGTAGCCATTGACTTAGCTGAAGGCTATTCTATCTATCTTCTCTGCAAATAAGCGAGGCTTCGTCAGTGTTGCATCGCTAGCTAAGTCGTCCGTACAACTGGGACGAGTGCTAGTAAGTCTCTCGAGACCTGCCGTGTGGTGGCGCTCGGTCTGCTATCACTGACAGTGGCGACACGCGGGTCCGACATGTACTAATGGACCGCGGCCGATTTAAAGCTACCACCTAGCAAGTGTGGTGTCTGGCGGTGACACCACATCTATCACCGTCTTCTCGTAGTTGAAGTCTTTATCAGCTGTATCGGCTGCTACGGGCCTACTCAGCCCTACTGGCGTCTCGCTGTGGGATCTCCAAACTGCTGGCACTGGCTCTGAATCTGCGTCTGAATCTCTGCCTCTAGCTATTCCGCTGCCTGGCCTTTTATTTCGTTTATCTTGTACTTGGGTGCACACGAATTAATTTGTTTCACACGACCCTTTCATTTCTAAGTGATCGGATTGCACAAGAATGCCTATAGTTCCACACGACACTCTCGTTTCTGATTGGTCGGCTTGCGCAAGAATGCCTTCGGTTCCACTCGATACTTCCGTTTCTAGCTGCACACAACTTAATTTGGTTCCACACGAGTCTTTTCCGCACTTGACTGACACTCTCTCTTGCTGTCTTATCGCCCTGGTGTTTGCGTCTTCCATTGCGCAAGTTTGATTCGTGCTGCTTCCTCTGGCAGGAAGTCAAACACTAAATTATTTGATCGACAAGCCATACTTGGCAGCCCCCGCCGCTTATCTTGTCCCTACGTCCTGGTGGATTCGTGCTGCTTCCTCTGGCAGGAAGTCAAACACTAAATTATTTGATCAACAAGCCATACTTGGCAGCCCCCGCCGCTTATCTTGTCCCTACGTCCTGGTGGATTCGTGCTGCTTCCTCTGGCAGGAAGTCAAACACTAAATTATTTGATCAACAAGCCATACTTGGCAGCCCCCGCCGCTTATCTTGTCCCTACGTCCTGGTGGATTCGTGCTGCTTCCTCTGGCAGGAAGTCAAACACTAAATTATTTGATCAACAAGCCATACTTGGCAGCCCCCGCCGCTTATCTTGTCCCTACGTCCTGGTGGATTCGTGCTGCTTCCTCTGGCAGGAAGTCAAACACTAAATTATTTGATCGACAAGCCATACTTGGCAGCCCCCGCCGCTTATCTTGTCCCTACGTCCTGGTGGATTCGTGCTGCTTCCTCTGGCAGGAAGTCAAACACTAAATTATTTGATCAACAAGCCATACTTGGCAGCCCCCGCCGCTTATCTTGTCCCTACGTCCTGGTGGATTCGTGCTGCTTCCTCTGGCAGGAAGTCAAACACTAAATTATTTGATCGACAAGCCATACTTGGCAGCCCCCGCCGCTTATCTTGTCCCTACGTCCTGGTGGATTCGTGCTGCTTCCTCTGGCAGGAAGTCAAACACTAAATTATTTGATCGACAAGCCATACTTGGCAGCCCCCGCCGCTTATCTTGTCCCTACGTCCTGGTGGATTCGTGCTGCTTCCTCTGGCAGGAAGTCAAACACTAAATTATTTGATCAACAAGCCATACTTGGCAGCCCCCGCCGCTTATCTTGTCCCTACGTCCTGGTGGATTCGTGCTGCTTCCTCTGGCAGGAAGTCAAACACTAAATTATTTGATCGACAAGCCATACTTGGCAGCCCCCGCCGCTTATCTTGTCCCTACGTCCTGGTGGATTCGTGCTGCTTCCTCTGGCAGGAAGTCAAACACTAAATTATTTGATCGACAAGCCATACTTGGCAGCCCCCGCCGCTTATCTTGTCCCTACGTCCTGGTGGACTATTTCGTAATGTCGGCTCGCTGTTTGCCTATGGAGCCGGGACTCTTATTATGGTCACAAAAGCAAGAATAAAAATAAAAATTTTCTACGGCTACAACACAAGTGAGTTTGAAGTGATGTTACAGTCTGCGCACGAGCGATGGGGGACAGCACCTTCGAGTTAGCGATGAAGTGGGGATTTTCCCTTACGACCATTGCACGAATGTACCGTGAGTAACAGGTATCCGGTTAAGCATCATCCGTGCAGGGTAGCCGCGCGTTTTCGGGCACCTTGCCACAGTTCGCGCGGCTGCTCTGTCGGAGGTTCGAGTCCTCCCTCTGGCATGGGTGTGTGTGTGTGAGTGTGTCGTTAAAATCATAAGTTAGTTTAAGCTAGTTGATGTAGTGTGTAAGTCTAGGGACCAATGACCTCAGCTATTTGGTCCCTTAGGAATTCACATACATTTAAACATTTTGTAAAACATCAAATCTGCGACGTCGCTGAGGCCAGAAAAAAGATTCTACAAGAACGGGACCAACGACGACTGAAGAGAATCGTTCAACGTGGCAGAATTGCAACCCTTCCGCAAATTGCTGCAGATTTCAATGCTGTGGGCCATCAACAGGTGTCAAGACTGCGAACCATTCAACGAAACATCATCGGTACTGGTTTCTGGAGCCGAAGGCCCACTCGTGTACCCTTGATGACTACACAACACAAAACTTTACGCCTCTCCTGGGCCGTCAACACCGACATTGGACACTTGATGACTGGAACCGTGTTGCCTGGTCGGACGAGTCTCGTTTTAGATTGTGTCGAGCAGATGCTGCATGCCAGCAGGGAACTGCTCCAAGCTGGTGGAGCCTCTGTAATGGTGTGGGGAGTGTGAAGATGGTGTGATATGGGACCCCTGATAGGTCTAGATACGACTGTGACAGGTGGCACGTACGTAAGCATCCTGTCTGATCACCTGCATCCATTCGCGTCCATTGTGCATTCCGACGGACTAGTGCAATTCCAACAGGACAATGCGACACCCCACACCTCCACAATTGCTACCGAGTGCGTCCAGGAACACTCTTCTGAGTTTAAACACTTCTGCTAGCCACCAAACTCCCCAGACACGAACATTATTGAGCATATGATGCCTTGCAACGTGCTGTTCAGAAGAGATCTCCACCCCCTCGTACTCTTAGGTATTTATGGACAGCCGTGCAGAATTCATGGTGTCAGTTCCCTCCAGCACTACTTCAGACATTAGTCGAGCCCATGCCATGTCGTGTTGCGGCATTTCTGCGTGCTCGCGAGAGCCCTTCACGATATTAGGCAGATGAACCAGTTTCTTTGGCTCTTCAGTGTACATAAAATTGGTAATTACTCGTTGAGAGGTACAATTCTGTTCTACCTCTCAGAAGAACACACATTCCTAGAAACACTGCACGTGCAACTATGTGACCAATAAGTAATCGTATGCGCTATCAGATTGCTAATTCTACCTCCCAGGACTGCAGCACACATTCGAATAAATGGTTCCCGAAAAGGACCATAACATACAACAGAGCGTGTGCACAAGCCAACTCACTACTAATGAACCGTCATTTTTATAAAGAATTCTCAGAATATATGCATCGTATGTGTAAGTTAGTTAGCGCATAGTTGTAGTCCTCTAAATTGCTAAAATATCTCTTCTCGCCACGATACGAGCTTCAATATCTCGATAGTTAGGACTTAACATTCATATATCATTAGTTACCTACAGATCTCTAAAGTGTTGAAAACTGTCAGAATTGAAGCATTTTCGTAATAGAATCTGAAACTCAAATCCAGAGATACAAATTGTTACTAAAAGAACGTAAATGAACTTCTTCAGGTTCCACCTCTAGTTATTTGTTACGCTATTAAAATATATAAGTTCATTCCGTTAGTAAATCTGTTAGCAATATTCTGGCCAACACTAGTATTTAATTAATCGTAATGTTTCCATGCCAACTCGTATGAAATTGCTTTAATGTCTTAAGCTGTAAGGCGCTAGTCTTCGAAACTGACCACTTTCGGTTTTAACTACTCTCAATTGAGTTGTACCGAGCGAGATGGCGCAGTGGTTAGCACACTGGACTCGCATTCGGGAGGACGACGATTCAAATCCGCGTCCGGCCATCCTGATTTAGGTTTTCCGTGATTTCCCTAAATCGCTCCAGGCAAATGCCGGGATGGTTCCTTTGAAAGGGCACGGCCGACTTCCTTCCCCGTCCTTCCCTAATCCGATGAGACCGATGACCTCGCTGTTTGGTCTCTTCCCCCCAAACAATCCAATCCAGTTAAGTTGTCTAGATCTTATCGCAAACTTGGGCGTGCTTACGCTGCTTGCTAAATGTCAGAACTATAACTTTACATCACTTTTTAAATTCTGTCATGTTTTACAGTTAGTTACCCAAAGTTCGTTGCGGATAAATAACTAGGGGACTAAAATTTATCTTTAACGAATGAAGGTTATTTTTCTCTCTTTATAAATGTGAAAGCTTTACAATCACCAAACATCGACTGTCAATAAGTGACTGCAGAAAACTAAAATCCCCACACTAAGCGAAATGTACAATAAAAAAAAAGACTGAAAATAAATACTGCGCACCACCACCATTTTGTATCTCAAATTAAAGTTCAGATTTTTAATGTAGCAGCCTCTTTAGGTGTTGGTCGCTCGCGTACGCAGTAGCAAATCCTAAACGTAATTGTCACTCATCACTTTTACTACGGAAATAATGGTTGGAGTTAAAATTTCCGCTTTGAAATGGTTCGTCTAGGGCGGTAAGGTTGTAGTGTTTCGGGATATTTGTAAACATCCCGTCACACCATTGGAAAGCCGTCGACAACAGATGCTCGTGAGTAAGTTGAATAAGGATAAATCTAGTGGGAAAGGGAAACTGTATGTTTTGTCTTTCTCGTATGCAGTGAATGTGGAGCAATGGTGCGGCCGGCGAGAAGGGTACCAGTAAAAATGGTAACAAAACCACTGGTCGCCCGGGAGTCATTTGTCTCTAGGTGCAGCAAGTGCATGAATCCGAGACCCAAGGAGTAAACCACGCACCAACAAGGGCGTAATGAACAATTCAAGAGTGGTAGTAGTTTTTCTGATTTTTCTCTCAGGTCATACAGTATGCAAGTACGGACGTTTGAATGCACTTGAAGAGCGTGGTATTACCATAGCAATTGTTAGTTGTGTTGTGATAAGTAATAGTGAAAATGTTGGGCAACATATGCGCCTGGTTGTGACAAGTGTGGCTATTTATTTAGTAGTGTAGTAGAGAGAACTAGCGGAAGCATTCCAGGACCCTTCACCGCAGTTTGATCGACAGGGAGGTGGCACGGAAGGACCCCGACCACCAAAAAAAAAAAAAAAAAAAAAAAAAAAAAAAAAAACTACTTTTAGGTGAGTAATACTACTTTCATCTGGCGGTGTATTGGGGTCAGCAAAATATTGCCCTGTTATATCGGTCAAGGACGCAACTTCCCGCTAGTGCTGGTATAAAACCCATCACAAATCTTACAAAATAAACAACAGCAGGAAAAGAAGGAAAAATACACCCCCGGGTCTCAGTGACTACGCCAATAACAATACGTACTGTCAAAATACGCTCTGTGTAGTAATTCACCTGCTATCCATGTGTTCTGTGATTGATTCTCCGATACAGAAAAGCTTCGAGAATAATGCTTGATAAGCAATGACTCCACATACAGAATAACGTCACTACCTCGTAGCATGATACTATACTCAAAAAATAAACTGAAGAGCCGAAGAAACTGGTACACCTGCCTAATGTCGTGTAGGACTCCCGCGAGCACGCAGAAGTGCCGCAACACGGCGTGGCGTGGGCTCGACCAATGTCTGAAGTCGTGCAGGAGGGAACTGACACCATGAGTCCCCACTAGATTTATCCTGCAAGGCATCCCAGATATGTTCAGTAATGTCTGGGCAGTTTGATGGCCAGCGGAAGTGTTTAAACTCAGAAGAGTGTTCCTGGAGCCACTGTGTAGCTATTCTGGACGTGTGGTGTGTGGCATTGTCCTGTTGGAATTGCACTAGTCCGTCGGAATACGCAGTGGACATGAACGGATGCAAGTGATCAGACAGGATGAGTACGTACGTGTCACATGTCAAGAGTCGTATCTAAACGTATCAGGAGTCCCATATAACTTCAACTGCACACGCCCCACACCATTACAGAGCCTCCACAAGCTTGAACAGTCCCCTACTGCCTTGCAGAGTCCATGGATTCATGAGGTTGTATCCACATCCGTACACGTCCATCCGCTCGATAAAATTTGAAACGAGACTCGCCCGACGAGGTAACATGTTTCCAGTCATCAACAGTCCAATGTCGATGTTGACGGGCCCAGGGAAGGCGTAAAACTTTGTGTCGTGCAGTCGTCAAGGGTACACGAATGGGGCTTCGGATCCGAAAGCCCATATCGGTGATGTTTCGTTGAACGGTTCGCACGCTGACACTTGTTGATGGCCCAGCATTGAAATATGCAGCAATTCGCGGACGGGTTGGACTTCTGTTACGTTGACGATTCTCTTCAGCCGTCGTTGGACCCGTTCTTGCAGGATGTTTTTCCGACCGCAGCGATGTCGGAGATTCGATGTTTCACCGGACTCTTGATATTCACGGTACACTCGTGAAATGGTCGTACTGGAAAATCTGTACTTCATCGCTGACTCGGAAATGCTGTGTCCCACCGCTTGTGCGCCGACTATAAGACCATGTTCAAAGTAAGTTAAATCCTGATGAACTGCTATTGTAGCAGCAGTAACCGATCTGACAACTGTGCCACACACTTGTTGTCTTATATTGGCGCTGGCGACCGCAGGCGCCGTATTCTGCCTGTTTACATATTTCTGTATTTGAATACGCGTGCCTGTTGTTGTTGTTGTTGGTTGTTTTTGGGGAAGGAGACCAGACAGCGTGGTCATCGGTCTCATCGGATTAGGGAAGGATGGGGAAGGAAGTCGGCCGTGCCCTTTCAGAGGAACCATCCCGGCATTTGCCTGGAAAGATTTAGGGAAATCACGGAAAACCTAAATCAGGATGGCCGGACGCGGGATTGAACCGTCGTCCTCCCGAATGCGAGTCCAGTGTCTAACCACTGCGCCACCTCGCTCGGTACGCGTGCCTGTACCAGCTTCAGTGTACCATCACGGCTGATACTCATCTGCCTTAGAGAGCGCCTTCCTAAATCTCCCTCAACCATTTGCAGCACCCAAACCCACTGTTGTGTGCACTAACTAATGTAACAGGCAACAACAAGGACCACTTGAGACAGAATAACTCGAGTCAAAACTTTAGTGTCGTCGTATTTAAAAGACTCATGAATTCTACTGTCTAATACCGACACAGCGTACAAACCACTCTTGACTAAATCTGTATCAACTTAAAATCACTTGACCCTTCGCCAAATTTCACTCAAAATATGAGGAGCCCGACTCTCAGAGATTCAGAAAATGACTACATTCATCGTGCCCGAGATCAGTTACTGCATTCTTCAAACCTTGCATTTCAAACAGAACTCAGCCCAAGAACTGCTTTTTATATTTTTTCAACAAAGTCGCGGAAAATTGCACACTGAGGGAATAATCGATACAATCTGCTCCAAGTAGGTATCGATCACACTTGTAGACGAGTCGTAGCTCAGCGCAGTAACACATATGTCGTCTTGCTGACTCAAGCTCACTATCTCCTCAATAGTGAGCAACTCAAAACTCCTTCAGTACCATAGCTGAACCATTAATTCAGACAAATATAGGGCGCTAACAACTAAACCAGAGAATCTCATGGCCGCCGGTTGCTCTTCTAGGGGCCAGCTCGCCCTGGATGGTCTCCGACACGCCCGAGCTCTGCGTGGATGATTTTTGCCGTCTGGACACAGTACGGATTTTTTCTAGAACGATTTAATCAACATGGACTTTAGTTACAATGAAATGATAAATATCACATCCTTTTCCTTGACTTACCTTACTGTTTGTCTGTTATTGCAATAGACTGAAACTATAAAATTAAATTGTGAGGACACGAAAACCTACACTGTAATTTTGACACGTGACAGTGTAATTTGGCGCGGCGGCTGTTTCGGCGCTGCCCCGTAGTAAAGACACACGCGTGCCTGCGCAGACCATCGCCCATATAATGCCGCCTCCGCCTTTTCTGTCAGTTTGTAGTACAGTACTTAGGAACTCCATAAATGGATCAGACAGGGATGTAGTACAAGTGACCAGCGTTTCCCCCCATTTCCCACTAGGTCATTCTCCACTTCCCTGCTATACAACTTAATCACAACAGTAACTTACTTCGCCTCGTTGCGCAAATAAGACCTGTAGTGCCTTCGGGAGACTACTTTCACGGCAGCGGAATTTGAGTAGAGCTTGAAAAAATCTCTAATTTTATGCGGTAAATGTGTTCGTCTGTGTTCATATCGGGACTCAAATGCAACAACCGGAAAGATAAAATGCGATGTTATGCGCTACAGAAGAGAAAAAGGTGAGGAATTTGCAGATCGAAAAATATGTCCATTCCTAGATTTAGGATCATTTCGAATTCTGCGGTGTGCGTTACAGTGACACATCCAGTCATACAGTTACGAGTTTTGCAACCCAGTTGGCATGACTGCTCTGTAACAGGTGAAATTAGAGAGGCTACTATTATCTTGATTCAGTCCTAAGCTGCAATGTCACTTCTTTCGGCCGATTTCAGGAGGGTTTTCATCAAGTTGTATGCTTGCCCTCTAAATCTACATCTACATAGACACACTGCAAATCACATTTAAGTGCCCTGTAAAGGGTTCATCGAACCACCTTCATAATTTTCTATTATTCCAATCTCGTATAGCGCGCGGAAATAACGAACAAAAATATGTTTTCGTGCAAGCTCTGATTTCTCTTATTTTATTATGGTAATTGTTTTTCCCTATGTAGGTTGGTGTCAACAAAATACTTTCGCATTCGGAGGAGAAGATTGCTCCGCAACGAAAAACGCCTTTGTTTTTTGATGTCCACCCCAAATACTGTATCATTTCTGTGACACTCTCCCCTATTTCGCGATACTACAAAACGTGCTGCCCTTCTTTGAACTTTTTCGATGTACTCCGTCAGTCCTATCTGGTAAGGATCGCACACCACGCAGCAGTATTTTAAAGAGAGGGGATAAGCGTAGTGTAGGCAGTCTCCTTAGTAGATCGGTTACACTAAGTGTCCTACCAATAAAGCGCAGACTTTGGTTAGCCTACCCCCCAACATTTTTTTTATGTATTACTTCCAGTTTAAGTTGTTAGTAACTGTAATTTCTAGGTGAGCAAGCAGTAAATGAAATAAAAGGAAAATTCGGAGTAGGCATTAAAATCCATGGAGAAGAAATAAAAACTTTGAGGTTCGCCGATGACATTGTAATTCTGTCAGAGACATCAAAGGACTTGGAACAGCAGTTGAACGGAATGGACAGTGTCATGAAAGGACGATATAAGATGAACATCAATAAAAGCAAAACGAGAATAATGGAATGTAATCGAATTAAGTCGGGTGACGCTGAGGGAATTAGATTAGGAAATGAGACACTTAAAGTGGTAAAGGAGATTTGCTATTTGGGGAGCAAAATAACTGATGATGGTCGAAGTAGAGAGGATATAGAATGTAGACTGGCAATGGCAAGGACAGCGTTTCTGAAGAAGAGATATTTGTTGACATCGAGTATAGATTTAAGTTTCAGGAAGTCGCTTCTGAAAGTATTTGTATGGAGTGTAGCCATGTATGGAAGTGAAACATGGGTGGTAAATAGTTTGGACAAGAAGAGAATAGCAGCTACAGAAGAATGCTGAAGATTAGATGGGTAGATCACATAACTAATGAGGAGGTACTGAATAGGATTGGGGAGAAGAGGAGTTTGTGGCACTGGCACATCTTGACTAGAAGAAGGGATCTGTTGGTAGGACATGTTCTGAGGCATCAAGGGATCACCAATTTAGTATTGGAGGGCAGTGTGGAGGGTAAAAATCGTAGAGGGAGACCAAGAGATGAATATACTAAGCAGATTCAGAAGGATGTAGGTTGCAGTAGGTACTGGGAGATGAAGAAGCCTGCACAGGATAGAGTAGCATGGAGAGCTGCATCAAACCAGTCTCAGGACTGAAGACCACAACAACAACAGATATTTTGTTGAATTTAAGGCCTTTAGATTTGACTGATTTATCGTGTAACAGAAGTTTAACTGATTCATTTTAGCACTTGTGTGGGTACCCTCACACTTTTCATTATTTAGGCTCAATTGCCAATTTTCGCACCAAACAGACGTCTTTTCAAAATCGTTTTGCAATTTGTTTTGATCTTCTGATGAGTTTTATAGACGATAAACGACAGCACCACTGCAAAAAGCCTAAGACGGCGTAACAGATTCTGTTCAGCTTTAATTATGCCAGTCAACATTAAAAACAGAAGACATGAAAGTAAGCCAATAAGTTATCAACCATGACCCGACGTAACGAAATAAAAATTATAGATGACATCATAGATGCATAAGCGACGTGCTTTAAGTTTATCTTTTTTCTCTGCTTTGGAGGGCATTAATATTTGGCATTTCTTGCTCTCTCTTCATCTTATTTTTTTTTTAATCCAGCAACGTTTTCGCTGCCGGTCCGACTGTTACTTCTGTAAGCGTTTTTTAACTTTCAGTGTCAGTCAAACATTATTGGAATATAAATGCAAATATATTTAGTGAACTATATTTTGCGGATAGTTTGTAGTTTTGTTTTCTCACTCGCTGGACACGCTTGATTTAATTATTTGAGGATGCAGATTCAGAAGACCAAGAAATTTGAAATCCAGATCGCATTAATAAAATAAAAAGATGTGCACTGTGTGTACCAATGAAATAAACTTACTTTCTTGGTATCATAATAATTGCCTTTAAAATGTATATTGAGTGGATAACTATCAATAATTTAAGCTCGTTTATGTTCAGTGTACGTATTATCAGATTTAGTTCTTGGGGCATGATACGTATTGAGATTTACTGAAACAATTTTAGAATCGTATCCCATCTTAGATCAATTTCTTTGAACACCCGTGAGCAACACATTAATACGTGGAAGGTGATCTAAAATATCATACTGACCTAAAGATACACAGTTAAAAGCAAATCAGAATAACTTTTGATGGAGGTCCATTTAAGCAGGAGGACAGACACGTGTAAATCAGGACCAGACTACTGTGTCTGCATCTTGTTAACGTGTAAAACCCTTCGAAAAGACGTAGATAATGCTCAGACAATTAATTTGATACAAAACTCGTGGAATCGCAAACGTCGGGAAACATCCCAAAAGAGGTTGGCAGACGTAGAGCAAGTGACGTCACCCACATCGACGTACCTCGCCGCACGTGGAGCGGTCGAGCCTTTCGCTGTGGGCCCACATGCGCGGCTTCAGCGCTTTGGGCTCAGGGGTCGAATCTCATATCTGGCCGGCAGACAGTTACGTGTTTACATTGAAGTAAAATTTATTACTTTATTTACATGTCTCGCGGTCTCCGCTAGTTTTTTGCAAAGTACACTACAACCAGAAGCTACTGTACTGCGCCATATGTAAATGAGTATAAGCTTCCGAACTGCGCCTTTATCAGTAAATGACTCATGGTTTCTTTACTAAATAAAGTATGTAAACAAAAACGAAGGGACGAAGGGAAAGAAACACGAAATAAGAACATGTTTTGCTTGGTTGCAGCGAGATCAGTAGCAACTTCTACATCTACAAAAGATGATATTTACAATAGGTATTTGAATTTTGCACCGTTTGCTCGAATGCAAGTATTGCATCGCTCAATTGCCCCCTCACGCACAGGCCCAACCGCTGCACGTGCGGCGAGGTAAGTCAACTGGTGGCGTCAAATGTTCAACATTTCTCATCCATTTTTTTGGGTGTTTACCGATATTTGCGACTCCACGTGTCTCATATTAAATTACTTGTCTCAGCGTCATCTACGTCGGATGCGAGGTTTCTAAAAAAATTAATAAGACTCACCGTATACAGGATGAGTCACGTAAGACGTAAAAACCCATTTTATTTCGTGAACGGTTACATGCACTATGTGACCAAAAGTATCTGGACACCCCCAAAAACATACGTTTTTCATATTAGATGCATTGTTCTGACAGGTACTCCATATCAGCGACTTCAGTAGTCATTAGACATCGTGAGAGGGCAAAATGGGGCGCTGCGCGGAACTCACGGACTTGGACGTGGTCAGGTGATTGGATATCAAAT
Organism: Schistocerca serialis cubense; assembly: GCF_023864345.2. Classification (NCBI taxonomy): domain Eukaryota; kingdom Metazoa; phylum Arthropoda; class Insecta; order Orthoptera; family Acrididae; genus Schistocerca; species Schistocerca serialis. The sequence goes on along the minus strand of NC_064647.1, from coordinate 238,010,194 downwards.
GTGTCATACGTTTGTACGCGAGATTTCCACACTCCTAAACATCCCTAGGTCCACTGTTTGCGATGTGATAGTGAAGTGAAAACGTGAAGGGACACGTACAGCACAAAAGTGTACAGGCCGACCTCGTCTGTTGACTGAGAGGGACCGCCGACAGTTGAAGAGGGTCGTAATGTGTAATAGGTAGACATCTATCCAGACCATCGCACAGGAATTCCAAACTGCATCAGGATCCACTGCAAATTGTATGACAGAGAGGTGGGAGGTGAGAAAACTTGGATTTTGGGGTCGAGCTGCTGCTCATAAGCCACACATCACGCGGGTGAATGTCAAACGGCGCCTGCTTGGTGTAAGGAGCGTAAACATTGGACGATTGAACAGTGTAAAAGCGTTGTGTAGAGTGACGAATCACGGTACGCAATGTGGCGATCCGATGGCAGGGTTTGGGTATGGCGAATGCCCAGTGAAAGTCATCTGCCAGTGTGTGTAGTGCCAACGGTAAACTCGGAGGCGGTGGTGTTATGGTGTGGTCCTGTTTTTCATGGAGGGGGTTTGCACCCCTTGTTGATTTGCCTGGGACTATCACAGCACAGGTCTACATTGATGTTCTAAGCACCTTCTTGCTTTTCATTGTTGAAGAGAAATTTGGGGATGGCGATTACAGCTTTCAACACGATCGAGCACCATAATGCATCGCCTATGGCGGATTGATTACACAACAACATCTCTGCAATGGACTGGCCTTACAGAGTCCTGACTTGAATCCTCTAGAACACTCTTGGGATGTTTTGGAACGCCGACTTCGTGCCAGGCCTCACCGACCGACATCGATACCTCTCCTCAGTGGAACACTCCGTGAAGAAAACCTTCCAGCACCTGACTGAACGTATGCCTGCGAGAGTGGAAGCTCTCATCAAGGTCAACGGTGGGCCATCGTTCAGTAATCCTTTGATTTAAAAATTCCCGCACTTGCAAATGCCAGTGTGGCGGTGCCCCATCCTCGTGATAAATGAAGTCGTTTCAATCAGTCTCCAACTGTGGGAAAAGAACAGATTTCTGCGAACTACATGTGAAACTATGGCGGATGCGTTCGACGTCTGTGTCAGACACTTGGGGACGGCCCGTCGATTTGCGTTTACACAAATAACCTGTTTTTCGGAATTGTTCATTCCATCGTATAATGCTCTGTTGTGTAGGAGGATCCACACCATACCTACTACGAAAGTCACGCTGAACAGTTATTATTTACCCGCAGTGCGCAAAACGTAGAATACGCTTTCTGTTGTCCCGACACCATTTTTACTAGAACTGAAGTGGGCGCACACTGCTGCTACCTAGCGGGAACCTTACAGAAGTCGAGTTTTCTCTTTCCAACATTATGTTGTTCATGCCCATATCTCTAATAACATAATAGCTATGATTTTTTAAATCAGATGATTCTTTTTGGTACACCCTGGAAACTAAATATTTGAAAACGCTCAAACTTTTTTTTAAATTATTTGTATAAAAGTAAGAATTAAAAGAGCGTAGATAAGCATTTGACATGCCTCTGAATGACGTTCGATATCATGTACGACAAACGAGTTGCAGCTTGAGAATTGCAAGTTCAGTGCTTGACTTAGAATATTCGTCTGGTGGAATTCAGTCAGTGGTTTCCATACATCACGGAAGTATGTGCGTCTCAGCTATTGTCCCTGTTTTGGAGCACCATTCATAGGGGCGTCAAATCGTTTTCTAACCGATCCTAAATCTTATTTTTCGGCAAATCGTTTCACAAAGCCTCTAATCGCTTCTTCTAATTTCAATTTTTATTTTTCGGTAGATGTTTGGGAATACTAACCTCACGCAAGACCATAATACTCCGATTCCGCAGAATATGCTAGGTTACGAAATCGCTATAACTACGCCGATGGTATAGTACACCACAAAGGAAAACAGAGACAATAGACACCACCAGACCAGCTGAGAGTTCCTCGTGTGTTATGTGCAAGAGCTCTGCTGCCAGCGAAACATTACCGCCCGCCCAATGATGGGCATACAGTCGGGGCAGGACACCCGACAAAACTGAGCAGAATGTATACATTCCTTCCACCCCCACCCCCTCCCTTCCCTGCCCCGCCCCGCCCTCCACACACACAAACGGGCGAGCAGTCGCTCCAGCACTTCATACCAGCACACGGTTAACGTGGGCGCTGTGTGACAATTCAGTCGCGACGCTTACTGCTGTGTAAATCATTGTTGCCATCTCTCGAAAACGAAATAAGGTAAATGTATGTCCAACATATTGATAAAGTGAACAGGAAACCTGCCAATTTCCAGCGTTGCTTCAAGATCGGCGTAATCTTTGCAATATGTGCCATGTTCACCGTCTTTGCGAATTGAACCGATTTGTACTTCGGCTCCATCGATCAAGAATGTGACCTTCCCTTCGAGAATCGGAACATTGCCCAGGATCAATTCCACCAGCAGTCTCTCTATGACCAGGTACTTGTAAACTGTGGCTACCTTACTGAGCTCCACAACCACCTGCGTTTGCGACTGAACATTTCTTGATCTTGTTCCAGCAGCACCTACTATTGTGCAACAATGAACTGCGATGACAGGCAGCTTGGTCCATTTAGAATGAGTCTTAAAGAAGGCTGTGGAGATGAGATTGTCGGAGGTAACAGTATCTAGAAATACCGTAACTGGAGCACCCAACAACCGAGTCTTTATAGTGGATTGCGGTACCAGTGGATATTCCTTCGTACGTTGACAGACTGTCTGTTGGCTTGTCTTGGGTTCTTCGGCCGACGTTTGTTTGATGATTTTTCTGACGTTTCGCCACCACGAATGGCTGGCATTGTCAGAGCTTCACCTTCCATTGCTGGTGGTGGACTGGAGTCAAGCTCGCGGCCGCAGATTGTACGTACCTGGTGCGCCAACGTTCGAGCGTTTTTCCGTGGTCATATCCAGTGCGGTTCTCCTCTTGCTACCTGCAACGGTCTTTTGCTGCAGCACGGGAAGCCAGGATCCGTTCAGCTTAAGACTTTCTTCTTTCTTGTTGAAGCTATTGCCACGTTTGTGTATTTCTGTAGCTTCTCTGAACAAGCGGCTGTGCTCTTCTCTACAGTCCGAAGTTCTGTGTTGGCGAATTTTGCTATGTTGTCGACCTCACACAGCACGGGCTCTGGCACTGTTACGGTAAATTCCCACGATTGCAAGTGGGTCCCTTTTCTCTTTTGCCGATCTGAGACACCCCGTGAACTTCTTTGTCGGTTTATAAATAGTCTTTACGCCGTGTTTGCGCAGTATAGGCCGATTCTGCTCATCACTCTGGGATTTTATGGCAGAAACACACTGTGCGACATTTCCTTTTCCGACGTGTCACTTCACAGAGTGTTTGTCTCTGTCACACTTGTTGTATAACTGGCGGAGTACCCATTGCACCTCAGACCGCTTTCCAGGTGTTGCATCTCGCGTCTGAGGTGCCGCGGCTTACATATTCGTCTTGCTTGCGGTACGAGGTATTAGTCATGCCTCTTTTCTGACTAGGATGGTGAATTGACACGTTGTGCGAGTATCAGTCCGTGTGTGTTGGTTTTGATACACGCTGTGTCCCAGGTTTTCTCTGTCCCTTGTGACCAGTACATCTAGAAAGGGTCACCGTTTATCCTTTCCTACTTCCCTGGTAAATTTTATGTTGTCATGGAAGTTGTTTAACTGTCTTAGGAAGTCACCGAGCTGTTGCTTACCATGGCTTCACACAACCAAGATATCATCGACGTATCTATACCACACCTTAGGTTTACAAGGACCCAAGTCCAGTAACTGTGCTTCTAAACGTTCCATGAACAAGCCGGTCGCCACTGGAATAAGTGGACTGCCCATGGCGAAGCCCTCCAGCTGTTCCTAGAAGTTGCCATTCCACGTGAAATATCTCGTGGCGAGACAAGTTTTCCTTAATATCAGTTGCGCCGCTGTATCAGAAGAAGTTATTCCCTCTCCACTGTCCACGGCCGCTGGCTGGTCTGGGGCATGGGACAACGGCAGTCAGTCTGTTGTACGCGTTATAGTTGCTGCAGTAGCCTCCTCCACCACCTCTGTGATTATAGGCAGGTGAGACCGCCGGTCTTTATTAACCGGTGTTGTGGGTTCCCACATCAACCAACTAACCATAGTTGCGCGCTGCCAGAGCTCGCCGCGTTAGTATGTAAATTGTGCTGGATCTGACGGGCACGTACGACTTTCTGGATCAGATCTGCTGTGTACAGTACCAACAGAAATTTTTCGATGTTTTCATCTAACGCAAAAAAAATGTCTCTGAGCACTGTCAGACTTAACTTCTGAGGTCATCAGTCCTCTAGAACTTAGAACTACTTAAACCTAACTAACCGAAGGACATCACACGCATCCATACCCGAGGCAGGATTCGAACCTGCGACCGTAGCGGTCGCGCGGTTCCAGACTGTAGCGCTTAGAACCGCTTGGTCACCCTGGCCGGCCATCTAACACATGTATGAACTTTTTCCCGAGTATCTACCAGTAACTTCCTCGTAAATGTTCGAAGTATGTCTGATTGTGGGAGTTGGGCCACCCAATATTTCGCTTTATTCGAATATTTCCCGAAATATCGCCGGAAGCTTCCATTGTGGTACGCAGATGGCTCCGGATTTAATACCTATTATCGATTCTGTTCCTAGATCCCTCACGACCAGTATTTCGCGAGAAAGGTGCACTCAAAATCTTCATAGATGTCACAAGTATCTATCGCATCAGAAACGTACATTGCTCCAACACCTAATACGTATCCAGAGACGTAAGCCATTTTCTGGCTCTCCGACCATGACGTTTGTAACACACCAGGAAAACTTTGGAAGAACACGACCAGATTTACGGACATTTTCCGCGGTTGGATGGTTTGAAACCAACAATATTTTAATAGTCTCTTCTGTTAGCAATTTTGCATACATATTCGATGTCGGAGGCGAGCCAAGAGATGAAGACGTATTAGCTGAAGACTGATATAGCCCTGCATGTAAAAAATGAGAGACTCAATGTTTGTAATTCACGTGCTTCCCGGAAGCTGCCCTGAGCTGGATTATCTCCCCCCTCCCCCTCCCACCCCTCGACCTCATCAAGGTCTCGAGCTATATTCTCTACCTTTGCAGCTAATTGATCTTTCCACTTGAGAATATCTGGGAGGAAATTGTCCTTTAGTTCATGTTAAGCCTTGTTTTAGCTGTGAATCGACCGAAGTATTTGCTGTAGGCAAATTTTGTACTACAGGTTTCAGTGGTTTGGTTGAGATTGTGTTCAACTTGTTCCTCTTAATATTGGAACCAGGCATTCAACTCTGCTTCGAACTTGCTTCATTTTCTGAAAATAACTATACAACAAAATCCCCTACAGTTGAAGTAATACCGTCCACTTTCTGAGACAACTGTTCGACTTCAAAATTTGTGGCTTCCTGTTGCTGTTTAATTTCGGATATCTCCGTTGACAGCTTCTGCTCATTGAGAGCAAATCGCTCCTGAGCCTTTCTTCAACTCGTCAGCCTAATTCGTAATTCATATCACCTGACTAGACAGCGAAGTCTGTTGGCTTGCTAATAGCGTAACCTGGTGAATCGCAACACCATATCCTCCTTGGTAGCCATGGTTTCGGCATTTTTAGACAGTTCGCAGCTAGGTACATATACGCGAGATTAAATTTCGTACATTCGTAGCCAGTGCCTTCTGTTCAGTAAAGATTTCATCTTGTTTAATTGTCAATGTGACAGCCATTTAACTTTATTGAGTAAACATTTCTTCTTGTTTAGTTGTGAATGTGGGTTCATTGGTAGTTAGTGTGCTTAGTTGTTACAAAATTTGCATTAAAGGAACAGCACTAACGTGATGGGATACCACCAGTTCCGGACTCTGATCGACTTCCTCCACGAATTGAACATTGTCAACGTTTTACTGATATTCAGTTCTGTATTTTGCGCGCGCTTTAGCCGTACCAAGTTCCCAAGATCCAAAGAAAAAATCTACGTCTGCACACACACACACACACACACACACACACACACACACACACACACACACACACACACACACACGCCTATTAGGGCATACACTGTTCCAAATCTTGTTCCTAACTCTACTCAGAAATTAGGAAAAAAGGGTCTTCCTCTAAATAATAGTAAAAGTTTATTAGCTTGGCAACTAAATACAGCAGATATGGATGGTTCTTTTGCGAGCGACACTGGAAAGAGAAAAGGGGGAAATAACTGTATGAGCCTGCCTTGTTAAGATTGTCCGGACTGCAATTTTTCTGAGAGGAACCCGAGACGTCCGAAGATGAGGTCAGTTTCACTGGCGCCACTTGGTACGGGCTACAGTACACGGATTAGTCAGCTTACACAGAAATCTACAAAACATATTACAACATTTTTACTTTACACGAAATATACAACACATATTACAACATATTTACAACACCTAAAGTCTTGATACAGGAACCACTTTTAATGTAGCGTGATATACAAAGATTAAAAGAGTGTGTATTCTGCGCCTTTGAAGAAAGTTGATCCCTGATATTCGGATAGCTATTGTAATTTCGTATGGGTGTGTGCGTGTGACATTTGATCTTCCTCGAGCAACTAAAGTGATCGCAGTGGTTTCTGTAGTTACTGCTCACTGCTATCTGTCCGGCACTATGAATTTATTTGTAATTGTATCGTGTGTGAAATTCGAAGTTTTTAGTGGAATATAACGCAACCTTCACGTACATTCTTTACTTGGATCTTGTGTACAGCTCTTCGTGGCCCCGAAAGTTCTTAGATATAATTGTAGTTTCGATTTTTAAACGCCAATTGGACTAGCAGCTTTCAGCATATCGGAAGATGACAAAGTGTGACGTGCTTTTTTACAGTCCATTGAGTAGCGGATGATAATTGTCAATGTCAGTGTCGTAAGGAAATAAAGTTCGTAGAAATTGTTTTATTTTGACGGTTATAAAACTGTCTAGTTTCGGTTCCGTCTATATAGTTTCCTAATTTCTCGTTTGTCATCGCTATTAGCTTCGACAGCACGTAGCCGTATCATCATTGCCGTATAGGTTGCGCTTGTGATACACGTCACACATTCCGTTGATTTTTAGTATAACTATTTCTCTTGCGTCTTATCTTACAACCCCCTTCATTTTCCTTCCTGTTCCACCTCCTCAACTTTTTTAAGTAAGTGTCATCAGCTTGATTTGACGTTTACTATTGTTTCATTTTGTCATTTCAGATCGTTGTACGCTATGGTAATTGGTTATTCTTGTCACGGTTAGACACTGCACCCTCTTTCGATTCTCTGTGGTTTGACGTTATAAAGGTGTGTTAGGAATGGCCGTCATTTTATTTTGCACCCTACGTGTGCTGTGTTGCGCACATGATATTTCAATTTTTACATTTTCAGGGTTCATATAATATTTAGTTCCTATTGTGACAGTGTCTCTTGCTTTCTCAGTCATTACTAATGTGGTAAGTGTATTTGAGGTTTTCCTAATTTTACAGATGACATTATATGTTTATCGTTTTAGGGCAGGATGGTTTTGCTAACTACACCTGGCTTGATACACAATACTAATGTGTATGTTGTGTTGAGCATGGCTTCATATTTACCTTTTTATCATAGCTTGCTTCTAAGTTTTTAATAAGTTACATTATCAATTTGTTGTCTGTCATTTTATGAACTACCGTTTGATATGCATCACATGCGTTCATCAAGTATAAAAATTTATTTTCCTTTTTATTATTGCTTACCTTTGTGGAAAAAAGACAATTTATGTTACCAATGCCTATAATGTAATCGCTTATGTAACTATGTCATATTCCAGGCGTTTATTGTGCGTATCATTTTCGTAAGGCATTATTTTGTATTGTATTTCTTTGACTTTACTATAGTTACATCTGTTGATGATCAACTGGAACGAATCAATAAATTAATTTCCGTGCGAGACTTGGCACAGCTTCATTATGTGCTGATTGAGGTTTCAAGTAGCTAACCTTGCAACAGTAGTTCACGAACACTTGTCCCACAAGACCTCCAGAAATATTCTTTCCTCGTCAGATTAGTTCCGTATCTCGAACGTTGACGGTAAAAGTATGGGGCACTCTTGCAGACCCTCCCCCCCCCCCCCACCCACCCCCTCTCTCTCTCTCTCTCTCTCTCTCTCTCTCTCTCTCTCTCTCTCTCTCTCTCTCTACCACCACCTCCTCCTCCTCGGAAGTGTATTGTGTGAACGTCCATTTCAGTGGTTTCTCTTCAAATGATTTTGTGCTGTTGGCTTCGCTTCAGGATTGTTCTCTATTTTGGGTCACTTGTACAGTAAGTACAGTACGATCAGTTCCTTGCGCATCTATTTTTCTCTTTCCTTGACCTTAACCTTATGATGCAACTGAAAATCTTTTTGCTCAGTCGGTTTTCGCCCGTTCTCTGTAAGTGTTCATAAAATTTCAACCTTCGTTTCCACATTGTGCCCGCGATCTTTTCGGTGTACGTTTAGAGCTGCTCGTCGATTTTATTCTTTCATTCCCCATCTCTAGTCTTCTGGCGACCCAGTATTTCCCCCAGAATCTTCCTTTCGTCTTTTCAGGTTCTTCCAAAGGTCTATTTTTGTTTAAAATAAGACACTCCTCAGCATACAGTCCTTGTGATTTTGTAACTTGAATATAGTGCCCCATTTTGACCTTGTAGGATGTCGTCGTATTGCCTGTTCTGTGTTAGTTTGTAAACAAGGCTCCTCCTTTGAATGTCTCTTTATCCATTCCCCCCAAGTATTTGATTTTATCTGTTCTTACAATCTCTCTGTGTAAACGGCAATGTCCCGATCGACTGACTGACTGACTCACTCACTCATTCCCTCAACATTGCACAGCCCAAACTGCCAAGGATAGAAACTTGATATTAGGAGAGATTGTTGATGTTACACTGAAACGAGTTTTCGGAATTGCACCCCTAATGGGTTGAAATAGGACATGAAAGGTTTTTTTTGAAAAAGTCGCAATTAAGGCAACTTTGAAGGTAGAACTACGAAAACTAGTATTTGATTTCTCAGTCAGTAGATAAATCGTTATTAAAGAAAATGCTATAGCATTTTTACACCTACATATATAAAAATTGGTATTTGACTTCTAGGTTGGAAATTAACGCACAAGGTGTTTCATTGTTTTTGGAAATTCAACCACCTAAGGGTGTCAAATAGCGGATGAAAAGTTTTACAAAATTATTTCATTATGAAAGCACTTTCAAAGCTAAATGTACGCACATGAAAATTTGTATTTGGGTTCTTTTTTGTAAATGAAACAAAAAATTATGTGTTTCACTGCTCTTGGAAATTCAACCCCTATGGGGGTGAAAGAGGGATGAAAATCTTGAGAAAATTTTTATTTATATAAAAAATTAAAGCTAAATCTTTGAAAACTGGTATTTCACTACTCAGATGTGAAGAAATATGTGTTTGAGGGTGAAAGTTCCTATGGAAATATATCCACAACAACGGAAAAGACTTGATGAACAAAAACTTTGCACTCTAGCTACTAGAATCGCTTTTTGATCACAAATACATTCGGAAAGGACCATGCTTCTATGGCATTAATTAGCGTCGAAAGTTCAATTGCTTTAGCAATATGTGAACAACATAAAAAAATCGATTAAGCAAGAACAAAAAACAAAACAGAAGTCTGTGCAGGCTGTACAGCCTTCACGGACGAGACAGCTGGCGTTAAGCTAGCCATCCCATGTTTCACCTCCAAATATTTCTGCTCATGGTTCCATGTGTATTCTTTGTGGTCATACGAGGCGTTGAGACCCGCTTTTCCAGTGATTTCATGCGTGACCTCCATTAGTCTTTGCACATCTTCTGGCTAAAAGAGCAAGGTCACGCGCTTTCAGTTTTTATTACAATGATTTTCTTCTTATTGTTAAAATTTCGCTAATTCAACACAGATCGATACCATTCGTGGCTTGTCGGTGTAAGAGACAGCCTTAGCGTTACGTCTCGCAACCTGTTATGGAAATTCATTTGACAACGTAACCCGTGACACACCGCAAGCAGCTCTTGAGACTTTGGCTGCCTCACCGATATACACTGAAGAGCCAGAGAAGAATCCTGCAGGGCTGTCCATAAACTCATAAGGGTACAAGAGGGTGGAGACCTCTTCTGAACAGCGCATTGCAAGGCATCCCAGATATGGTCAATAATGTTCGTGTCGGGGGAATTTGGAGGCCAGCATAAGTGTTTAAGCTCAGAAGAGTGTTCCTGGAGGCACTCTGTTGCAATTCTGGACGTGTGGGGTGTCGGATTGTCGTGCTGGAACTGCCCGAGTCCGTCGGAATGCACAATGGAAATCAGTGGATGCCGGTGATCAGGCACCATGCTTACGTATGTGGCTGAAGGGAATTGACACCATGAATCCTGCCGGGCTGTCCCTAAATCCGTAAGAGCATCCCGGACATGCTCAATAATGCCTAAGTCCGGGAGTCTGGTGGGCAGCGGAAGTGTTTAAACGCAAAAGAGTTTTCCTGGAGCCACTCTGTAGCAATTCTGGAAGTCTGCGATGACGCGTTGTTCGTTGGAATGCACAATGGACATGGAAGTGTGCAGGTGATCAGACAGGATGCTTACGTGCGTGTCACCTGTCAGAGTCGTATCTAGACGTATCAGAGGTCCCATATCGCTCTAGCTACACACGCTTCACACCATTGCAGAGCTTTCACGAGCCTGGTGAAATGCAAGGTCCATGGATTCATGAGTTTGTCTCCATACCCGTACATGGTCCATGGATTCATGAGGTTGTCTCCATACCCGTACACGTCCATCCGCTCGATACAATTTGAAACGAGACTCGTCCGACCAGGCAACAAGTTTCCAGTCATCAGCAGTCCAGTGTCTGTGTTGACGGGCCCAGGCGAGGCGTAAAGCTTTGTGTCGTGCAGTCGTCAAGGGTACACGAGTGGGCCTTCGGTTCCGAAAGCCCATATCGATGATGTTTCGCTGAATGGTTCGCACGCCTGCACTTGTTGATGGCCCAGTGTTGAAATCTGCAGCAATTTGCGGAAGGGTTGCACTTGGGTCACGTTGAACGATTCTCTTCATTCGTCGTTGGTTCCGTTGTTGCAGGATCTTTCTCCGGTCGCAGCGATGTCGGTGATTTGATGTTTCACCGGATTCCTGGTATTTACGGTACACTCGTAAAATGGTCGTAGGGTAAAATCCCACTTCGTTGCTGTCTCAGAGATGCTATGTCCCATCGCTCGTGCGCCGACTATTAACACCACGTTCACATTCAGTTAAATCTTGCTAACTTTCCACTGTGTAAGCAGTAACCGATCTGACAACTGCGCCAGACACGTGTGGTGTTATATAGGCGTTGCCGACCGCAGCGCCGTATTCTGCCTGTTTACATCCCTCTGTATTTGAATATGCTTGCCTATATCAGTACCTTTGGCGGTTCAGTGTAGAAGCAAATGAAATACAAATAAAAAAATAAAATGTCGATTTGCTAGTTCCAGAAAACAACTGATTTTCTTGTAAAAGCAACGATGTACTGCATAATGGCTTCGTGTACAGTACGTACCTGTATCTACAAGAATAAATTTTAACTTCAAATGGAATTACTGTTCTGTAATGTAAGTTTCGAGATCGAAAGTACTGTTCTTACAGTTGGGCGTTATAAAGCGAAGTAACCGCACCAGTGCGAGTAGGACTGCCGCCTCGAGGGTTCGATGCCCGTCGTCAGCCTCCATCATGAAGACTCCGGGCACTGGAACACTGGTTACACCGACTCCAGACACTGGAACACAGGTTCTATTGGGTACCTGTCGGCAGCCTGCTTCATGAAGACTGCAGACACTGGAACACTGCTTACACTAGCGTCTTATTGCGATTTTCTTTATACAAGCAGTGCATTTTTCTAGAACCCATCCATTCACGTATCAAAGTACAGCCTGTCTTTGTCGGACTATTTCGTATCGCTTGCTAGTATTACACTAATTAACTATACATCTAAATGAGTACTCTGTAATTCACACTTAAGTGTTTCACAGAGGGTTCATCAAACCCCCTTTCAGATTATTTCTCGACCGTTCCGCTCACGAAGAGCACGTGGGCAAAACCAAAACCTTAATATTTCCGTGCAGAGCTCTTCTTTTCCCGTCCTTGATTGCTGTGGTCATTTCTTCGAGCGTAAATGTGAGTCAACAAAATATTTTCACATTCGAGGAAGACAGTTGCTGTTCGAAATTTCGTGAGACGATCTCACTGCAACGAAAAACGCCTTCGTTTTGTTAAAGAAACGAAGAACTCCTTTGTTTTATTAAAAGTTGCCACCCCAACTGGTGTATCGCGTCAGCGATACTCTCACCCATATTTCACGATAATGCAAAACGACCTGCCCTCCTTTGAACTTTTTCGATGTCGTCCGTCAATTCTATCTGCTAAGGATCCCAAACTGTACAGCAGTACTCTAGCAGACGACAGAAAGTCGCAGTGTCGGTAGTCTATGCACTGGCTTTGTAGCGTCTTCCAAATGTTCTGTCAATAAAATACACTTTTGGATTCACCTTACCCATAACATTGTGTACGTAACAGTTGCAATTTAAGTTGTTCGTAATTGTAATCCCTAGGTATTTACCTGAACTGACAGCCTTTGGGTTTGTGTGATTTACCGTGTAACGGAAATTTAGCCGATTCCTTGTAGTATTCATGTCGATGACGTCACACTTTTCATTATTTAGAGTCAATAGTCACTTTTCTCACCGCACAGATATCTTGTCTACATTATTTTGCAATTTGTTTTGACCTTCTGATGACTTTACTGGGCGGTAAATGACAGCAGCATCTGCAAACAGTCCAAGAGAGCTGCTAAGATCGTCTCCTAAATCGTTTATGTACATTAAGAACACGAGAGGCCCTATAACCCTTTATTGGGGAACCACAGATTTCACTTCGGTTTTACGAGATTACTTCCAGTCAGTGACTACGAACTTTAACCTTTCTGATAGGAAATTACGAATCGAATGTCACAAACGATACGGTACTCCATAGGCAAACAACGTGATTAGAAGCGATGAGATGTGCATGAGATATTCGTGACCTATCTTGTAATCAGATACTATCAGATTATTTCTCTTTCCTACGACCATTATCTCGCGTTTACCGGCATTGAAACAAAGCTCTTGACAACTGCATCGTCAGAGATCAATCTTACTCGTCCAATACATGATGTCACAAATTATTCTTTACAGTCGTTAATACACATTTGTAAAGAAACGTCGTTTCCTCCGCACGAAGTTTCGAGCAATTACCACAGATGACAAAGTCGTAGTGAACCATCAGAATGACGTCTGTACAGGACTGTCGTTAGGAGGAACGTGGCACATTTGAATCATTAGTCTGCGGCAAAGGAAATCACGGGGAACATCCATAAATGTTTGTGTGCCGCGTACGGTAATGATGCAGTTGTTAGGAGCACCGTTGGGCGCTGGGTAAAGAGGTTTAAGTCGTCACAAAGTGCGGAAACTGAGCTCCATGATCGGCCACGTTAGAGACATCCCGTGGCGGCCAATGCATCCGACGCGGTGACAAAATTATTCGCGCGGGTCGACGCATCATAACTGGACAAAATTGGCTCTGTAGCCATTGACGGGCACTGGAAAGTACGTGTGTAATGACTGAGATTCTTGGAATTCGGAAAGTGCACTCAAGACGAGTTCCATTAGTGCTCACAGAAGACAAGAAGATGCGGAGAAAAGCCATTTCTTCTGAAGTGTTCGAGGAGTTTGAGGCCAGTGGAGAGGTCTTTCTGTGACAAATCCGTGCCTGGATGCATCGCTCTGAGCCGAAACCAAAAAGGCACCACCCACAGTCATCCAGAAAAGAAGGAATTCAAGGCAGCTCCCTCATGATGGCAGTCTTCTGAGGTAGTAGCCGTCTTACCAAAAAAATTAATTTAGAGGCGTGGGTGGAGATCCTGAAGAAACTCTAGAACCATTTCGAACATGTTCGGTCCGACAAGAATCCAGATGAAATCTTAAGGCAACATGACAACGCACGCCCACACACAAAACTCAGATTACATCGCTAAATTGGGCTGGTCATCATTGCTTCGTCCGCCACACAGCCCTCGGATCTCCGTATGTTTGGGCCACTTACCGGCTCTCTGCGTGGGACGCACATTTTGAAGACGATGAGAGCGTAAGTCATGCGGCGAAAACATGGCCACCAGCAGAGGAGAAGAGGTTTTACCAGCAGGGAATACAGGGGATAGACAAAATAATGTGGACACCTGTACTTACTTGGGAATGGTTTATTAATAACGGGTGGACCCCCATTTGCCCGTAATACAGATGCGATTCTATTTGGAATACTGGCTTATAATGATTGTATACTCTCAAGTGGAATGTTATGCCACTCTTCGATCAGAACCTCCTATAACTCGTGTAGTGACAAGGGAGGCGGAAATCTGCTCCGGAATCTGCGCTCCAATACCACCCACAAGGGTTCGATAATGTTCAAGTCCAGGGACTCTTCCGGCTGGGAAAGACGCTGCAGTTCAGTTGCATGCTCCTCATATCACGATTGTACTGTCCTGGCTGTGTGAATGGGTGCATTATCGTCCTAAAAAATGGCATCGTTGTTGGGGAACAACATCTGAATCACGGGGTGCACCTGATCGCCTAAAACAGGGGTCTCAAAACTACGGCCCGCGAGGTCCAACAAATCGGCCCGCGTTAGCTGGCCGGACATCCCTGGTATCCGGCCCGCCAAATATTTGAGGTGGTGCGTACACTGCCAACAATTGAGTTTCGAGGTCTATCGCGACCAATACACCGCGACATTGGCTCTGCTACTCACTACAAGATTACACAACTAAACTTATTGTTGCGCCGCTTGAAATAACAATGCGTTGACATACTCTGTTACGTCTTGCAGTAATAGTGTTGCTAACAATGATTTTGAGATTTCGTTAACTTTGCAGGACGCTTTCGTGAAGAATGTGCAGTTACATACCTTTTTGTCGGTGAAATTCGCCAGAATAAAGTACGCCAGAATTTCGGTCAGGTACGTCCACCAATCAAAATTATGTAATTAAATAAAAATCGTAGTTCGTTTCAGTGCTAGCTATTCCCACAACCTCAGGTTTTTGCGATTTCAATCTTTTCTTTAGCCTCACATTACGGTTATCGTGGAGTGCTAGGGTGCTTTAATCCCACTATGTAGATCTTGGCCCTTATGACTTCGTGGAGGAGTCAATGTGGCCCGCGGACTAAAAAGTTTGGAGATCTTCGCATAATCGTTGGCTGTAACACGGCCTTTGATAGTAATTATGGGATCAGCAGAAAACCGTGATGGCTGCCCACAACATCACACTTCCACTTCAGTGCTTAACCACTGGAATCAAGCAGTCAGGATTGTAGGCTTCTTTTGGCGTAAACCCGGCCCGATGTTGGAAATAACTAAAACTTTGACCAAACAGACCATATGACATGCTGCCAGTGATCAGTTGTCCAGGATTTATACTCCTGAGACTATGTTTTACGCTTCTTTGCGTTGGTTGTCATCACCAATAGTTTCGGTATAGCAGCTTGTACATTAATATTAACTTTGTGGAGTTCTCGGCGGACAGTGTCGATAGATACGGGGTCTCGAAGATGGCTATTGAGCTCTGCAGTTACTACAGCCGCCGTAGTTTTGTGTTGTTTTGACACAATTCATGTTAGTGTACGACGATCTCTGTCTTTTAGATTTGATTTGCGCTCACTATTACGTTTACACGGTGATGTTTTTCCATGTTTTGTGCAGGCTGTCATGGTTGAAATGGCTCCAAGCACTACGGGACTTAACATCTGAGGTCATCAGTCCCCTAGACTTAGAACTACTAAAAACTAACTAACCTAAGGACATCACATGCCCGAGGCAGGATTCGAACCTGCGACCGTAGAGGTCACGTGGTTCCAGACTGAAGCGCCTAGAACCGCTCGGCCACACTGGCCGGCAGGCTATCATGACTGTTGAAAAATTTGCTCTTCGAAGATTCAATAATTTTGCTGTCTTCGTTACTGATGCTCCAGCTAATCGGGCCCCCACAGTTCGCCCTCTTTGGAACTCTGTAAGGTCTCTCATTGGACGTCGACCTCGGCCTCTGAATGCAAATACGAAGTGCACACTACTCGTAACCAATCTGCACTGATGCCTAGTCCGTACTGAACACGCACAGTCCAGCGCGACACGTGCCTTACCTGCGTTGTTGAAGGTCAACCATCCCATTACGAGGTGCATTCAAGTTCTAAGGCCTCCGATTTTTTTTCTAATTAACTACTCACCCAAAATCGATGAAACTGGTGTTACTTCTCGACGTAATCGCCCTGCAGACATACACATTTTTCACAACGCTGACGCCATGATTCCATGGCAGCGGCGAATGCTTCTTTAGGAGTCTGTTTTGACCACTGGAAAATCGCTGAGGCAATAGCAGCACGGCTGGTGAATGTGCGGCCACGGAGAGTGTCTTTCATTGTTGGAAAAAGCCAAAAGTCACTAGGAGCCAGGTCAGGTGAGTAGGGAACATGAGGAATCACTTCAAAGTTGTTATCACGAAGAAACTGTTGCGTAACGTTAGCTCGATGTGCGGGTGCGATGTCTTGGTGAAACAGCACATGCGCAGCCCTTCCCGGACGTTTTTGTTGCAGTGCAGGAAGGAATTTGTTCTTCAAAACATTTTCGTAGGATGCACCTGTTACCGTAGTGCCCTTTGGAACGCAATGGGTAAGGATTACGCCCTCGCTGTCCCAGAACATGGACACCATCATTTTTTCAGCACTGGCGGTTACCCGAATTTTTTTTGGTGGCGGTGAATATGTGTGCTTCCATTGAGCTGACTTGCGCTTTGTTTCTGGACTGAAAAATGGCATCCACGTCTCATCTATTGTCACAACCGACGAAAAGAAAGTCCCATTCATGCTGTCGTTGCGCGTCAACATTGCTCGGCAACATGCCACACGGGCAGCCATGTGGTCGTCCGTCAGCATTCGTGGCACCCACCTGGATGACACTTTTCTTATTTTCAGGTCGTCATGCAGGATTGTGTGCACAGAACCCACAGAAATGCAAACTCTGGAGGCGATCTGTTCAACAGTCATTCGGCGATCCCCCAAAACAATTCTCTCCACTTTCTCGATCATGTCGTCAGACCGGCTCGTGCGAGCCCGAGGTTGTTTCGGTTTGTTGTCACACGATGTTCTGCCTTCATTAAACTTTCGCACCCACGAACGCACTTTCGACACATCGATAACTGCATCACCACATGTCTCCTTCAACTGTCGATGAATTTCAATTGGTTTCACACCACGCAAATTCAGAAAACGAATGATTGCACGCTGTTCAAGTAAGGAAAACGTCGCCATTTCAAGTATTTAAAACAGTTCTCATTCTCGCCACTGGCTGTAAAATTCCATCTGCCGTACGGTGCTACCATCTCTGGGACGTATTGACAATGAACGCGGCCTCATTTTAAAACAATGCGCATGTTTCTATCTCTTTCCAGTCCGGAGAAAAAAAAATCGGAGGCCTTAGAACTTGAATGCACCTTGTACTACCACTGTTTACATTATTTTGCGTATCCCCTGTACATGCTCGAGCAAAGTGCTGTCGCAAGGCCGTAGGACGCGATGGTGACCCTGTCGAAAAATAGCACATGTAAAAGAAACGTCGATTGATGTTGCCAGAGAATTTTAAACCTTAAGAATTAATTCGGAGAAAAATTTATGGGCTATTTTTTACTGACCGGCTGTCGTGTGGATTTCGGTAGGCTGTGTATTCGCCGGCACACACCGCATTGCGGCTCGCGCGATACAGATATAACGGGCTCAGCACGCGACGCGCACGGCCGAGGCGGGCGTTTCGCGAGTGTTCCGCGCTTCAGACGATATGCACTCGAGGTCAAGGAGGTTTCGGGTACGCGGCGTGTTTGGACGTCACTGTGACGTAGCGCATCGCCGTCTGCCTACTCGCGACCGCGCGATAGTTGCTGCGAGGTGACTGTGCGCCGAGTGTATTGTGTTTGCTGATGAGGTGCAGGGAGCGAGGTTGACCGACAACAGCAGCCTCTGACGGAAGACATGGGAGCAACAGGCTCGCCGGGATGAACGAAGAGGTAGGCAAGTCTGCTGCGTCCCTGTGCCATCGGGTTGATTCCGCTTTGCTTTGTTCTCTAGCGTTACAGTATCACGAGCAACGTAGCGTGTAGATAATCGCCCTTTTGTTTCATTACTATTGAGTAATTTTTTAAAGTACTGAGCCAAGATAAAGGCAAGACATACTACATAAGAATTTTACGAAAAACAAAGAATCTTAATTAAAACGGCGAGCAGTTTATGTAAACCGAAGTGCGGGACACTGTTTAAACTGCCGTGCTATGCGGGGCATTGGCTCATAGTCGTGCTCCAGTTTAGTTTCTTAGTCGCCCCCACCCCCCACCCCTCGCTCCCGGCCCATACTATTTATTCACCTAATTGAGTGAAATTTTCGTTTCCTTCATTGTTTTTGTGTTTTGATGGGTTCAACCTACCGATGCCGGATGTTGGCTTTGAGCTGTGACGCGATAGTGTCGAGTAGTCGTGTGACGTCATTCGTTCGCGCACAGCTGTAGAACGTAACATGGCTTCTTCATAGTGGACACCTCGGCAGTGGATTTATCAGGAAAAAAAAGAAAAAAAACTCTACCGACTACACTTACCAATGAAAAAAACTGATCTCCGAAACAGAAGCTTTTTCGGTAAGTTTAGTAGCAATTTTATTTGTAGTTTCCACACTGACAAGTAGGATGTCCATGCTGACTATACGTAAGTGGAATTTTTACAATGTCAAAGATTCCCATTACGCACCCCCAAAATTTTTAGCGGTTTTTTTTTTTTTCGGCCGGAGTGGCCGAGCGGTTCTAGGCGTTCCAGTCTGGAACCGCGCGACCGCTACGGTCGCAGGTTCGAATCCTACCTCGGCCATGGATGTGTGTGATGTCCTTAGGTTAGTTAGGCTTACGTAGTTCTAAGTTGTAGGGGACGACCACAGCAGTTAAGTCTCATAGTGCTCAGAACCATTTGTAGTGTTTTTGAACTCGATGTATGACACCCATGGACCACGTAAATAGCTACTTTATTTTCTCATTAAGTTTTCATCCAAGCAGAGTGCTCTTATTTCCGAACTTCTGACGAGTTTGCTCTCTGTCTCTCTCTCTCTCTCTCTCTCTCTCTGTCTCTCTCTCTCTCTTTCTGGAGACAGAAATCTAAAACCATGTTTCGACACGTACATCTCTTCAGAAATTCACGTTCTTCAATCTTCGTATCTTTCAGATCATCTTGACTCATTGTAGCCACTTGTGCAAGGCAGATTTTTTTTTTTTTTTACGCTTTGCGTGCTCAGTAATTCTCTTGCATACCCTGCTTTCCTTCATCCGAACCACATGGTCGTAAAAACTCTGTCTACGTTTTCTCAACATTATCTTGATTAATTTTCTTGTACAGATCTTCATTACTCCTGTTCCTACATTAACACTTGTGTTTCATTGGCCTCAATATTTTTCTTGGGATTCTCCTGTTTCTTTTCCATGTTTTTTACTTTTCTGTGGTTTGACTTTTTTATTTCTCTTAGTCAAATATAGGCATTCGGCTGCGTCTAAATATTCAGGTTTTATTACTGTAACACTTTACTACAGGTGAAGTAGATCCCATATTGTACCCATCCTCAATCAACTAATAGGCCACGTTCATGTTCCTTGCCGTGTGAGTGTATTAGCCTTCACCGTCGTGGCCGTTCGACTACACCAAGCTATTTAAGTTTATTGACCATTTTAATTTTTCTGTATTCTATGTTAGTGAGATTTGGAGCGTCTTCTATATTTTTCTTAAATTCTGTATAAAGATATTTTAAAGACGTATTTTATCTGCAGTTACCTTCAAAATATTGATTTTTACGGTTCGATACTTCAGTCGGTAAGAACGGAACCCTTATAGGATCACTCTCGTGTCCGTCTACATGTGTGTATTTGTGCGTCCGTCCGACTGCTAACAACCCTTTTCCTCAGGAGTTGGTGGACGTATCAAGTTGAAATGTATCTTAGATACTAAGCTCTATGGTCCCTTGGCGATTTAAAAAAATTAAGCTTCTACTTCAGTGCAGTGAAAAGGTACGGCCACTTTCGAGACTCACGCACACACTCATCGGAATTTATAGGTACTTCCCGTTGAGCCACAATCAGGAAATGTGGCAAGAAACAAGGTTTCACTGTGCATTTAAGGTAAAAAATCAGGAAATTGTTAATTTGTAATTATCTCACACGAAAAACATTTTGTCATTTGTTATCCGACTGTCTGTCCATCTCTTAAGAACCCTTTTTCTCAGGCATTGGTGGAAGTATCAAGTTGAAATCGAGAAGCATTTTAAAAAATCTCAACACCTACAAAATACGCAAAAATGAGTTTTTTTTTACCTATTCCTGTACTCCTAAATGATCCGCATCCATTGCAGTACACATACTTTGTGAAATCTTATTATTTACTTCTTTAATTTTGCACACGAAACTGTGAAATTTCACTGAACTCGACATGCACAAAAACGAATTCCACAAATTTGAGGATATACTGCTTGTTGTATGCATTCATTTTTGCTTTTCGCCAAAGTAGTTCACTACTGTACTTGCTAGTCAGGGGCGCAGTTACAGGCCCGTCACAGGGTATATGATGCCATTAAAAAGGAACTGAAACCATAACCCTGCCATCACTCTATCAAGATGTTCTGAGCAACCATGGTACTTGTATATTTCTGGTCAAGGGCTCGTGTGTGTACAATTTCAAGACCAATAAAATACAAACTACCATTAAAAAGGTCTGAAGTCAGAGCTCTTAGTTATATACAACAACCTAGCTAGTGCCATCTGCAAAGTCAAAACAATATAATTTGCGCCCCAAGTTTTTCGTTTTAAACCTTACAAGTATTTTCATAGCTGTTGTTGTTGTTGTTGTTGTGGTCTTCAGTCCTGAGACTGGTTTGATGCAGCTCTCCATGCTACTCTATCCTGTGCAAGCTTCTTCATCTCCCAGTACCTACTGCAACCTACATCCTTCTGAATCTGCTTAGTGTATTCATCTCTTGGTCTCCCCCTATGATTTTTACCCTCCACGCTGCCCTCCAATACTAAATTGGTGATCCCTTGATGCCTCAGAACATGTCCTACCAACCGATCCCTTCTTCTGGTCAAGTTGTGCCACAAACTTCTCTTCTCCCCAATCCTATTCAATACTTCCTCATTAGTTATGTGATCTACCCATCTAATCTTCAGCATTCTTCTGTAGCACCACATTTCAAAAGCTTCTATTCTCTTCTTGTCCAAACTACACTCCTGGAAATGGAAAAAAGAACACATTGACACCGGTGTGTCAGACCCACCATACTTGCTCCGGACACTGCGAGAGGGCTGTACAACCAATGATCACACGCACGGCACAGCGGACACACCAGGAACCGCGGTGTTGGCCGTCGAATGGCGCTAGCTGCGCAGCATTTGTGCACCGCCGCCGTCAGTGTCAGCCAGTTTGCCGTGGCATACGGAGCTCCATCGCAGTCTTTAACACTGGTAGCATGCCGCGACAGCGTGGACGTGAACCGTATGTGCAGTTGACGGACTTTGAGCGAGGGCGTATAGTGGGCATGCGGGAGGCCGGGTGGACGTACCGCCGAATTGCTCAACACGTGGGGCGTGAGGTCTCCACAGTACATCGATGTTGTCGCCAGTGGTCGGCGGAAGGTGCACGTGCCCGTCGACCTGGGACCGGACCGCAGCGACGCACGGATGCACGCCAAGACCGTAGGATCCTACGCAGTGCCGTAGGGGACCGCACCGCCACTTCCCAGCAAATTAGGTACACTGTTGCTCCTGGGGTATCGGCGAGGACCATTCGCAACCGTCTCCATGAAGCTGGTCTACGGTCCCGCACACCGTTAGGCCGTCTTCCGCTCACGCCCCAACATCGTGCAGCCCGCCTCCAGTGGTGTCGCGACAGGCGTGAGTGGAGGGACGAATGGAGACGTGTCGTCTTCAGCGATGAGAGTCGCTTCTGCCTTGGTGCCAATGATGGTCGTATGCGTGTTTGGCGCCGTGCAGGTGAGCGCCACAATCAGGACTGCATACGACCGAGGTACACAGGGCCAACACCCGGCATCATGGTGTGGGGAGCGATCTCCTACACTGGCCGTACACCACTGGTGATCGTCGAGGGGACACTGAATAGTGCACGGTACATCCAAACCGTCATCGAACCCATCGTTCTACCATTCCTAGACCGGCAAGGGAACTTGCTGATCCAACAGGACAATGCACATCCGCATGTATCCCGTGCTACCCAACGTGCTCTAGAAGGTGTAAGTCAACCACCCTGGCCAGCAAGATCTCCGGATCTGTCCCCCATTGAGCATGTTTGGGACTGGATGAAGCGTCGTCTCACGCGGTCTGCACGTCCAGCACGAACGCTGGTCCAACTGAGGCGCCAGGTGGAAATGGCATGGCAAGCCGTTCCACAGGACTACATCCAGCATCTCTACGATCGTCTCCATGGGAGAATAGCAGCCTGCATTGCTGCGAAAGGTGGATATACACTGTACTAGTGCCGACATTGTGCATGCTCTGTTGCCTGTGTCTATGTGCCTGTGGTTCTGTCAGTGTGATCATGTGATGTATCTGACCCCAGGAATGTGTCAATAAAGTTTCCCCTTCCTGGGACAATGAATTCACGGTGTTCTTATTTCAATTTCCAGGAGTGTATTTACCGTCCATGTTTCACTTCCATACATGGCTACACTCCATACAAATACTTTCAGAAACGACTTCCTGACACTTAAATCTATACTCGATGTTAACAAATTTCTCTTCTTCAGAAACGCTTTCCTTGCCATTGCCAGTCTACATTTTATATCCTCTCTACTTCGTCCATCATCAGTTATTTTGCTCCCCAAATAGCAAAACTCCTTTACTACTTTAAGTGTCTCATTTCCTAATCTAATACCCTCACCATCACCCGACGTAACTCTACTACATTCCATTATCCTCGTTTTGCTTTTGTTGATGTTCATCTTATATCCTCCCTTCAAGACACCATCCATCCCGTTCAACTGCCCTTCCAAGTCCTTTGCTGTCTCTGCCAGAATTACAATGTCATCGGCGAACCTCAAAGTTTTTATTTCTTCTCCATGGATTTTAATACCTACTCCAAATTTTTCTTTGTTTCCTTTACTGCTTGCTCAATATAGAGATTGAATAACATCGGGGAGAGGCTACAACCCTGTCATACTCCCTTCCCAATCACTGCTTCCCTTTCATGTCCCTCAACTCTTATAACCGCCATCTGGTTTCTGTACTAGTTGTAAATAGCCTTTCGCTCCCTGTATTTTACCCCTGCCACCTTTAGAATTTGAAAGAGAGTATTCCAGTCCACATTGTCAAAAGCTTTCTCTAAGTCTACAAATGCTAGAAACGTAGGTTTGCCTTTCCTTAATCTTTCTTCTAAGATAAGTCGTAAGGTCAGTATTGCCTCACGTGTTCCAGTATTTCTACGGAATCCAAACTGATCTTCCCCGAGGTCGGCTTCTACTAGTTTTTCCATTCGTCTGTAAAGAATTCGTGTTAGTACTTTGCAGCTGTGGCTTATTAAACTGATTGGTCGGTAATTTTCACATCTGTCAACACCTGCTTTCTTTGGGATTGGAATTATTATGTTCTCAAGATTTTAAACATGGCTGCAGCAGCAACTGTTAAAATTCTTCACAATAATTTTTCTTGAAGTCTGAGGGTATTTCGCCTGTTTCATACATCTTGCTCAGCAGATGGTAGAGTTTTGTCAGGACTGGCTCTGCCAAGGCCGTCAGTAGTTCCAATGGAATGTTGTCTACTCCGGGGGCCTTGTTTCGACTCAGGTCCTTCAGTGCTCTGTCAAACTCTTCACGTAGTATCGTATCTCCCATTTCATCTTCATCTACATCCTCTTCCATTTCCATAATATTGTCCTCAAGTGCATCGCCCTTGTATAGACACTCTATATACTCCTTCCACCTTTCTGCTTTCCCTTCTTTGCTTAGAACTGGGTTTCCATCTGAGCTCTTGATGTTCATACATGTGGTTCTCTTATCTCCAAAGGTCTCTTTAATTTTCCTGTAGGCAGTATCTATCTTACCCCTAGTGAGATAAGCCTCTACATCGTTACATTTGTCCTCTAGCCATCCCTGCTTAGCCATTTTGCACTTCCTGTCGATCTCATTTTTGAGACGTTTGTATTCCTTTTTGCCTGCTTCATTTACTGCATTTTTATATTTTCTCCTTTCATCAATTAAATTCAATATTTCTTCTGTTACCCAAGGATTTCTACTAACCCTCTCCTTTTTACCTACTTGATCGTCTGCTGCCTTCACTACTTCATCCCTCAGAGCTACCCATTCTTCTTCTACTGTATTTCTTTCCCCCATTCCTATCAATTGTTCCCTTATGCTCTCCCTGAAACTCTGCACAACCTCTGGTTCTTTCAGTTTATCCAGGTCCCATCTCCTTAAATTCCCACCTTTTTGCAGTTTCTTCAGTTTTAATCTACAGGTCATAACCAATAGATTGTGGTTAGAGTCCACATCTGCCCCTGGAAACGTCTTACAATTTAAAACCTGGTTCCTAAATCTCTGTCTTACCATTATATAATCTATCTGATACCTTTTAGTATCTCCAGGGTTCTTCCATGTATACAACCTTCTATCATGATTCTTAAACCAAGTGTTAGCTATGATTAAGTTGTGCTCTGTGCAAAATTATACCAGGCGGCTTCCTCTTTCATTTCTTAGCCCCAATCCATATTCACGTACTACGTTTCCTTCTCTCCCTTTTCCTACTCTTGAATTCCAGTCACCCATGACTATTAAATTTTCGTCTCCCTTCACTATCTGAATAATTTCTTTTATTTCATCATACATTTCTTCAATTTCTTCGTCATCTGCAGAGCTAGTTGGCATATAAACTTGTACTACTGTAGTAGGTGTGGGCTTCGTATCTATCTTGGCCACAACAATGCGTTCACTATGCTGTTTGTAGTAGCTTACCCGCATTCCTATTTTCCTATTCATTATTAAACCTACTCCTGCATTACCCCTATTTGATTTGGTGTTTATAACCCTGTAGTCACCTGACCAGAAGTCTTGTTCCTCCTGCCACCGAACTTCACTAATTCCCACTATATCTAACTTTAACCTATCCATTTCCCTTTTTAAATTTTCTAACCTACCTGCCCGATTAAGGGATCTGACATTCCACGCTCCGATCCGTAGAACGCCAGTTTTGTTTCTCCTGATAACGACATCCTCTTGAGTAGTCCCCGCCCGGAGATCCGAATGGGGGACTATTTCCCCTTGCTTTCATAGCTATTAAAAATAAATCATAAATTTTCTGACTCCCTGTGTGGGGTCAGGAGTCTGTGTGGGACTAGGAGAAAATATTTTATACTTTTTAGCTGGATTTAAAAACGTGGTATATTAAAAATTCATTTTTATTTAAATAATTATTTGTTTTGCTTCTGTAGACCTACACTTCGCATTTCTCCGTTAAGATTTGATTCATTTGGTGACGTGCCTCCTGTAGCTCGAACTTATTTCTGCCCATTAAATTTAATTAGGTATTAGGAAAAATATACGTGCATAGAGTCTAAAATTGTTAGGCAGTCCTCGATTTCATTCTTTTACAAGCAGAATACCTTTGCACATTTTTTCCAACTAAGGAAACCACATCTTGTAAATCCGCTGTCATTTTCATACGCTT
This sequence comes from Schistocerca serialis cubense, assembly GCF_023864345.2. Classification (NCBI taxonomy): domain Eukaryota; kingdom Metazoa; phylum Arthropoda; class Insecta; order Orthoptera; family Acrididae; genus Schistocerca; species Schistocerca serialis. Next base: position 237,984,348 of record NC_064647.1, on the reverse strand, counting down.
GATACCTTGCTCTGCGTAACCGTCTTTCTGTTAAGTTGCGTTCACACCACAGTCAACACGGATTTAGAAAACGTCGTTCTTGCAAAACACAACTACCTCTTTACTCACACGAAGTGTTGAGTGCTACTGACAAGGGATTTCTAATTGATTCCGTATTTCTGGATTTTCGGAAGGCTTCTGACACCGTACTACACAAGCGACTTGTAGTGAAATTGCGTGTTTATGGAATATCGTCTCAGTTATGTGACTGGATTCGTGATGTCCTGGCAGAGTGGTCACAGTTCGTAGTAATTGACGGAAAGTCACCGAGTAAAACAGAAGTGATTTCTGGCGTTCCCCAAGGTAGTGTTATAGGTCCATTGCTGTTCCTTATCTATATAAACGATTTGGGAGACAATCTGAGCAGCCGTCTTAGCTTGTTTGCAGATGGCGCTCTCGTTTGTCGACTAGTAAAGCCATCATAAGATCAAAACAAGCTGCAAAACGATTTAGAAAAGATATCTATATGGTGCGAAAATTGGCAATTGGCTCTAAATAACTAAAAGTGTGAGGTCATCCACATGAGTGCTAAAAGGAATCTGTGGAACTTCGGTTACACGATAAATCAGTCTAATCCAAAGGCGGTAAATTCAACTAAATACCTACGTATTGCAATTACGAACAACTTAAATTGGAAGGAACACACAGAAAATGTTGTGGGGAAGGCTAGCCGAAGACTGCCTTTTATTGGCAGGACACTTAGAAAATGTAATAGACCTACTAAGGAGACTGACTACACTACGCTTGTCCGTCCTCTCTTAGAATACTGCTGCGTGGTTTGGGATCGTTACCAGATGGGATTGACGGAGTACATCGATAAAGTTCAAAGAAGGGCAGCACGTTTTGTATTATCGCGAAATAGGGGAGAGAGTGTCACTAAATTGATACACGTTTTGGCGTGGGCATCATTAAAACACTGGCGTTTTTCGTTCCGGCGGAATCTTCTCACAACCTCACGAAATTACAGTCACAAACTTTCTGCGCCAAATGCGAAAATATTTTGTTCACGCCGACCTACATAGAGAGAAACGAGTGCCACAACAAAATAAGGAAAATCGGAACTCACACGGAAAGATATAGGTGTTCGTTTTTTCCGCGCTCTATACGAGATTGGAATAATAGATAATGGTGAAGGTGGTTCGATGAACCCCCTGCCAAGCACTTAAATGTGATTTGCAGAGTATCCATGTAGATACAGATGTTCCCGTTTCGTGGCGGTAATGTAGTGTACTGCATAACCTCATTTGTCAGTCGCAAAGTGGCCCGTAGAAATTAATAATGTTTATTGCGTTTTCATCTCACTTAAAATTTGCGTTCAGTAACTAGTCGCTCTAGCCAGCAACACGTGCCCATATACGCTTGCTGAACCGATGGTGCCGGCCGCTGTGGTTGAGCGGTTCTAGGCGCTTCAGTCCGGAACCACGCGGCTGCTACGGTCGCAGGTTCGAATCCCGCCTCGGGCATGGATGTGTCTGCTGTCCTTAGGTTGGTTGGGGGACTGATGACCTCAGAAGTTGAGTCCCATAGTGCTCAGAACCGTTTGAACCATTTGAACCAAAGCACTGTGAGTCTTTATCGCCCTTAAAACCTTGGCTTGTTGTTGTTGTTGTTGTTGTGGTCTTCAGTCCTGAGACTGGTTTGATGCAGCTCTCCATGCTACTCTATCCTGTGCAAGCTTCTTCATCTCCCAGTACCTACTGCAACCTACATCCTTCTGAATCTGCTTAGTGTATTCATCTCTTGGTCTCCCTCTACGATTTTTACCCTCCACGGTGCCCTCCAATGCTAAATTTGTGATCCCTTGATGCCTCAGAACATGTCCTACCAACCGATCCCTTCTTCTAGTCAAGTTGTGCCACAAACTTCTCTTCTCCCCAATCCTACTCAATGCCTCCTCATTAGTTACGTGATCTACCCACCTTATCTTCAGCATTCTTCTGTAGCACCACATTTCGAAAGCTTCTATTCTCTTCTTGTCCAAACTAGTTATCGTCAATGTTTCACTTCCATACATGGCTACACTCCATACAAATACTTTCAGAAACGACTTCCTGACACTTAAATCTATACTCGATGTTAACAAATTTCTCTTCTCGAGAAACGCTTTCCTTGCCATTGCCAGTCTACATTTTATATCCTCTCTACTTCGACCATCATCAGTTATTTTGCTCCCTAAATAGCAAAACTCCTTTACTACTTTAAGTGTCTCATTTCCTAATCTAATTCCCTCAGCATCACCCGACTTAATTTGACTACATTCCATTATCCTCGTTTTACTTTTGTTGATGTTCATCTTATATCCTCCTTTCAAGACACTGTCCATTCCGTTCAACTGCTCTTCCAAGTCCTTTGCTGTCTCTGACAGAATTACAATGTCATCGGCGAACCTCAAAGTTTTTACTTCTTCTCCATGAATTTTAATACCTACTCCGAATTTTTCTTTTGTTTCCTTTACTGCGTGCTCAATATACAGATTGAATAACATCGGGGAGAGGCTACAACCCTGTGTCACTCCTTTCCCAACCACTGCTTCCCTTTCATGCCCCTCGACTCTTATAACTGCCATCTGGTTTCTGTACAAATTGTAAATAGCCTTTCGCTCCCTGTATTTTACCCCTGCCACCTTCAGAATTTGAAAGAGAGTATTCCAGTTAACATTGTCAAAAGCTTTCTGTAAATCTTGGCTTATAAAAACCTATTTAAGGCGTATTGAAAGATGCTTTTGAATTTTACCGGGCCTGCTTAAATGGAAACATGCCGCTTTCGTTTAAGAACTCTTGGCTATTTATTTTGCTGCTTTATAACTTTCGAAATGTAGACTGTAGAACGATCTGTAACGTAACACAGGTTACAATTGAGTTGGAAGGTGACGACTTTGCTGTTAGTTTGTGAAATCAACGAATGTATTACGACAACGAGCTACACTAAAGCGCCAAAGAAACTGGTATTGGCATGTCTTTTCAAATGCAGAGATATGTAAACAGACAGAACCCGGCGCTACGGTCGGCAACGCCTGCACAAGACAACAAGTGTCTGGCGCAGTTTTTAGATCGGTTTCTGCTGCTTCAAATGCAGGTTATCAAGATTCAAGTGAGTTTGAACGTGGTGTTATAGTCGACGCACGAGCGATGGGACACAAGATTTCCGAGGTAGCGACGAAGTGGGGATTTTCCCGTACGATCATTTCACGAGTGTACCGTGAATATCAGAAATGCGATAAAAAAATCAGATATGCGGCCGGATAAAGATCCTGCAAGAACAGGACCAACGACGACAGAAGAGAATCGTTCAACGTGACGGAAGTGCAACCCTTAAGCAAATTGCTACAGTTTTCAGTACTGGGCCACAACAAGTGTCAGCCTGCGAACCATTCAACGAAACATCATCGATATGGGCTTTCGGAGCCGAAAATCCACCCGTGAACCCTTGATGACTGCACGACACAAAGCTTTACGCTTCGCTTGGGCCCGTCAACACTGACGTTGAACTGTTGATGACTGGAAACATGTTGCCTGGTCGGAGGAGTCTCGTTTCAAATTGTATCGAGCGGATGGACGTGTTCGGGTATGAAGACAACCTCATGAATCAATGGACCCTGATTGTCAGCTGGATTCATGGTGTCAATTCCCTCCAGCACTACTTCAGACATTAGTGGAGTCCACGCCACGTCGTGTTGCGGCACTTCTGCCTGCTCGCGGGAGCCCTACACGATATTAGACAGTTGTACCAGTTTCTTTGGCTCTTCAGTGTATATTCTGAAATATAGGTTGTGGTGACAAGCTCATCTGCAACGCAACCCAAGATCTAGGTTAACAGTTATCTCTCTCTCTCTTTCTCTTTCTCTCACTTTTCTGACAGTTTTGGCAACGGACGTTCGAGTGCTTCGGATAAATGAAAATTTATATCCACCAAGGGACTAGACTGGAGTACAGTGGTGTAGAAACCTAGGACGCAAGTAACTTTAGCGTACTGTGTCACTGCCAAGTAACACAGCGGAGGCAAGGGAGAGGTTGCCGTTTGGTGGCCGGTATCCTCTTCCTACAACACAACTGCACACATGTATTAACAGGGTTCCTTATTCATAAGAACAAGAGGCAACTTTAAGTTGTTGTGGTACAAGCTTATCCGTAGTAGTCCACGTTAGCCTCCTAGCTGGGTGAAATACGAGTCCCATTACAAACACTACACTCTCGTAGCTGGTGACATGAACCAACAGACGCCAACCAGAATGGTAACTGAGCTGACTGTGACTGACTGGGGCCTCTGGTCCGCGGCGGCGATTTAAATACTAGAGGGCGTTGGCGGCTCGTTGCTTGTGAGTCTGTCTTTGGCCTCTCTTCTAATAGGCGCGCTCGATTCGGTGCCTATTATCGATCTTCTCGTAACCTCTTTGCCAACTGGTGTGGTGGCGACAGCTTACGCCAACGAACTACGCTGCTCTATTAGGTCGCGGACTGTCGTCTTTAAAAATGAACTTAGTGGCCGTTGCATCTCCGAAAAGATGAATGTGGGAAAGGAGTACATTTACCGGTGAGTGAGTGTGCTGTGTTCAAAGGTTTGGAGTTCATTACTCCTTTGCAACATTATGCCTATCCGCACCATAACACCTGGACCGCCAAAATGATCATGTTCGACAGTGTTGCATTACCTCTTCCCACTTCTCGCCATATCTCACTACTCAAGTTGCGACCGCACACTTTGGCGGCCCACTCTGTGTCCTCGTGGTGCCATGGCAGACGGTGCTGCCCGTGTGAGGTATTGATGGTTGGTTGGTTGGTTTGGGGAAGGAGACCAGACAGCGTGGTCGTCGGTCTCATCGGATTAGGGAAGGATTGGGAAGGAAGTCGGCCGTGCCCTTTCAGAGGAACCATCCTGGCATTTGCCTGGAGTGATTTAGGGAAATCACGGAAAACCTAAATCAGGTTGGCCGGACGCGGGATTGAACCGTCGTCCTCCCGAATGCGAGTCCAGTGTCTAACCACTGCGCCACCCCGCTCGGTGGTATTGATGGAATACAGTGCTCTGGTTGTAGGGCGAAGGCACCACCCCCGTGCGGTCACTGTGCCACTGTGGAACGTGAAATTGTGTGCTTGGCAGTCCTCTACGGCTCCAGTACACAGCTTCTGCTGTCCGCTTGAGCCGGCTTGAGGAGACGCCGCGAGAATCTGGCCCAGTCTGCCAGCGGAATCAGCCGAAATCTCAGCTGTTCTGTAGTAGTTTCTCTGTACCCTGATCATTTATTACGATTATGCTCAGTATGACGGAATCTTTTCGACTAGCTGTTAGAAGTTAGCCGCGCGGAATTAGCCGAGCGGTCTAGGACGCTGCAGTCATGGACTGTGCGGCGGAGGTTCGAGTCCTCCCTAGGGCATGGGTGTGTGTGTTTGTCCTTAGGATAATTCAGGTTAAGTAGTGTGTAAGCTTAGGGACTGATGACCTTACCAGTTAAGTCCCGTAAGATTTCACACACATTTGAACTTTTTTTGAGTTAAAAGTTAACCAAAGTTTCTGTGCTAGTCAGATCACGGTTGTTTCTAATCATTTCTGCTTACTGTCGAAGCACCCACCTATTACTCGGCACCCACTTGTGGAGTATCCAACACGTTGTCTGCGTTTGACTTTTTTGCGGCGGTTCGTCGGTCTAGCTACATAGCGTTACCTCAGCGTGACCGGTTAAGTAGCGCAGCGGTGCTCGCTCTTCTGTCTGTCAAGTTCCGCCGTGTTGACATAGCGGTTGGGACACCAGCCCACCTCTACCTTACTCTGCCCTGAGCTCGCTTGCTACAACTCTAACAAAACCTAAGCGGTGTGGCCGTCTTTAACAGTACATGATAGAGGGCCACACTGCTTAGGTCGCAGTAATTACCTGTATGAACTATATTTTATGAGCTATAAGATTTTAGCTTGTTTTATAAGTTCTATAGATGGTAATAATGACTTAATAGTAACAACCACGTTACTTTCTTAAGCGGCAGAAATGCAACTTACGTGATTGGCTACCCATGACGTTGTGCCGGTGACGGTGGGCGGGGCTTCAAGTATTTAATTAGCGGCTGGCGTCCTTCACCCTGAAGTACACCACCAGACACAAGCAAGAGGGTTGCCATGCGCCACCGCCTCCGGCAGGCAATTATGGTATATCAGGGTTATTTACTGTTTTATCAATATACGATTTCGTCCTTTATATGTTTATAAGGATTCCTGTTTATTGTAGGTCTGAAGATGATCTTATAATAAGATCGAAACCGGTCACCACAATAAAAAAATTTATGCGATCAAGACTGCTTCCAGTTTATTTATATATGTATTCAAATGCATTTCTGTGAAAATAAAGACAATGTAATAGAAGGTACAAAGTTGTTTTGGGTATAAACTATTTCGTCAACACATTTTTGTGTAACGAAAAGAAGTGTTTATAAATAGCGTAATGTATTTCTTGCTCCATCAAATGGAATGTAATCAAAAGAAAATGTTAATTTAGTAATGGGACTATGCAATCTGAAACAGGCTACACTTTGATATATGAGACAAAGAAGTAGCTGATTTGCCGTGTGCACCGAACTGTATCCTACATCATCACCATTACCGATAAATTAAAAATTTTACGTTCTTATGTAGCATAGAACAGATTCGTTACGCATTCCACGTAAGTGTATCAGATACAAAGACATACTTCTGTCAGATATTTTCATGTCCTTTCGTTTTTATTACGTATTATTATTAGTCTTGTGCTACTCCGTTAACCACGTCTATATACCTTCTCTCTCTCTCTCTCTCTCTCTCTCTCTCTCTCTCTGTGTGTGTGTGTGTGTGTGTGTGTGTGTGTGTGTGTGTGTGTGTGTGTGTGTGTGTGTGTGTGTGTGAGGGCGGGGGGGGGGGGCGGGGCGATAAAGAAAGCCGACAGTACGTGATATACTGGGATGACTAAGCATGCAAGTAGATACACGCTGTTGTAATCAGCGAAATGATTACAGAAAAAATGTGTGTGATATGAAAAGGAATCTTTACTCGGCAACGGTATCTGAAGTGAGCTTATCTTTGACATCTTTACGCACAGATAAACGTCATAAATTCCACTTTAATACAAGTGCCGTTAACGTGTTACGTCAAAACATTAGCAAATCATTGATACCTCTCCTAGATAAAAAAAGACAAAATCCATTTTTCCACCCGAAGTCGGCAAATAAAATTCCTCTGAATATCGTACCTTTGCATGTATTACCAAACAAATATGACAGTAATTTTGATGATAACTGCTAACGAGTGCAACTGGATGAGAACCTGCACCGTTGTCTATCCTGCGCAGGTCTCTTCGTATCTCCACAACTACGTCAGCCTACATCGATGTGAAAGTGGCAGCTGTAGTCAAGCCTTGGGCTGCCTCTGCCGTACATCCCCCCCTCTCCACTAAACTTTACCATTACCAAACTGACAGTGCCCTGATGCCTTAGCAAGTGTCCTTTCAACTGATCCTTTCTCTAAATGTTACTTACGTTGTGCCATACATTTCTTTTCTCTTCAGTTCGATTTAGTAACTCAACATCAGTTTTGCAGTCTACCTATCTGCCCGTCAGGATTTTTCTGTAGCGCACATTTGAACAGCTTCTATTCTCATGTTGCCTGAAGTGTTTATTGTCCACGTCTTCCTACTGTACAAGACAAATATCTTCGGAAAAAGACTTCATAACACGTAACACTTAAATATCTATTAGACCTGAACAAATTCCTCTTTTTCAGAAATGATTTTCTTGCAGTTGCTTCGTGGCCCATTGCCAACGGCCTTACCACGTTGGAAACAGCGGTCCTTGTCCGATCACCGAAACACGTCTACATCTACATGATTACTCTGCAATTCACATTTAAGTGCTTGGCAGAGGGTTCATCGAACCACAATCATACTATCTCTCTAGCATTCCACTCCCGAACAGCGCGCGGGAAAAACGAACACCTAAACCTTTCTGTTCGAGCTCTGATTTCTCTTATTTTATTTTGATGATCATTCCTACCTATTGAGGTTGGGCTCAACAAAATATTTTCGCATTCGGAAGAGAAAGTTGGTGACTGAAATTTCGTAAATAGATCTCGCCGCGACGAAAAACGTCTTTCCTTTAATGACTTCCATCCCAACTCGTGTATGATATCTGCCACACTCTCTCCCCTATTACGTGATTATACAAAGCGAGCTGCCCTTTTTTTTTTGCACCCATTCCATGTCCTCCGTCAATCCCACCTGGTAAGGATCCCACACCGCGCAGCAATATTCTAACAGAGGACGGACGAGTGTAGTGTAAGCTGTCTCTCTAGTGGACTTGTTGCATCTTCTAAGTGTCCTGCCAATGAAACGCAACGTGTGGCTCGCCTTCCCCACAGTATTATCTATGTGGTCTTTCCGACTGAAGTTGTTCGTAATTTTTACACCCAGGTACTTAGTTGAATTGACAGCCTTGAGAATTGTACTATTTATCGAATAATCGAATTCCAACGGATTTCTTTTGGAACCCATGTGGATCACCTCACACTTTTCGTTATTTAGCGTCAACTGCCACTTGCCACACCATACAGCAATCTTTTCTAAATCGCTTTGCAACTGATACTGGTCTTCGGATGACCTTACTAGACGGTAAATTACAGCATCATCTGCGAACAACCTAAGAGAACTGCTCAGATTGTCACCCAGGTCATTTATATAGATCAGGAACAGCAGAGGTCCCAGGACGCTTCCCTGGGGAACACCCGATATCACTTCAGTTTTACTCGATGATTTGCCGTCTATTACTACGAACTGCGGCATTCCTGACAGGAAATCACGAATCCAGTCGCACAACTGAGGCGATACCCCATAGGCCCGCAGCTTGATTAGAAGTCGCTTGTGAGGAACGGTGTCAAAAGCTTTCCGGAAATCCAGAAATACGGAATCAACCTGAGATCCCCTGTCGATAGCGGCCGTTACTTCGTGCGAATAAAGAGCTAGCTGCGTTGCACAAGAACGATGTTTTCTGAAACCATGCTGATTACGTATCAATAGATCGTTCCCTTCGAGGTGATTCATAATGTTTGAATACAGTATATGCTCCAAAACCCTACTGCAAACCGACGTCAATGATATAGGTCTGTAGTTAGATGGATTACTCCTACTACCCTTCTTAAACATTGGTGCGACCTGCGCAATTTTCCAATCTGTAGGTACAGATCTATCGGTGAGCGAGCGGTTGTATATGATTGCTAAGCAGGGAGCTATTGTATCAGCGTAATCTGAAAGGAACCTAATCGGTATACAATCTGGACCTGAAGACTTGCCCGTATCAAGCGATTTGAGTTGCTTCGCAACCCCTAAGGTATCTACTTCTAAGAAACTCATGCTGGCAGCTGTTCGTGTTTCAAATTCTGGAATATTCCATTCGTCTTCCCTGGTGAAGGAATTTCGGAAAACTGCGTTCAATAACTCCGCTTTAGCGGCACAGTCGTCGGTAACAGTACCATCGGCACTGCGCAGCGAAGGTATTGACTGCGTCTTGCCGTTTGTGTACTTTACATACGACCAGAATTTCTTCCGATTTTCTACCAAAGTCCGAGACAATGTTTCGTTGTGGAACCTATTAAAGGCATCTCGCATTGAAGTCCGTGCCAAATTTCGCGCGTCTGTAAATTTTAGCCAATCTTCGGGATTTCGCGTTCTTCTGAACTTCGCATGCTTTTTCCGTTGCGGTTGGTACTTAGATGGGTGACATCCAGTTGGAAAACTTGGAACAGGTCGTTGGCCATACAACAAGAATGTCTCACTTCCTAATCTAATATCGTCGGTATCGCGACTACATTTCAGTACCCGTGTTTCATTTTTATTGATATTCTTCTGATAAATTATTTTACAAACGTTGTAAAAATCATGTAATTGAAGGTGGAGGAGGGGAGAAATGGAAGGGAAAGAACTTACGATATCAGTTGCGTCGCTACTTCGTGCAGAATCAGCAGCGGCAAGTGAAAGTGTGTGCCGGACCGGGACTCAAAACTCGGGATCTCCTGCTTACGAGGCAGTTGCGTTATCCAATGGGCTATCCGGACACGGCGTCCATCGTAAAGGCGCAGACTGTCTCGGCACACTTCCGCAGTCCCCGTCCAACTCCATTCTCTATGATTTTAGATTCCCTCGGGATGTTCAACGAAATGTGAATACGCCATGAAGGTTATCGATTCATTGCCCACCGAGGCGACTCAGTTACATGCAGGCGTGGTGTCTGTTGTTTCGGACATATCCGAAAGAACGGACACCACACATTCATAGAACTATCCAAGTCCTTTGCCGTCTCTGATAGAAAGTCGTCTGCAAACTTGCTTCCTTAATAACACTGCCCCCATTGATAGAAGAGTACGCCACCTTCTCTGTTTTGTTTTATTCCATGGGCTGACCAGTACGAAAGCCGTATTCAACAGTAGCTTTGCTCAACTCTTGTAAGCATGTGTTACGCTTATGTTCTGTGTAGCGAACCTCCACAGTATTGGTGGTCTGACCAGTGTATGACTTGCCACAACTATATGGGATAGCGGCGTCAAACCGGGGACATCATTTACAGATTCTAAAAGGGTCCTAATATTCATCTCGTGTACCCACAGAACACGCCTAATCCTGTTGGAAACGGTACCTGTGTAAGTTGTAAAGAATATAAGGTGCGATCAAAAATTTTCCGTTCAAAGGCGGTACAGTCCAGAAGCGGTATGCCAATGGGGCAAAACCCCCACGATCATTGAGGCAGTCATACCATCGGGTTGATGAAACCCGTGTGGTAAAACAGCTTGTCTATGAAGAAGTCCTTAAGTGCCTGGTCCTCATCATCGCCCGACAGGAATCGTCGACTCTTTAAGGCCTGTTTTAAGGCCCGAAGGGGTGATAATCGCATGGGGAAATGTCGGGATTCTGGGCCTGGTGCCGGAGAATCTCACACTTGAGTTGCCGTTGATGAGGCTGGCCTCTGAGAACGACTGACGTATCGTGTCGAATCACAATCAGCAAGGAACTGGGGGCACCACTCTAGAACGGACTTGCTGCCCCATACATATTCTTCATTCACCGGTGCTCGTTTATCGGTGAGTACCCTTCGGCTGCCGAGAAAAGAATAACAGCACGTTGAACCTGTTTGGATGCATTTGGTAATAACGTCGCCATAGTTCACGTTTCCTCATTCACCGCACACAAGTCGAAAAGACAAGAATGCCACACTAACGCAACCTGCAGTTTAATGTGGAATCTGAAAAACGTGTAGACCTACTTGCCTCCTCGTTACTTACATCACCCACCCGATTCACGGTGGGTCGATAGCAACGCCCCCGTCTAATCTGTCTTTCACTACGACCTGGTGGCCAAGTCAGGTGACGTGTGACCTATCAAACAATGTACGAAGAGTCGGATAGTGACAACTGTCAGCTTGAAGATTCAAATCTGTGTGATTTGGCTTCCTATTAACAGCATGTTCCATCTCCTGGCCAGCACACCACCTTCACATTGAAGCGAATGATTGGGTGGATTGAATTCAGATGTTGTACATAGCTGTTGAAATTTGCACTGTCATGAGGGCAAATAAGAAAGGAAATTGGGATTAGGTTTGGTGTTGAATTATCTAACGTATTTCGATGTGCCTTATCCGTCACGTACTTTTTATTGGCGACCATTTCTATTAGGAGGCAGATGGAGTTGCGTTGGGGAGGCCATGTGACGTATCACTACTAATGTGTTCGCAGAAGACTTCGAGGAACATACCGTGTAGTCTATAGCTTTGAAACCGGCGTGCTTTTTCTTTAGTAGATGATACAACAAACTAAAACTGCTAGTTTGTGGGGGGGGGGGGGGGGGGGGGAAGACAGTGAACCTCTCCGTACTCAGAATCTCCGGATCCGCACCTGTTATAAGTAGTCGTTGTTTCCAAGCACCGTTCTTTATTATAATTGTCCGCAGCTCGTGGTCTTGCGGTTGCGTTCTCGCTTCCCGAGCACGAGGTCCCGGGTTCGATTCCCGGCGGGGTCAGGGATTTTCTCCTGCCTCGAGATGACTGGGTGTGTGTGTTGTCCTCATCATTTCATCATCATTAATGAAAGTGGCAAGGCTGGGCTGAGCAAAGGTTGGAGTTTGTACGGGCGCTGATAAACGCGCAGTTGAGCGCCTCACAATCCAATCATCATCATCATCATCATCATCATCATCATCTATTGTAATTGACAGCTGGGGAAGTGACAGTGCTGCACGAAGTACCTGTACGTTCCACAAGTCATCTTAAGGTGCGTGGCAGAGAGTACTTTGTATAAGACACACCCAGTTTCCCCCTTCGGTGCTCCAGTCGAGGAAGGTTCCTGGGAAGATAGCTTGCTGGTAAGCCTCCGGGTGCCTTTTCGGGACATACACGTGGGAAGAAGCAATATATTGTTTAAGTCTGCTAGGAACGTGTGCTCTCGTAACTGTGATGCAGAACGCCTCTCTTGCAGTGTGTGCCACTGTAGTTAGCTGAGCATCTGGGTGGTGCTTAAATGTTTACTGCGAGAACCTGTGACGAAAAGTGCTGCCCTTCTCTGGATTTTCTCTAGTTCCTCTGTCAATCCAATTTGGTATGGATCCCAAACTAACTGCCAGCATTCAAGTACTGGTCGAACTGTGGTTTCGTAAGCTACCTCCTTTGTGGCTGGTCTGCGTTCTCTGAGGATTCTTGCAGTTAATCTCAGTCTTGCTTCTGCCTTACGCGCAATTAATTTTGTGTGTCGTTCCACTTCTGATCGCGCCGTCCGTATATTCCTAGATATTTAATGGAATTAGCTGTTTTCTGTTGTTATTCTGCAGTTGTGTAATCATACAGTAATATATCTTTCTGCTTATTTGTGTGCAGTACGTTAAGTTTATTTATGTTGAACGTCAGCTGCCATTCCGTGCTCCACACGGCGATCCGTGCAGGTCTTCCTCAATTTCGCGACAATTTGCTAGCGTTGCGACTTCTCTGTGTACAGCAGCATCATCCGCGAAAAGCCTCATGGAAATTTCGATGTTATCTAATAGGTTACCTTCCGTTCGGAATGTGGAATGCACTCAACGACTGTGATATTAGTTTCAGAATGATGGGAGCACAGCAATCACGCGTCCTTTCCTTTCAAGCTATGTTAAAGCGAATCTGATTTTGGCTCGTAACTAACCATTATCAGTGCATAATTTCAGAGTTTTAACCCACGTCCTACCACGTTACTCCCATGTTTTTGGGCTCCTGTCACGATTCATTCAGTCTTGAATGAACTGTGACAGGACCCCGGAAACAGGGGAGTAACGTGGTAGGACGTGGGTTAAGACTCTGAAGTACTACACTGTTAATGGCTGGTTACTAGACCAAATCTAGATTTGCTTTAATAAAGCCTGAAAGGAAAGGACGAGTGATTGCTGTGCTCCCATCATTCTGAAAGTCATTTATGGATTTTTATGTATGTCGTGAAAAGAAATGGTCTCATAACACACTCCCTTCTGGCAAACTCGAAGTTATTTTTACATCGGAAGATTTCTCTCCGTTGAGATTGACATCGTAAGCGTTTCATCGAAGTCATAACACCTCCTTTTTCCCTCAGGATTGGAAACAGAGACGTGAGGCCTGTTCTAAATTACGCGTGCTGACGGACGACCGAAAGGCTGCGCACGTGGCGTGTTGCATGGCTATGTTGACGCCTGATAATGGCGTCGTATTTTCGCGGATTGTGACAGTGGATGTGACATGCTTACTGGTCAAACCAGTCTCCCAATCAAGCGCCCACAGCGGTCGTGGAATCGTGCCGTCGACGTTGTGAAAAAATGTGTACGGTGGCAGTGAGATTACATCGAAAAGTGACAAAACTTTCACAGTTTGAGAGTTAGTGAGAAAAAATTTTTGGAGGTGTCATGACATGAATGCACGTCGTGTTCTCCGTTTGCTGGGACACCCTTGAGCCCCGTCACACAGCTGGTGTGATACTGCGTGATACTAGGTGGAACTGTATCGAAACCCTTGCCGAAGTGGGGGGACGCGGCGTCTACCCGGGCGCGGGGGTATCTACTGCTGTCTGGGTCTCGCGGTCGACAAGAGCCAGCCGGCCATCGTGAGGTAGCTCGTGCGTAGGACGTGTGTAGGGTAGCCGCTCTCTGCTTCCAGGGGTTCCTCGCTGGACCAACGACGCAGGCCGGCAACTTGCCTCGAGAGTGGCGGTGATCAGGGAAACTGAGTTTCCTGGAGGAGGCAGGGAGGTCTCAGTCCGGGGTGTGGCGAGTAAACGGCCGGACTGCTGCGAACAGCCAGCGCGCCGCGGCAGATTAGAACGTGTTTGCGTCGGTGGATACTTCCCCCATGGGCGCGGTTCTATTTCGCTCAGTCCCACTGTAGCGCAAGCGTCTCGGCGAGAAGTGCGAAGTGTTCACATGGAGCAACGACTGGAGGACCTCCGGACAGGGTGGACAATCCCTATCTTCACTAATGTTAAATTTATTAATATATAAGGTATTTTTCTCAGAAACTATTGGCAATAAAAATTTGAAAAAAAAATGAGTTGTTGTTTACACATACCAACCACTTTAACAGTGGAAAAGTGTTGCTAATAATTCTTTTTCTAAAAAACGGACGTAAAATTTAAAAAGTCTACACTTTTTTATGTATGTAAGGCTCAAACTTTTTTGAGATTTACAAAATGAGAAAACCCCGGTGTTAAAATATGCGCAATACTCCAATGAGAATACCCAGTAATTTTGAACAAATTTAGGCAACTAGAAGCTGACAAAAAAGTACACAGTATTCTTAAAAAAAATACAACGTACAAGAAACAGGTATTAATGTTGTCAATTCATCCAAGCTCCACATGATGCGTTGCCTGCATCCTATTCCATCTCATCTTGCAATGTTCGTTTTGCTGGTTGTCTGCGCTGTCTTGGTTCAAATGGCTCTGAGCACTATGGGACTTAAGATCTGAGGTCATCAGTCCCCTAAAACTTAGAACTACTTAAGCCTAACTAACCTAACGACATCACACACATCCATGCCCGAGGCAGGATTCGAACCTGCGACCGTAGCGGTCGCGCGGTTCCAGACTGTAGCGCCTAGAACCGCTGGGCCACACCGGCCAGCGGTTAACATGTCTCTGTCCCATGATAGTCCTTCCGTACTAATGACTTTCGTCACCCGTAATGGACTTTAGAAGGGCTGTTGTTTGGGTCACCTGACAGTTTCTTTGACTGAAGGGAGTGGCATTATTGTACAATTTTGGCTTAGGTACACCTGATGGGCAGAATACCGTTGACGACTCTGGTTTCTTAATCGCTGTGTGAAGATTCGGTAGACTGGCCAGTTTCGCCACTGTCCATAACTGCTGGAGCAGCATCAGCTCCACAATCACTTACGTCACTTTCACAGTTAAGTTCTTTTTACAGTGCTTCCCAGAGAACATATTCCGTTGGTAAAATGTTATTCCTACGTGCCATTTTCACAAAGACGTCTCGCAACTTCGAACGCCCGTCCAATAGTAGATCTCAGTCAATGCTGAATTCCCGCTGGTGGACTGTGTATGAGTGCCGTACGCACAGTTAGCAACAAAAAAACTTCAGGGTCGTAGTGACCTGGATGTACTGTTACAGGGTTAAGGATGCCACGACCCCTCACGCGGGACTCCAAATGTCCCGACTTCTGGGCAATGCTAAAAATTCGGAATTGTAATGCATGTTCACTACAGAAATAGTCGACTACATGAAAGTTCCGAAATGTGTTTCAGAACGCGTCGGTCGTTAATCAAGAAAAAATATACGCCAGGAAGACGTGAGCAGATGAATTGAAGAGACGGCTCAAATCAAATGGCTCTGAGCACTATGGGACTTAACTCCTGAGGTCATCAGTCCCCTAGAGCTTAGAACTACTTAAACCCAACTAACCTAAGGACATCACACACATCCATGCCCGAGGCGGGATTCGAACCTGCGACCGTAGCGGTCGCACGGTTCCAGACTGAAGCGCCTAGAACCGCTCGGCCACATCGGCCGGCAGAGACGCCTCAGTGCAAGCCGGAACGTGACGTTCCGGAAAACGCTCAGCGGCGTGGCTTCCGTTGTTGTCCTACTACAGCTAGGCCGCACTGCTAAACAGTGTGTCAACCTCTACCGCGTCACGACCACTGACATCATTTCCGTGACGGTGAGCGTATCTCGCTGCCGCCCTCTTGTTCGTTTCGTGCATTCGTTTGTAGTAGAGTCCTGCATGACCGAGTACGCGAGCACAAAATACGAGATGGGGCGAGCACACCCTAACTGGATAGGCTGCCCGCACTAGTTCTCGTGACCGAGCATAGAAGCCGTGACCGAATGCGTAGCACGTAACTTCAAACACATTACACGTGTCATTATCCGTGAGAGTCTGCAGCCAGTACGGGCATCTCATTTTTGGTGTCTCTCTCTCTCTCTCTGTAATCATGCAGTGCGAGGAAACCAGTGCAGTAAGACGTAGGATTGAAATCAATGTTTGCACGTTGAAGAGACGGGAAGGTCTAAAAAGCCAAGTACGGAGCATATTTTTGGTGGTTGTAGACGAAAACAGTGCGTCTACTGGGTACGTATCGTGCATAAACTGCTCCACATTATTGTGTTTCCAATCGCGAACCACTCTTAAACACAGTTGCAAGAAACCTCACAAAGATACAGCTCCTTCAGGAATACCGGCAGTAATAAAAAATAGTATTACAGCAAAGTGTGTTGCAATGTGTGCTAAAGATATGAGACCTTTTAATGCTGTTTGCGGCGAAGGTTTCAGAGAACTAGGCCAAGAATTAATACATCTAGGTGCGCATTATGGAAAAGTTAACGTGGCAGATGTCATGCCACATCCCTCTACTATAAGCAGACATGTCAAAGAACAAGCTCATGCAATACGAAGCAGTATAATGCCTTCTGTTGTTGCGGAAGTTATTAATAAAACATGTGCTGCGACAGCTGATATGTGGACTGATGCGCATAATCAGGTGCACTATTTGACGCTTACATTTCATTAAATTAACACAGATTGGTCTCTTGTGATCAATGTTTTATTTACAACAAAATTCCCGGACGTTAGGAAGACGGGAGTAAATATTAGAAAAGAAAGTGCTCTATGAATTTAGCTGTGTAACGTACCCGTTCTTGGAAACGTTACTTTTGTATTAAAAGAGAGAGAGAGAGAGAGAGAGAGAGAGAGAGAGAGAGAGAGAGAGAGAGGCGTTGAATGTGTACAGTACAGAGCAGCGAGCCGTGGCGAGACGAGGTGAGACGTCAGCGGTGACCGGTCATGCTCGGTTATCCGCGGGTCCGGAATCCGGACAACAGACATGGGGCGAGTACGTGACCGAGCCGAGTCGTATGGGGCCGGACACGAGCGGCTGGGTCCCCCCGTCAACAGGCGAGCCGTGACAGGTCAAACATGGAGCGTTGCAGCACTCTAGTTTGTAGTGCCAGAAGCAGAAGGCGCGCGGCTGGTGACACTGAGGCGCGTGCACAACGGCCGTCGACCTTCTGAGTTCATTCAGCCAGCTCAAGTGCAGCTTATGAGTAATTTACAGAGCATGCATCTGTTCCGAAACACTTCCAATGAAGCTAGTTCGGTATTTCAAGTAATACACTGACCACCCGAAACATCGGCCCCTCTTAAGTTTCAAAGTTTGATTAATAATTATCAAGAAACCCAATGCATACAGTTCGTTATACTGCGAGTGTTTCTTCGTATTTAACTTTTTAATGCGCGGTTTTCTGACTTAATGTTTTTTGTAGGGGAACTTTGTGTCTCTCGTGATGACTGGGTGTTCTGTGATGTCCTTAGGTTAGTTACGTTTAAGTAGTTCTGAGTTCTAGGGCACTGATGACCATAGATGTTAAGTCCCGTAGTGCTCGGAGCCATTTTGAACCTTTTTGTCTAGCTAATGATTTATGTTATAGATTCTTCTGCTCTGTAATGCGATTAGTTTTGTCAGTGTGACTAAAAAAATTCTCCAGCAGAATTAGTAGTCTCTACGTTGTTTGGATCAGAGTATCTCGTGTGAATTTATTTACCGTGATGGTTGCGTGTTCTTGCAAACGTGTTTTAGCCATGGTTTCGGCTGTAGAATTTATTTCATTTTCAAAATTGTGTATGACATTTTATTTGCCTCTTTACTGAAAAAAGTGGGTCTGCTGTCGACGTTAGTATACGTTCATTCATTCATTGTTAATATTCATTCATTTGTTGATTTACCATTGTTCTGTTATAAAACGAGTAGAGTTCTTCATCGTTAAATTTGTTGTCAGAGGCAGTATCTTTTATTCATGTATTGTTACAAGAAGCAGATTCATGTCATTTTCAGTCTCATTAGTTACTGCTACGAAGCACACAAGTAACGGTTACGAATGGTCAAGAATGCCAATACTTGAACGATAAAACAAGAAAGATTGTAAATCTTCTAAGTGTAACAAAACATTTTAAACAAATTTCAAAAACTCTGTTACAAAATATTGAGATTTAGCATTGTTCCTTGAGCAGTTAGTAAGATAATGTTTCGTATAATAATCTTTTAAATCCTAGCTGAACAATAAGTGATGTGACATCTTAAAACATTCCTTTGCAGTCATGAAAACTTGTGGAGTTAACATTGCTCTTATATACAATAAAAATTCGTTCACGGAAGTTCAGACATGATGAAACTGGAATAACTTGGTACAGTTAATGTATTTCATCATTCTGCGGCCCGAGCATATTGCATCCTATTTTTCCAACATTCTTCAGATTTTTATTGCGTCGTATTCTGATAAATCAAGATCTCTTCATTTACAGTATCATTTAGATTAGGACAGAATTTGCCCATAGTGTTATTTACCATCCTCAGTGTAAGTCCGTGTCACTAAGAGTGCCCTTTTCTAGAAACTCCAGTTCTGAGCTCATTGAATGTTCTCTCGTTGGCGTTAGGGAGAGTAAGTGGTGTCCTGGGATCCACCTGTCGTTTTTTCTTATGTTACCACCTCTGAGACTTGTGGGATTGATTCCTTGCGAAATTTGATAATCTGATCTCAGCCGTGACAGCCATGTTGTCGTTCTTTGGGTGAAAATCTTCCTTAATCTGTCGAGGAGTGATGAAGTGCTTGTGCAATGGAGTAACCCCCTCGAGTATCGTTTCGCTCATGAAACAGCAACCAGGCGTACCTTATCCAACAATTTAACAACAGAGCTGTTCGAGATGACACAAACAACAGCCCTTCTCGTAGCCATTATTCATGACGTCAGTCAGTATAAAAGGACTGTCGAGAAACAAGCAAATGCTACCATCAGACTACTGTGGAAGTACGCGCCTCCTCTCGGAAAAACCACCGGCGGAGGGTACACTTTGGCAGTAATGTCCATTAGCTGGAAATAATCGTAAAAAGGGGAAGGAAAGAGCCAAAAATTTGCTGAAGATGGGCTAGATTTTCCTCACGAATTAGAACTGCATATGTAGAAAAGAAGTGGGCCTTGTTTCCACTGGGGTCATCATTAAAGGATAACGAAAAAAAAAAGCATTGTACTGATTATATCTCAATAGTGTTCGTTACGATCCGGGTATAGTCTCGTAAATACACGAGGGGTAGTCATAAGGTTTCAATTACCACAGCGAAAAAATTTAGTTACGTAATTATTTTTTAATTTGCAGCTCCAGGTCTACTCTTCTTGTAAACGTTAGAATTCCCAGCGCGGCGGTACCTTAGCATGCCACTGGAGAAGCCTGTCGATAAAGTAGAGGCTTGCCAAGATATTGTCGAGTCGAGATATCGGTGTCTACCGGGAATGCATATCTGTACCTGTAAAGAAGCAAATATTAATCACATAGCTTTATATTTCTTGAGGTGATAGTCATAAGTTTATCTACTTCCCGTAAATTTGCAGGACCTGAAGAGCAACAGCAGAAATTTCTCAGGGAGAAATATTTTCTTACACAAAAAAATGTAATTTAGGTGGAGAGAAGAGCATCCAATATCCATGTACTAACATCCAAGTTAATGGTGATCATAAACAAAATGTACTTGGATACGTTTATTATATGTGCAATAACAATAATCAGATACGACTTACTTGAGGTTCTCAATTCAAAGGCGTTCTTTTCCCCCAATTCTGTCTACCTAGTGGACAGTACTGTAGTGACATCTTCAACTTTTATAGTCCTGTCTTCCTCAGTTGCGTGTAATATTACGGTATATTAATAATTTTTACTTATGGACCGTCTGACAGCAACTGAATAAAACACAATTTTAGTGCCATACGCGTTTCGCCTTTATTTTCTGCAAGGCATCATCAGTGGCCTGGAATATGTACATATGTTAGCTATTTTATTTACATTTTTGTCATTGTGCCTATAGGTTATAAACAGTTCTGGTGGTTGGTATTTCCTATTAAGTAGTAATGTTTTGAACTGTACTTACAGGTTGCGTGGACAATTTCCTACATATTACGCTCCTGTTGCAGTTTTGGTGTTGTTCTTCTTCTTATGAACGCCAATTTGCGGTTTTTTTTCCCATTCCACAACACTATGCACTGAACACTTGTTTTAAAGCGATGTTTTGGTTTCCCACGCAACCTGTAAGTACAGTTCAAAACATTACTACTTAATAGGAAATACCAACCACCAGAACTGTTTATAACCTATAGGCACAATGACAAAAATGTAAATAAAATAGCCAACATATGTACATATTCCAGGCCACTGATGACGCCTTGCAGAAAATAAAGGCGAAACGCGTGTGGCACTAAAATTGTGTTTTATTCAGTTGCTGTCAGACGGTCCATAAGTAAAAATTATTAATATACCGTAATAGTACTGTAGTGTTCTGCACTCCATCGGAGGTTTATTGGGAGCTCACATGCACTGTAGTGAGACGGTTATGTCCCTGTCCCATGATAGTCCTTTCGTCACCAATAATGGACCTGAGAAGGGCTGTTGTTTGGGTCACCTGACAGTTTCTTTGAGTGAAGGGAGTGGTGTTGTTATACAATTTTGTCTGGGGTACACCGTATGGGCAGAATAGTAAAGGAACTGCAAGGAAGTAACATCACAGAATAATTAAGGAAAATAAATCTGTCAATCTTTGGAACACTAATATCGAAGCAAAGTCAGATGGAGGGCCTTCAAAAAGAAAACTGCCAAGGAATGGATAGAAGAATGAAAGTCACAGTATATTGAATTCATAAAGAGATTTCGAGAGGATAGGACAATTGTGGTTTTCGTTCTAAACGAAGAGAGAATAAGAGCCACTGGCTCGACAGCCCTGCATTGCGCAGAGGGTCTCTCCGACTCCCACGCGTTCACGTCCCAGCTGCGACTGAAGCTGCTGGCGCAGTGTTGCAAGATGGCGGCGGTTATCGCTGGCTGCCGTGGTGGGGGAGCGTTGACGCGCGGTTGGGTCACTGACGTCCTCGCTGCGCATGCGCACTGGTACTGCATTTCGGTTAACGGTTGGATTTCGAAGCTGCGACGTTGCCAGTTTGGACTGAAGCCAACGATGTGTTCTGTAGCCTACTGGCTGGCTCGACGGTTGCTCCCTTTCACGCGTCTTTCGTGCCTGTCATTGAAATTCATGGTTGCTGCACATTTACTGGTTTCTCCTCAACGTTTTGGTTGTATTGCTACATGTAGACCCGATTGAATTTTTTGGTGTTATCGTGTGGTCATCAGTTAAATGGTTTCTTGGTTATTATTCTTCCAACCAAACATGGTTTTGTGGACGGTAGGTTGTAATTATACAGTAACATTAGAAGTGACGGGTTTCGAGTGAGTTCGACTCATCGACGTATCATCATCATTGTGAAGTAAGACAGGTACAGAAGTCACTACAGAACTAAATGTCGCACTCACGAGCTCTGCCAGCACCAAAAGAACGCAACGGGAGCCCCGTAAGCTGGGAACTGCAGCAGATCGAACTGGAATTCCAAAACCACTCAGTGACGCAGTTGCCGATAACAGGAAAACGTGGTGCAGAAGCCTTAGAACACGGGCTGCGGAACAGTGGAAGAAGTCATTTGATTGGCTGGCTCTTGTTTCATTCAGTTTCTACCTTCTGGCCTAGTTTACGTCGCAAGAGTGGAACACAGCGCGGGTTCGATGGTGATTTGAGCAGCCATATCGTGGTATTACATGGGCCCTATTGTAACGTGGTAGGTCGCATTACTGCCAGTGATTACATGACCGTTTTGACAAGCTCCACTCCATGGTATGGTATTTGATCCCAAATGAAGTAGCTGCCTGTGTGTTCCAAGGCAACACCGCCCCTGTCCACACGGCATGAGAATAAGTTGTCGCATCTCCCAGGGCCACAACAATCACCAGATGTCAGGACTGTTGGGCCTTCGAGGTCAATTTTTGGAGAGAACGGTGCATGTTCACTGTCCACCTCCATCTTTGTTACCTGGACCTGCCATTACTGTTCTGGAAGAAACCCGTACTGGACCTGTATTTATGCATTCCGAGACGGCTAGAAGCTGTTTTGAGTGCTAGTGCCTTTCCTACGCCGTATTAGGCATGGTAGAGTGTTGAACTTACGAAGTAAAGAATGAATGATTCTCAGTGATCAGTAAAGTTGTTTTCCGGTTTTTGTGAGAAAGGCAGCGACTTAATGAGCGTGCGATTTCTAGAAGGACGGATCTAGCATAGTAGGAACTGCTGTCACTAGCTACCTGGAGGTGCCACTCCATAACAACAAGGCGGACGTGGTGGGGTCATGTAGCAGACAGTAAACTCCATTTGTAGCAGTGGAAAAGTGTGGTGTTTTTGTGTGTGTCTTACTCGCTTTTAACCTCGGACGGTCGACCAATTTTATTTATGGAGCAGATACTATAAACCGGTTAGAGACGGCGTAGTGAATGCCCTGGTCGTTTCCCAGTCCGATTGTCGAATCTGGGAAACTTGATAGTTGTTGGGTTGCTGCAGCGCACTAAGTAGCCGTATACTCAGTCAGCCCCACAGAAAGGTGGCTGATGTCAAATAAAATACGATACATCTTTTATTTTTAGGTTACTTTACTTTCTATTCGTGAGCCAATACACACTTGTAAGAGTTGGAAAAATTGTTCGAAACAATTGTTATTCCTCTGCCTGCAGTACCATGATGGTTGCTTTCTAGATATCTGAAGTAATATCGAAACGCTTTCCTTCGTTGCCATTTCCAGTTTCGAAAATAACCAGAAGTCGCACGGAGACAGATCGGGCGTATAAGGAGGGTGTTCAAGCGCCGCCAAGAAATTGTTTACAGTCTTGCTTACGTGCGCGGATGCGTTGTCGAGCAGCAAACATCCTGTTACTTGATTCCGATATTCAGGTCATACCCTAACAATGAAAATAGTTCAAATGGCTCTGAGCACTATGGGACTTAACTTCTAAGGTCATCAGTACCCTAGAACTTAGAACTACTCAAACCTAACTAACCTAAGGACGTCACACACATCCATGCCCGAGGCAGGATTCGAACCTGCGACCGTAGCGGTCGCGCGGTTCCAGACTAGCGCCTAGAACCGCGCGGCCACTCTGGCCGGCCCCTAACAAGCCTCACCCATAAACGATTTGAAACACTCAAGTAGTAATTTGCTTTCAGCGAATTGCTTGTCGGCAATTCCTTTCGAGTCAGACGAAAACTGAGCATTGCCTTTTGCATTGGCTTTTGTGCATGCGCACTTTTTTCGGTCTCGGAGACTCCAAACCTTTCCAGTGCGAGCTTTGGCGCTTTGTGAGTTCCTCGCACTGAGGACACCGTACTTCATAACCTGTTACGAAGCAAGACGTGAAAGCTGGGTTCCTAGCGACCGATCTCTTCATGTGTCTGCCGCGTTCCACGCTGCTGTGTTCTGATGGCCAGTGAGTGGGTGATGGGGCGCAAAGCCGACAAGAGAACTTCTTTTTGCCCAAATTTTGGGCGAGAATGCGATACACAGTTGTTTTAGTAACCGCAGTGAGCTCCTCAATTAAGCTAGTACATCCATGATGATTAATTCGAAGAATTCCAGCCACTTTCTGAACATATTCTTCGACTTATCCTCTATGCTCTGTCTGCTATCACGAAATCTTACGTACCACTGAAAAACGTTTTCAAAATTGATTGCTTCGCTACCATAAACTGTTTGTGTCATTTGAAAACTGTCTGTGGTATTAACACAATTTAAAAGAAAGCTTAATGTTCACACGTAGTTCCTTTGCGCCTTTCACGACCGAAGTTCGAAACATATTGTTAAAGTTTCGGCTATTACGAGCAGTCTAGTAAGTTTGAAAGGGAAGGTAATCGAAATACCAAGCTAGTTAATTGATGCATCTCTTAGCAGATGGCATTAGTAGTAACGCGAATATAAAACTATGGGACTGTGTAGAAAAAAATGAGTGTTTTGACCCTATGTCGCGGGTTAAAGTTAGGCTGGCGAACATTATCTAACACTATTGTACGGGGTGTATCAAAAACAATCATCCAAATTAAAAACATCATAACTGTTATGTTATTTCAGATATGTGTGTGGACATCGTACTGTTGGGAAGAGCAGATTCTGGAGTCTTACCTGGTTCCCGCCAGGTATCGGCAGCTTGCGTCCACTTAAGTTCCAGTAAAAATAGTGTCAGGCCAAAAGAAGGCGCAGTGCGGCTCAGCGTGACTTTGGTACTAGCTGTGGTGTGGGTCCTCCTACAGCTCATAACATTAGACTGTGGCATGAACAATTCCGAGAAACAGGTTGTTTGTGTAAAGGCAAATCGCCGGGTCGTTCCCGAGTGTCTGACACAGGCGTCGAACGCATCCACCATGTTTTGACAAGGAGTCCGCAGAAATTCGTTCGCCGTGCAGCTCGACAGCTCAACATGTCCCCGATGTCCGTCTGGCGTGTGTTACGTCGACGTTTACACATGAAACCATACAAAATTCAGTTACTGCAAGCTCTTCGTGAAGATGGCAAACAACAACGTGTTCGTTCTTGGCAAGATGGAGGATGACAGTTTTCTTCGACACTTAAGTGTTTAGTGACGAGGCCACATTCCATTTAAATGGAAAGGTGAACCGTCATAATGCGACAATATGGGGTACGGAACAACGACATGAAGCTGTGCAACATGAGAGAGAGAGACTCTCCAAAATTTAATGTGTTTTGTGCAGTTTAACGGGAAAAGGTGTACGGTCCATTTTTCTTCGCCGAGAACACTGTTACATGAAGCACATATCTCGATATGCTTCAGAACTTTCTTTTCCCACCGTTGGAGACTGATTCGAACGACTTCATTTACCAACACGACAGGCACCGCCACACTGGTATCTGGGAGTGCGAGAATTTTTAAATCAGAGGATTACTGAACGATGGATCGCTCGAACTGGACCAAATGATTCAGCCTTACATTACTGGCCTCCAAGGTCACCGGATCTGACTGTATGTGATTATTTCTTGTGAGGGCTTATAAAAGACTTTGTTTATGTGTCTCCGTTACCAACAACAATGAATGAACAGAGACATCGCATAACAGCAGCTGTAACCCAAGACATGTTCGCTGCAGTGTGGGAACAATTCGAATACCGCATTGACATACTCCGTGCATCTCAAGGGGGGCATATTGAACATCTATGAAAATGTAGGAAAGAAAGTTTTAGATTTTTCCTTTCATCAAAAAACAAAATTCATTGTATACGTTTATTAGTTCCAGAAATAGACGTGCCAAATTGGATGATTCTTTTTGATACACCCTGCACTGTATATGAAATATTGTGTAGCAGTGCATATAACTTTCATGAATCCGCCAACGAATGTTCAGGTGTAAGTCTACGGAGCAATACCTCGCATGATACGTCTCTTGCACCACACGGTACTACAGCCGTCCTGGTCGTGAAGCACTCCAGACATGGCGTCCGTGTTGGTGGCTGCACGCCCCCCTCCCTACCTCTCACGGAACATGACACGACGTTCTCCTCTGCGTGATTTGCTACCTCGGCGCTCTCCAGCAACAGTTCCCGGCCGCACCTGATACGTAAATCGCACAGTTTCTGTAGAAGATCGACGCGCCTAAACTAGCTGTGTTAACCGTCGAAGAAGAGTAGAGAAAATCGAGAAGCTGGACTCTGTGATGGTTTGAACAGCGAATTGCTGGCAGAGCAGCTTTACAACCAACTGAAACACACACTTGTAGAAATTATTCGTGAGTTCAATTGAATCTTTATCCCATTTCGGTTTTAGATCGAATATAGTTTATACAGGAATAATATCCATATTCTACAATCACTCTGAAGCAACGTATTTCATCACAGAGATTTCAACATCGAGATTCGTTTCGAGATACCGTTTAAATGGAAGAGATCTTTTCGAAGCTGGTCACCCTCATTGAAATATTTACCAGCAAGATAAAAAACACGAGGCAGTCCGTAAAACAGAGTGATAGGTGCTGTGTATACACATTACATAAAGTGTAATTACAGCAAATCATCCAGTCTGTAACTTGTGTTCACTTTCTCATATAGACTGACAGTCATGTGAAGATATCTGGGCCCTGCGAAAACATTGCAGTCGTTGGCTTTTGCAGCAAGGGGTACAGGAAATGCATTGTTTATAATAAATAATAGCTGCTGTTGCAGATTATATTTCTGATTATAATAATTAATAACAGAGACCCGGAATCTTGTCTATGCGCCTTGCCACGGTTCGCGCACATCCCCCTCGTCGGTTCGAGTCCTTCCTCGAGCAGGTTCAAAAAATGGCTCTGAGCACTAGAATTTAGAACTACTTAAACCTAAGGATATCACACACATCCATGCCCCAGGCAGGATTCGAACCTGCGACCGTAGCGGTCACGCGGTTCCAAACTGAAGCGCCTAGAACCGCACGGCCACACAGGCCGCCCTCGAGTATGGGTGTGTGTGTTGTCCTTAGCGTAAGTTAGTTTAAGTTAGATTAGGTAGCGTGTAAGCCTGGGGACCGATGACCTAAGCAGTTTGGTCCCATAGGAACTTAACACATTTCTAAAAAAATGGTGGTGGAAGCGAACCTGCCACCTTTCTCTTCACAGCTTACGACGCTGTCGACTACAGTACGGCTTCAACATTGCACACGCGGTATACACTGTCTAAAGATTGTGTCTGTAAAAATCATTAGTTGAGATTTAACTAGGCGAATTGTAACAGAAAGACGCGCTTTTGATAGATCATCATTGTGCTATAACAATAAAACGGTGTACTTTCATAGCAAACAAGCTGTAACAATAACTACATCCAATACAGGAATCATTTAACTGCCGATATGTAATTTCCTGTCATTTTATTATAACAAATCTTAGGTAAAACGACGCATTTTCAAGAGGCACTCAATTTCCTGAAGCTTTGGAAAAGTTTACATTCATAGCACGTACTTCATAAAGAAGTGTCATCAAATATGGCACTTAATTCCATACAATGTGACAGCTCCTAAGTTCTCTTTGTGACGTAACAACGATATCGCATCTCATTGGCCACGTTCCTCTGTCAGAGGCAAAGATCTGAGCGTCAGATTGTTCACTGTACGCCCTGCAGTGTAGTGGAAGGCTGTGACCTGTGCGGCGCATCATCGACGTGCGTTTCTCCGTCCAGTGGGAGGATGGCGGAAGAGTGCGCGGGCCCGGTCAACAGTGACTCAGTGTACATTATCCGATTAAGGAAAACTTTCTGTGGAATCTCAAGTGGCTTGTCAGTTTCCTTACTGATATACTTTTGTACACAGATTCAGTAATTCTGACTTCAAATACTAAATGGAAAAACGCTTCAGGGCATTTTTGTTCTGTCGTTGTAGCTAGAAAAACGCATGATTTTTTTTTCACCAGACGCGTTTCGCTTTCTTCAGGTAAAGCAGCACCAGTGGTATGTAATTAATTACAGACCACTGATGATGTTTTATCTCAATAAAGCGAAACACTTCTGGTGAAAAAAACCACGAATTTTTGTAGTTGCAACGACAGAACAAAAATACCCTAAAGAATTGTAAAGCAACTACGGAGAATATGGCCACATAAATGAAGGGAAATCCCTTGCTGCGGTGCAGTTTCATTTAAGAAAGAATCCGTCAAACCAGTTGCGAATTAAACGAAACTGATGTCGCAATTTTGATAATGAATTGTTCATGATCTGCGGTGTCATCTTCCACATTACCATTAGCGTATGTAGTAAGTACGTTTCTGACTAGTGTTAGCAGAACCAGTTTGCAGAAAACCGGGACTCGAGGGTTGGTGGAACGAGGAATCGGCCGAACAACGACGTAAAAATTGAGACATGGAAAGATTATGGGGACTGAAAGAGGGGGATGGGAGGGTGGGGCGAGGATACAGAAACGTAATTATTAGTCGTTAGATGATTATTTCCTTCATAATATATTAAAAGTTGGTACACTATTATTATGAAAAGGAACGTTGCCACTCACCATATAGCCGGGATGCTCAGCCGCAAATGGGCAGAACAAAAACACTACCACAAATAAAGCTTTCGGCCAGTAAGGCCTTCGTCATAAATAGACACACACACACACACACACACACACACACACACACACACACACACACACGGCTGCGTCAGTCTCAGACAACTGACGACACACTCATACAACTAACCACACAAACAGGCAAAGTATAGCCTCTATTTAGAGTTTTACGCTGGTGTGTAACACTTCAGGACGTAAATGACTTTCGTATGACGTGTCACTGGCAAGTAACATACTGTAGGTCGATGAAACTTCGACCATGTGTAGGGAAAACTGCCACAGTATAGTACAGGAAGTAACTGAAAGAAATACGCAACGATACGGACGGAAATGATACTTGTATTCATATACAGTAATTACATTGAAGTCGCTGCGTTTCATGGCGGCCCCTTACACGTTAGAAAAGGGGGGGACTTGGTTGGTAACACGCTGTGAGATCATCACAGAAAGCAGTTCGCACTCCGCAGCGCTGAGCACAGGGTTGGTAAGAAGTTCTTGTTGCAGGGCGTTCCAGCGGCTGAAGACTGCCTGATGGCCGTTGCTGCAGAACGTCTCCCCCCGCCTACTACACGTGCTCGGTAGGACTCACGCAGGGCGAAGGGACAGGCCAGTCTATTTCCCGAATGTTCTCTCGTTCCAAGAGCCGCTCCAGCTGCGCTGTCCAGTGCGGTCGCGCATTGTCATCCATGACAGTGACGTCAGAGCTGAAAAGACGCACGTGGGGGAGAAGTACAGTGTCACAGTAACGTTGGCTGGTGGCTGTTCTGTGACCAAAGATCTGCGAGTCAGTACTCGCATGCAGTATTTTGCCTCCGCCGCCGTAACAGCTGGGCCCACCAAAACGGTCGTGTTCGACCCTGTTCTTGGGCGCAGTGCGTGTTCCCACCCTAGCCATATGAGATCACGTCCAGCATTGTCGAACACGATCGTTTCGGTGGTCCAGTAGCTACGGTGTTGGGAGGCAGAATGTTGCATGGAAGTGCTGGCGTCCCAATCTTTGCATACGGTACACGCACGCGACAGCCTTGTTCTGACACTGTTCTGCTTCCCCGTTTGCGTATTTTCGGTGGTACATTCAGCCCTGACTTAAGTTGTAAACATGACAGTACGCGACCGCACTGACAAGCCTACGTGGAGGAACTCTCGGAGCGACAGGATGCTCGGTGGATGGACTGCCCTATTCGTCCCTTACGTCGAGGACGCGTGGAGTACGTTGGAGGGACGCACTACGGAACGTCAACTGACACCAGTGACGATTCAGCAGTTACCAACCGCGCTCCTGGAGAAGTGGAATGACCTGCCACGAGAACTTTTTACCAATCCCGTGGCCAGTGTGAAAGCGGTGATCCTACACACCCTGTTAAGAACCATTTCTCGTTCGGTGTAACTATTGTCTTTGAATAAAAATACCATTTCTATTTGTCTCAAAGTGCGTATTTCTTCCACTTGCTTTCTACACTGAAGAGCCAAAGCCACTGGTACACCTGCCCAGTGTCATGTTAGGACACCGCCAGCATGCAGAAGTGCCACAACACAGCGTGGCATGGACTCGACTAATGTCTGAAGTAGTGCTGGAGCGAATTGACACCTTGAATCCTGCAGGGCTGTCCATAAATCCGTAAGCATACCAGGGAGTTGAGATGTCTTCTGAACAGCACGTTGCAAGGTTTTGCGACGGCTCACAAACACGAGGTCCTCGGCGGTATTTTTGGGCCAGCCACCACAAATTGTATAAAGCGTGGGTAGTGATCAGAATGTAGCTATGCCTGCTGGCCGAAAAATAATTAATGACAAGAATTGCGCCAGCGACAATGAAGAGATAACTTATCTTTATTTCTGACGAAACGTACACCAGCAATACAAGTCCAAGTAATATCAGAGAGTAATCCGTGTACTCAGCCTAGTCGAATACAATAGCAAATATCACACTGCAATGGCTCCGCTATAAACTCCACGAAAGGCTAGCAATAGACAATCGACAACAGACTGTCCGTCTCGGGGCCAGCGCTCCTCCTTATATGCAAAAGGCAGAGGGCGCTGCGGACCCGAGCTCAGCCATGGCGCGACCTCTTCCGTCGGCGGTAACGCCCTGAGACGGCGACGGCCGCGACAGGAACTGTGGCCAGCGATGTCACGGTCAGGGCGCGCGTGCGCCAGTTGGTTGGTTGGTTCTGTGGATACAACACAAGGCATCCCAGATATGGTCAATAATGTTATATCTAGGGAGTTTGGTGGCCAGCGGCAGTGTTTAAACTTACATGAGTGTTCCTGGAGCCACTATGAAGCATTTCTGGACATGTCGGGTGTCGCATTGTCCTGCTAGATTTGCCCAAGGATGCCTACGTACGCGTCACCTGTCAGAGTCGTATCTAGACGCATCAGCAGTCCCAAATCACTCCAAATGCTCATGTCCCACACCATTACAGAACCTCGAGCAGCTTGAACAGTCCCCTGCTGACATGCAGGGTCCATGGATTCATGAGATTGTCTCCATACACGTACACGTGCATCCGCTCCATAAAATCTGAAACGAGATTCCTGCGAGCGCGCAACATGTTTCCAATCGTCAGTAGTCCAATGTCGGTGTTGACGGTGCCAAGCGAGCTGTAAAGCTTTGTATCGTGCAATCATCTAGGCCACACGAGTGGGCCTTCGGCTCAGAAAGAGCATATCGATGATGTTTTGTTGAATGGTTCGCACGCTGACACTTGTTGCGGGCACAGGATTGAAATCTGCAGCAATTTGCGCAAGGATTGCACTTGTCTCACGTTGATCGATTATCTTAAGTCGTCGTTGGTCCCGTTGTTGCAGGATGTTTTTCCGGCCGCAGCAATGTCGGCGATTCGATGTTTTACCGTATTCCTGATATTCACGGTACACTTGTGGAATGGTCGTACGGAAAAATCCCCGTGTCATCTCTACCTCGGAGATGCTGTGTGTTGTGGGTTGGCAAGAGAGCCAACCCGGTATACTAGAGGAAGCCGAAAGGCACGCGTTTTAGCTCACGCAGGCTGGCGTGAGGTCTGGAACGGGACAAGGAAATTAGACTGTAGAAAAAACTGACGTAGCTGGTGGAATACTTAACTTTAATCCATAAATGGTGAACGTCGCTCTTGGCGGTACATGTTTTACAGTATCAATAGTAACTGGTAATGGCGCCTTGCTAGGTCGTAGCAAATGACGTAGCTGAAGGCTATGCTATCGTCTCGGCAAATGAGAGCGTAATTTGTCAGTGAACCATCGCTAGCAAAGTCGGTTGTAGCACTGGGGCGAGTGCTAGGAAGTCTCTCTAGACCTGCCGTGTGGCGGCGCTCGGTCTGCAATCACTGATAGTGGCGACACGCGGGTCCGACGTATACTAACGGACCGCGGCCGATTTCAAGGCTACCACCTAGCAAGTGTGGTGTCTGGCGGTGACACCACACTGTGTCCCATCGTTCCTACGCCGACTATAATATCGCATTCACACTCACTTAAATCTTGATAACCTGCCATTGTAGCAGTAGTAACCGATCTAACAAGTGCGCCAGATACTTGTCTTATATAGGCGTTGCCGACTGCATCGCCGTATTCTGCCTATTTACATACTCTGTACTTGAACACGCTTGACTCTACCAGTTTCTTTGGCACGTCAGTGTATTATTCCATTAGTCGTGAAGAATCATACGTGAGAGGTCGTCATTTGACATTCCAGCGTCGGTGCGGCAGAGGCAGCGCAGGCGACCACTGCAGCGTACACACGCAGCCCGGGAAGGGGGGGGGGGGGGCTCCGAATGCTTGCTGGGCGTTGCTGACACGCGTGCTGCAGAGGCGCCAGCGGCGGCCACAGCTACGTAGCTGGCCGCCAGCAGTGGGCGGCGCAAACGTTGTGGCAGAGGGTGGGCAGGCGACCGCGCTGACCAGACTGGAGCCATTGCCCGTTGGCCGGGCCGCAGTCAGACGCCGGGGCGGCACGCAGCTGGGTGATGGTCCGCACGTGCCTCGGAACACGTGGCGATGGCGATGGTGGGGAGGGGGGGGGGGGCTACTCACTGCGGTCATCAAGTACAGCGTAGCATAACCCAGCCGTTCCCAGTAGAGGTGGGCAAACTCGTTCATTCTTGAGGACTAGTTCACTGCTAGTCGTTCTTTTTTTGGGAACCGTTCATTTTTACTCGTTCACCGTTCATTTCTGCTTGGTATATGGTTCTTATGAAAAACTGAAAACTAATAGTGTAGGTGACTGAAGGCTGGAGGGCATCGCTGAACAAGTGCGCAGGGACGAGGGACAGCCATGGCCGTGGAATGGAACGTAGGGATGTTGGTGAAATATCGATATATCGACTCTTTTGCACGAAATATTGACATATAACGGCGATATTTTCGTCACAGATATATCGCTATATTGATTAAAAAGATGGCTCTGAGAACTATGGGACTCAACTGCTGAGGTCATAAGTTCCCTAGAACTTAGAACTACTTAAACCCAACTAACCTAAGGACATCACACACATCCATGCCCGAGGCAGGATTCGAACCTGCGACCGTAGCGGTCGCGCGGTTCCAGACTGTAGCGCCTAGAACCACTCGGCCACTCTGGCCGGCGCTATATTGATACCTAAATTGCAATTCCGAATTCGGATGTTTTTATCTTATATTTTTTTAGCAATTTTCGATAAATGTTTGAAGTTGTTCTTTTAAAATTGTCCCAGAACATAATTTTACTTTCATTGTGTCGAGGAGTCTTACTACTTTTGAGCTTTCCTCACGTCCAATCCTTTCCTTCGACTGTGTGAACCAAGTATCGGTGGCACAAAAGAAGTCGGATTGCACTGGAGGGGTGTCGGTGTGAGTGAAATAGCACACCAGTTACGTTAAGAACCAATTTTTAACACAGCTAGTTTGCTATTTCTTCACATCGGCATTCTTCAAAAATTGTTGCTGAAAATGATTAACAAAACTCTAAATGACAAGGTAGGTCGTTGCGGTGGGCAGAGACGTGTGAGGGGAAATGCTGACGTAATCGGCGCTCGGCACTACCAACAGAAACTGCAACGTTTAGCTTCACCACCCAATTTTGACATTGCAACTGCTAGGTCGCTGGCGTTTGCAGAAATGGAGGGAAAAAAAGGGAAGTCGACGTGAAGTGTTCCGGACAAACCCGATATGTGACGAAACCGAACGACGGGCCGATCGGACATCTTTATTGTGTCGCTTACCTGCAACGTGAATATCGCCGTCCGTGAACGTACATCGTTGTCCTTTAGATTCTTGATCGAAGGGGGATAAGCAGGCTACCAGATTGTTGATGTACAGATTGTCTGATAATAAATCAATGTTTAAATATACAGCTCTAAAATTGGCAATATAATTGCAGTGCCAAGGCATTTATTTTATTTTTATTTATTTTTATTTTATTTATTTATTTTTTTTTTTTTTTTTTTGCCGGTACTTCCAATTTTTCTCTTCGATATATCGAGACTATTTCGATACATCGATGCCTGACCATAAAACATTTTAAGTATCGATATATTAGATTCCAGATATTTTTAAAAATATCAAGTCTAAATGGAAGTACGAAGAAAATTGTGGCTAGTAACTGAGCAGGAAGGATGCGCAGAAGCGTGCCTTGAGTTTATCTCCTGATCGGTGCCTCCTGGCGCACAGTATTTTAATTTTCTTGATTACTGCCATTGGTCCGTTCAGAAACTCATTCCTGAACTATCATGCGGACTACCATTTCTTGAAGGGAATACGCTTAATATTTAGAATTGTTTACGTGGTCCAAAATTGTGGACATTTGCGTCACGCATGGCGATTGTTCGCGAAGGGTCACGACGCTTCTAAACATCGAGACATCAGGCGAAGAATTGGAAATCTGGCGACACTAGTTCTGTCCATGTTTTCCCCGTGGATCCAATCCCCTATGAAACGGTTACTGACTATCATGTAGCGATTTTGTTTTTTCCATGTGATTTAATCAAGGCAAGGCCGGCAGTGGCACACTGTAATATCTTGAGGTAATGACTCTAACCTTGGGTGGAATCCACACTTTCCATATATTTTCCCCTCGGTAGTAAGTTCAATAAGGTTGTACTTCTTGCTGAATAACATGCGTCCAAAATAAGCAGTATCTGACGTGCGGAAGTACCTCGTAATCATTCAACTCATCTAACCACGGGAGTTTCAACAGTTCGACAGTAAGTCCACGTTTCAAGTGCGTTCTGCCTGCTCATGAATGGGGCTCGAGCACCCAGACGTAGACTCAAATAGTATTCCCGAGGACACGTGTGTGAATTTGATGGCCAGAACTGTATCCGAAATTTCGGATTTCTTGAAATGTTGTGTAACGTATTTCTATGTTTACGACGTTTCTCATCGAGCCATATACCTTGTCTCGCAATTCTAGCTGCTTCTCTCACAAAAATAATCATAAAAATTCAGAAATTCAGGGTCGCCATCAGCCCAAGCCCTTCCTAACCATTTAGAAAAAACAGAGCTGGAAAATTATTTAATTACTTTAATAATTTAATTACAAGTATGCAAATATCTTTAAGCAGACAGATAAATAGCACTCCATGACGTGCATGAAGCAACTTGATTAATTCCGGATTGGAAATCAGAGTAAGTGGGTAAGATCAACACCAAAGGATTGATCTTTCACGTAAATTATTTATTGTAACTAAATGTTTGGTTGCACATCTTAACTACACATAACTGCTGCCTGACTCGAAATATTTAAGTAAGAATTACGTGAGAATGAAACAGAGCACAATTTAACTACAGCAAGAAGAAACACAGAAGACGGGGGCGGGAGACAATTATACTATCATCTCCTTTGTATTAATACCATAATAATATTTAAATGAGATTTGCGTTACGATTTTGCGCTTGCACTATTCTGGGCAGAGGTTTAACCACTACACAACGCTGTGCGATAATTATTTAATAAACTAACTGCGTCTGCTGCTTGAAAACGGTCGAATTAGAGTACGTGGTGCATTCGGACTCAAACTGTTGTGCTGCTTTTTAGAAAGCGAACAAAAGATCAGATATTCTTGCAGAAATTATAGCTCATTAAACAAGCAAACTGTTAAAATAAAGCCTTTTGCGGTGCCGTGGTGAACCAGAAGGGTCATTGATTACCAAACACGTGGCACAAAATCGACACACAAAGACAAAAGCAATTTCCACAAAATATAAGATTAAAAATTGTTAAAAAAAATAACTCGATTCGCACGCTTCAGATAAGCTGAAGTTCTTAAGTATTTCAACAGTTAAACATGACGAAGTCCTACTCAACCTGCTTCCTATCACCTGAAACCCCCCTTAAGAGCTACGATCCGTACTCAGCAAGCGTTCACCGAAGAGTGCCGCTTTCTCTTTCGAGATTACCTAGCTCCCCGTGCAGCGGAAGCTCACACACAAAAACAGCCTACGACTAAGATGGGTAAACCTCTCTGTTCAGGTATTGGGAACCTAAGTTGGTCATCCTGTGATCTCCTTCGAACGAGAAGCAACATCTTCTGCTCCCAGCAGACGATGATCAACTCAGCGTTTCCCACTAAACAAAACCGAAACCCCACGTTAAAACACACATATAATAATCAATAGGCCTAATTTCTGGAAGAGTTCATGAATTGAGCTAAAATCGGGTAGTAAAATGAATAGGTGGTACCGAATTCGACAAGCGTCTTATGAAACGACTTCACAGAGACGTTTCAGCCGGCCGGTGTGGCCGTGCGGTTAAAGGCGCTTCAGTCTGGAACCGCGCGACTGCTACGGTCGCAGGTTCGAATCCTGCCTCGGGCATGGATGTGTGTGATGTCCTTAGGTTAGTTAGGTTTAAGTAGTTCTAAGTTCTAGGGGACTGATGACCACAGATGTTAAGTCCCATAGTGCTCAGAGCCAGTTGAACCATTTGAGACGTTTCAGTTGTCTATGCAGTGCCAGTCTCAGTTGTTTTTCTCCTACCAAGCTAGGTGGCGCAGTAATAGGATGCTCGACTCCATATTGTTCGACGATGGCAGTTGGACGACGTGGGTCCACCCAGTATCTGGTGTTCTCGATTTCTCTAATTCGCTTAACGTTAAGACCTCTATCAGCCAGCCACAGAGGAAAGAATGGGGACTCTCCAGTAGTGTTCTTTGCCTGTAGAACTGCGTCGAAACCACTGCCACGCCAAGAGAGCGGCGTAATTTCATGAGATTAGCGTGACAACCAAACTAAGTTAACTTGTGTATACCTCGATGAAAATAACAAAGTTATTAGTAGTCGAGCTTTGGAGGGCACGACGTTGTCGGTTCTCGCGTGTTTGCCTACACAGCATCGCAGCAGCAACAGTGCGCGTGTGTGTTCTGGGTTCCAGTCTGTTAACTTGCGGCATTGGGTTTACTTCGCAGGGTGGTAAGTCTGACCAGATTCGTAACAGTAGTAGAGTCAGTGATAGTTCTCTGGCAGTTGGAGCGGGCTCGGCACGGCTGCGACACGCGTGTACGACAGCCAATCAGGTAACAGGGTTTTGTGACAAGAGCCTTGGTGTTGCCACAGCTCTATAGTCGGCTACAGCTGTTTGCGCTTCTTTCTGCCGCCCATTCTGCTATAGTGTGTGACACTGCCGCGTGAAATAAACGCACCATACCAAGAAAAAATGCGTATGATACCAAATCCCGACTCGTACGATACCGGCTGCAGGCCTCGTCTGCAACCAACAGGTAACTGGGCAATATGAAAACGGTGAATGGAACAGAAGGCGTACCCACCTCAGTCTATAAGGGCCGATTGTACACTACTGGCCAATAAAATTGCTACACTAAGAAGAAATGCAGATGATAAACGGGTATTCATTGGACAAATATATTATACTAGAACTGACATGTGATTACATTTTCACGCAATTTGGGTGCATAGAGCCTGAGAAATCAGTACCCAGCACAACCACCTCTGGCCGTAATAACGGCCTTGATACGCCTGGGCAAACAGAGCTTGGATGGCGTGTACAGGTACACGTACAGCTGCCCATGCAGCTTCAACATGATACCACAGTTCATCAAGAGTAGTGACTGGCGTATTGTGACGAGACAGTTGCTCGGCCACCACTGACCAAACGTTTTCAATTGGTGAGAGATCTGGAGAATGTGCTGGCCAGGGCAGCAGTCGAACATTTTCTGTATCCAGAAAGGCCCGTACAGGACCTGCAACATGCGGTCGTGCATTATTCTGCTGAAATGTAGGGTTTTGCAGGGATCGAATGAACGGTAGAGCCAAGGGTCGTAACACATCTGAAATGTAACGTCCACTGTTCAAAGTGCCGTCAGTGCGAACAAGAGGTGATGGAGACGTGTAACCAATGACACCCCATACCATCACGCCGGGTGATACACCAGTATGGCGATGACGAATACACGCTTCCAGTGTGCGTTCACCGCGATGTCGCCAAACACGAATGCGACCATCGTGATGCTGCAAACAGAACCTGGATTCATCCGAAAAAAATGACGTTTTGTCATTCGTGCACCCAGGTTCGTCGTTGAGTACACCATCGCAGGCGCCCCTGTTTGTGATGCAACGTCAAGGGTAACCGCAGCCATGGTCTCCGAGCTGATAGTCCATGCTGCTGCAAACGTCGTCGATCTGTTCGTGCATACGGTTTTTGTCTTGCAGGTCCCCATCTGTTAACTCAGGGATCGAGACGTGGCTGCACGACCCGTTACAGCAATGCGGATAAGATGCCTGTCATCTCGACTGCTAGTGATACGAGGCCATTGGGATCCACCACGGCGTTCCGTATTACCCTCCTGAACCCACAGATTCCATATTCTGCAAACAGTCATTGGATCTCGACTATCGCGAGCAGCAATGTCACTATACGATAAACCGCAATCGCGATAGGCTAGAATCCGACCTTTGATAAAGTCGGAAACGTGATGGTACGCATTTCTCCTCCTTACTCGAGGCATCACAACAACGTTTCACCAGGCAACGCAAATCAACTGCTGTTTGTGTATGAGAAATCGGTTGGAAACTTTCCTCATGTCAGCACGTTGTAGGTGTTGCCACCGGCGCCAACCTTGTGTGAATGCTCTGAAAAGCTAATCATTTGCATATCACAGCATCTTCTTCCTGTCGGTTAAATTTTGCGTCTGTAGCATGCCATCTTCGTGGTGTAGCAATTTTAATGGCCGCTAGTGTATTAGCATCGCTGACTGAAGATCAAATGCCGTCCGCTGTGACCGTGCGGTTCTAGGCGCTTTAGTCCGGAACCGCGCTGCTGCTATGACCTCAGATGTCAAGTCCCATAGTTCTTAGAGCCATTTGAACCATTTTGAGATCAAATTTCTCATTAGATCAGAGACTGAGCTACGTAATTTCATAAGGCCTGCTGTTACAGAAAGTGAACAAAAGTTAATTGCAGCTCTCAAGCTACAATTTTTTTCCCATTTTCAACCCCTTCAATGACGATGCAGATTTTCATCGTGAAGCTATGTGCAGTGATTTGTAAACATTTTAATACGATCGCATAAATTCTTCTGAATCAGGTTTGTTGCGTAAAAGGAAGGTTATAATGTTATTCGTCGCGTTCTTGTTCTGATACGGGTTCAAAAAAATGGTTCAAATGGCTCTGAGCACTATGGGACTTAACATCTGCGGTCATCAGTTCCCAAGAACTTAGAACTACTTAAACCTAACTAACCTAAGGACATCACACACGTCCATGCCCGAGGCAGGATTCGAACCTGCGACCGGAGCGGTCACGCGGTTCCAGACTGAAGCGCCTAGACCGCACGGCCACACCGGCCGGCGATACGGGTTCAGGTAATGTATGTTCCATTTATCGACGTACGTGGAATTGTCATAGCAGTTTAAGGACGCGTTCGGTAGTTAAAAATTTAATACGAATTTGATAGTTACTGCTACTCGAGGCGAGAGAGAACATACATAATAGATGGTGAGTAATTACTGGCTGCTATCAGAAGTCCCATAATTCTGTTCACTGCGAACATTTCGAATTTTCCTTTCTTACTCTGCTGCTAAGTGTCTACAAAATACCTTTGAACTAATCACATAAATACGAGTCGTCTCGCAAGAGCTGTTATGAGACTGATCATTACGTACACACGGTAGCCGGTAATCCCCTTAACCTAACTTTCGATGTCGGAAAAAACAAGTATTTCGAGCATCATTTTGTGTTAATAGCAGTTTTTTTTATTATTTCAGTTGGTATCTACAAAAAGCAAAAGCGATGAAACGTAGTGCCACAACACTATAATCTGACCATTAGACCTGAACCTGACTGTGAAACGCGAATTTTTCACCTGTCAAGCATGATCCGACTTCATGCCGATATGATCTGGGATTAACCTTCATACGATGCAGATTTCCAGGTTAAGCTTAATCTGAGGTCATTTTCTTAATCTACGCTTAAATGCTTTATATAGTCGGCACTAAGTGTTTGTTGCTGCGGTAGATGCCGATTGAACAAGTTGCTGTCAGCGCCCGTAGCTCAGCGGTCGTCGTGTCTATCTCCCACGCGGAGGACCTCGGTTCGATTCCAAGTAGTGCCAGGGACTTTTTTTTCCCTTGGTGGGAGGACTGAAGCAGGGTGTACTAAGCGTCGTGAAGGGAGGGTTATCATGCAAGGGGCAAAGTGACAAAATGTACTTCCTGTGTTATTCAGAATAAACTTTATGCAAGTAAGTAAACTAACTATAGATTAACAGTTACTCATTGACTTCAGGAAAGCAATTCATCACTTGGCACGATCCAAAAATAACAAGCAAACACTGACTTTTCGAAACAAATTTGCGCTGAAATACTAAACGGGTCAGGTCTAAGAAACAAATTTTTAAAATATTTATATCTCTAGTAATAATTTTACTGTTGAGTCTTAGCACAATTCACTGCGAAAGGGTTTGTGCAACTCACATATTCCATCATACTTTTGCGGTGCCTTTTCTTCTTTGGAGACATTTGTTTTGCGGTAGGACCTCCCTGAATCTGATCGTTTTGAAATCTTCACTTCACCACCCTTTCTTCGACGCTCTTGATAATTTCCCATCCCTCTGGTTCAAACAAATGTCATTTTTTTCTGAATTTCCCAGGCATGGTGATTTTAATGCTTGAGGAAGAACTTCTGTTAACCTAAGATGTGTTAATGATAATATCAGCTGGTTGTTTAAAGTCCATAAGTAACTGCCTTTATCTGAACAATTGAAACGTTTCCAGAATGAGATTTTCACTCTGCAACGGAGTGTGCGCTGATATGAAACTTCCTGGCAGATTAAAACTGTGTGCCCGACCGAGACTCGAACTCGGGACCTTTGCCTTTCGCGGGCAAGTGCTCTACTTGCCCGCGAAAGGCAAAGGTCCCGAGTTCGAGTCTCGGTCGGGCACATAGTTTTAATCTGCCAGGAAGTTTCAATTGAAACGTTGCTTGTAGCGAGATGTTGCTGTGGTGTTCATTACATCATTACGAACAAAATGCTTCCTCATCTTACTTCTTTGTTTTCAATAACTGTAAAATCACAGTCCACGACCGTGTACTGAAAATCTTTTCAGCTTGCTCCGAAGTTGGCCGATCGGTTTACAGCCGAAGTATTAACAGCAGATTAAGTTTTGTTACGCTAGAACTCCCGCAGTTTTATAGTTCACGTTGCAGCTAATAGGTACCTTTTGTAGAGTGGCAACATGTTACGTGTGATTGTAAGAAAAAACGGGTTTTCAGCGGTTTTGAACGTTATTTTGAAAGAAACCTTGCACTACCCCACTTCTTTGTACACGAAATAAGTATTAATAGCCTGCCCTCGCCAACTAAGATCCGTGGTAAACAACTGGACAACGCTGTAGACTTTGACACTGTCAAGTAATTTTACGTACCCAGTAGAAAGAGCATAGACGTCTTGTTTACCGGTTGAGACACTTTGGGACTACTGAAAGAGGTGTAGGAAGGTTACGGTTTAATGTCCTGTCGACGAAGAGGTCATTTGAGACGGTGCACAAACTCGGAATGAGGAGTTAAATAGTCCGTTTCCTTTCTAATGCTTCCATCTCGACATCACTCTCAAGTACAACGAAAAAACCAATACAGAATTGCAAATTTCACTTTTTTTTCACTCGATTACTATTTTCGGGCCGGGACCCATTTTCAAATCATCATAACGTAGTCAAAAATGGTATTTCATAAAATGCAAAAAGCGTGTCAAGAATGTGCAAACTGACAGTTACATCGTGCTGGAAGTTCGTAAATCACCCATAAGTGATTTACGGAAACCGCGGACCAGCTAAATCTATATACAGGCCGGTGATTTGAACCGCCGAAATGGCTCTCCCAGTGCGAATCCATTGACTTCCCACTGCGACCCCTCGCTCGTCTATTGGACTGAGTCATTACACTGGTGACGATTAAAATTCCAACGCAATGAAGCCAATAGGCAACAGGAATCAGACTGGCGTGAATTGTAGTACATACATATGCAAATAAGCATTTCAGCACACTGTAAACAGCATCTACATTGTAGAGGGGCATTAAATTAGTAATTTTGTTTCTCGGTCAGTTTCGGTTGAAAAATGTTGAATTTGTTATCGGACATCGTGGAATATTCCTGCTTCAACCCCTGAAGTTTCATCAAGTTCCGGTAGGTGACGGCGCTGTGCGTTGCCTTCAGAGCGGTGTTTTTAAGGGACATGCGTTCTTGGCAGCTAGCCGTCTTTGAGTTTCTTTTGGAGAAAAACTAGAGCGCCGCAGATATTCATAGTCGTTAGCAGAATGTCTACGGAGATATCGCAATGAACAAAAGCACGGTGAGTCGTTGGGCGAAAAGTCTGTCATCATCGCAACAATGTCGCGAAAACCTGACGGATCTCCCGCGAGCCGGCCAGCCGCACACAGCTGTTACTTCTGCAGTGTAGGAACGTG
The DNA here is from genome assembly GCF_023864345.2 of Schistocerca serialis cubense. Classification (NCBI taxonomy): domain Eukaryota; kingdom Metazoa; phylum Arthropoda; class Insecta; order Orthoptera; family Acrididae; genus Schistocerca; species Schistocerca serialis. Next base: position 237,941,977 of record NC_064647.1, on the reverse strand, counting down.
CGGATACTCTCATCCGAGATGATCGACAGATCACAAACAACTCGCTGCTCGACTGGACGTTTCTGTTGGTAGTGCTGATACAGTCACCCACCAGTCGGGGTACTCAAAGGTAAATACCCGCTTGGTTCCTCCGTCACAGGCGGTGAAACATGGGCTCACCACTTCGAACCGGACACAAATGGCAGTCCATGAAGTGGTGCAGCACTGGCTTTCCTAAAAAAATCAAAGCTGCATCTTCAGCCGGTAGAGTCACGGTGATGGTCTTCTGGGACTCTGAAGGGATTATTCTGTTTGATGTTTGCCGTCACGGCGCAACGATCAACTCAGAAGTGTATTGTGCCACCCTCAGAAAACTGAAGGAATGGCTTTAGCGTGTTCGTCGCCACAAGAATGCAAACAAACTCCTCTTCCTCCATGACAACACACAGCCTCATACAAGTCTGCTTACCCGATAAGAGCTTTACTGGACTGTTCTTCTCCATCTACCCTGCAGCTCGTATCTCGCACCTTCCGAGTTCCATCTGTCTGGTCCATTGAAGGATGCACTCCACGGGAAGCTGTAGATGAGTGATGGGGAGGTTAGTTCAGCAGCGAGACATTGGCTCCGGTGTCGACCTGTAGACTGGCAAGATCTGGGCGCACACGCCTTCCCACTAAGAGGGCGCATGGCCGTCGCATTGAACAGAGATTATTTTGAGAAAATAGGTTTTTGCAGCCAAAAGAGTGTGGAATAATATGGCGTACTAGAATTCTTAATGAAGCCAACTCACTGTCAGAAAAAATGTGTGTTGCGTTACTTATTGGGTTCGGGAAGATCATACTCAACACCTTTCAGGGTCTCAGGGGCCCCACGCGAGTCGAGAGGACGCATTGTTCGCTCGCCATGCGTGATCGTACAGCCACGTCACATACCTCGTTTCAGGAAATGGGCTGTTTAGCAGTAACAGAAGTCTCAGCACGGTCAGTGCGATCGTGGTTGGAGCACCAGGGACTGTCAGCATGGCGACGATTGTTGCGGCTTCCATTCACATCACAGCAGAGAGAAGCGTTCTTGCAGTTTTTTCAAGCGTGTCCTGGTTTTGTGTACATTATTATGAGGGACGCACTCACGTCTGGAGGCTCCAAGAGATATAATGTTGCCATATCCCATCCATCTTCGTCATACAAGGTCAGCACTGGCATAATGATATGGAGTGCTGTTGGGTACACAGTGCGATCACCATGCAGCTCTCGTAGCTGATAATTTGGACATCACTTCATTGATCGGGCACGCCACGACTTGCCAGCCAGTACGGCCGCCGAACCCTAGCTCAGGGTTGGAGCAGTGTGGAATAACATAATAGTAACTGTCATCTAAGCTCAGTTCAACTGGATGCCTCGATGCTTTAGAGTGCTTGTTACTGCCTGAGTTGTCAACTTTGTGTACTAAATTTTGCATCCAATCTACATCAGAATCCTTTATGAATATAATCATGTGTTCATACGATCCTCCACTTCCTATTGTTCCTGGTGTTGCAATTTCATTGACTGCCAATGCATAAGAGATGGAATATCCCCTGTTCTGACATCTTTCTGAATCTAGCCTGTGTGGCGTTGGTTTTAACTTCTCGTTCTCTGAAGTGCCTGTTTGGTGTTGCAGAAGCCGGCCATCGACATCGACGACGAGGACTGGTTCGACCTGGAGCGACAGGAGTGGACGCTGTGCAGCATCCTGCAGGCGCGCGAAAAATCGGTGTTCGCCATTTGGAGGGCGGTGAACATGCCCAGGAAGCCCAGGAAGAAGCACGTGGGCGTCAACGGGTTCGTCAGGAAACCCGCCCGAATCAGTGAGTATCCGACCCTCGTGTTGTAGCTGTTGTTGTGTCCGCAGTCACACTGCGTAGTGGACGAGAGCAATGGGTAGAGGGCTCACATCATTCTCTGGCCCATGGGAACCACTTGGCTCATCATGAGTAACTACCAGGATACCCCTGTCACGTTGTGTCCATTGTTAAATCTGCATTCAGGTTATATACTCCAAACGAATAGTGGATGGGGTGGTCACACCTCGATCCTATCCTTTGGTCTGGACGGGGCATGAGTAGCCGTTCCAAGTCTGCGCTCGCGAGGTATAGCAGACTAGAGCAATGGAGGAGATGAGGGTGGAAAGTGAGTCCGAAAAAGATCTGACCTTTCAAACGTGCTGATCAGGAAAGTCCTAGAACCAGTGAGTAACTGACTCTCATCTGTAGCTGTTGTTACTAATCGCCTCAATAGTCCGCTAGAACAATGGGCGAGAAAGGGTTTAGAGCTAGAATTATCCCTGCAGCTTCTTAACGAACACCCTACCTGTCCCGTCATTCCCACTGTAGAGTCTTGTACCATAGGAAGCAAGGAGAGGATGTTTAGCGGTCGGTATCCTCTTACTACAATACAACTGCACTGATGTATTAACAGTGTTCTTTATTGATAAGAACGAGAAGCTACTTATCTTTAAGCAAGTTGTTGTGCTACAAGCTCTTCCTTAATAGTCCACGTTAGCCTCACTGCTGGTGAAGTACAAGTCCCACTCCAAACACTACAGTCTCATAGCTGGTGACGTGAACTGACAGACGCCAACTAGCATAGTGACTGAGGTGACTGTGACTGACTATCTACGACTAGGCTGACTGTCTGTGACTGATTGGGGCCCCCCGGTCTGCAGCGGTGATCTACATACTTGCGGTCGAGAGGGAGTTGGCGGCGCGTTGCTTGCAAGTCTCTCTTTGGCCTCTGTCCTAATAGGCGCGCTCGATTGAGCACCTGGTATCGATATTCTTGAAACCTCTTTGCCGATCGGTGTGCTGGCGACAGCTTAAGCCAGAACACTACCATAACGAGTAGCAATTGTAAACATTACAGTCACACTGTGTCGTGAATGTCAACAATAGATGTAGGGTTTAGAAATGAATGTGGCTGTTTGCATTAGTCGGCTCATCAGGAAGCAGTGAATACTTCACATTCACGTTTTAGACATTGCTCAGTCTGCAGTCATGCTGTATAGTCCAAAAGAACAACCAGTGAATGGGGGCAGGGGGAAAATACCAATGAGAGGCAGCCATTTTCCGCCGAAGGCCTGCTCAGAAAATCTTCCCTAATTAGTATCTTATTCCTGCGCTGTAGCCATTGTTAAATCTGCATTTACACTGTATACTCCACATGAACAACAGGTGTAGTGTCAGAAGAAGACCTGGTGTATGTTACATCTGTTACAGGCTCATAATCTGATCAAAATCTTAATGGACATTAATATGGGGAGTGTCTACCCTTCACTTTGATGATGGCTTGAACTTCGTTGATGACCCTTTCAGTGAAGTGTCTAAATGTCTGTGGATGCAAAGTAGCGATGTCGGAGGCTGGGGTCTAGAGCGAAGTCGAGGCTCTGACTCGTCCCAAAGATGTTCCACTGGGCTCAGGTCGGGACTGTGAGTAGACCAGTCCATTTCAGGAATGTTACTGTGCATACACCATTGCTTCATACACTAAAACGCCAAAGAGAACGGTACACCTGCCTAATATTGTGTAGGGCCCCCGAGAGCACGCAGAAGTGCCGCAGCACCACGTGGCACGGACTGGACTAGTGTCTGCAGTAGTGCTGGAGGGAGTTGAGACCATGAATCCTGCACGACTGTCCATAAATCTTCTGAATAGCACATTGCAAGGCGTCCGACATATGCTGAATAATGTTCATGTCTGGGGAGTTTGATGGCCAGGGGCAATGTTTAAACTCAGAAGTGTGTTCCTGGAGCCTCTGTAGCTATTCTGGACATGTGGTGTGTCACATTGTCCTGTTGGAATTGCCCAAGTCCGTCGGAGTGCACAGTTGACATGAATGGATGCAGGTGATCAGACAGGATATTTACATACATCGCCAGTCGTGTCTAGACGTATCAGGGGACCCATATAACTCCAACTGCACTCTCCCCACACCATTACAGAGCCTCCACCAGCTTGAACAGTCCCTTACTGACATGCCGGCTCCATGGATTTAGGAGGTTATCTCCGCACCCGTACACGTCCATCCGCTCGATACAATTTGAAACGAGACTCGTCCGACTAGACAAGACGTTTCCAGTCATCAACAGTCCAATGCCGATGTTGACGGTCCCAGGCGAGGCGTAAAGCTTTGTGTCGTGCAGTCATCAAGCGTACACGAGTGGACCTTCGGCTCCTAAAGCCCATATCGATGATGTTTGGTTTAATGGTTCGCACACTGACACTTGTTGATGGCCAAGCAATGAAATCTGCAGCAATTTGCGAAGGGGTTGCACTTCTGTCACGTTGAACGATTGTCTGCAGTCGTCGTTGGTCCCTTTCTTGCAGGTTCTTTTTCCGGCCGCAGCGATGTCGGAGATCTGATATTTTGCCGTATTCCTGATATTCGCGGTACACTCGTGAAATGCTCGTACGGGAACATCCCCACTTCATCGCTGCCTCGGAGATGCTGCGTCTCATCGCTCGTGCGTCGATTATAACACCACGTTCAAACTCACTTAAATCTTGATAACCTGCCATTGTAGCAGCAGTAACCCGTCTAACAATTGCGCCAGACACTTGTTGTCTTACAAAGGCATCGCCGACCGCAGCACCGTATTCTGCCTGTTTACGTATCTTTGTATTTGATTACGCATTCCTATATCAGTTTCTTTGGCGCTTCAGTGTAGATACCGCTGTGTGACAGGGTGCACTGTCCTGCTGATACCATCAGCCATGGTTTCTGCACTGTTGCTCTACTATAGGCAGTACGCAGTGCTGAACACGCGTCCATATCCTTCCGCATTTAGCGTTTTCTTTACGTGCAGTAAGGGAACGACACCCTACTGACGAGGAACACCGCCATACTGTAACACCGACCCTTCAGCACTTCCTGCCGGCACTGCAGACGATGCCAGCTAACACTCTCCATGCATTCTCCAAACCCAAACTGTTCCAGAGGATTCCCACACGGTCTAAGCGTTATTCATCACCGCAAAGCACTCGTTTCCAGTCATCAACGTCGTGTGCTGCCGCTCGTCAGAACGCCACAAGCGACGCTCGCCACCGACAGCAGAAGCGTGTTGCTTGTGAGGAGTCCCTCAACCATTGCTGCGCGTTGTTTTTGATTCGCTACGCACAGTTACCGTGCTGACTGAACTGCTGGCAGCACTCCGGGACCCACGAGTGCTTTCTTACGCTCTTTTCGTGAGGCTTTTTGCAGCCACGCACAGCTATGCTGGACGATTCCTATCAGTCAGCACATGAGGCTGAGGTTGGTCTGCTCCTCGTTTAAGGCCGGTATTACACTATCAAATTTCTTTGTCCAATATCTTTGTCAAAGAAATTTGATGGTGTAATACCACATACGTGACATATTTTGATACTAGAAAACTTACTCCTAGAAACCTGTAGGATGCTTTCCACTGACGTAGAATCATGAAATTTGGCAAGAAGCAAGGTTTCACAATACAAGTAACGCAAAAAATGCGAAAATTGTCAATTTGTAGTTATATCAAACCAAAAAATACTCCTTTTTTCATTTCTTATCCGACGTCAAAGTCAAAATTGAAACAATCGGTATTTCTACTTTCAGGCTGACTGGGTCGCGATAGTGAAAGTCAAACATCAGGCAAGGAATGACTTTATTGCTCATACTAGGCGTTTCGGAATTTATCCATCATCAGATATGCATAAGCGATTGCTGCACGTACACATGGCATTTCAGTTTGTATATGAAACAAACATTCGCAAACCAGGCTGTTATTTCACACACAATTTGAAACACCGTATCCTCGTGCAGCAATACCTCCTGGATATGCGATGGTAGATAAAAATCCGAAACGCGTCATGTGAGCACTAAAGTAATTCCTTCCCGGATGTTTGACTTGTACCAGTGCGACCCACTCAGCCTGAATGCAGAACTGATTATTAGAATAACTGGCTGACTCGTGCATGGTTTTATGTCACATTTATGTTCCTGAAATTTAAAACAACCTCGAAAATCTTGCACTCCCTGGGCCTGGTATCTTGCCAGTATTAATGTCAATAACAGGGAGAAATTGTCGGATATTTTCAATTCCCGGAACGGATGACCTCTCTGTTTACATAATTAAGGGCAATTTTTTCCCCTTGGAAGGTCACATAATTAATAACTTGTGATTTACAGAACTGAAAAGTTCTATTATTGAATTTAAAAAACAGCAGGAATTTTATATTTTCATTCTTTGTACTCAGTTGATAGCACAACTTTGTTGAAGCTAAAACATTACATTATCACTAAATCGATAACAGATACTAGATATACCGCAAGTGAAAATGAAATGTTTCTCCTTTTATTATTTACCACTGGAAAAAGATTCAGAAATATATTTCCATTTCAGAGGAATGTCTGTGTATAAGTTATTTTAAAAAAGGGAGTAAGCCATTTTCACGATCAGTAGACAAGGATTCACTGTTAAAGGTAGTACGAAGAGCTCTAGGTTCAAATGGCTCTGAGCACTGTGGGACTTAACTTCTGACGTCGTCAGTCCCCTAGAACTTAGAACTACTTCAACCTTACTAACCTAAGGACATCACACACAGCCATGCCCGAGGCAGGATTCGAACCTGCAACCGTAGCGGTCATGCGATTCCAGACTGTAGCGCCTAGAACCGCCCGGTCACCCTGGCCGGCAAGAGCTCTAGGAAAGGCAACTAATGTCTGACGGTAGTGAGAGGGAAGGGGGGCAGGGAGCGCTCGTGTGGAAAATGTTCTCGAACTAGTCCTAGTAGTCCTGGTTGTTGTTCCCACGCACCGTTCGCCAGTGGAACAGAAAAGGGAGGAAGCGGTACCGGTACCGTAAACACTCTCCGCCATACACCGTCATGTGGCTTGCAGAATATAGACGCAGATGTAGATAATGGGGCGTGCGAGAATGACAATGGTACACAGCATACTGTGGCTTGTGGAGCGACAGATTGGAACACACATTATCTGATTCTGTGACACGTGCGGAAAAGCGGAGACACCCTCCAGCGTACCGCCGGCTGGGAATACTGCGTTTGGAAACAGACCTGAAATTGGGTTACAGGGTATTAAAGAGTAAGTGAATGTACAATGCGCCGGCCGGCCGCATCGATGAAATTGTAGGCGGCTCGTTTAACGAAGACAGTGGAGGCATCTGCGCCTCGTTAAGAATATATGGCGGCGGCCACCAGTATTGACCCCTGGGGACACGGGAAACATGCAAGCGAGATGGTCGCGGGCCGCGCCGCTGCACAGCTCACCAAGTGGAAGACAGCGCGTCCTTTGCTTCCCTCGCGCCTTCTGGCTGGACATATCTTCTCTAGTGTTCTCCAGAATCCGACATACGCTGTGTGGCGACCTATGGAAGCGATGACAACCAGTCGGGAACACGCAGTCCGATTTATCGAATAGAGAAAAGACTCTAGAGATATCTTACATTGAGCTTAAAATTGAATAACGAGTATCGGAATATATGCGATAGGCTCAATACTTGGTAGTAAGGGATATTCGCATTCTTTACTGGGGAGCCGTCGTCGGAAGCAACTATCGTATTTTGGTCTCTCAGGGCTGTGCGCCAGGGCCCTGCCGTCAGCGATATACACTGAAGCGCCAGAAAAACTGCTACAGGCATGCGTATTCAGATACAGAGAAACGTTAACAGGCAGAATACGGCGCTGCGGTCGGCAATGCCTATATAAGACAAGTGTCTGGCGCAGTTGTTAGATCGGTTACTGCTGCTACAATGGCAGATTGTCAAGATCTAAGTAAGTTTGAACGTGGTGTTATAGTCGGCTCACGGTCGATGGGACACAGAATCTCCGAAGTAGTGATGAAGTGGGGATTTTACTGTGCGACCATTTCACGTATGTACCGTGAATATCAGGAATCCAGTAAAACACCAAATCTCCGACATCGCTGCGGCCGGAGAAAGATTCTTCAAGAAGGGGACCAACGACGACTGAAGAGAATCGTTGAACGTGACAGAAGTGCAACCCTTCTGAAAATTTCAGTACTGGGCCATTCAACGGAACGTCATCGACATGGGCTTTCGGAGCCGAAGGCCCACTCGTGTACCCTTGATGGCTACACGACACAGAGCTTTACGCCTCGCCTGCGCCGGCCAACACCAACATTGGACTGTTGATGACTAGAAACATGTTGCCCGCTCGGACGAGTCTCGTTTTAGATTGTGTCGAGCAGATGGACGTTTACGGGTATGGAGACAACCACATGAATCCATGGACCCTGCATGTCAGCAGGTGACTGTTCAAGCTGATGGAGGCTATGTAACAGTGTGGGGCCTGTATAGTTGGAGTGGTATGACTCCTGATACGTCTAGATACGACTCTCACAAGTGACACGTATGTAAGCATCCTGTGTGATCAGACGCATTCATCCATGTGCATTGCGCATTCCGACGTAGTTGGGCAATTCCAGCAGGACAATGCGACACCCCATAAGTCGACAATTGCCACATAGTGGCTCCAGGAACACTCTTCTGAGTTTAATCATTTCTGCTGCCCACGGAACTCTCCAAAGGTGAACATTAATGAGCGTATCCGGAATGCCTTGCAACGTGCTGTTCAGAGGAGATATCCAGTTCCTCATACCTTTAGGCATTTACGGACAGCCTTGCAGGATTCATGGTGTCAATTCCCTCCAGTACTACTTCAGAGATTAGTCGAGTCCATGCCACGTCGTGCTGCGGCACTTACGCGTGCTTGCGGGGGCCGTACACGGTATTAGGCAGCTGTACCACTTTCTTTGGCTCTTCAATGTATGTACAGGGTGTTTGAAAAAGAATTCTCACATATTCCTATAGGAGGTAGTCTTTGTGAAAACCAAAAGGAAGGTTCCCACAACGGTGTGACCGGAAACTAATACCCGTTGTGATATTGACCGTTAGAGATCCACAGTTCAGAGTCAATATGTTATTTACAGATGGGTCAGGATCGAAAGGAGATGGCATAGTGAATATACCACAGTGCGCACCTGTGGGAAGATACAAATGGTCGAGCAGCCATGGAAGTGAGGCCTCAGGTTCCTTCATTATCAGTGTAGGGGCAGGACTTGTCGGTGACAGACTCAGGGGGCCATACACGCCACCAAACAGATTAACAGCTACTGTGTATCATCGATTTCTGCGAGATGAATTACCAGCGCAGTTAGCTTTGCAGGAAAGCAACGCCCGTGGCTTATGCACGAGGGCACCAAACATTTTCTACGGATCTTACGACATGATCTCACTGCAACGTTTCTTGGGTGGTGGATTGGTCGAGAATGTTGCGTAAAATGCCCCTCCCTCCCCTTTCTTTGACAAAGACCATACGTGGCGCAGATAGGGGTATTTCATTGTCATCAGATATTGTCTTATAATTTCTTGAGAATTGCTGGCATGTAGTAACAGAACAACAGGGTGATACCCATCACGTGAGAAACTCCTGTATTTAATACACTTCGTTTCGTAGTTCAAAAACTGGTTCAAATGGCTCTGAGCGCTATGGGACTTAACATCTGTGGTCATCAGTCCCCTAGACTTAGAACTACTTAAACCTAACTAACCTAAGGACATCACACACATCCATGCCCGAGGCAGGATTCGAACCTGCGACCGCAGCAGTCGCGCGGTTCCGGACTGAGCGCCTAGAACCGCTAGACCACCACGGCCGGCTTTCGTAGTTCCCTGCCGGTAAACGGGGGGAGCGATTTTTCCAAGACGAATACGAAATATAATTAAACCAATATCTCTCCTCATATTAATCTAAAGCACAACAATAAAATCTGACTGTAATGTAATGTACAGAGTTCACAGTAGCCGAGTCGTTTCCGTATCGTCGAAAATCCGTAATCACAAGGGATGAATTGTGACCTGAAATATGTAACAAGGGGAGGCGACGACGTTGGGACCACGGATTTACTTCAAACTTTGTACGCCTTTAGTAGGCCATGAAAACAGCATAATGTGCCATTGTCAAGGTGCACTACTCTGGCAATTCCGAGAAAATTGAAAGAGAAGTTTTACGCGTCTGTTAACGCAACGTAATTGCTTGCACGTTGGAGTTGATGGTGGTCAAGTGGTTGGCGTTCGAGCTTCGTAAGATGTGCATGTATGCAACGACGGTTCCACTCCCGCTCAGACCTAATGGTTAATATATAGTTTTTTCATCACTGGTCGTATTATTTAATTTATAAGACATTTGAGAGGGAGTATAATTAAAAGAACCCGTATACTTGCATTAAGTTATACGTATTTTATGTTGAGTGCTTACCACTTTCAATTAAATTTAATTACTAGAACAAACATATATATAATTAACGACAAGTAAATGAAGAAACGCATACACTTTTCCGGAAAATGTGTGCCTGTCACCATTTGCGAAGTCCCTTGTACATGCAATCTGCTAACGTACCCGCAACCAAACTCTGCGTAGTGTAAGACGTTGCTTCTGCAGCAAGAACGAATAGTGTAGGTGCAAATTTTTTGAATATCGCAGAATTTACACTTGTGCTATAGAAATGAAGGTTTGAGGGGGAGTCGACCGTCGCCACATACACGTTCGTCTTACGAAGTTCGAACGCAAACCACTTGACAACCAAGAACTCTAACCAGAATGAGATTTTCACTCTGCAGCGGAGTGTGCGCTGATATGAAACTTCCTGGCAGATTAAAACTGTGTGCCCGACCGAGACTCGAACTCGGGACCTTTGCCTTTCGCGGGCAAGTGCTCTACCAACTGAGCTACCCAAGCACGACTCGCGGACGGTACTCACAGCTTTACTTCTGCCAGTTCTGCAAGGTTCGCAGCAGAGCTTCTGTGAAGGTAGGAGACGAGGTACTGGCAGAAGTAAAGCTGTGAGGACGGGGCGTGAGTCGTGCTTGGGTAGCTCAGTGGTAGAGTACTTTTCTGCGAAAGGCAAAGGTCCCGAGTTCGAGTCTCGGTCGGGCACACAGTTTTAATGTGCCAGGAAGTTTCATATCAGCGCACACTCCGCTGCAGAGTGAAAATCTCATTCTGGAAACATCCCCCAGGCTGTGGCTAAGCCATGTCTCCGCAATATCCTTTCTTTCAGGATTGCTAGTTCTGCAAGGTTCGCAGGAGAGATTCTGTAAAGTTTGGAAGGTAGGAGACGAGGTACTGGCAGAAGTAAAGCTGTGAGTACCGGCCGTGAGTTGTGCTTCGGTAGCTCGGTTGGAAGAGCACTTGCCCGCGAAAGGCAAAGGTGCCGAGTTCGGGTCTCGGTGGGGCACACAGTTTTAATCTGCCAGGAAGTTTCATATCAGCGCACACTCCGCTGTAGAGTGAAAATCTCATTCTGGAAACATCCCCCAGGCTGCGGCTAAGCCATGTCTCCGCAATATCCTTTCTTTCAGGAGTGCTAGTTCTGCAAGGTTCGCAGGAGAGCTTCTGTAAAGTTTGGAAGGTAGGAGACGAGGTACTGGCAGAAGTAAAGCTGTGAGTACCGGCCGTGAGTTGTGCTTCGGTAGCTCGGTTGGTAGAGCACTTGCCCGCGAAAAGCAAAGGTGCCGAGTTCGAGTCTCGGTCGGGCACACAGTTTTAATCTGCCAGGAAGTTTCATATCAGCGCACACTCCGCTGCAGAGTGAAAATCTCATTCTGGAAACATCCCCCATGCTGTGGCTAAGCCATGTCTCCGCTATATCCTTTCTTTCAGGAGTGCTAGTTCTGCAAGGTTCGCAGGAGAGCTTCTGTAAAGTTTGGAAGGTAGGAGACGAGATACTGGCAGAAGTAAAGCTGTAAGTACCGGGCGTGAGTCGTGCTTCGGTAGCTCAGATGGTAGAACACTTGCCCGCGAAAGGCAAAGGTCCCGAGTTCGAGTCTCGGTCGGGCACACAGTTTTAATCTGCTAGGAAGTTTCAAGAACTCTAACGTCCAGCACCTGCGCACAGAGACGTCAGTTACATAACAGACGCGGAAAACTTCTTTTGCGATTTTCTCGGAATTGCCACAGTAGTCCACGTTACAACTTGCGCATCGTGTTGTTTCAATGGCCTACTAAGGGCGTACAAAGTTTGAAGTAAATCCCCGATACCAACGTCGTGGTCTGCTCTTGAACGTTCAAAGGGAGCTGGTTATGAGTGTATCCGCGTCTGGCCAAGCACTTTCTGATGCTTTCCGCCGATTGTAGTTCGTTCGCTAATTTCTTTACAGATTTGAGACTTATTTTAATACATCATTGATGGTTAAAATGTCTGTGATTGTACAGTACCTCTACCTTGACTTTACAGTGACCTTCAGACATGCCTCCGTGCCTCAGGGAAACAGGTACTGGCCTGACGATTGCAGCTGTATCACGTTACTGCCGGAAATAAATTAGTTCACCTGGAAAATGACGTCGATTTTCATCCGATGACGGCATATGCCACGGGGGGCCGGGGGGGGGGGGTGTTTAGTAGAAGTACTGATAATGGTTTCAATGTCGTAGCGTAGTTGCGTAGCTACCGGAGCGCCATCTGTGCCTCATCTGTAATAGGGAGTGCTCACAGCCAGAAAACTCAGCATGATGCAAACGTGTGAAGCCGAAGCTGCTAGGATCGGTGGCGCGTCGTGCTGCGGCAGATGACTCTAACGGATGTTGTCTACTCCGGGGCCTTGTTTCGTATTAACGTCTTTCAGTGCTGTGTCAAATTCGTCGCTTCTCATCTTCCTCTACGTCCTCTTCCATTTCCATAATATTTCCCGTAAGTACATCTCCCTTGTATAGACCCTCTATATATTCCTTCCAGCCGCGCGGAATTGGCCGAGTGGTCTAAGGCGCCTCAGTCATGGAATGTGCGTCTGGTCCCGGCGGAGGTTCGAGTCCTCCCTCGGGCATGGGTGTGAGTGTTTGTCCTTACGATAATTTAGGTTAAGTAGTGTGTAAGCTTAGGGACTGATGACCTTAGCAGTTAAGTCCCTTAAGATTTCACACACATTTGAACATTTGTTTATTCCTTCCAACTTTCTGCTTTCACTTCTTTGCTTAGAACTGGTTTTCCATCTGAGCTCTTAGTATTCATACAGGTCGTTCTCTTTTCTCCAAAGGTCTCTTTAATTTTCCTGTAGGTAGTATCTATCTTACTCCTAGTGAGATAAGCCGGTACATCCTTACATTTGTCCTCTAGCCATCCCTGCTTAGCCACTTTGCACTTCCTGTCGATCTCATTTTCGAAACGCTTGTATTCATTTTCGCCTGCTTCGTTTACTGCATTTTTGTATTTTCTCCTTTCGTTGGTTAAATTCAATATATCTTCTGTTAGCAAAGGATTTCTACTAGCTGTCGTCGTTTTAGCTACTTGATCCTCTGCTGCCTTCACAATTTCATCTCTCAAACCTACCCATTCTTCTTATATTGTGTATTTACTACCGCACTGATCCTTTAAAAGTTCGGACAGGATTCGTGAAGAGAATGCTCGGCGATTTTCATTGATGGAATCTTCTCGGGATATCAGCCGAGTCTTAGCGTCGTGTTGTCGCAACGTTTCGACGAGTTTCCTATGCGTCATCTTCATTCGAGGACGACGAGCTGGAAACCCAGGAGTCTTATCGAAACGTTGCGGCAACACTGCCATACGGCTCGGCCGCTATCCCGAGAAGAGTTCATCGGTGATTCCTGAAGTCGCGATCTTTACGTTCAATCGTGAGGTGCCAAGTGTCGTCTGTACTGTTATCGAAACCTGAATACTCAAGTGCTCCTCTATGAAGAGAATGAAGGAGTTTGAGATGTGGACGTGTTGCTGAGTGTACAGAGTCCCGTGGTTAGGACACATACCCAGTGACAAGCTGCTTCACCCTTTTCTAACGAAGTCCTTAAAATCGTAACCCCTATCAAACTAAGAGCAGTGGCGTATTGTAGCAACATCTTTCTAAGCGAGAAATACAACATCGTACCACTTAGCATAAAATGTATCCGGATGTAGACCCCTCGTTTGAGATCCTTTCTTAATGCCGTATAATGCCCTTTGTTGTTCTTTTTATGGGCGATTAGAAATTCCAGTGGCCTAAAATGAAAATCCGCCCTTAAAAATAAGTCCATGTTCGCTTCACTACAGAGTGTGCATCCAAACTTGATTTAAAAACTGTACGCATCTCTGGCTGCTTCGTTGAAGCAGGAAAATAATTGAGTAATTTGCTAAACCGCACGAGCAATGAATATAGGCGGAAACGTGGCAGTGGAGTGAAACGGAGCAGAAGTACTACAGAACTCCAAGGATTGGATTGTGGATCAAAAGCTCGTTGCAGTCACTGCGAAAATTAGCGACCGTGTCTTGTAGCCGCGTGGAATTGTACTGACGCCATATGAAATGGGTGCAGTTGAGGTCACTGCCTGTCAGTGGTTTTTTCTCCTGCTGATACGAGCGCTTATCACGATAAACGGGGCTACCACGAGTACATTCTGTAGATACTAATTCCTAGATTGCGGGAGGCAGGATCATGGAGATGTGATCCCGTGCCACTGGAGTTCTGCGAAAATTGGGCACCCCTCCCACCATAAAAAGATTCCACATTACGGAGCAGTGCATCCGATGACCATTGGTAGAGCATCTGTTTATACGTTTATTTAGACGGTATATCTTTCTATAGGCACAATTCCTAATAACTTCCATAATGTTATTAATCAGAAGGTTTATTCTTGAATTTTTTTTTTTTTTTTGCACAGCATATCATAACAACCGAAACTTGGGAAAAACAGAAGTACGGGGATCGGACAGTAAATAATGCCCCTCCTTTTCAACCACTCACGGAACGGCATGTGTCAGTACTAACAGTGAAGGGTGTATGGATCATGTCGGGAGAGGGCGGGGGGTGGGGGGGGCGGCGCAAACAGTGCAGTCGTTGTCATAATGCGGAAACGCATCGATTTATTTGACGTCCAGAAGTGCATGATCATTGGGTTTCTGACCAAGGATGGAAGTATGTCGGTTGAAAATTGTTCAAATGGCTCTGAGCACTATGGGACTTAAGGTCTGATGTCATCAGGCCTCTAGAACTTAGACCTACTCAAACCTAACTAACCTAAGGATATCACACACATCCATGCCCGAGGCAGGATTCGAACCTGCGACCGTAGCGGTCGCGCGGTTCGGGACTGAAGCGTCTAGAACCGCTCGGGGGAGTATGTTGGAAACGGTTAAATTTGTCAACTGTTCACGTGCCACCGTGATTAAAGTATACCGTGCGTGGCAGTATGGGGCTATCCAATACTGCTGCCGAGGAAACTGTGGCGCACCACGGGCCATACGTGGCTGGGGTGATCGACGGCTCAGAAGATGTGCACGGGGGAATACACATGCAACCTTTGCGCAACTGACCGCCCATATGAACAAAGGGTGTACAAACACACAGTGTCTCCTCAACGACCGTTCAGCGAACGTTATGCTTATTGGCCTCCTCGGCGGGCGCCTGGTTTGTGCACCCATGCTCACTGCTGTTCGTCGGCGACGAAGGCTGCACGCCACAAGTCCACTGAGTGGCGACAGGTGGCCCTATTCAGATGAATCACGTTGTATGCTCCATCGGACAGGTAGCCGACAGATCGCTGGAAGGGTACAGTCCGAAGGAGGGGACTTTATGGTCTGGGGGATGTTTTCGTGGCATCCCCAGCGTGACCTCGTCGTTCTGGAAGGCACGCTGGGTCATCACAACATGCATCTATTCTTGGAGACCATGTCCACCCCTACATGCAGTTGGTTTTTCCTCGGCACGATGGCAGCTACCACCAGAACAGGGCAACGTGTCGCAGTGTATGTGCGTGGTTCGAAGAGCACCGGGATGCCCACCAAACTCCCAGGATTAAAACTTAGTCGAGAATATGTGGGACGACCTGCACCGGGCTGTTCGCGCTGTGAACCCTGAACCGAGAAACCTCTCGCATTCGGGAGGACGACGGTTCAATCCCGTCTCCGGCCATCCTGATTTAGGTTTTCCGTGATTTCCCTAAATCGTTTCAGGCAAATGCCGGGATGGTTCCTTTGAACGGGCACGGCCGATTTCCTTCCAAATCCTTCCCTAACCCGAGCTTGCGCTCCGTCTTTAATGACCTCGTTGTCGACGGGACGTTAAACGCTAACCACCACCACCACCACCACCGAGAAACCTCGCGCAGCTTGCCACGGCACTAGAGCCGCCGTGGCTCCATGTGCAGCCCTCTCGGTACCTTTCAGAACCCCGTGTCTCAGAGTGGGCCGCGCTGCACAAGGTGGTTCCTCATGATTTTGACACGTGGTCACATTAACCAGACTTGACAGCGGATACATATGTAAACTTCCTTTCGTGTGCTTCAGGTTTGATGTTTCTTCTGCACGTATGCGATTGTAACAACTCCGACAGATGGCAGTGCCACAGTGAACCATCAGGCTGACGTCTTCTCAAGGCAACCGTTACAACTAACGTGCTGTAGGTGAATTTTTCGTTGCGGGAAAAGAAATCGTGAACCTTTTTTCCGGTCAGTTTTTCGCCCCCTTGTGTATCTGCCCGCTTGACAGGGGCCATTCTCGGCATTCCGTAGGTTTGGTCATGGGGGGAAGGAACCATTGTGGTAAACAACAATAGTTAGTGTACCCAGTCAGTGTACGTGTGATTTAGATTGTTCCAAGTGCGGTATTTCAGCCTTTATTGTTGTTCATTCCTCACCTAATTTAGTTACTTGAGTTATTTTCTTCCAGCAAGTAACTAAGAACAGAGGTAGCTACACTTTTTGCCAAGCGTCTTAAAAATGAGTAACAGATATCAACGAGAAAAGATGTTTCGATTATTTTTTCTTGAGCAATTACTTATTCATGTAGGATCAATCGTAAATAAAGCGATTGAAAGGCAAACTAGGATACTGGGAAATACAATTAATTTACAAAGAAGATTGCTTCCAAACACTTGTGCGATTCAGTGTAGAATAGTGTTCCAAGAGTGTGGAACCCGTACCACATTGAAGTAGTAGGGGATATTAAACATTAACAACGACCGGTAGCACCGATGATTGCACACGCTGAAAAGCCAAAGAAACTGATTTAGGCATGCTTATTTAAGTACGAACAGGCATAATACGACAGTGCGGTCGGCAACGCTTATATAAGCCATCAAGTGTGGTGCAGTTGTTACTCCACCTACAATGGCAGGTTATCAAGATATAAGTGATTTTGAACGTCGTGTTAATAGTCGGCGCACGACCGATGAGACACAGCATCTCCGAGGTATCGATGAAGACGGGATTATCCCGTACGACCATTTCACGAGTGTACCGCGAATATCAGGAATCGGGTAAAACATCGAATCGCCGACATCGCTGCGTTCGGAAAAAGATCCTGCAAGAACGGGACCAACGACTAGTGAAGAGAATCGTTCAACGTGACAGAAGTGCAACCCCTCCGCCAGTTGCTGCAGATTTCAATGCTGTGCCATCAACAAGTGCCAGCGTGCGAGCCATTCGACGAAACATCATCGATAGGGCTTTTCGGAGGCGAAGGGCCACTTATGTACCTTTATGACTGCACGACACAGAGCTTTACGTCTCTCCTGGGCCGCCAACACCTACGTTGGACTGTTGATGACTTGGAAGCACGTTGGCAGGTCGGAAGGATCTCGTGTGAAATTGTATCTAGCGGATAGACGTATACGGGTATGGAGATAACCTCATGAATCCATGGACCCTGCATGTCAGTAGGGGGCTGTTGAAGCTGATGGAGGCTCTGTAATGGTGCGGGGCGTGTGCAGTTGGAGTGATATGGGATCCCTGATAAGTCTAGATACCACTCTGACAGGTGACACATATGTAAGCACCCTGTCTGACCACCAGTATCCATTCATGTCCATTGTGCATTCGGACGGACTTGGGCAATTTCAGCAGGACAATGCGACACTCTACACGCCCAGAATTGCTACAGAGTGGCTCCAGGAACACTATTCTGAGATTTGACACTTCCGCTAGCCACGAAACTCTCCAGACTTGAACATTATTGGGCATATCTGGAATGCCTTGCATCGTGCTGTTCAGAAGAGATCTCCACCCCGTTGTACTCTTACGGATTTATGGACAGCCCTGCAGGCTCCATGGTGTCAATGCCCTGCAGCACTACTTCAGACATTAGTGGAGTCCATGCGAAGTTGTGTTGCGACGCTTCTGCTTGCTTGCGGCCTCTCTAGACGATATTAGGCAGGTGTACCAGTTTCTTTGGCTCATCAGTGTACACTGGTATGTTTCACTCGAGGGAGAACGTCACGGAGGCGCTGAATAAAACTGAACTGACAGGCGCTTGGAGGTAAAGGCCAACTGTAGTTGAAGGCGTACTTAAAAGTTTCCAGAACCGAGGTATTCAGTGAGAAATCTAGGAATACCCTACAGCTTTACTAGGGATAAAGAAGCTTGCAGGGGTTGTATAAAAGTATTGAAACACCTGGAGAAATGCATCCTTGAACGTAAATGCAGATGCTGTCCAGACCAGCAGGTTGCGCTGTTGCGTTTGACCACGAACGGAACGGCCCCTGTGTAGTGTCCTCAATACACTGCAAGCGTCAGTGGTGGTGAGACTGCGTTCTGTGCACTGTGTCGCGGCTGACTGAATTCGCAAATAGTTGGTGTTCGTGTGGTGGGAGCGGCCGTAACCAGAGTAGCCGCAGCGGTTGCTGTTTCTAGAGGACAATATCGGAGAAAAGTGGATAATCATCATCAGTCAAGTCTCAACGCAGACGAAGCGTGTGTTGAGTAATCGTGACAGACTGGCATTGAAGAGGACTGTGACGAGAAGTAGGACGACAGTAGGTGCAAAGGTCAGTGCAGAAGCGAATGTCGCCCTCGAGAACCCTGTCAGCAGCAAAGCAACTGGAAGGGAGCTCCGTAGGCAGCGACTCGCAGGGCGAGCTGGAACCCCAAGGCCACTCATCAGTAAAAGGAAAACGTGGTGCCGAAACCATAAAAAACCTGACCACCGGAAGAAAGTAGTTTGGTCGAATTAGTCTTGTTTCACATTCTTTCCAACTTCTGGCGAAGTTTGCACCAAGAATGAAACATGGCGGTCCTTCGGTAATGAATTGCGGAAGCGATATTGTGGTATTCCACGTGCGCCACGGTTACTCTGCGTGGTCGTATTACTGCCAAAGCTTATGCTACCATTTTGGCCGATCAGATTCCTGCACTGTTTCTTTCCCGGTGGTGATGTTGTCTTCCAAGACGACGGGGCCGCTGTCCACACAGCTCGCATCGTTCCGGGCTGGTTTTTTGAGCACGAGGGTCGTGTCGTTCCTTCCCTGGGCACCATAGCCACCAGATCTCGATGTCATTGGGCCTTTCTGCTATGGAGAGAGGAGTGCTTGATCGATATCCGCCTCCATCATCATTACCTGAAATTGTCATTACTTTGTAGGAAGAATGATATAAGATTCTCTTGAAAACCCTACAAAGGGAGTATTTCTCCATTCCGAAACGACTGGAAACTGTTTTGAACGCCAGCGGTTTCCTACATCGTACTAGACATGGTAATGTCAGGAGTTTGTAGTGTTTCCGTATTTTTGTCCATTCCATGTATAAATTTTCGTAGTACGTGAATGAACGAAAACATCTGCACCTACATCATGACTCCACAATTCACATCCAAGTGCTTGGCAGAGGGTTGAGAGAACTACTATCAGACTAGTTACCGACCATCCCACTCTCGAATGGCGCGTGGGAAAAATGGAACACCTACGTCTTTAAATTGAGATCTCCTATTTTATTACGAATACCACATCTGAGCATGTAGGTGGAAGTCAACCAAAGATGTTCGCATACGGAGGAGAAAGTTTATGATTGAAATTTGGTGAAAAGATCTGGCCGAAACGAGAAACGCGTTTGTTGTAATGATTACCACCACGGCTCACCTATCGTATCCCTGACACTCTCTCTCCTATTTTGCGATAATTGTGAACGAGCTGCCCACCTTGGGACTTTTTCGATGTCCTCTGTCAGTCCTACCTGGTAAGGGTCCCACACCGAGCAGCAGTACTCTAGTAGAGGACGGACAAGCGTTATGTACGCACTCCCTTTAGTGATTTGTTGCATCTACTAAGGGTTCTGCTGCCAATGCAATGCAGTCCTTGTTTCGCCTTCCCCATATCTATGTAATGGTTCCGATGAAATTTGTTCGTAATTGTAATCCCTATGTACTGAAATGAATCGACAGTTTTTAAGTTTGCATTATGTAGGACGTAATCGAAATTTAATGGATTCTTTTCAAAAACTCCTATCGAGGACGTGACGCTTTTTATTCTTCAGGATCGTCTGTCGCTTTTCGCGACAGAAAGATATCCTGAATAAGATTTTCACTCTGCAGTGGAGTGTGCGCCGATATGAAACTTCCTGGCAGATTAAAACTGTGTGTCGGACCGAGACTCGAATTCGGCACCTTTGCCTTTCGCGGGCAAGTGCTCTACCAACTGAGCCACCCAAGCACGACTCACGCCCCGTCCTCACAGCTTTACTCCTGCCAGTACCTCGTCCCCTACTTTCCAAACTTTACAGAAGCTCTCCTGCGAATCTTGCAGGACTAGCACTCTTGAAAGAAAGGTTCGCAGGAGAGCTTCTGTAAAGTTTGGAAAGTAGGAGAAGAGGTACTGGTGGAAGTAAAGCTGTGAGGACGGGACGTGAGTCGTGCTTGGGTGGCTCAGATGGTAGAGCACTTGCCCGCGAAAGGCAAAGGTCCCAAGTTCGAGTCTCGGTCCGGCACACGGTTTTAATCTGCCAGGAATTTTCATACAGATATCCTGTCTAAATGATCTTCCGATGGCTTTAGTAGACAGTAAGCGACAGAATGTGCTGCAAGCAATCGACGAGTGGTGTTCACATTCTCTGTAAAACTTCCTTGGGAAACGGCAGATATCACTTCTGTTTCACTCGATGACTTCCCGTTAATTATTACGAACTGTCTCCTTTCTGGCAATAAATGACGAACCTGAAACAATACTCCACAGACTCGCAGTTTGATTTTAAAGGCGCTTGTGGTGAACGGTGTCAAAAGCCTTTGGGAGATCTACAAACATGGAATCAGCTTGAGACCCCCTGTCGATCTAATTCATTAGTATGGATAAAGAGCCAGTGTGTGTGTCGCAAGAACAATATTTTCTGTGTGTCTGTAAACAGTTTCCTTCGAGATGTTTCATATTGTTCGAACACGGTATACGTTCCAAAATTTTTCCGCATTTTTGGTTTGAGTGAAATAGGTCTATGATTCGGTAAATTACTTCTGTTTCCTGTGAAACTTTCCAGTCCTTAGGTGCTGATTTTGCGTTGAGGAAGCGGAATTGCAGGGGTCCGAGGAAGAAGATGCTGAGAAGGGCTGGACTGTTCATTTTACATGTTGTGTTTTCGAATTCACCTTATGCTGGTAACAAGCTCTATGAGTGCCACTAGAAGCGCTGTTTACTGTATACGTTAACGATGTATTCACTGGTGTGTTGTTACTCTTGAGGTTGTAGGAATACAGCGAGAGCAGTCCAAGACACGTGGCGACCGCAGCCGGTAGCCTTTAGCCGACACGTCAACAGTTGCGAAACACGCCTGCGAACCGCAAACTACACAGGGTAGAAGTTTCATTTGAGAGAATTAACTGGTATCCTCACATACCGTCTGGACGCTGTTGTAAGGTGCCACAGTAGACGGAGGTCAAAACAGTCACGTCTTATCACAGCCAGCACGCATGATCCTTGCTCCTGAGGACAGCAACGTCAGCGGGTGCACACGAGTTACATTGAGATACTGTAGAACAGCCGCTCCCAAGAGCAAAGTGACGTAAAACACTGTCGTTGCTCGCCATATCAGGAAGGGTGCTGACGTTTAGCTTTCAGCTGCTGCTGTTGCTACCAAACGTGAGGTTTGTTAGTGTACAGCGCAGGACCATCACGGCCTACAGAGAAGGGAAGAAAGGGAAGGACTTGCAGACGTGGCTGTCCAGAGGCAGCAGGGAGGTGGGCTGGCGGCCCGCATGCAGAGGGGGAGGAACCGTGCGCCGCCGCCACCCTCTAAAAACTCCCATTCCTCGCATTCAGAAGAGTCCTCTTGTCAGATCTTTGGGGCGCCAACTCCGCGTTGCCCGTCGCCAGCCTCTGATAAACTCCGATTCAAGTCTCTTTTCTCACTTGGAGTGCTGCTCAAATGCGGCTAGTGATTGATACTTGTGCTAGCTCTCATCCCACGGACTGACAAACTGACTTTTCTTGTGAAAACAGTCGATTTCTTTGCTTTTTCTAGTGTTTATTATTAGTCTTTGTTGACGCCAGAAGGAACTACTTTCGTCCGGCCGTAACAGTGGTTTCTTTGATTGCTCGGGCAGAAGCTCATCAAATTAGAGCACATGAAATACACTGAAGAGGCAAAGAAACTGGTAAACATACCTAATATCGTGTACGGTCCCCGCGAGCACGCAGAAGTGTTGCAACGCGACGTGGGAAGGATTCGAGTACTGCTGAAGGGAATTGACACCACGAATCCTGCAGGGCTGTCCATAAATCCGTAAGAGTACGAGGGGCTGGAGATCTCTTCCGAACAGCACGTTGCAAGGCGTCCCAGATATGCTCAATAATGTTCATGTCTGGGGAGTTTGGTGGCCAGCGGAAGTGTTTACACTCAGAAGAGTGTTCCTGGAACAAATCTGTAATAATTTTGGTCGTGTGAGGTGTCACATTACCCTGTGAAATTGTCCAAGCCCGTCGGAATGCACAATGGACATGAACGGATGCAGGTGATCAGACAGGATGCTTACGTACGTGTCACCTGTCAGGGTCGTATCTAGACGTATCATACAACTGCACACGCTCCACACCATTGCAGAGGCTGTGCCAGTTTGAACAGCCCCCTGCGGACATGCAGGTTCCATTCAGTCACGAAGTTGTCTCCATACAGCTACACGTCCAACAGTTCGACACGATTTGAAACGACACTCGTCTGACCTGGCAACATGTTTCCAGTTATCAAGAGTCTACTGTCGTTGTTGACGGGCCTAGGCGAGGCGTAAAGTTTTGTGTCGTGCAATCATCATGGGTACACGTGTGGGGCCTTCGGCTCCGAAAGCCCATATCGATGATGTTTCGTTGAATGTTTCGGACGTTGACCCTTGTTGATGCCCCAGCGTTGAAATCTGCAGCAATTTGAGGAACTGTTGAACTTGTATCATGTTGAACGACTCTCTTAAACCGTCGTTGGCCCCGTTGTTGCAGGATCTCTTTCCGGCCGCAGCTATGTAGGACATTTGATGTTTCACCGGATTCCTGATATTCACGGTACACTCGTGAAATGGTCGTACGGAAAAATCTCCGATTTGTCGCTGCCTCGGAGATGCTGTGTCGCATCGCTCGTACGCCCACTATAGTACCACGTTCAGGCTCGTTTAAATCTTGATAACTTGCCAGGGGCCGGCCGCGGTGGTCTAGCGGTTCTAGGCGCGCAGTCCGGAACCGCGCGACTGCTACGGTCGCAGGTTCGAATCCTGCCTCGGGCATGGATGTGTGTGCTGTCCTTAGGTTAGTTAGGTTTAAGTAGTTCTAAGTTCTAGGGGACTGATGACCACAGATGTTAAGTCCCATAGTGCTCAGAGCCATTTGAACCATTTTTTTTAACCTGCCAGTGTAGCAGCAGTAACCAGTCTAACAACTGCGCCGGACACTTGTCTTATACAGGCGTTGCGGACCGCAGCGCCGTATTCTGCTTGTTTACATATCTCTGTATTTGAATAGGCATGTCTATACGAATTTCTTTGGCGGTTCAGTGTATTAGTTCACTTTATTGCATTAAGGAATAAAAGATTTACTTAACTTTGACACAGTTCTTTGCCACGGGATTGCTTGATAATTTACAACCATCATTGACCATGAAAACATCGCTCGATGCACAGTTTAACAAACTATTCTCTTGAGGCAGAGTGTTCAGCTTTTACTAAAGTACATGATGGTGAGGAACTTAAAAAATCCGTTGCTGCAGCACTGTGATATTGGCTGCTGTAGCTGAGGTCTCGGCCTGGGCGCGGTCACAGGCGCTGCAGTCATGGACTGTGCGGCTGATCCCGGCGGAGGTTCGAGTCCTCCCTCGGGCATGGGTGTGTGTGTTTGTCCTTAAGGATAATTCAGGTTAACAAGTGTGTAAGCTTAGGGACTGATGACCTTAGCAGCTAAGTCCCTTAAGACTTCACACACATTTGAACATTTTGAGGTCTTGCATAGTCGACGCTTTGTTGACTCAGCTTGAAGGCGAAGCAGTGATGAGAGGGGATGCGTCGTGTGTAGGAGCGCCTCCCATACGTCGTTGCGAATTCCAGGGAAATGTCGCTAATGTCTGTGGTACCGATTCGCACTGCTGACTTTGGTATGGCACCGCAACCTCTGCACGATATTACAGTCCTCAGTAGTTTAGTTTAGGTACAATGAACCCTTGTGTTCCTTCAGCCTGCGGCAAGTACCCTTATCCAGTCCCAAAATGCTCTGTCCGCAGCTCGTGGTCGTGCGGTAGCGTTCTCGCTTCCCACGCCCGGGTTCGATTCCCGGCGGGGTCAGGGATTTTCTCTGCCTCGTGATGACTGTGTGTTGTATCATGTCGTTAGGTTAGTTAGGTTTAAGTAGTTCTAAGTTCTAGGGGACTGATGACCATAGATGTTAAGTCCCATAGTGCTCAGAGCCATTTTGAGCGAAAATGCACTCCTCTCGTAAGAGCCCTGTGACAGGCTGTGACGTTGATCCAGTCAGTCGGATGCCTTCACTGCAAGTTCGTGTTTCTGCTTTTGCTTCTAACCTCTCGGACATTGCCGTCTAACCTGAACCCTTCTTTAAGCTCTAATGCGCTTCCTCTACCCTACGCCAGGACACAGCATTTTGTTTCATTGTATTTATGTTCTTGTCTTACAGTCGAATCAAACTGGTAAGAAGCAGTACCAAAAAGAACGTTTGTAGGTTAGCAATTTCTCCTGCCGAACCCATCAATTCTAGTATGAGGTAGAGTGTGAAGTTTCCCCCGCCATACACTTCACAATGTTTTTCAGAGTATAGGTGTGGATATGGACGTAAGTAAAATCAGCAATAAATTCGATTTTGCAGTGCCTGTGTTATTCGGAATCACGATACAAAGTTCCTTCGGACATACATGCGTGTGGGAAGGAACATTGCATCGTAATTCGATACAACACAGGCACACGTATTCATCAGCAGACATCAGGCAAGCTACTTTGAAGTAAAATACCTCCTCTGTACGGGAATATACATAGCGGATGTACGAGTACAGGTCGTAGACGTATGGTTGACGACATGTGGAAGTTTGGGTCAGGCCGTGACTCGTGCTGTGCTAGCCAAACGGTAAGGCGACCGACCGACCGAACGCGATAAGCGGGAAACCCAGGTTCGAGTCCCGATAGGGCACAAATTTTCATTGCCGTCATGCCATCATACAGCTCATGGTTGTCTGTATTCGGAACTGCGAATACATTTCATGTGTGCGGTAAGAGTGTCTGGTGGAATATTTCAGAGCCAAGTGTTATTGCTTTAATTCTGAATAACGTGCTCCGTCATGGAAAAATAAATAAATTAATAAGTGTAGAAGGCTAAGAGCACCTTGCAGTATTCGTACCAGTAACCACCCCCACCCACCCATCTTCCCTCCCAACACACACACGATTGCTTAAGGAATCCAACTCCCATGCGGTTTTGTACCGTATATCCTCAATTGTGCCTTGTACAGTGATATAACTTTGGAAGTACATACAGATGTACCACATATCTGACTACTTTCTGAGAAATGGGCTGTGAACAGAGTTAGCATTAAATAAGTAATAAATTAAAACTTCACGGCTGTAGGCGAATTTAACTGCCTACATGGCGGAAATACAATAAGTCACAATTTTTTTTCCTTTCATGTTTTCTAGGGTGGGGGCTGTGGGTCAGAAAAGTTTTGTAAACGTTAGGTGGAAGTCGTTAAGTGCTCTCATTCCCAAATATTGGATGAATAGAGCTTCGGTAAAATGCGCGCTGTAAGTTACCATGCCTCAACACACACACACACACACACAGTTTCTAACTTTTACATGTCTTGTGTGTTAACTTGAGCATACGATTATTGCTCTTAATGAGTGGATTATGACAGTTTAAACACTTCCGCTCGCCTTCAAACTCCCTAGACATGAATGTTATTGAGGGTATATGGAATGCCTAGCAACGTGCTGTTCAGAAGAGATCTCCACCCCGTCGTACTCTTACGGATTGGTCAGTTCACTCCTGCACTACTTCAGACATTAGTCGAGTCCATGCCACGTCGTGTTACGGCATTTCTGCGTGCTCGCGGTGGTTCCTACACGATATTAGGCAGGTGTACCAGTTTCTTTGGCTCTTCAGTGTAAGACTTATTTCCGTTAACGTAAAATTTTGTATGTGAAAACAAATAAAACAGTTCTTACCACATTGTGCAGCCGTTAACACGCGGACCGTGACCAAACTACGACAACAGAAGGGTCAGCCACAGAGGCTATTTCGTCCCCTGCTGAGTAGCCAACTGTTGGCTCAGCGGTCAGAGACTGTGGTCATGCGTGCGTGTGTGTGTGTGTGTGTGTGTGTGTGTGTGTGTGTGTGTGTGTGTGTGTGTGTCCGCGCGCGCGCGTTGTCCAATTCCGATGAAGGCATTTTTCGCCGAAAGCTTACTTCTTCGACAGTCTTTTTGTTGTGACTGTCTGCGACTTAGCATCTGCGTTGTGTGATGAGTAGCAATCAGACCTTTTCCATAATGCTATCATTATTAAAACTGAGAGCCGGCCGGTGTGGCCGTGCGGTTCTAGGCGCGTCAGTCTGGAACCGCGAGACCGCTACAGTCGCAGGTTCGAATCCTGCCTCGGGCATGGATGTGTGTGGTGTGGTGTCCTTAGGTTAGTTAGGTTTAAGTAGTTCTAAGTTCTAGGGGACTAATGACCTCAGCTGTTAAGTCCGATAGTGCTCAGAGCCATTTGAACCATTAAAACTGAGACAGAAGCGTTGCGCAGTCGTACCCACCGCGCTGACTTACCCGACTCTACTCTGTTTATCGACTGGCTTTCCCAGTCTTGTTAGTAGTACCAGGATCTATACACTGAACAGCGAAGTTCTTAAAATATGAACGTCGATTTGAATTCACTGATGAACATACAGATAAACTTGTGCCAACTCGACTCGCCAATTATGAGACTGATTTCAAGAAATTCACAGCAAAAAGAAATACTCTAAAATCATAACACAAAAATAACTTCGCATTTTTTATTGTGCAATGAAATGTTTGTTTTAAAACTTAAAAATAGGTCCTCCATTAAAAAAATTACAGCTTCAAGGGTCATATAACATAAGGCAGAAATCGACGTGTGTCACGATGTCTTGCCTATGTAGCGCTGAAACCTCCCTGGGTTACAGCAGTCCCCAGTAGATAAATCTCCTGGCACATTAGAAACCTCCTCAGGTTTCCATAGTAATTCACGTCTCTACTCAATAACTCTCAAAACATTTCTCGGGACATGCGCGGTTCCGAAAATACCTCTGACACGGAATATTCAATTCCGTTTGTTAAGCTTGTGATAAACTCACTCGTTTCTCCACTCACATACGCTTTAAAGCGACGTCTGCTCGATGTTTCACAAACTGCGTACAGTTAAGATTCCCTCAGTTTGGTGACTAAGATAGTTCATAAGTTGTTTCGATGTTGGTTTTTAATGATGCTGCATTTCTTGTAGCGTACTGCCTAATTTCCTATTGGCGATCGTTCGGATCTCTTTGCCGCTTCGTCGGTGGTATGTAAGGGGGGATTACCGAATGGGGGACGTCCATTAATTGCGTGAGGGCGTTTTTTAAACGCCTTATCCCTTGGTTAGATTTTGTGGGACACTCCCCGCACCCTCTCACTCACGTGAGGTTCGCCCTACAATTTTTTAAGTGATTAAATTTATTTGATATTTTCATATTTTTGCTCCATACCACTATTTCACCTCTAGTTTCTAGTACCTATATTTAGAAAGTGTATGAAACAGTGTTTTTAACATGTGATTGAAATCACTATATGTTAAACATGCCAATACTGAGTAGTATTCGGAAGGATAGACAGACGGACAAAAAGCCTGCTCGAAGATAGTATTAACTGTTTTGACATATCCCTAGAAAATTGAACTTTCTTTCGTATGCTACAGACATCAAATGACATGGTTCTTTGCTTTGAACAATATGATCACGAGGCTCGTCTCTCTCTTGATTTACGTGATCACGAAGAGAATTCTTGTCAGTGAACATCAGTGTAAAAATTCATTTCGAACACAGTGACGTTGCCTTTATACGTGATGAAAAACAACACGACTCGCTCACTGACTGACACGCAGTGATTTCGACCCGAGTGTAATCTGACACTTGTGTTGCACGGGTTTCAAATTGGGGAATTCCAGGTATGAGTCCGTGTAAAGCATTTGCACACGTGTAAAGCATTCAGTTCAGAGAGCCCCTAAAGATTAGTGGACACCTTAATATTGTGTGCACTGAGGAGACAATCTCATGGGATCCTCCTCCTGTCCAACATAGCACAGAAGCTTGTTACGGCATGGACTCAACAAATCGTTGGAAGACCCTGCAGAAATATCGAGCCATCCTGCCTGCCTCTCTAGTCGTCCATAACTGCAAACGTGTTGCCGGTGCAGGAGTTTGTGCACGAACTGACCACATGATTATGTCCCATAAATGTTCGACGGGATTCTTGTCGGGCGACCTGGGTGGCCATATCATCCACACTAATTGTCCAGACTGTTATTTCCAAAACAATCGCGAACAATTGTGGTCGAATGACATGGCGCATTGTAACCCATAAAAATTCTCTTGTTGCTTGGGAGCATGAAGTCCATGAATTGCTGCAGATAGTCCCCAACTAGCGGGATATAACCATTACCAGTCAGTGATCAGTTCAGTCGGACGAGAGGACCCAGGCCATTCCTTGTAAAGACAACGCACGCCATTACGGAGCCCCCACCAGCTCGCGCAGTGCCTCGTTGGCAACTTGGGTCCACGGCTTGGTGGTGTCTGCGCCCCACTCGAACCCTGCCATCAGCTCGTACCAATTGAAATTGACGCTCCTTTGACTACGCCACGGTTTTGCAGTTGTCTAGGGTCCAACCGATACGGTCACGTGCCCAGGAGAGGCGGTGCAGGCGATGTTGGGCTGTTGGCGAAGCCACTCGCGTCGCTCGTCTGCTCCCATAGCCCATTAGCGTCAGATTGCGAC
Source organism: Schistocerca serialis cubense (assembly GCF_023864345.2). Classification (NCBI taxonomy): domain Eukaryota; kingdom Metazoa; phylum Arthropoda; class Insecta; order Orthoptera; family Acrididae; genus Schistocerca; species Schistocerca serialis. The sequence goes on along the minus strand of NC_064647.1, from coordinate 237,912,769 downwards.
GCAGGGTCTTAACAGATACGTTCGTCGTACGTCCCTTATTGATTTCTGCGGTTATTTCAAGCAGTGTTGCATGTCTGTTAGCGCTGTTTAAAGTGAAGGCCATCGGCGACTGCGTTGTCCCTGGTGAGAGGTAATGCCTGAAATATTGTATTCTCGGCACACTGTTGACATTGAGGATCTCGGAACACTGAATTCCCTAACAATGTTCGAAATGGAACGTCCCATGCTTCTAGCTTCAACTACCCTTCTGCGTTCAGCGTCTTTTAATTCCCGTCGTGTGGCCACAGTGACGTCGGAAACCTTTTCATATGATGTCACCTGAGTAAAAGTGACGGCGCCGCCAATGCAGTTCCCTTTTACACGCTGTGTACGCGATAGTACCACCACCTGCAATGTGCATATCGCTATCCCATTACTGTAGGCACATCAGTGTATATCGTTTTAGAAGTATCGATTTTGGTTGTCCCTGGCTAGCGGCAGCACACGCGAACGGTAATGATGCGTTGTCCCATTCCGGCCTGGCGGGTGAGCTTTGGTTTATGTCACTCGGCCACGCCCACTGGCGACAGCATCCACCCTAGACGGTAGGTAGGGGTGGGGTCGCTTGGTGGACCGCAGTCGCGCGAGAGGCTGTAGGCTGATGTCGACCAAGTGTGGCGCTGTTTTGTCCGACAGGGGGGAGAGGCTGTCAGCGCACCTGTCCCTTGTCTGGCAGTAGGTTGGGGGGGGGGGGGGGGAACTGGTGGACGGGTCGACGACCCTACGGACGCCGATCATATCCTGATTGTCAGCAAACGCCTCCCTCTCTTCCTAGCAGAGAGAGGCGAGGAATACATCAATGGCGCCAGTTAGCGGTGAAGCAAGAGCTTAACTGTGGCTCTGCTGTGGCTACCGGGGCAGCCTCTTCGCAGTCAACGTGTTTCAGGTGGAAGTTCGAAGAGCTCCTGGCGAAATGCAAGTGACGTCTTGTTAGGCACTCACGACCTCTTTCACCGGCAGAGTTCTTGCATGTTACGTAAATTGTAGGTGAAGGGGGGGGGGGGGAGGAAAAGAAAGGGAAGGCACTGATGATACTAGCTGCATCGGACTTCATGTGGAATCAGTGGCTCAGAGTAAAAAGTATGCCGTACCGGGACTCGAACCCGGTACTTCCTGCTTTCCAGGCAGTTGCCTTAACCATTGCGTGATCCAGAAAGTGTTAATAGCAAATGCGGGGAAGCAGATACCATGCATTCATGTAATGGATACGCCTCGTCGCACTACGAATCGACAATCATCAGTGCAGATGCACGTTTACGTTAGACTTGCAGCGGGGAAAATTTGCGAGCACGGAGGACAAGCACTGGCACGGGGGCTGGGGAGGAGTGGTGGCGGCGGGTGGGCGTGTGGAGCGTGCCGACGTAGCCCGCGCGTTTGCAGGAAGTACAGTGACCGGGTGGCGCGCTGGCTATCGCAACTGCCTACTAAGCAGGAGGTACCGCGTTCGAGTCCCGGACCGGTACAAATTTTCATTCCTCGCCGCTATTTCCGCATGAGTCCCTTTCTCCTCCCTCCACCATCAATTTCCATAATATGTATCACACCTACGGGTTCGAAAAACCACAGACTATGCATTCATATAAGAGTTCTTGCACGGCCAGCGTGGTGGAGGTAGTCAGTGGGAGGTACGTTTGTTTGTTTTGAAAATATAAAGTTCAGTTTTAACGTATCAAAATCGGCGAACTTTTTGAAGGAACTTGTATTTCTTTTGTTTTAAAATTTATTAGTGAAATACGACATTGCACGTGGCCTATACGTTAAAAATACATTGTGGAAATGGAAATGAAGTCCCATGCTTCTTGACAAAGCGTAGGGGAACGATGCGGGAGACACGCACCGCCATACTAGGCAAGGTCCTAATGGAGGTGGTTTGCCGTTGCCTTCCTCCGACCGTGATGGGGATGAATGATGATGACGAAGACGACGACACAACAACACCCAGTCGTCATGGGTCAGGTGAAAATCCCAGACCCCGCCGGCAGTCGAACCCGGGGACTAGGGCTCGGGAAGCGAGAACGCGACCGCGAGACTACGCGCTGCGAACAAAATGCATTGTAGGTACAAAGGGCGTTCAAAAAAATTTACAAAGGGCGTTCAGAAAAATTTGCACAGTCGTCTAATTTTTTTTATTTTTTGCAGGAGGAGAATGAAATGTTTTGTGAACATACTTGGAACATTTAACTATAAGTTGGTATATAAAAGTATTTTCTTTTATTTACAGGTGAACCATAATGGACCCTGAAGTAGATGTCAGGTTGCGACAGCGGCTGGTGATGGAGTTCCTTTTGAAGACCGGCGATGACTGCCGCATCGATTCACAGGAAGTTGCTCCCTGTTTATGCGGAGGACACAGTGGATCGCAGCAGTATCCAGCGGTGGTTGCAGAGGTTTAAAGAGCGTGATTTCTCTCTACTGGACAATCCACGTTGCTGTAGACCATCGACGGCAGTGAGTGATGTGAATAATGAGATCATTGATCAAATCATCCAAAGTGACAGCTTGCTGAAATTACTCGTTTGTCATTGGGTAGTGTGGTATCTCTGCTACAGCAAGCTGTCGTGTCGTCACACATCTGTCATTTTGGATGATTTGATCAGTGTCTCCTTATTCACATCACTCACTGCCGTCGATGGTCTACAGCAACGTGGATTGTCCAGTAGAGAGAAATCACGCTCTTTAAACCTCTGCAACCACCGCTGGATACTGCTGCGATCCACTGTGTCCTCCGCATAAACAGGGAGCAACTTCCTGTGAATCGATGCGGCAGAGTCATCGCCGGTCTTCAAAAGGAACTCCATCACCAGCCGCTGTCGCAACCTGACATCTACGAGGGCAGTTCAATAAGTAATGCAACACATTTTTTTTCTGAAACAGGGGTTGTTTTATTCAGCATTCAAATACACCAGGTTACTCCCCAATCTTTTAGCTACACAACACTATTTTTCAACGTAATCTCCATTCAATGCTACGGCCTTACGCCACCTTGAAATGAGGGCCTGTATGCCTGCACGGTACCATTCCACTGGTCGATGTCGCAGCCAACCGCGTACTGCATCAATAACTTCTTCATCATCCGCGTAGTGCCTCCCACGGATTGCGTCCTTCATTGGGCCAAACATATGGAAATCCGACGGTGCGAGATCGGGGCTGTAGGGTGCATGAGGAAGAACAGTCCACTGAAGTTTTGTGAGCTCCTCTCGGGTGCGAAGACTTGTGTGAGGTCTTGCGTTGTCATGAAGAAGGAGAAGTTCGTTCAGATTTTTGTGCCTACGAACACGCTGAAGTCGTTTCTTCAATTTCTGAAGAGTAGCACAATACACTTCAGAGTTGATCGTTTGACCATGGGGAAGGACATCGAACAGAATAACCCCTTCAGCGTCCCAGAAGACTGTAACCATGACTTTACCGGCTGAGGGTATGGCTTTAAACTTTTTCTTGGTAGGGGAATGGGTGTGGCGCCACTCCATTGATTGCCGTTTTGTTTCATCGCCTGTAACAATCTTTGACAAGAAATTGTCACCCTCAGCCACATGACGAGCAAGCAATTCCGCACAGATGGTTCTCCTTTGCTCTTTATGGTGTTCGGTTAGACAACGAGGGACCCAGCGGGAACAAACCTTTGAATATCCCAACTGGTGAACAATTGTGACAGCACTACCAACAGAGATGTCAAGTTGAGCACTGAGTTGTTTGATGGTGATCCGTCGATCATCTCGAACGAGTGTGTTCGCACGCTCCGCCATTGCAGGAGTCACAGCTACGCACGGCCGGCCCGCACGCGGGAGATCAGACAGTCTTGCTTGACCTTGTGGCGATGATGACACACGCTTTGCCCAACGACTCACCGTGCTTTTGTCCACTGCCAGATCACCGTAGACATTCTGCAAGCGCCTATGAATATCCGAGATGCCCTGGTTTTCCGCCAAAAGAAACTCGATCACTGCCCGTTGTTTGAAACGCACATCCGTTACAGACGCCATTTTAACAGCTCCGTACAGCGCTGCCACCTGTCGGAAGTCAATGAAACTATACGAGACGAAGCGGGAATGTTTGAAAATATTCCACAAGAAATTTCCGGTTTTTTCAACCAAAATTGGCCGAGGAAAAAAATGTGTTGCATTACTTATTGAACTGCCCTCGTACTTCAAGGTCCATTATGGTTCACCTGTAAATAAAAGAAAATACTTTTATATACCAACTTAGAGCTAAATGTTCCAAGTATGTTTACAAAAAATTTCATTCTCCTCCTGCAAAAAATAAAAAAAATTAGACGACTGTGCAAAACTTTTTGAACGCCCTTTGTATAGTTAAACTTTCGCTATTTAACACATTATAAAACGGAAACTAATTACCGTACGTGTACCCAAACTTCGTAGCATTAACATCAAGGACACGGGGAAGAGAAATAAAGCAGAATCAATTCAACTGAAACACTTTTAATGTGCTGCTACGATACGTCGTACCATCACATACCGATACCATTACTGCTACAAAAGGGGCTCACTATGGCGCCCATCAGTGTCCAGAAGAGTCTGAAAGCGCAGGATTGCGTTCTGCACACCAGAACGAAGGGATGCTAGTTACCTCCCTTGATATGCTGTGCTTCGGATCAGCACATGTGTGAATGTTCCCCACGTAAACCCTGTCCTTCAGGTAGCCCCACAACCAGAAACCGTAGTGAGTGGGATCAGGTGATCGTGCCGGCGAAGCCTTTGTGAAAAGGATCTGCTGATAATTCTATCGTTTCCAGATGTGTTTCGGGGAAGCAGGTGAACTTCACGAGCGATGTGCGGTGGACCGTCATCTTACATGAAAACTGTTGAGTTCAATGCGTCTCTCTCCTGTAGGGGGGGTATGACATGCTGGCGAAGCATATCGCATTAACGCAGTCACACTGCACGCCTTTGGTCCCTGAGCGCCAGCCTGTTCAAAAAAGAACGGGCCAATGATGAAGTTAACTGTGAAACCACGCCATGCGGTGACACGTTCACCATAAAGAGGAACTTCATGCACAGTGACTGGAGGTGAAGATCCCCACACTCGGCAATTCTGCGTGATCACCTCAGCCGTCAGAGAAAAATGAGCATCTGTCCATAGGATGGTCCAGGGCCAGCGAGAAAGTGGAGAGCGAAGTCTGCACGTTGTAGGGCGTCCTGTGGTGCAGGCTGCTGTACGATACAGATCTTGTACGGGTACCATTTGAGAATGGTCCGAAACACCTTCCGTACAGTGCACCCTGGAATGTTCAACTATCGTGACACAGCACGAGCATTGGCTGACGATCGGGAATTGCGCGCAGCGTTGTCTGCCATAGCAACAGTGATTTCATCAACCACCTGTGGTGCAACCGGTCGTCGGCCTCTTCCCGGAGCGACGCCCAGTTCTCCAGTTGATTCAAACTTCGTCAAGCTCCGCACAGCAGATGGAGAAAGAGGACCCTCCCATAATCCTTTCAGCCGGCCATATTCTCGAAGTGCAGCTGCAGCATTACTGTTGTCTTGGTAACAGAGCTTCACCAATAACGCCCTGCTGCTTTTGTCCAAGCTCATGTTGACACGTCAACAAGTGCACTGCGACTGGTCAGGTGTGTGAGACTGTGAATCGCGCTGACTGATGACGGCACTTGATGGCCATAGTTGAAACTGGACGGTGGCGCTGTGACGCATGGAAATCATGCACACCATAGTCTAGACATGCTACCATGGTTGGTATTCGTACAGTAATAAGTTTCCGTGTCATAACGTGTTAAATAGGGAAAGTTTAATTATAACCACCCAGTATTATCGATAACCTCCTATTCTGTAGCAATTCTCTGTCTATACCTACATACTCAGCAAGTGACTGGGTACTTCTGGTCCCACTAACTGATATCCTCCCTTCCATCCGCGAATGGCGCTTGGGAAGCCTCTGTATTAACTAAAATTTCTCGAATTTTCTCATTGTCATTTTGCGATACGTGCGTAAAAGGCAGTAATGTGTTTTTTAAGTATTCCCGAAATGTGCACTCTCGAAATTTCCATAGTAAATTATGTGATGCATAACGCCTTTTTTTTTTGTAATGTCTGCCAGTTGAGTTTGTTCAGCATATTACAGATATGTGGAGCATCTTACAGCTATCTAATCTGATCCTCATGCCTTTCGACTACAAAACGGTTTTAGTTGTTTCTTATATTCCGCTATATTCTCAATATCTGCCATTTCGAAGTTCGTACGATGATTGAAATGAGGGACTCTTAAGATCTTTCATGGTGAGACGCTTCCGGGAAACCAAATTCTTTATATCGGCCTTCTCTCTGTCATCTACTGTTTAGGTACCAGTATTGTCACTGAGTGAACAGATGATTTCGAACCGCTTACTGATTTTACGTAAGACTAAGGCCTCTTACGGTGTTTAGTCAGATCGGCGGAAAGTTTTTTCTTTCAAAGTGGCTGAACGCTTGTCTTACTGCTCTTCTGACGCTCATTTTCGCTTCGTTCAACTAGATTTTGACTTCTCTTGAATATATGATGAAGCTGTCTCTCCTTGTGCAGCTGTTTTCTGACAGGGCCATTAAACCGTGGTGCGTCTTACCCTCTCCCTTAAGGCTTCCCTCGAAACATACTTGTGTAAGCCATATTGAACGATGCTTTTGAATTTTTTCCATTTGTGCTCGACATCTTCGCTTGTAGCACCGAATATTTGATGCGGACTACTCAGATACTTTCCAGTTTCTACCCTGTCACTGCTGCGATACAAAATTATTTTCCCGCGTTTGTTGACATCCCTTATAGTACCCACAGATGCGATCACAGCCTTACGATCATCGATGCCCTCCTCTAGTTAACTTATCCGAAGACTTCAGGTCTGTTTGTTGCTACGAAATCTGAGACGTTACCTTCACGAGTTAGTTCTCTAGACATCTGTTGGAAGTAATTTTCCGGTAAGACATTCAGAGTAATGCCGCACGAATCCCTGTTTCTGGCACCGGTTTTGATAGCATGAGTCTGCTTTCATGTTTTACTCTCTTCTGTTTCTAGCGTCTCTCTGTTGTTTTCTTGTCCTCTTTTGTTCCTTTTAGTGTTCGTTGCCTTCCCTTCGTTCTTGTGGCTTTTCTTTTCTTTCCGTTTTGTGTTATATGTTTCGTCCGTTATATTCTCACTCTCGTGGCATTGTTTTATTAGGAACAAGGGACCGATGACCTCGTAGTTTGGTCCCTTCTCCCGCCTTTAAACCAACCTACCAACCAATCTCACTGAAGCACTGTACCACTACAGTTCCTGACGTATGTGGTCTATGAAAGCATCCTATTACCATTTGACCGAACTTTGATGCCTTAACTTCTCCCAGATTAATTCACATTTGGGATCCGCGATAACCCCGCTAGATATCAACGAATTCTTTACGGCAATAAATACGCCATCACCTGTCGTTCATATGACGCTTCTGTTCTGACAATCATGATAGTAGAGCCAATCCTTAACAAAGTGGGGTAAGCCTCTAGGCATATCCGGCGCCAGGTCGATATCCCGCTATTATGAAACACTCGTGATGATTAATGGAAGCAACGTCATCGCACAAAACCCCTCTCCTTCATCTACCGCTTAATAAACTTAATGGCAACATTTCCGCGCATGGAACAAGAGGGTGCGTGTGCGTCCGTTGATTGCGCAAGTTCATTTGCATTCCCACTTTTTTAATCACTTTTCCGATGGTAAGAAAACGTTGTTTCGCATATCGTAAAACTGAGACAGCAAGAAGCCCTTCCGTGCATCGTGGTCTGTTATGTACAGGGTGAATCAGAACTCCACCCGCGGTATTTTCCGAGCATTGTGGTAGAAGGGATCACCGGTGTCCAGTAGTTAGTGGCGGAGGAATTGCATTTTGTTAGTTGTTATTTTCACAGAAGTAATGACAATTGGGATAACAAAACCGAATACATTTGACGAGTCACCAGAGACGCACGGGTACCTTGTACCGAAATACTCGGAAAATATCCGAGAACAGCGTACGCAATTTTGAGTTCTGGTTCACACTGTATACAAAAGTGGTGGAAATATTTTAAGATATTCATGTTTACCTCACTCTGCCATGAGCTTAGTACGGGGCGACATTCTGCTGATATTGTTATGACAGTAAGTACTGAAAATGAGTTCACTAAGCTGGATTTCTTATAGTGCGAAGGCTGTTCGGAAAGCAACGAACGATCTGTCGCCAAATGGGAAATGTTTTATTTGCAACACCTTTCAGCTACCTCTCTACATAGCCGCTGCTAAGACGTAGACATTTGTCGTAGCGTTGTACCGACTTTGCAATACCCTCGTCGTAGAAGGCAGCCCACTGTTCCGCCACTTCTCTACGCTGGACTGTAGTTCGGTCTTTGTGCCAAAGTGTTGTCTTCAGAGCCAGCGGTTCATGTCAGCAGAGATGAACATCGGAGGGAGCCAAGCCGAGGCTGTATGGTGGCTGATCAAGCACTGGCCATCGAAAACACTGCAGTTGCGTCCTCATTGCCTCTGCGGCCCTTTACGGTCGAGAACTGTCGTGAAGAAGGAAATGCATGACAGTTCCGTTATGCAGAACCTGGTCTCTTTGTAAATCTTGTTCGGTTTGTTGAATCTAGGCTCCATTAATGTTAAATGTTTGTGAGTAAAATGTGTTGCTGCGAGTCTGTGAATGCGTCCACAAAATTTAATCTTTTTTTCCATATTTTTGCCGTGAGTTTAGATAGTTTTTCTGTTGTTCCATTGGCTTTCAGTGTGTAGTCATCTTCACTTCTGTTTAGGACGAGAATCTCATGATTTTGTATCCCTCTTTCAGCATATTATTATTATTATTATTATTATTATTATTATTATTTCACTAAAGAGCAAAAGAAACTGGTACACCTGCCTAATATCGTGTAAGGCCCCCCGAGCGCGCAGAAGTGCCGCAATACGACGTGGCATGTACTTGACTAAAGTCTGAAGTTGAGCTGAAAGGAATTGACACCATGAATCCTGCAGGCCTGTCCATAAATCGGTAAGACTACGAGGAGGCGAAGATCTCTCCTGAAAAGCACGTTGCAAGGCATCCCAGATATGCTCAGTAATGTTCATGTCTGGGGAGTTTGGTGACCAGGGGAAGTGTTTAAACTCAGAAGAGTGTTCCTGGAACCACTCTCTAGCAATTCTGGACGTGTGGAGTATCGCAAGTTCGTCAGAATGCACAATGCACATGAATGGATGCAGGTGATCAGACAGGATTCTTACGTACGTGTCACCTGTCAGAGTTGTATCTACACGTATCAGGGGTCCCATATCACTCCAACTGCACACGCCCCACACCATTTACAGAGCCTCCACCAGCTTGAACAGTCCCCTTCTGATATGCAGGGTCCAAGGATTCACGAGGTTGTCTCCATACCCGTACACGTCCATCCACTCGATACAATTTGAATCGAGACTCGTCCGACCAGGCAACATGTTTCCAGTCATCAAGAGTTCAATGTCGGCGTTGACGGGCGTAGGCGAGGCGTAAATTTTGTGATGGAGTCGCCAAGGATACACAAGTGGTCCTTCGGTTCCGAAAGCCCAAATCGATGAGGTTTCGTTCAATGGTTCGAACGCTGACACGTTGATGGCCCAGCATTGAAATCTGCAGCAATTTGGGGAAGTGCTGCACTTCTGTCACGTTGAACGCTTCTCTTCAGCCGTCGTTGGTCTCGTTCTTGCAGGATCTTTTTCCGGCCGGAGCGGTGTCGGACATTGATGTTTCACCGGCTTCCTGATATTCACGGTACATTCGTGAATGGTTGTACGGGAAAATCCCCAATTCATCAGTATCTCGGAGATGCTGTGTCCCATCGCTCGTGCGCCGACTATAACCACCACGTTCAAACTCACTTAAATCTTGATAACATGCTATTGTAGCAGCAGTAACCGATCTATCAACTGCGCCAGACACTTGTCTTATAATAGGCGTTGCCGACCGCAGCACGGTATTCTGTGTGTTTACGTACCTTTGTATTAGAATAGGCATGCGTATACCAGTTTCTTTGGGGCTTCAAACTCCTTACTAAGTTCGTACTCTAAGAACAGCACTGATTGTCTTCTGGCATCGGTTCTTTGTCTGCCTAAATGTTTTCACCCTGTTATTTTTTATCTCTCCTCTTGGAAAAGCTCTGAAACATTTGCATCCATGGAACATTGCTTTTATTTGTCCGCGAAATGCATTTTTTTTTTTCATTGCTGCCGTCATTATTACCTGGGCGCTGATACCTGAACAGTTACTTAGCATTAACCCCTCGCCCCGTATTCTTTAGCGAATCGAACTCCCACTCATACAACAGCTTCAAACGTCCCATTTCTTTACGAATTAGTTAACGTGTTATGTATTTGACGGTTAGCACGTAAATAAATCCTTTACGGTTAAACGCCACAGAGTCTTAATTAAATTGGTGTGATTGTGCAAGATGGCAGGTCCGCTGGCCTCTTCAAACATTTATTCGGCGCCATCAAACCAGCCTATCTTGCATTTCTAAAATCTGAATTTGTTTACATGGAAACTGCCATTTTGCTACCGCATTACACTGTCATTTAAAGTAGGTAATCGGGTGCCGGAATTCTCCACGTCGTTGGGCGCCTGTACACCTCCCAAAAAAACCAGCGACGTGTATCGTAACTCTGTTCATTTCACGTAGGAGCCCAGCGGGAACTTATGGGCCGTGCAGAGGCCAACCACTCACAGTAGCGGGACCCCTGGTCACTGGGAACTTCGGACCCATCAGTGGTTGGCAGTTTCTTTCCGGAGTCGGGTCTCGGCGGCCAAAGCGACGGGCACTCGCTGTTTTTACAATGGCTGAGGGCAGTTTTCTCGCGAAAGTCTCACGTTTTGGTCAGGAAAGCGCCGGATTTCGCCATAGCTGTGCTATTGTTTGGGACATTTGGGAGAAACGATCTCCAAGGTCCACGGGATAGCTGATAGAAGACTGCCACATGTGACACTCATTTGGCGTCCATCACTGGAAAGCTTCCTCCGCAAAGTCCCGGTGGAGGCAGCGATAGACTGCACGATTGTTACGTCAGCAGCCACCGTCTGGTGTTGGCGGGAAGGAATGGTTTTGGCTCCTAGGTTGACAGAGTACGGTACTGAGAATCTCGTCGAATTTGTTGTTAAGGACATAACTGGCGAAAGCTTTGTTTATCGGCACAATTGGCCGACTGCTGGCAGAAGCAAAGCGATCGCTCTCTTTGGGCGTGGGGTAGTGGAAGAGAATTGAGCGGAGTTGATTGCTGGCCACGCGCACGTTGCCGCCCTAACTGCAGAGTAATAATCATACGCGGTTTCACTTGACCGGCCTCCCGGACAAACACTTGCGGTTTTCTCGCGATCGCGCTTCGATCGGGGTTCAAGGCGGGGCCCGTCTCCAGGCAGCGGGGACGACGAGTAGCAGCCGCCATCAGCACGCCGCCTTGCGCCGTTCCGGCGGCGATATACGCAGCTCCGGCCTGTAGGGCTTCAGTTGATTTTTTTCAGCCGCCCATAATTGGAACTGAGGTTTCTCAGCAGCTGCATCCGTAGAACCACTTTGTAATATCGTGGTACTGCATTCGATCGTGAACTGTTTATTGACATTATACGCTACACTTGTTCTCTTTGCCCCCCTTCTCGTAGTAGAGAAGCACGCTAGATTCCGTGCAGCGTCGTTTGTAATAGGTCCATGCTAACAAAAAATGGATCTGAGCACTATGGGACTTAACATCTGAGGTCATCAGTCCCCTAGAACTTAGTACTTAAACCTAACTAACCTAAGGACATCACACACATCCATGCCCGAGGCAGGATTCGAACCTGCGACCTTAGCGGTCGCACGGTTCTACACTGAAGCGCCTAGAACCGCTCGGCCACAACGTCCCGGCACAAAAATAAATAGTAAGACCTATTGTTGTTATGATGACATGGTTACACAACCATGTCTGGAAGCAGTTAATTTCATAAAATATCTAGGAGTATTTATTGGAAGAATTCTCAAGGAGCAGTCCATCAACTAAGAAAGTAACTCACAAAACCCTCGTTCTGCCAATACTTGAATATTGGCCAGCAGCCTGGGGATCCATACCAGGTAGGACTGATAGAGGAAATAGAGAAGATCCAGAGAAGAGCAGCACATTTCCTTGCAGGTTCATTTAGTAAGTGCGGAAGTGTCACCGAGACGATGAGCCAACTCCAGTGGCACACGCTGCTACAGACTGGTCTTCTGTTAAAATTCAAACAGTGTACGTTCCTAGAAGACTTAACCAGTGTATTGCTTCATCCTGTCTATATCTTGCGAAAAGACCATGACGATAAAATGAAGAAAAATTCGAGCCCACATGTAGGCTTACGAGCCATTGGCCTTCCTGTGAACCTTACACAACTGGAACAGGAATAGCGAGAATTGACAGTAATACACAAAGTACCCTCCGCCACACACCATAAGGTGGCTTGCTGAGCGTAGATGTAGAAAGTGCTGGAAGTTTTTGTAGCTGAACTCCATTTCTCACGTTGTGCAGGTGACAGTATTACAGTATTTCCACTGTTGCCAATTACCATTGTGATTTTGTTAGTCTTCTAGACATCTACGTCTACGTGATTACTCTGCTATTCACAATAAAATGCCTGGCAGAGGGTTCAATGAACCACCTTCAAGCTGTCTCTCTACCGTTCCATTCTCGAAAGGGACGCGGGAGAAACGAGCACTTAAATTTTTCTGTGCGAGCCCTGATTTCTTTTATTTTATCTTGATGATCATTTCTCCCTATGTAGGTGGGTGCCAACAGAATGTTTTCGCAATCGGAGGAGAAAACTGGTGATCGAAATTTCGTGAGAAGATCCCGTCGCAACGAAAAACGCCTTTGTTTTAACGATTGCCACTCCAATTCACGTATCATGTCTGTGACACTATCTCCCCTATTTCGCGATAATACAAAACGAGCCGCCCTTCTTTGTACTTTTTCGATGTCATCCGTCAGTCCCATCTGATGCGGATCCCACACCACACAGCAATACTCCAGAATAGTGCTGACAAGCGTGGTGTCATCGGTCTCTTTAGTAGACTTGTTGCACCTTCTAAGTGTTCTGCCAATGAATCGCAGTCTTTCGTTTGCTCTAGTCACATTATCTATGTGATCGTTCCAATTTAGGTTATTTGTAATTATAATCCCTAAGTATTTAGTTGAATTTACAGCCTTTTCTACTGTCCCCACGTTGGAGAAGTGCCAGAAATACAGTAGGCAGCGGCCTTGTAGGTAGCTAAGAGGGGTGTGTGCGAGGGGTATGGTGGGGGGTGGGGAGCAGGGAAGCAGTCCATTATTCCCTCGCTCCCCCACCACCCCCCGCAACTAGGTGTTACTACAAGACCGAAAAATATTGCCTTACGATTGGACTTGATTGTCGGCCTTGTTGTGTGTCATTGTGCAGCAGGTATGATCTCACACTTTTTTTATTTACACTTCCACTACCAAAGGGGAGAATAAAGTGAAACGAGGATGCAGATATCACAGCGACATTGAAAGCAAGGAAGAGACGAGCAAAACCTACCATTGCCGATATTTTAACCGAACAAAACAACGTCTATCGTAACCAAAAATACGTTTCAGTAGTTTCACAAACAGTGCCAGTATTGATAAATTGTTGGTACACCAGCTGCTGATGGCATGTACACAAATAGAGCTCTCGATCGCTACTTTCGACTGCTATTTCGAATGTAGCCGTGCACCGAAGGTGTGAGACTATTAATGCATTCGCATCGCTCGAGCCTCTTCAACTCACTCACAGTTGCAGTTTTGAGGCAGTTGAACTCGTAGAAATGTTTTTAGAACAGCACGTACTGTCCCATCACGCCACTCGCAGCTACGTTCCTGCGTCGCGCATTCTTCTGAGCTGGCGCCGATGCTACTGTTTGCGGTACGGACATCGGCCCGCGTCTCACACTAGGAATGGGCAAAACTGAGTGCGAGAGAGGAAACGAAACCACACCTCCCTCAGCACTGCGTAGCACAGCACAGCATTTTCCTCCCCACAGTCAGCCTCAACATACAGACTTGTACCTGGTGTTTAAAAAAATACGAGGTTTGTCCGGAAAATACGTATAAAAGTTGGATAATTTTATTTTACAATTATTCAGGTATTACAATATGGTCTACTTCAAAGTACTCGCCCTGAGACGCGATACACTTCTGCCAACGCCGTTTCCACTATTGATAACATGGCTGATAGTCTTCAGTTGTGATGTTGTTCAGTTGCCGTGTCGTTTCCGCCTTGATGGCTTCCACATCTCCCAAGTGTTGCCCCCGAAGCACCATTTTGCATTTCGGGAACACGAAGAAGTCACACGGGGCTAAATCGGGTGAATAAGGCGGGTGGTCTGTCACGGTGATTGAGCTTCGGGCCAAAAACTCGCGCACAACGAGCGACGTGTGAGCTGGCGCATTGTCGTGATGAAGGATCCACCTGCCCCCTTTTGCCAACTCCGTTCGAACTCGGGCCACACGAGCTCTGAGACGTGTCAGATCTTCAACGTAAAAATTTCCATCCACTCCCTGGCCAGGAGGGACAAATTCCTTGTGAACAATGCCCCTAGAATCAAAGAAAACAATCAACATTGTCTTCACATTGGACCTTGATTTTCGCGACTTTTTTGTTCTCGGTTCTCCTGCTGGTTTCCATTCCTTGCTTTGAGATTTGAGCTCCACATCGAATTCGTAAAACCAGGACTCGTCTCCAGTGATGACTCGGTTGAGAAAGTCCCCTCGTTCTTCTGCTTCCAACCAATCCTCACAGCACTCAACCCTCTTTGCTTTCTGTCCTGGCGTCAAGAGCTTCAGTACGATTTTCGCACACAATTTCTTCATTTCAAGTGTCAGGATTTCGTGAACGATTGTTTTGGGGATTGACAGCTCGTCAACAATCATTCTGACTGTCAATCTCTGGTCTTTAAGAACACAAGCCCGAATTCGTTCAACATTTGCATCGGAACTCGATGTCGACGCGCGTCCTGGGCGAGGGTCATGGTTCACTTCTTCTCGGCCATCCCGGAACCTTTTTAACCACTTGTTCACGGTTGGTTCCTTCAGAGAATTGTCTCCGTAAACCTGTTTCAAACACTCAAAAATCTCACGGCCATTCTTGCCTGGCTTTGCAAGAAACTTGATGTTGACGCGCTGTTCCTCAATCAGAGAGAGCTCCATGTCGACGGCAGGTGAAAAAGGGTAACTGTCAACAAGCTGCCGCACACTCCCACCTTCACGCAGAGTGCTCTGACTCGAACTGAGCGTCGATGGGATTGATTACAGCAGTAGTCCCACCTGGCGGTGACTGCAACCTGTAACATAAAGACATTATTCAACTTTTATACGTATTTTCCGCACAAACCTCGTATATAGCTGTCGGAATGTTTATTAGACTGTCATGTAAAAATTTGAAGCAAGTCGATCAAGAACTTTTCGAGATTTTTGGTAACGTCGTTAAACAAGGATTTATCTTTAGGTACATGTTGTAGCATAGATTACTTCCTGCAGCAGTTTTCAGTAATTGCATCCTCGTGCTTCTATTTAAAACTGTAGACTCGCTTCGCTTCAGCAGTGTCTGCCCAGCGACCATCTAGTAAAATTTCGGGCGTGTGTCGTTGCGTTTTTCATTTTGTAGGTCGCTGTGGAGTGCTTTGTATCTCGTGTCAAATCTGTTTACTGGCATTCCAGTGCTGAAATTGTGAGAGAAGTCGCAGCCAAACTGTCAGTGATACGAGGAGGAACCCGGTATTTTCTTCAGTACTCGGCTAAATTTTTCGCGGCTAAAAACTCAGTCAAAGTATCTTCAACAGTTCTGGACGTGTTGAAGGGTCACCCTGTCTAAGCCTGAGTTACAACGTCAGTAGCAGCAGAGAAACCATGTGCCAGCTAGATTGTCATTTGACGCGATTCCACATCCGAAAGTTCCGTATCAGAAGTGAATGCTGCTTTGGCCGTTGCGTCATTTAATTGCACCAAACAAAATGAAATACTGGTAGTCGGATATGACACTTCGATATCCTAAACGTCCCTTTTCTAAGAGAGAATGTAAGTAAATGGGGAAAGCTACTGAAAGTAACTCAAAATTCATCGTCCAATGTGCTGGCTGCAACTGAGATCACAAGGCGGGGCGTTGAAAACAGATTTGACAGTTGCAGCTCAGAAGTGTTAAAACAAGCATCAACTTCTTAGGTAAGTGTTGTGGCTGGAATATATGTGCACTGTGCGACATTCTGAGGTGAAGTCAGGAATTACCAGCAGGCCAGTGCAACAACCTAACTGCCGTTTACATCTGGCAGCAAAGAAGTTGGATTAACATACATATGATGTGTGGAGTCAGCAAAGCGGCAGCCGCGGGAACAGAAGTCTGAAAAGTACACACAAAGTGTCCACGATGTCCGATAAAATTCTCCAAAGCCTAAGAGGAAGAAGAAAAAGAAAAGGACGGGTCCAAAACAATCAAAATCCAAAAGGTCTGCTGTCCAGAGAGCTCCGGATTCCAGATACGATTGGATTCCTGAAAGATCCGAACTCCACAAAGATTCTGGGTGTAAATTGTCTTGTTCCAAAAATTGAAATCCTCTCCATTTCAGAACATCAGTACCACGCTCCTAGTACTGGGGCCAAGCATTTTTGACGTCATTGACAGCCGTTTCCATTCCTTCCAGTCACTGGTAGATCGTGTTGCTTTGCTGTCTTCATCCGGTGTCTCTCTTTTTCTCGCAAAACCAGCCTTTGTCCCTCCACTTTCTTCGCCCACGAACAGGTGTACTCATGCACTCCAGAGAATTTTTCTGAATTGCCACGTGCTGGTGAGCGTTTAGGTAACATCGTGGCTGTCTGCTAACTCCAAAATCTATCGCAGCGTAGGCCAGGGTGCAGCACCCAAGAGTTGATCAGGCTTAGACCCGTCGCCGAATGCCTCGCGTCTGCTGGAGACGCATCTGACGCGGCGTGTATGAGCGTTAGGGAAGCCTGGGCCATTGGAACTCTGCAGTGTTCTTCTCCCGCAAGTAATCTTCCTCAGCAATGTGTGCTTATGAGATGTAAGCGGGTCAACAGAGTCACGTAGTGTACAGTCTGACACTGATAAAGGCGTAGGCAAATGTACAGAGGCGGCTGGACTGGACTGCGGTCTGCCGTTGTCGGTTCATTACGCTAAACTGCCCTATTAGCACACATCAGTATCGAATGAAACAACAAGTTTACTGTTATTAGCCACCATGTATAAATAACTATTGACGGCCTTGGGAGAGCCAGTCATGACAAAACTCTACCATCTGGTGAGCAAGATATATGAGGCAGACGAAATACCCTCAGACTTCAAGAAGAATATAATAATTCCAATCCCAAAGAAAGCAGGTGTTGACAGATGTGAAAATTACCGGACTATCAGTTTAATAAGTCACAGCTGCAAAATACTAACGAGAATTCTTTAAGATGAATGGAAAAACTGGTAGAAGCCGACCTCGGGGAAGATCAGTTTCGATTCCGTAGAAATGTTGGAACACGTGAGGCAATACTGACCCTACGACTTATCTTAGAAGAAAGATTAAGGAAAGGCAAACCTATGATTCTAGCATTTGTAACCTATGTTTCTAGCATTTGTAGACTTAGAGAAATCTTTTGACAATGTTAACTGGAATACTCTCTTTCAAATTCTAAAGGTGGCAGGGGTAAAATACAGGGAGCGGAAGGCTATTTACAATTTGTACAGAAACCAGATGGCAGTTATAAGAGTTGAGGGGCATGAAAGCAAAGCAGTGGTTGGGAAGGGAGTGAGACAGGGTTGTAGCCTCTCCCCGATGTTATTCAATCTGTATATTGAGCAAGCAGTGAAGAAAACAAAAGAAAAATTCGGAGTAGGTATTATAATCCATGGAGAAGAAATAAAAACTGAGGTTCGCCGATGACATTGTAATTCTGTCAGAGACAGCAAAGGACTTGGAAGAGCAGTTGAACGGAATGGACAGTGTCTTGAAAGGAGGGTGTAAGATGAACATTAAGAGAAGCAAAACTAGGATAATGGAATGTAGTCGAATTAAATCGGGTGATACTGAGGGAATTAGATTAGGAAATGAGACACTTAAAGTAGTAAAGGAGTTTTGCTATTTGGGGAGCAAAATAACTGATGATGGTGGAAGTAGAGAGGATATAAAATGTAGACTGGCAATGGCAAAGAAAGCGTTTCTGAAGCAGAGAAATTTGTTAACATCGAGTATAGATTTAAGTGTCAGGAAGTCGTTTCTGAAAGTATTTGTGTGGAGTGTAGCCATGTATGGAAGTGAAACATGGACGATAAATAATTTGGACAAGAAGAGAATAGAAGCTTTCGAAATGTGGTGCTACAGAAGAATGGTGAAGATTAGATGGATAGATCACATAAGTAATTAGGAGGTAATGAATAGGATTGGGGAGAAGAGGAGTTTGTGGCACAACTTGACTAGAAGAAGGGATCGGTTGGTAGGACATGTTCTGAGGCATCAAGGGACCACCAATTTAGTATTGGAGGGCAGCGTGGAGGGTAAGAATCGTAGAGGGAGACCAAGAGATGAATACACTAAGCAGATTCAGAAGGATGTAGGTTGCAGTAAGTACTGGGAGATGAAGAAGCTTGCACAGGATAGAGTAGCATGGAGAGCTGCATCAAACCAGTCTCAGGACTGAAGACCACAACAACAACAACAACAACATATAAATAACGCGTATCGAATTTGTTTCTTAACAGTTATTTCTTAGCACAACCTACCCCTCAACGCCCTTATAAGCATATATATAGTCTGTGTGTGTTTTCAAAGGTCATTATGTCGCACTTGACAGATCATACATTGACAGTGACTGCAAACGCCGTTCAAAATACTTAAATACAAAGTTCATTACTTTGCAGCCACGCACGAGATTGTTCTGTGTGACTTTTGTTGGGAAGCAACGTACACTTTTTTTTAATCAACACTCTGAATGGCTTGTTGCGGCCCAAGACGTCTTCAGACTTACAACCTGTTCATCTCAGTCTAGTGCTTGCACCAACCAGCGTCGATTATTTGTTGTGTGTGTTCCAGTATGTCTTTGCCTACACTTATTACCCTCCACGGCTCGCTCTAGTGCTGTGGACGTGATCCCTAATGCCTTAGCACGTGTCCTCTCATCCCCCCTTCCCTCCCCCCTCCGCTCCTGCTCCTCCTTTTCCACACACTGTTTCCCCTGCCGATTCTGCGAGCGAACTCCTCGTGCACCACCTTTCCAGTTCAGATAATTTTCAGCGTCCTCCTGTAACATCACATCTCAAACTATTCGATTCGTTTCTTTTTTGGTTTTCCCTACAATCCGTGATATCATTCCCTTGCATTGTAATTCTTTAAGAGACGAGTTCCCTCTGTTGTGTCTAGACAAGACAGCCTACACACAATGGGAGGAAGCCGAAAGGCACGCGCTTAAAATCACGCAGGCTGGCGTGAGGTCTGAAACAGGATACGTAATGAATGCTATAAAGAAAAGTACGTAGCTTCTGGAATACTTAACTTTAATCCATAATTGTAGAACATCGCTCTTGATGATACATGCTTCATATAATAAATGTCAATTGAATACGGCGCCTTGCTAGGTCGTAGCAAAGGTAGCTGAAGGCTGTGCTAACTATCATCTCGGCAAATGAGAGCGTATTTGTCAGTGAACCGTTCCTTGCAAAGTCGGCTGTACAACTGGGGCCAGTGCTAGTACGTCTCTCTAGACCTGCCGTGTGGCGGCGCTCGGTCTGCGATCACTGACAGTGGCGACACGCGGGTCCGACGTATACTACCGGACCGCGGCCGATTTAAAAGCTACCACCTAGCAGGTGTGGTGTCTGGCGGTCACACCACACCCTCTATGCTTGTGCTTTTCATAGACGTTATACAAAAGTTTAAGTGTATATGTGTGTATTCTCTATGTTGTGCTATGACGTTCTAAAATCTCAAAACAGATTACCACCTTTCCGTGTAATTCCCAGCTTAGACCTCTGTTTTTCTGCCCTTTCTTTTCTGTAGATCCTGGTTCGCCTGTGGTCGTATTTGTATTTCTTTTTCTAACAATAAATCCTAGCGTAAACTGATGTTCTTAGAAGCAGGTCGATGGCACTTGCAACAGCGCTAAACGAACGTGTGAACTCGAGACTGTCCACTCCGTGCGTTGAGCCGAGGCCAGGTCTGACGCATGCGCTTTTGTTTTCCGAGTGTCTGCGCTTACGCACGAGAAAGGAAGACACGAGTGCATGCAGAATACGAAGCTTAGCAGAGCAGAGATTCTTTTCGTACCTGAAGGGAACACCGACAAAGTGACTGTCGGACGCGTGCGGCTCGTTTCACGCGACATCGATGGAGACGGCAGTGTGCGGCCGCGTTGTCTGCCAGTTCAGAGAATGCTCGCCCAATACGTAGTTTCCCAAGGCGAGACACTGTCGGAAACGTAATTAGCGCAGGGTGCTTTTCATAGCTTTCATTATTATCGGACGTACACACATACCAACATAAAGTTTGCACCACCATCAAGGCAGCTCTTGTCCAAATTGTGCCACTCTTCAGGTGGCAATTTTGCGTAAGTCGCATGGAGTACCTGGTCGTTGTAGACGTCCAGAAACAGCTCGTTTCAGTCGATCCCACACTTATTCGGGCCGCGCGGGGTAGCCGTGGGGTCTAGGGCATCTTGCCACGGTACGCGCGGCTGCCCACGTCGGAGGTTCGGATCCATCCTCGGGTATGGGTGTGTGTGTTGTCCTTTGCGTAAGTTAGTTTAAGATAGATTTAGTAGTGTGTAAGCCTAGGGACTGAAGACCTGAGCAGCTTGGTCCATAGAACTTACCACAAATTGGGTGATGTCCGGGCACTCCATTCTGATGATCCTAAAAACTGAAGAAACGTGTTCACGAGAACAGCCCGATCAGCACGCGGAGTATCCTCCATCAAGATGAAACTGACACCTAAATGTTGACGGTACGCAGAATGTAGTTCTTATACCTTCCAGAGCAGTGAGATTTCGCTCAACAGCCGCGAGAGGTTTGGTGCCCTCCAGGCTCACCCCGTGCATTCACTCCACCACCACCTTACTGCAATTGTAGGAGTCAGTATTGGAACCGTTGGGTACCACCGGGATGTCTCCAAACACATTGTCTGCGATGAGAAAATAAATGACGGTAATGTACCAGGATGCTGCTATAATTGCTAACTACTCGACATTTTACATTAGCAATAGGCCTATTTCGGCATTTTCGTCATCTTCAGGCTACGTACACCCAAATACTCTTTGTTAAAAATTGTAACGGTATAACTAAATGCAGTTTATACAGTTTTGTTTTACTGTGCTTTAGTACTTACTTCTATATTGCATCGTGACCTGTCGCTGTCTTACAATCTTACTACTGCATAGGTCGTTTCCGACTGCAGCCAAGTTTTTCAACACCCATCTTAATATCTATTATTGCTGTCGTTTGCAAATGTAAGCTACGCCTTTTATCGATTGTGTATACTGTTGTGGTTTTGAAATCTACGAGTGTTTTTATTTTATTACGACTAACCCGAATCGAGCTCTGTGATTTCAATAAAGTTATCTAAAAATTTTTTAAGTTTTATGTCAGTTTCCTCGTTTAATATTTTAGGAGGGTCTGTCCGTGAGTTCATGTAGATTTCGATTTCTTCCGAAACGTTCATTTTAAATCACTTTGGTGTTATATGTAAGATTTTTATTGCACTTGTTATGTGATCAGCATCGTGATTTTCAGTTATTAAGCGGTTGTAGAACGTGAATTCGTTTGTGTCGGCAATTCTTGTGTGTTCTCTGTGTCTAATTTTAAAGTTTCTGCCTCTCTGCCCTGTACAGAATTTATCACAGGTTTTACAATTTAATTTATACAATGCCTGGTTGTGTGTAGTGGTAGTTTTTCTATATCGGAATGGGTTATTGTTTTGAGGATGATGGTTCTGTACGCAAATTTAACTGCTGTGTTCTTTTGTAATGTGTGCAGTACGTTGGATATTTGTTCTGTGTAAATTTGTTCTGTGTATTCGAATTTTTGTTTTGTGAGTATTTCGTTCGTTGATTTTATGTCGCTATGCATCTTAGTGGATGTAGGTTTAAGGCGTTTGTCGTATAGTTTTCTCACTATGCGTCGATCAAAGTTATTTTGTTGAGATACGTCAGTATGGCTCTACGTTCTAAAGGTAAATGATTGTGGGCCGGCCGGTGTGGCCGTGCGGTTAAAGGCGCTTCAGTCTGGAACCGCGTGACCGCTACGGTCGCAGGTTCGAATCCTGCCTCGGGCATGGATGTGTGTGATGTCCTTAGGTTAGTTAGGTTTAATTAGTTCTAAGTTCTAGGCGACTGATGACCTCAGAAGTTAAGTTGCATAGTGCTCAGAGCCATTTGAACCATTTTTTAAATGATTGTGTTAAAGTTTGCGTATTTGTGTGTTTCAGGTGGCAACAGTTTGCTTTAATAATGTTGTCTGACGTGTATTTTCAATATATTTCGAATTTGTGCTCATTGTTACTATTTTTGATAGTAAGAAGGATGCTTATTAGTGTTACAACTTTTAACAACGCGTATTTGGTTGCAGATAGGCTGAAGATGGCGATAATGCTGAATTAGGTCTGTTGCTAATATGAAACGTCTAGCAGTTACCATTACACCAGCGTTCTGGTACATTACCATCCTTTATTTTGTTATTTCATTACGTCTACCACGCTGCGGGCCCAAGAGAAAATAAATACATAGTCTGCGATTATCAGGGTATAAACAGGCGCGAGTCTTACCTGTAAACATTATGCGACATCAATTCTGGGGCGTCTAGTCTTTGTGATTTGTTGTCTGTATCTGTAACTGTGTGCATGGTGATGTGGTGTACGATGTGGTGCTCGATGTGTTCGTCGGGAATGGGGATCCGCATCATGCAATCGCCTGATAACGGTTTGATGCGATATTTGATGTCCTGTAGCCTCTTGGAACGCCAGAATTCACTTCTGGAGGACACAGCCCACAGCTCCTTTGACGGAAAAGTTGTAGATGTCGATTACACTGTGCAACTGTCGAACGTCGACGGCATGTGCGCTGTAAGCCCTCAACACCTCCTGTCAGTTGGAGCCGATTCCACGTCACTGTCATTCCGAGGCACACGTCGAGGGACCTCCCTGGCTGACAGTCCTGCTTCACGTAACATGATAATGAGTATACGATAATAAGTCGCGGTCTCCTTCATCGTATGGTTGATGTTGACTCTACTGTTCAACGGACGGGTCTCTGCTGGTGCTTTTCTTTCGTTCGAAATACTGCAATCAGTTTAAATGTTACGTTCTGCCTGTAGGGAGCCCCTATACACTTGTGAGCCAAAGAAACAGGTACACCTGCCTAATATCGAGTATGGCGCCGCCAGCACGCAGAAGTGCCGCAACACAACAACGTGATATGGACTCGACTAATGTCTGAAGTAGTGCTGGCGGGCACTGACACCACGAATCCTGCAGGGTTGTCGATAATTACGTAAGAGTACGAGCGGATGGAGATCGCTTCTGAACAGAACATTGCAAGGCATCCCAGATATGCTCAATAATGTTCATGTCTGGGGAGTTTGGTGGCCAGCGGAAGTGTTTAAACTCAGAAGAGTGTTCCTGGAACCACTCTATAGCAATTCTGGACGTGTGCGATGTCGCATTGTCCTGCTGGAATTGTCCAAGTCCGTCGGAATGCACAAA
The DNA here is from genome assembly GCF_023864345.2 of Schistocerca serialis cubense. NCBI lineage: Eukaryota > Metazoa > Arthropoda > Insecta > Orthoptera > Acrididae > Schistocerca > Schistocerca serialis. The sequence goes on along the minus strand of NC_064647.1, from coordinate 237,889,010 downwards.
GGACATGAACGGATGCAGTTGATCAGACAGGATGCTTACGTACATGTCACCTGTCACAGACGTATCTAGACGTATCAGAGGCCCCATATCACTCCAACTGCACACGCCCCGTAGCATTACAGAGCCTCTACCAGCTTGAACAGTCCCCTGCTGACATACCGGGTCCATGGATTCATAAGGTTGTCCCCACACCTGTATACGTATATCCGCATGATACAATTTGAAACGAGACTCGTCCGACCAGGCAACATGTTTCCAGTCATCAACAGTCCAATGTCGATGTTGACGGTCCCAGGCGAGGCGTAAAGCTTTGTGTTGTGCAGTCATCAAGTGTACACGAGAGGGCCTTCAGCTCCGAAAGCCCATATCGATGATGTTTCGTTGAATAGTTCACACGCTGACACTTGTTGATGGACCAGCACTGAAATCTGCAGCTGTTTACGGAAGGGTTCCTCTTCTGTCACGTTGAAAGATTGTCTGCAGACGTCCTTAGTCCCGTTCTTGCAGGATCTTCTTCTGGCCGCAGCGATATCGGAGATTTGATGTTTTACCGGATTCCCGATATTCACAGTACACTCGTGAAATGGTCGTACGGGAAAATCCCACTTCATCGCTACCTCGGAGATGCTGCGTCCCATGGCTGGTGCGCCGAATATAACACGGCGTTCAAATTCACTTAAATCTTGATAACCTGCCATTGTAAGCAGCGATAATCAATCGAACTACTGCGCGAGACACTTGTTGTTTTATATAGGCGTTGCCGACCGGGTGCCGTATTGTGCCTGTTTACATATCTATGTATTTGAATACGCACGCCTTTACCAGTTTCTTTGGCGCATGGGGCTGGCGAGTCGCGGTTTGTCGACCTCTGGTGTAGACCATCTGTAGAGAAGACCGCGTACAGAATTCTTGCGCGACACATTCTTGAGTAGTGGCCGAGTTGTTTTGGATCTGCACGAGTTTGGATAAAGGGACACACACAAGCAATTCAGAAGCGTCGTACTAGCTTTTGTGACCGGTAAATTCGATCAAGATACTAGTATTGCGGAAATGCTCGGTGAACTAAAATGGAAATTCCTGAAGGGAACAATTACTTTTTTTTAGCGGAACACTATTGACAAAATTTAGGGAAGCGGCATTTGTGACAGCATCTGAACGATCTCACTGCCATCAACGTTTTTGCTAAGTTTATTATTAGTGTTTAAGGCTGTTGTGATGTCAACGTTTTTGAAACAGATTTTGGATTTTATCTGAAGTTGTTTCCAAGTAAGCTATCGTTGCACGTTTAGTTACACAAGGGTCGAAACTTAAACAGTGGCAATAGTCCCATTGAGGCCCACTGAAATGAATAATATACTGTCGCCAATATCACACGTTAGTTACATTCACCTGCCTTATCTCAACAAAAATGGACTGTCTATTTACATATCACGCTCATGCGCAGTTACGAGAAGAACAGAGCCACATATAGTGGACTGTCAAATGTTTTCAAAACAAGATCAACAGAGTTGGGTAATAACTGAAAGTGCCAGAAGACGTACAGCCCGACAGCGTATAAGGTCTTCATTGCCTTACAGAACAGCGGATAAAAACGTGCAACGGGGGATGTCAAATCTTGGCAGACATTAGACAGTGAGGTTGTCTGCACCTCAGTGAAGAAGTGGCTTCTTTCACGGCGTTACTAGGGAGAGTTCGACGACGGACGATTCATGAGCTTCCCCAGAGGACAAGGTTAGAGCGTCATACTGTGTTTGACCTTCGAAGGAACGCCTGGGCATGATAAAAATTTCATCACGATGTGCTCGTCACGGTTTGTCATAAATGCAGAGGTGGCTCCGATACGACACTGGTCATATGCACTTGGAGCGCTATGAGCACGGAGAGGCTCTCTTACAGTGTACCATGAGGCATTTTATACGAGCCACACCTGAAACGTCAGTCAAACGAATAGCGTCATTATGGGTCACCACGACGATCGACAGTTATGGTGAGTACCTTGGTGACAGTGACGGTGTTGTCCTGACGGGGATCATTGCTCAGTGGCAGACGGTCGGTGTGCTGTGTTACTGTTCACATACAGAAATACCACTTAGTATTTGGCGTCGGTTACCGAGTGGCCGACTGCAAGGCAGTACGAGGAGTGATGTACGTTCATGAGGCGTGCGATCAGCATGTAGCCAATCCCTCCAGCCGTTATTGCCAGTAGGTGAATCCTGATGGTGGCAACGATTCTTTATTACAGAAGCTCCTCATTTGGCCTCTCGAGGTTAAGTAAACCCCTTCCCAGATCTCCCTACCTCAGAAAAAATAATGTGTGGATATATCGAGAATCGAATCCGTGTCCTTTAGCACCAAAAACAGCGATGCTAACCCTTCGGCTACTGATCGAATCAGAATAAAATCCGCGACCAGCTTCGAGAAAGAAGTGGCGACGCTTTCTGCAGAACACACCCATCTTGTAGGAGGGCAACACTGTTCGATCGATGAGGCTGGGAAGTGCTGTAACACACGCGGTACTCTTGTGAATTTAAGTTGATTCTTAACAGGAAAGAAGCACTTCATGGCATTCGCTGCAGAACTGTTATAGACATTCGTCAGGCAGCAGACAGCTCCATTCGAACTGTCGACGCAGTTGGCGCTACTAAAGCTATTCCATGTCTTGCACATCGCCGGCAAAGGGCTATATGCAGTACTGGTGACTCTTTTGAAGGACAGTAAAAATTTCAAATATCTGTCTGTTGTCTATCAGTTATACGAGGGATATTCGGAAAGTAAGGTCCAATTGGTCCCGTAATGGGAACCACAGTGAAAAGCAAAAATGTTTTATTTGCCAAAGTTTGCTACACCTTTCAGGCACTTCTCTACGTAGTCGCTGCCCCGACTTAGACATTTGTCGTACTGCTGTACCAGCGTTGCAATCTCTCGTCGTAGAAGGCAGCCCACTGTGCTTTCCGCCAGTTCTCTGCGCAGATCTGCAGTTCGTTGTCTGTGCCAAAATGTTGTCTTCATAGCCAGCGGGTCATGTGAGTAAAGATGAAAATCAGGGGGAGCCGAGTCCAGGCTGAAAGGCGGGTAATCAAACACTTGCCATCAAAAACGCTGCAGGGGCGTCCTCGTTGCTCCTGCAAGTGGGCCGAGAATTGTCGTGGAGAAAGAAATGCACGACGGGTGCGTTATGTGGGGTTGCGTGAAGTCAGGCGTAACCTCGCAGCGGTCGGCCATACTTGGCGGGAGACGCTGTCGCCCCGGGCATCTTGACGTGCTCGCTGGCTGCTCAGAGCTGAAAAAAGAGCGACGTGACGTGAACGACGGGCTTGCTGGAGAAACTGCCCAACACATGTGTACATTCATCGGATTTTCACTGTCGCCGGACAGAGTGGCCGAGCGGTTCTAGGCGCTACAGTCTGGAACCGCATGGCTGCTACGGTCGCAGGTTCGAATCCTGCCTCGGGCATAGATGTGTGTGATGTCCTTAGGTTAGTTAGGTTTAAGTAGTTCTAACGTCTAGGGGACTGATGACCTTAGCAGTTAAGTCCCTTAGTGCTCAGAGCTATTTTTCACTGTCGTTTCCATTTCGCGCACCATCGGACCTCTCTTTCCGAATAACCCTCGTAAGTAAATAGTTGCCCCCGTTAAAATTTGAGCTTGATATTAAAGAGTCCTCCAAAACCGCGCTGGTTTTGAATCCTGTGGTATATTGTTATTCCTGGTTGACCACACTGTTGTGTATCTTTCAGTTTCCATAAACATTCCGGCTGTTGCTTCAGTTTTAATTCGTCGCGTTTGTTCAGTGTGTGTCTAGCCATTGAGAAGTTTACTATCACTGTGTGTCTAGCTACTGAGCAGTTTACTATTGCGTGCCGAATGAGATGGCCAGTGGTTAGCACAGTGGCCTCCCATTTCGGAGGACAGCAGTTCAGATTCACGTTCAGGACATCCTAATTTAGGTTTTCAGCGATTTCACTAAATCGCTCCAGGCAAATACTGAGATGGTTGCTTTTAGAGGAAGCCCGATTTCAGTCCACCTCCCTGCCCAATCGCAGCTTGTGCTCTATCCCTTATGACTTTGACTGGACGTGGAACCCTAATTTTCCTTGCTACAGTTGGCAGCGTATGGAAATAGTGAAAAAATATTATTGGAACACAGAAGGTTACGCAGCAGCTATTGTAGGACACAATGAAGCACCGAATGAATCAACAGTTTGGAGACTTACCTTACAGTTTTGTGAAACGATTTGAACAGTGAACGTTAAAGAGTTCTGGGTGCCCTGTAGGTGGTCGATCTGTGCAAATCATTTTGGTGGTACGAGACAGTGTTCCATTGACGTCGAGTCTTCATCGTTCCAAAAAATTGGGCGTAGGATATTCCTCAGCAAGTCGAATTCTCCGGTATGATCGTCATTACCGCCAGTATCCAGTTCAGTTAGTGCAGCAGCTGCAAGAAGCCGATCGTGATAAAAGGCGGTATTTTGTTGACTGGTTTCTCAGAAATCGACAACTTTGCGAGGATCATCATATTTAGTGATGAGGCGCACTTCCACGTAAATGGATAAGTGAGTAAAGAGAATTACCGTATCTTGCAAGTACCCACAGCCAGTGTCGGTTTGGTGTGGGTGTTGAGTGGGTGGCACCGTCGGCCCTTACTTTTTTGAAGATGAGGCAGGACCAAGTAGAAACGCATACCTACAATGGATCGAAATTTTTTGTACCCTCATTTCAATGGAATGGACGTTCAAGACTTCTAGTAACCACAGGATCCTGCCACTTCTCACTCTTTCCGCGATACAAATGATTCGCTCCATGGGTGGTTGCCGGATCGCTTCATTTCGCATAATGGTGACCAACAATGGCCGTGCAACCCAAAATCTTGAGATTTTCGGAGGGGGGGGGGGGGGGGGTTATTGAACCATTGGTGTACGTCAGTAGATGTCTAAACATCGGCTGGTTAAATGAGAAAATTCGACTTGCTGTCGAAATGTAAGTGGAGCAGTCACAGCGTATTTGAGGTATAGATGTTCTTGCACGCTAGCGAAGTAGATAAAATCATGTGCCAGACATCAGTTTCCATACCGGCAACGGGAAGACGTGATGGATATATTTATTTATGTATTTTTAAAAAAATAAAGTTCGTAAATAGACATATCAAAATCGGGCAGCTTTTCTATATTTTCCTCGGTGCTGCTGGTTGTCGGTTATTTTTAGTTGCATTTTGCTGCACCTTCTAGGGGACACGGGTTAATTTTTGTTAAGTTGGATTCAAGGTGGTAGCTACCTTATTCTTGGCTCAACGAAAGCAACGTGCACGGCCTGGTGCTGCTACTGGCCATTAAAATTGCTACACCAAGAAGAAATGCAGATGATAAACGGGTATTCATTGGACAGATATATTATACTAGAACTGGCATGTGATTACATTTTCACGCAATTTGAGTGCATAGATCCTGAGGAACCAGTACCCAGAACAACCACCTCTGGCCGTAATAACGGCCTTGATACGCCTGGGCATTGAGTCAAACAGAGCTTCGATGGCGTGTACAGCTATACCTGCCCATGCAGATTCAACACGATACCACAGTTCATCAAGAGTAGGGATTGGCGTATTGTGACGAGCCAGTTGGTGAGAGATCTGGAGAATGTGCTGGCCAGGGCAGCAGTCGAACATTTTCTGCATCCAGTAAGGCCCGTGCAAGACCCGCAACGTGCGGTCGTGAATTATCCTGCTGAAATGTAGGGTTTCGCAGGGATCGAATGAAGGGTAGAGCCACGGATCGTAACACATCTGAAATGTAACGTCCACTGTTCAACGTGCCGTCAGTGCGAACAAGACGTGACCGAGACGTGTAACCAATGGCACTCCATACCATCACGCCGGGTGATACGCCAGTATGGCGATGACGATTACACGCTTCCAATGCGCGTTCACCGCGATGTCGCCAAACACGGATGCGACCATCCTGATGCTGTAAACACAATCTGGATTCATTCGAAAAAATGACGTTTTGCCATTCGTGCACCCAGGTTCGTCGTTGAGTACACCATCGCAGGCGCTCCTGTCTGTGATGCAGCGTCAAGGGTAACGGCGATGTTGAGTCAAGGATCGAGACGTGGCTGCACGATCCGTTACCGCCATGCGGATAAGATGCCTGTCATCTCGACTGCTAGTGATACGAGCCGTTGGGATCCAGCACGGCGTTTTCGTATTACCCTCCTTAACCCACCGATTCCATATCCTGCTAACAGTCGTTGGATCTCGACCAACGCGAGCAGCAATGTCGCGATAAAATAAACCGCTATCGCGATAGGCTACAATCCGACCTTTATCAAAGTCGGGAACGTGATGGTACGTATTTCTCCTCCTTACACGAGGAATCACAACAACGTTTCACCAGGCAACGTCGGTCAACTGCTGTTTGTGTATGAGAAATCGGTTGGAAACTTCCCTCATGTCGGCACGTTGTAGGTGTCGCCACCGTCGCCAACCTTGTGTGAATGCTCCGAGAAGCTAATCATTTGCAAATGACAGCATCTTCTTCCAGTCGGTTAAATTTCGCGTCTGTAGCACGTCGTCTTCGTGGTGTAGCAATTTTAATGGCCAGTAGTGTATTGTCGGCCTGCGGAGCGCGCACCAGCCGGACGTTAGGCAGGTGCAGGGCAGGCCGCGACGAGCAGTGCGTGCAGAAGACGCCTCCCTGCTTTCGCAAACTTTCTCCTGGACTGCTGCCGACTGCGAAGTGTTCATAGCCGACTCAGCGACACCTCTCTGCGTGAACCGCGTTTCTGCTTAAGCATCGGTTATTACTCTCGATTTCAGCCTTCGAGAACAGTGTAATTTCGGAGATGGCAGGAGCTCATACACTGCAGCGCCAAAGAAACTGGTATAGCCGTGCGTCTTCAAATACAGAGAAATGTAAACGAACAGCATACGGCGCTGCAGTCGGCAACGCCTATATAAGACGACAAGGGTCTGGCGCAGTTGTTAGATTGGTTACTGCCGCTACAACCGCAGGTTATCAAGATTTAAGTGAGTTTGAACGTGGTGTCATTCTCGGCACACGAGCGATGAAGGTAGCGATGAAGTGGGGATTTTCCCGTACGACCATTTCACGATTGTAATGTGAATATCAGCAATCCGATGGAACATCAGATCTCCCACGTCGCTGCGGCCGGAAGAAGACCCTGCAAGAACAGGACCTACGACGACTGAAGAGACTCGTTCAACGTGACAGAAGTGCAACCCTTTCGCAAATTGCTGCAGATTTCAATGCTGGACCAGCAAAAAGTGTCAGCTTGCGAAACATTCAACGAAACATAATCGATATGGGCTTTCGGGGTCGAAGGCCCATTCGTGTACTCTTGATGACTGCACGACACAAGCTTTACGCCTCGCCTGGGCCCGTCAACACCAACATTGGACTGTTGATGGCCGGTTGGATGTTACTTGGTCAGAAGAGTCTCCTTTCAAATTGTATAGATCGGATGTACTTGTACGGGTATGGAGACAACCTCACGAATCCATGGAGCCTGCATGTCAGCAGGGGACTGCTCAAGCTGGTGGAGGCTCTGTAATGGAGTGGGGCGTGTGCATTGGAGTGGTATGGGACCCCTGATACGTGTAGATACGACTCTGTCAGGTGACACGTACGTAAGCATCCTGCCTGATCACCTGTATCCATTCATGTCCACTGTACATTCCGAAGGACAGGGGAATTGCAACAGAACCATGCGACACTCCATACGTCCACAATTAACACAGAGTACCTCTAGGAACAGGAACACTCTTCTGAGTTTAACCACTTCTGCTGCCCACCAAACCCCGCAGACATGAACAGTATTGAGCATATCTGGGATGCCTTGCAATGTGCTGTTCAGAAAAGATCTCCACCCCGTCGTACTCCTACGGATTTATGGACAGCCCTGCAGTATTCGTGGTGTCAATTTCCTCCAGCACTACTTCAGACATTAGTCGAGTCCATATCACGTCGTGTTTCGGCACTTCTGCGGGCTGCCGGAGGCCCTACACGATATCGGGCAGGTGTACCAGTTTCTTTGGCTCTTCAGTGTAGATGTGAATATTACAGAAGCATCATGGTTCAAAGGTACTGACACGAATTCTTTAGAGAGAGAGCTTGCACTCCTAGATGCCGAGCAAGGGCAAGATCATTTCTACATCGTCAACGGCGCTCAATAGCGACAAATGTGCTTCTCATGATTGCACAAAAATCAGCAGTTATAGTATTTTCTTGATTACCTGTAGGTGTCTCATCAAGGTGTTTGGCATTCTAAGTGCAGCTTCACACTTTTCGGTCGGAAGTATCTGGAGAACCGTATGTAATGCGGGATTGCCCACTAGGCGTCGGCAGTGGCGGACCCACCAGTGCAGAAGTAGGCAGGGAGTTGTGTGCTGTCAGCAGAGAAGCAGGGAGGGGCAGGTCGTCAGCGACACTTTAAACCTTCTGAAGCTGCCCCAGTCGTCGGTTGGTGACGTCATTGTGAAGTGGAAACGGGGGGGGGGGGGGGAATAATCTACAGCTACCATGGGCAGTCAACCACTTTTTACCTACCGCCCACATTTGTACCTATGGTAGTAGCAAAAATTTTTAACAGGCCACCAGTTCTCCAGTAATGGTTGGGTTGGGTTGATTTGGGGGAGGAGACCAAACTGCGAGGTCATTGGTCTCATCGGATTCGGGAAGGATGGGGAAGGAAGTCGGCCGTGCCCTTTCAAAGGAACCATCCCGGCATTTGCCTGAAGCGATTTCAGGGAAATCACGGAAAGCCTAAATCAGGATGGCCGGACGCGGGATTTGAACCTTCGTTCTCCCGAATGCGAGTCCAGTGTGCTGACCTCTGCGCCACCTTGCTCGGTACAGTAATCGTGATTTATAAAGTAAGAAAGTAACTTCGTGTTATAAAGTTTATAAAACATAGTTGAAGCATGTAATAATAATTACTTACCAAGTACTGTAACAAAATTTTACGAAAACTTAATGAAATACTTTGAACCCCCAACCGCCCACAGTGAAACCTGGAATACCCATTAGTGTGTGGTAGGGACCAGGCTAACTACCACTCCTCCATACCCCGTGGAAGGGCGACTGCCTGGAGGATGTTATCTATCATTACATGCAGGAGGTCGCGTTACGGTACGTGGAGTGTGTTTCGTAGTAAGGATGTGGTGTCCTTGTTGCGCTGAAGAATAGCCAAATGCGAAAGGATATGAACATATTTTAGAGCATTGTGGTCTACATACAATTGAGGAGTAGTTCGCAGACGATGATTGCAACACCATGACATTGCTCCCTGTCATGAGACAATGGTTTCTGGTTTGTGGATAGTAACATTCCTGAAACGGACAGATCTGCCCAGAGTCCCTACCTCAACCCAATGCAACACCTTTGGCATGAATTCGACCCGGGCGTGTAACATCACTAACCTTCTGTGGTTTCGGACCTTGAGGAAGTGCTCGACAGACTTTTGAACACCTATTTGAAAGTGTGCCCAGCTGAGCTCATGTCGTCATAAACACAAACGGTGGACACGTCCCGTTGTTATAAGGGGATACTCATACGTGTATGGATGCTTCTGATAAGACAGTACGTACAGCGTGAATCACTTAAACCTTTCACCGCAAGTATTGTTCAAATAGCAAGTGCTACAGATGTGCTGTTTTCACAGAATTGATTTGTAGTCAGGGGCTGGTATTGGCAGCCGATAAACAGATTGAGGTAATACTTAGTGCATTTTTGTGCAGAGTTGCCATTTTTAAATGGAACAACGCCTATTGACATTAACAAACTAAAAGTAGGGTAAATTAGACTGTCGGTGCTGTTTGTTGCAGGGTTCTAGTGGGAGTCGTTTACCAGTTACTGTATTTTCAAAAGTTCCCCTACGGACGCTTACTTGTCCCATTCAACCTGCGTAGTTGCTAGGTACGTGTGTTTGCTTACAGTGTGCTTGTGTATTCCTTGAGTGCATTGCAAGTTGTTAGTGGGTTAGTGTGGTGTCACCGCCAGACACCACACTTGCTAGGTGGTAGCCTTTAAATCGGCCGCGGTCCGTTAGTATATGTCGGACCCGCGTGTCGCCACTGTCAGTGATAGCAGACCGAGCGCCACCACACGGCAGGTCTAGAGAGACGTCCTGGCACTCGCCCCAGTTGTACAGCAGACTTTGCTAGCGAAGCCACACTGACAAATACGCTCTCATTTGCCGAGACGATAGTTAGCATAGCCTTCAGCTAAGTCATTGGCTACGACCTAGCAAGGCGCCATAGCTTTGATAATTAATATTGTGAAGCATGTATCATCAAGAGCGATGTTCTACAAATGTGGATTAAAGTTAAGTATTACAGCAACTGCGTCCATTTTCTAAGTTCTCATTTCCTGTTAACTGTTCCAGACCTCACGCCAATCTGCGTGAGCTTAACGCGTGCCTTTCGGCTTCCTCTCGTTGTGACTTGGCTGTCTTGCTAAGTCACAACAGTTAGTGTGTGAGAGTCCAACCTGTAGGTAGTGAGGGGACGATCGAATTTACCCGCGCAGAAAAATCCGACATGCTCATGGTGTGTGGAGAATGCAGATAGTTCTTGTATGGTGTATGCGGCAAGATACCAGGCAAGTGTCTACGCGTTCTCCTTCGACGTGGTCCCATCCCTATCACATGTCGCTCCATCAAAAGGTGCATGGAAGCGATTACGAGAATCGTGTTAACTTCTGTACGTGGGCTTTAAGACGGGCTACTCCTGATGTGTGGTGATGAAGCCACATTTACCAGTCACGGCCAGGTAAACCGCCGAACCGTGCACTACTGGTCTGTTGACAATCCCCGTTGGCGTCCCTGGAGTGTCAGCGTGTGGCCTGGGGTAGTGAACCATCAGGTCGTAGTTCCGTTTGTCATAGACGGGACGCTGGATAAGCACCAACATCGCAGCTATCTTCCGCGGATGCTAGAAGACGTTCCTCTGCACAGTCGGAGAAACATGTGGTGCCAACGGATGGCTGTCCAACGCGTACCTGCGCAGAGTACTACAGCGTGTCTTCACGAATTGTTTCTAAATTGTTGGATTGAATGGAGGGGAGCCATTCCATGGATTTGACGTATGTAGACTTTCTCTGTGGGGAAAGCTGAAACGCGCTGTCTACAAGGACATATCAAGTACAGCCGATGATCTGCAACGACGTATTACTGCAGCCTGCTCGGACATCTCCTCTGAAATGTTAGCACGTGTGCAGCAGTCGTTCCATACCAGACTGGAAACTCGTATTGACGCTGCCGGTGGTCGTTTTGAGCACAACTTGTGATGGTCAGTTGTCTCGTTACTGGTGAGAATCCACGTAACTAGCGTGTGCAGCCGTGTTGTTCTTTAATGTGTGCTACCACAGGTGTTGTACGAGTGTCGGTGTGGGGACTTTACAAAATACGATGTCTCGTTACCAGTTCGCACTAGAATCCTGCAACAAACACCTACCCTGCTTATAGTTTGTTAATGTCGGTAAGCATTGTTCCAGTTAAAAAAGTGTATGTTTGCACAAAAATATCCTTTATAAGTATTGTTACGAGCTGTTTATCGTGTGAGAGTGCGAGCCCCTCAGTATCAATCCGTTCTGTGAACATCATTTTCCATTTGTGCAGTATTTACGCTGCAAGTTTTAGGTGATTCTCCCTCTGTTATATCCTGTCCCATTTATGTTGTCCACGCCAAATAACTTTCTGTCCAGAAGCAATATAAAAATGTGCCCAGCAGATGTTGTCTAGTTACAAGGAGGACATTAACAAACATGACTGCCTTTTTTGCTTGGATTTTTTTACTGTCAACTCTAGCAAGTGGACGAGTCACTTTATCCTGCACTATATGCTAGTACGGAAAAATCACATTTGTGTTAAGTATTTAGTAACGTCACGTTTATGCGAATGGTACACTGTCATACGTTTTGAACAGATGCTGCGGGGAGGAAGTGAATTACAGAATAAAAATATAAGATGCAAGTTAAAAAAGGCGTGCTGTTGTTCATGTCTTTGTGACAAAAAAAGATGCAAGAAAGAGAGTCATGCTGGTTTTTTGTTTTGCTTGTAGACAAACGTTATTTTGGGATTGAGAGCAGATACATAAGGGGCAATCAAAACGTTTCCGTTAGAGGCCGTTGCTACGAAGTGTATGCAACTTACAAGGAGACGGCACGACCGTGGGATCGGGGATTTGTCCGAAATTTTGTGTGGTGAAAGAGGACCCCTAACACCTCACATGGTTAAAGTATTAGGACGCACTACTCGGAAAATCCCGGGAAAAATCGATCCAAAGTTTCTTAGGTGCCGTATGAGAATAAAATGTTAGTCCGTTTCCGAGGCGCCGTTTGGCCTACGTGGTTAGCGCTCGTACTCTTACGCCATAGGTCTCGGGTTCGATTCCTCCTGCGGCACTTTTTTTTTTCTTCTGTTGCTTGCAAAATTGCAGCGCATTGTTACAGGAGAATCGTGAAATTAATTCCCGGGAAGATTGTATAAAAATTCATTCTATAATTCACCATCAATTATCGTCACCAATATTCCGAGACATGATTCAGTATTCCTGGTTTGCCTCAAAATTATCAGAAACTCAAAACATTTTCGTAAATGTTAATAGGGCATGTTTTTGTACAGATTTATTGCAAACGCCCTTCGATTGTAAAAAATCCGCTTTTATATGTTGTGCAAGATGTCGCAAAAATTATTGCTTTGTTCGTTTTTACGATAATTACCACTGCGGTTCTTGTTTATAATTATTGTATGTATAAAAATTGAATGTTTCCCATCGACTTTGTTATTCTGATTAAAAAACCCAATGTTTCTCCTCATATACTTTACAATGAAAAATGGAAAACCCATCGCCATGAATTGTGTTGCTGGACAAAAAGAAAATAATTTTTATTCAATAATGTAACTAATTTGCTAAAGATAATGTAAGTTTGGGAAACTTTCTGAATAATTGGTGGAATAACAAAAGAAAATGAAACAGAAGAAAAAAAAGTGCCAGAGAAGAAATCGAACCCGAGACCTCTGGCGTAAGAGTCCGAGCCCTAAACATGTAGGACAGACGGCGGCTCGGCAATGCACTAACATTTTATACTCATACGCCACCTAAGAAACTTCGGATCGATTTTTCCCGGGATTTTCCGGGTAGTGCGCCCTAATATTTTAACCACGTGAAGTGTTAGGGGTCCTCTTTCACCACACAAAATTTCGGAAAAATCCCCGACCTCACGGTCGTGCCGTCTCCTTGTTAGGTGCCTCTAGTGAGAACATGTAGCTAAGGGTGCTGCCACGGGCAATAGCTCCGCCAGCTGCCCGATTCGACTTAGGCGCGCGCACCACATGGGGTCTATCTTACTGGGTGCTGATGATGTCATCGTGCCTATATGAGCGAGAAACGGTAGCAGCCCCGGCAGTCAGTGAACTCCTGACGACGGTGGCGGAGATGGTCATCGAAAGCTAGAGGATTTTATTCGAACTGACGCAGCTTGAAAACCGAGAACGTTTTATTCATGTAGCCATGGGTGTCTTACCGATGTGCGTGCGGCAAATGGGGAAAATTGAAGTACGGTGATGTTATTACCAAATGCTTCCAAACAGGACTACCGTGCTGTCATTGTTTTCATGGAGGCCAAGGATACACACCGGTAGACGTCCATCGAAGAATGAAGAATGTGTACGGGCAGCATGTCTGGCGAAAGCCACCCTTGTAGAATAGTGAACCAAGTAGCGTGCTGGTCGCGTTTCGACCCAAGACGCCAGTCGACCTGGGAGGCCAGTCTCATCCATTAGAGACAAGTGGGAGACATTCAGGCAGCCGCCCTGTAATCCTGATCTTCCCCCCGTGCGATTGTCACGCTTCCGGTCCCTTAAAAAAGGGACCGGAACCCTTGAAGGGTTAACGATTCCTGTGGGACGAGGGTGTGCAGCAAGCAGTTACGGACTCCTTCATGCAGCACGGCACGGCGTTTCGTAAAATGAGGATCGACAACCTGGTGGAATGGCTAGATGATTATCTCATTGCTCACGCACAACTTTGCCCGGTTGGCAAACCAATTCTGGTTTGTACGGCCTTTGATCGGAAACTATTTGATCGTCTCTTGCATATCAATCGATCATAGTTTTATGACAATGGTAATTTACGTGCTTACAACACTTGAAGAGAAAATGACATGTCATATTTGTTACCGAAGCAATCAGAGCCGCAGAATCGATTTTAGCATGTAGCCATAAAGTATTCGATCGTTTTGTCCAGAAACGTAAAATGCCTTACAGGTCGCGTAGACAATATTAAATCTAAACTGAAATTTCTCCAGCTATCACCATGGAATTTTAATGGTCTGATTACGATCGTACCATAATCGAAACTAGTCACATGATTAATACATTTTAAATTTTAAAAACTTGCAGTCGATCCTAGACCGCCACTGAAGGAAGCAGGCGAGGGCCGAGAGACCGAAAAGGAACACCCCCCACCCCCCACCCCAAATCCCCTTCTGGGACGTCCAGATCGTTTATCTGTGCTGCTGAGCAGAATGGAAGGGTCCGCAGAGTAAAACACCGGGTAAAACTGGAGATGCGAAGACGAGGGGACAATTGGGTTCCTCTACCGGACTTGAGACATTGATGAGAAATGACGATATGCAGTTTGCAAGGGGGAATAATGGTTGCAGCGAACGCCACTTACCGGCTGCGTCTGTTATCCTACCGAGGGGGTCGTGGGAAAAACGCTCTCAAGTAAAAGGAGATTTTAGCAAAGGAAGAGACGGAGATGGGAAATAGAAACAGGGTATCCTTTCTTGACTGCCGACCTGCAGCTTGGGCAGTGAAGGAATTCTAGCCACAAGGAAGTCTGCTGCGTGTGGTGCTCCCCTATTACCGCGAGGGTTAGGAAATTTTGGGCGGTACGAAGATGTTTATCAGTGATTGTGAACAGTAATGTGATACGCTGGATTCTCATTTGGGGGGGGGGGGGGGAGGGGGGACGTTTCAAACCCTCGCCCAGCCATCCCGATTTAGTTTCTTCGTGATTTCCCTAAATCGCTTCAGGCAAATGCTGGGATGGTTCCTTCGAAAGGGCACAGCCGACTTCCTTCCGCATCCTTCCTTAATCCACTGAGACCGATGACACCGCTCTTTGGTCCCCTCCCCTCAAACCAACCAACCAGTAATGCGATTGGCCAGAAGGGGAATATGAGCCATCTTATGGAATATATGGTCACGCCCAGGAACAGAATTCTGGAGGACGCAGAGACATGGACGAAGACGTATGATCGAGCTGGGAAGGAAGACAAACGCAAAGGGGAGACCTCAAGTCGCTGTGCGACAGATGACAGTTGGTAGCTGAGCGCCGTCCGCCGCGACACCACTGCGGGACGCACCCCTGACGCCGGGCTGCCGCCTGATGGCCGCCCAGCCAAGGGCGCTGCAGCTCGCCGTCTGTGTCCGCTTGCCAGTTCTGTTTCTCTCTTAGCATCTGCGATTTAAACACTCCGGTAACGACCCGGAGACTTTCATAATTGATTATGGGCAAATTATTATTTCCTTTTCTTATGAATAAATGTAATTTGTAAATTTATTTGAACAACGGTGATCCAAAAGCATCTTGCTTATACAAATACACTGAAGCGCCAAAGGAAGTGGTATAGGCATGCGTATTCAAATCGGGAGATATGTAAACAGGCAGAATACGGCGCTGCGGTCGGCAACGCCTATATAAGACAATAAGTGTCTGGAGCAGTTGTTATATCGGTTACTGCTGCTACAATAGCAGGTTATCAAGATTTAAGTGAGTTTGAACGTGGTGTTACATGTGGCGCACGAGCGATGGGGCTCAGCATCTCCGAGGTAGCGATGAACTGGGGATTTTCCCGTACGGCCATTTCACGGCCGGATAAAGATTCTGCAAGAACGGGGCCAACGACGACTGAAGAGAGTCGTTCAACTTGACAAGAGTGCAACCCTTCAGCAAATTGCTGCAGATTTCAGTGCTGGGCCATCACCAAGTGTGAGCGTGCTAACCATTCAACGAAACAACATCGATATGGACTTGCGAAACTTGATGACTGCACAACATAAATCTTTACGCCTGGCTTGGATGCGTCAACACCGACAGAGGACTGTTAACGACTGGAAACATGTTGCCTGGCCGGACGAGTCTCGTTTCAAATTATATTGAGCGGATGGACGTGTGAGAATATGGGGAAAACCTCATGAATCTATGGACCGCGCATGTCAGCAGTAGACTGTACAATCTGTTGGAGGCTCTGTAATGGTGTGGGGCGTCTGCAGTTCCAGTGATGTGGGACCCCTGATACGTCTACAGACGACTGTGACAGGTGACACGTACGTAAGCATCCTGTCTGATCACCTGCATCCACCCATGTCCATTGTGCATTGCCGCGCGGGGTAGCCGTGCGGTCTGGACTCCTTGCACGGTTCGCGCGTCTACCCCCGTCGGAGGTTCGAGTCCTCCCTCAGGCATGCTTGTGTGTGTTGCCCCTAGCGTAAGTTTGAGTGTGCTGCGTAAGGCTAGGGACCCACGACCTCAGCAGTTTGGTGCCATAGTCCTTACCGGAAATTTCCAATTTCTTGTGGATTTATGGATAGCCCTGCAGCATTCATGGTGTCAGTTCCCTCCAGCACTACTCCAGACATTAGGAGAGTCCATGCCACGTCGTTTGCGGTACTTCTGCGTGCTCGCGGGGGCTCTACGCGATATTATAGTGCGTTTAAAATTAATTCCGACTTTTGGCTTTTGGCTCACCGGAGGGGTCATGACGCCGTTGCCCAGGTACCACCACACCGTGGACAAACGGTACCACACGGTAGCCGGCCGAGGTGGCCGAGCGGTTCTAGGCGCTACAGTCTGGAACCGCGCGACCGCTACGGTCGCTGGTTCGAATCCTGCGTCGGGCATGGATGTGTGTCATGTGCTTAGGTTATAGTTAGGTTTAAGTAGTTCTAAGTTCTAGGGGAATGATGACCTCAGATGTTAAGTCCCATATTGCTCAGAGCCATTTGAACCACATGGTGTCACGCTTTAGCTGTTACTATGTTCTTTTTGGCGTTGAAGTGTTCTGCAGCTATCGTGAACAAGCGTTTTGTATTGGCGTTGCACTGATAATACCAGTGCAATACGTCTGAAGACGAGAGTTGCAATAAAATTTTCATCCATGACACGTTACCGGCTGTGAAGATAATGTTCTGTACAGAACATTCTTCCGAATTCGACAATAGTCAATAGTAATGTTCAGTACGCCATACTACTCCGTTGTGATGGATAAAGGTCCCACAACGCAGCAACTTACGACTTAACATACACCAAACACCAATTCCTAGCGACCCCTATTTTTCACTGCAAACCTTAAGAATTTCTTGTAGTAGATTTACCTAATATCGAAACATCACAGTAACTATGACCATTACCGAAATGATAGGCAGTTCATCATGAAGCTGACGAAGGAAGCTAACAAACGGGCGAGAATCAGACTTTATTAGTGAGCAGTTTCTTTAAAATCGTTTGAGAAAGACTGCAGATCGGCCGGCATTTCACGCAGTCAGGCAAGCCTGACTGATGGGCTCGGCACACGCTGCAACTTCGTTTCCCTCCACTCGCCCCGCACTGAACTGTCAGAAGCCGCAAATTTTAAACGCGCTGTAGGCAGATGTACCAGTTTCTTTGGCTCTTTGGTGTAAATACCGGTATTTATGAGTAATCCGCTTGAATTGTTCCTACTGACACTTCTAATCAGTTTTATGTGATATACAAGTGGCACGCCCAAGTGCAGTTTTATGTACGGGATGATCCAGCTGCCCCTACCTATGGGTTTTATGCAACCTGCAATGCCTTCAAATACCACGCGCATGATTTTCGTATTCTCCCGCTCGCTGTACGCAAACTGTTTGCTCTACAGAAAAATTGAACGGAACCTGTTTATAGGAAATTTAATGTTGCAAAATTTCGTTATGGGATAAATTTTCGCTAGTTCGCTAGAGGCTGTAGTTATCGAATTACTCAAGAAAAACGAACAAAAGTGACCCCCCCCTTTTCAGCATAACAGTGCGAGACCACGTACGAGTGCTGCCAAGTCTGCAACTATCCGCCGCCTTGGGTTCACCTGTCGTCGGTCATCCTATATACAGTCCCGACTTGGCCCCATCTGATTTTCACCTGTTTGTCACCTGCTTCGGGGCAGTGATAGTGATGAAGCAGTGCGAGCAGAGGTGGGGTTGCGCCACTGTCAGGGAAGTCCACCAGTTCTACTGTGACAGTACCAACAAACTCGTCTCTTGTTGGGAGAAATAAATATGTAGAAATGAAGAACAAAGATGCAGAACGTTAACCTGTAGTTGGTAACGCCTGAGTAATTGGCGCCACTGTTAAAGTACGTTTCTAGAATAGGATCACCAAATTTTGCGTTTTATGTCCACTTCAGTGAATTTTTAAAATAAATATCGATTTAAAATTTAGATGACATATTATTGATAGTAATTTGTTTATCGTGTTTATGTATTGCAATACAATATTAAAAAATTACAAAGATTAGTATTAATTTTTCACATGAAACAGTTTATCCAGTAATATATATATATCACCGTTGGGGACTTATCCTAGGGCAAAATTTCATTCCGAAGTCAAAAATGGCACATGTTTAGTACAACATTTTCTGTTCTTTCATTGTGTGTTTTCGTCGGTGTCATTTTCACTATTGATAAGGATACACGCACATTTTCACTATTGATAAGGATACACTGTGCGTGACCTGGTTCAAAAGACTGCCCCACCTCCGGTTTTTCCGTCCGGGATCGGATTGCTCGTCGGGTCGAACTTGAGTGCCGGACCTAACCGGAAGGAGCGCTCTAGTCGAAAACTCGGAATTACTCGCCAGTTGACCGTATCCACTGGCCGGCCCTAGCAGAGCGTGGACCGGTGGCAGGTTTCAGTCGGTTGGTGGGGTAATGACCCTGGCGGTCACCAAGGCTGGGGGCGGCGCTGGTGCGTGGCGGAGAATGGCCGCCACGGTCTCAGAGGGCTCGTCGCCGCACGGCCGTAGCAGGCGATTGTGTGCAGTATAGATGACGTGTCCGAGAAGTAGCTGATCGCAAGGTCAAAACAGTGCAGGAACAGGGCAAGAATATAGAAACCCCGCGAGAAACGCGTGCTTGAACGTTAATGCAGACGCTAGCCCAGTCTGCAGGTTGCGCTTTTGCTTTTACCACGAACGGCAGCCGTGCGATGTCCTCGGTACGTTGCAATCGTCAGCCGTCGTCACAACAGTGTTATACACTGAACAGCCGAAGAAACTGGTACACCTGCCGAATATCGAGTACGGCCCCTGCCAGCTCGCAGAAGTGCCGCAACACGACATGGCATGGACTCGACTAATGTCTGAAGTAGCGTTGGAGGGAACTGACACCACGAATCCTCCAAGGATGTCCATAAATCCGTCAGAGTACGAGGGGGTGGAGATCCCTTCTGAAGAGCACGTTGCAAGGCATCCCAGATATGCTCAATAATGTTCATGTTTGGGGAGTTTGATGGCCAGCGGAATTGTTTAAACACAGAAGAGTGTTCCTGAAGCACTCTGTAGCTATTCTGTCCGTGTGGGGTGTCGCATTGTCCTGATGAAATTACCCAATTCCGTAGGAATGCACAATGGACGTGAATGGATGCAGGTGATTCAGACAGGATGCTTAGGTACGTGTCACCCGTCAGAGTCGTATCTAGAAGTATCAGGGATCCTACGTCACTCCAACTGCACACGTCCCACACCATTACAGAGCCTCAACCAGCTTGACACGCAGGGTTTCATGGTTGCACGAGGTTCCCTCCATACCCCTACACGTCCATCCGCTCAATACAATTTGAAACGAGACTTCTCTGACCAGTCAACATGTTTCCAGTCGCCGAGAGTCCAATGTCGCTGTTGACTGGCCCAGGAGAGGCGTAAAGCTTTGTGTTGTGCAGTCATCAAGGGTATACGAGTGGGTCTTTGGCTCCGAAAGCCCATATCGGAGATGTTTCGTTGAGTAGTTCGCACGCTGACACTTGTTGATGGCCCAGCATTGAAATCTGCAGCAACATGCGGAAGGATTGCACTCCTGTCACGTTCAACGATTCTCTTTAGTTGTCGTTGGTCGCGTTCTTCTAGGATCTTTTTCGAACCTCAGCGATGTCGGAGATTTGATGTTTCACCAGAATCCTGGTATTCACGGTACACTCGTGAAATGGTCGTAGGGGAAAATCCCCACTTCATCGCTACCTCGTAGCTGCTCTGTCCCATCCCCCGTTCGACGACTACAACATCACGTTCAAACGCACTTAAATCTTGTTAACCTGTCATTGTAGCAGCAGTAACCGATCTAACGACTGCGCCAGACACTTACTGTCGTGTAGAGGTGTTACCAACCGCAGCTCCGTATTCTGCCTGTTTACAATCTCTGTATTTCATTGCACGTGCCTATAGCACTTCCTTTATCGCTTCGGCATATGTAGATGTGAGTGTATTACGTAGGAGCTAAGTGACTTTGAACGTGGAAAAATTGTTGGTGGTAATTGGTAGTTGTTTCGGTAACGAAGTTGTTCGGTGTTTTATGCCACATACAGGGAAAGCAATAAAACTTCGTCCGCCAAGTCATAAAGCGGAGGAAACTGTGTGTTGAGAGCTTGTGACAGAGGGTCATTGAAGAGAATTGTGACCAAAACTAAGAGCGCGACAGCTGCAGAACTCACTGCAGAGCTAAATGTCGCACTCGCGAGGCCTGTATGCAGCAAAACAACACGAAGGGAGCTCCACAGCGAGGCGAGTAGGAATTCCAAAACCACTCATCGGTGATGAAATTGTCTACATCAAGAAAACGCGAGGCCGAAGCCATAAAACTTGGTCTGTGGAGCAACGGATGGAAGTAATTTGGTCGGATGAGTCTTGTTTCACGCTGTTTCCAACTTGTGGCCGACTTTACGTCCCACGAGTGGAACACAGTAGCGGTTCGTTGCTGATTTGGGCAGCCATATCGTGGGAATTTAAGGAGTTGGGACGTGGATAAACTGACTAAACCAGAGGTTGTACAGAGTTTCAGGGAGAGCATAAGGGAACAATTGACAGGAATGGGGGAAAGAAATACAGTAGAAGAAGAATGGATAGCTTTGAGAGATGAAGTAGTGAAGGCAGCAGAGGATCAAGTAGGTAAAAAGACGAGGGCTAGTAGAAATCCTTGGGTAACAGAAGAAACATTGAATTTAATTGATGAAAGGAGAAAATATAAAAATGCAGTAAACGAAGCAGGCAAAAACGAATACAAATGTCTCAAAAATGAAGTCGACAGGAAGTGCAAAATGGCTAAGCAGAGATGGCTAGAGGACAAATGTAAGGATGTAGAGGCTTGTCTCACTAGGTGTAAGATAGATACTGCCTACAGGAAAATGAAAGAGACCTTTGGAGAAAAGAGAACCACTTGTACGAATATCAAGAGCTCAGATGGAAACCCAGTTCTAAGCAAAGGAGGGAAAGCAGAAAGGTGGAAGGAGTATATAGAGGGTCTATACAAGGGCGACGTACTTGAGGACAATATTATGGAAATGGAAGAGGATGTAGATGAAGATGAAATGGGAGATATGATACTGCGTGAAGAGTTTGGGGAAGGGAGTGAGACAGGGTTGTAGCCTGTCCCCGATGTTATTCAATCTGTACATTGAGCAAGCAGTGAAGGAAACAAAAGGAAAATTCGGAGTAGGTATTAAAGTCCATGGAGAAGAAATAGAAAACGTTGAGGTTCGCCGATGACATTGTAATTCTGTCAGAGACAGCAAAGGACTTGGAAGAGCAGTTGAACGGAATGGACAGTGTCTTGAAAGGAGGATATAAGATGAACATCAAAAAAAGCAAAACCACGATAATGGAATGTAGTCGAATTAAGTCGGGTGATGCTGAGGGAATTATATTAGGAAATGAGACACTTAAAGTAGTAAAGGAGTTTTATTATTTGGGGAGCAAAATAACTGATGATGGTCGAAGTAGAGAAGATATAAAATGTAGACTGGCAATGGCAAGGAAAGCTTTTCTGAAGAAGAGAAATTTGTTAACATCGAGTATAGATTTAAGTGTCAGGACGTCGTTTCTGAAAGTATTTGTATGGAGTGTAGCCATTTATGGAAGTGAAACATGGACGATAAATAGTTTGGACAAGAAGAGAAGAGAAGCTTTCGAAATGTGGTGCTACAGAAGAATGCTGAAGATAAGATTGGTAGATCACGTAACTAATGAGGAGGTATTGAATAGAATTGGGGAGAAGTTTGTGGCACAACTTGACAAGAAGAAGGGACCGGTTGGTAGGACATGTTCTGAGGCATCAAGGGATCACAAATTTAGCGTTGGAGGGGAGCGTGGAGGGTAAAAATCGTAGAGGGAGACCAAGAGATGAATACACTAAGCAGATTCAGAAGGATGTAGACTGCAGTAAGTACTGTGAGATAAAGAAGCTTGCACAGGATAGAGTGACATGGAGAGCTGCATCAAACCAGTCTGAGGACTGAAGACCACAACAACAACATCGTGGTATTCCGGGTCCCATTGCTACTCTGCAAGGTTGCGTCACTGCCAAGACTAAATGATCATTTTAGCCTATCAGGTCTCTCCCTTGGTGAAATACGTGTTCCCCAATGGTGATGTTGCGTTCCAAGACTGCAGCTCGCGTGGACCTGGACTGGTTTTGTCCGCACGAGGATAAATTGTCGCTTCTCCCTGGCCACGACAGTCACCGGATCTCAATGATATTGAGTCTTTATGGTCGACTTTGTAGAGAAGGCTGTGTGATCGCTATCCACCTTCATCCTTGTTGCGTGAACTTGCCATTATTTTGCAACAAGAACGGCATAAAATTCCCTTGAAAACCATACGGGGTCTGTATTTATCCATTTCGAGACGCTATAGTAGGCATGGTAATGTGTTGGGCTTTTGGTGTTCCCATATTTTTTGTTCACCCCTCATATTATCCATTGGACTACTTACATATGGGACCCCGTAGTACCTGGCACAGAGATGTGTTCTCATGTCCCTGTTCCATATCTTGGCAATTTTTTTTGTTTGTTTGTTTGTAGAGTCTTAAGGCACATGGGACTTGACTATTCCCTACAGTGAATTGCATAGCGTGATTAGGGCTGCGATCGTAGGTGCTTATTTCAGTAGGGTTCGAGATGTTTCTGAATTTGCGGCAACGAAATTGTTCATCCAGGAATTTACACACTTGATACTGTCTTCAGTCTGATCTGTTAAATACAGTTGTAACACGTCCAAATAAGAATTTTGATTCGTGTACCCTTAGAGACATATAGTCCGAATAGCTATCGTAATGACATCCGGGCGCATATCATAACATGAGGCACATTCCTTTCCAACTCTTGCAGTTAATAAGAATTTTCCTTAAGCCAGCAAACAACACCCCTCGTATACGTGCTTCGATGTGTTGCACGTACAACAGAAAATAACGCGTTGGCGCTGTGGTTATCATACTGCACTCGCATTCGGGTTCAAATCTGCGTCCGGCCATCCAGTTTACGTTTCCCGTTATCCCTTTCAATCTTTCGAGACATGCCGGAATGGTTCCTTTCAAACGGCACAGCCGAATTGCTTCCCCATCTTTGAACCAATGCGAGATTTTGGTCCGTCACTAATGACGTGGACGTCGACGGGACGTTAAACCCTGATCTTCTTTCCTTCTCATCGGTCTAAATCTTTTCGTCGTCAGATCTCCTGTAATGTGGTCGTACGATTTTAGCCGCGGTACTTTAATTTCAGCTGGCCTCTCACGTGAAGGTTTCATTCGAGGCTCTTTAGTTTGACAGTGGACAGGTGTCCTCTCACGTTTTTTTGCGCCCACGACGCCGCCTGTCTTTGACACGGCCTGAAGCAAAAGCGCATTTCTCCGACCCTGGCATGGTCCCTGTGTGAGGTGAAGACTTGTCTCTAAACTGTGTAGACTCTCTTGCACCCACGTACAAATACTCTGCAGGGCATTGTACGGTGCGTTCCGGAGATACTTCGTTCCAATATTATCGATTTTATGTCGCCAATTTCATCCGCGTATGGAATGACCCTATCAGGAATGCAAAGACCGTGGCACGCGACCCCTCCCTCACCATTGTTCCTGTAATTATGTTTTTTTGTTTTTTTTTTAATTATATATCATTTGCTCCCTGAAAGTAGAGGGCGGACTGCTGTAGAACTAGGCTTATTTAGCAATCCTTGCGTCATTTTGCCTGAATCGGTGCAGCTGGAACCCATCAACATGCAAAGCGATGAACACTGCCAATTAATTTAGATAAAGCAAGGCTGTTGAATTCCTATCGCTCTGTAGAAACACTAACCTCTTTGTGTTAAGTTACATATGTGAATAAACTTTTCCCTCAGTGAACATTGCCAACTCTAAAAGTAGGAACCGCTTGACGAATGCCTATTTAGAGTCAATTTTCCAATCGTCAACGACAGAAGTTGAGCCAAACATCAAGGCAGTTGTGAAATCAATGGAGCGTCATGTTTAAAATTAAATCGCGCAGATAATGTGTGTGTAAAAATAGATTGTTGCAATGTATTTGTTAAATAAATTTAATGTTCGTGAAAGAAATGATATACGAGCGTTGGAACTTAAATAGTGGCAATTACTTATTCGCAACCGATACAGAAGAGTTACATGTTTGGACCTGTTACTCTCCTTCAAAGTAGTCGCCAGCGTTGTGTGGAACCCGTTGCCAGCGATGTGGAAGGCGTAGTATACCGTTAGCAGAGCCTGTTCTGTTGATGGTGCGAATGGAGTCGTCTACAGCCTGTCGAATATCTGGAACGGTACTGAAGCGATGGATGGATGGATATTAGTGTTTAACGTCCCGTCGACAACGAGGTCATTAGAGACGAAGCGCAAGCTCGGGTGAGGGGGGGATTGGGAAGGAAATCGGCCGTGCCCTTTCAAAGGAACCATCCCGGCATTTGCCTGAAGCGATTTAGGGAAATCACGGAAAACCTAAATCAGGATGGCCGGAGACGGGATTGAACCGTCGTCCTCCCGAATGCGAGTCCAGTGTGCTAACCACTGCGCCACCTCGCTCGGTTACTGAAGCGAATGCCACGAAGCGTCATTATGGGTCGCCGCGAAAGTCGAAAGTGCGTCATAGCCCCAGTATGGTGAAAGTTATGGTGATTCTCGTGTACGACTGTGATGGTGTTATCCTAACGCATTAAGTTTCTCCACGACAGACCGTCAGTGCACAGTATTACTGTTCGTTTTTGGAGCATCACCTACGACCAGCTTTGCTAAAGCTGCGACACTTTCTGCGCTACCCACCCACCATTTTGCACGACAATGCGCTGGCGTATACAGCGCAAGCTGTGGCTGCTCTGATGGGACTGAGGAATACTGTACCATCCACCATACTCCCCGGACTGAAGTCCTTGTGACTTTGATTTGATTCCGAAAATGAAGGAGCCAATTCGTGGGATTCGCTTCAGAACCATTCCAGAGATTCGACAGGCATTAGACTGCTCCATTCGCACCATCAACAGAGCAGGCTCTGCTAACGGTATACTACGCCTTCCACATCGCTGGCAACGGGTTTCACCCAACGCTGGTGACTACTTTGAAGGACAGTAACAGGTGCAAACATGTAACTCTTTTGTATCGGTTGTGAATAGATAGTTGCCACTATTAAAGTTCCAACCGTCGAATTTGTGGACGTGTTCGCAGCGATCGGTTTGCGGCTCACAGTGGGTTTGCAGCTCACAATACTACCAAGCCTATTTACCCCTGATATTCGCAAAACAGTAGGTACAGCAGGGGCGGACTTTGGTTGATACTGGGAAAATGCTGTCAGTCTGTAAAAGGGACTGCTTACTAAACATTTGTGCCTCTCATCTTACGAGAGGGATCTGCAAAGTTCTCGGAATCACCACGAGAGTTCAGCGCTAGCGCAACGAGTTGTTCACGTGATATTCATTGGACAGTTGCCTGTAAACACGTGCCATGTCAGTGCTGTTGGGTCCGCATCTCGTGGTCGTGCGGTAGCGTTCTCGCTTCCCACGCCCGGGTTCCCGGGTTCGATTCCCGGCGGGGTCAGGGATTTTCTCTGCCTCGTGATGACTGGGTGTTGTGTGCTGTCCTTAGGTTAGTTAGGTTTAAGTAGTTCTAAGTTCTAGGGGACTGATGACCATAGATGTTAAGTCCCATAGTGCTCAGAGCCAGTGCTGTTGGAAGACAGCTGTCGCGGTGACGTGGCTCTGCTGTTGTTCCCGCGTAGTGATTTACGAAGATGGGAAAAAAAAAAGAAAAACGAGATTCGAGCAGTGATTAGGTGCTTCGTAATGAAAGGTATGAAAGCAAAGGACATCCATGCCGATTTCCAGAATACACTGGGGGACTCTGCTGCTTCATATTCAACTGTTGCCAAGTGGACAAATGATTTTGAATTTGGCCAGGAGAGCTTAGATGATGATCCGCACAGTGGTCGGCCGAGATGCGTCACTACTCCAGAAATCATTGCAAAAAATGCGCAAAATGGTCACGGCGGATCGCCTATTGAAAGTGCGTGAAATTGCTCACGCTTACCAGATTTCATCTGAAAGGGTGCATCACATTTTAACTGAAGAATTAGAAATTAAAAAATTATCCGCAAGATGGGTGCCGCGACTCTCGTCGCTGGATCAAAAACGCATGATAATGAATATATCGGAACAATGTTTTGCCCCTTTTTAGGAGAAACGAGCAAGATTTTTTGCTCCAGTTTGTGATCACAGATGAAACTTGGGTGTACTACTATACCCCAGAGACAAAACAACAGTAAAAGCAGTGGAAACATGCTGATTCTCCGCGACCAAAGAAAGCAAAGACAATTCCTTCGGCGGGAAAGGTCATGCTATCAGTGTTCTGGGATTCGAAGGGGACTCTGTTTGTAGATTATCTCCCCAGTGGGCAAGGAATTACTGGAGAATGGTATGCTAACCTCCTGGACAAATTGCAACAAAAGATAGGCGAAATAAGGCCAGGTTTAGCAAGGAAGAAAGTCATCTTCCATAAAGACAATGCGCGCCTGCACACGTGCCGTCGCCACGGCAAAATCACACGAACCAGGGTTGAATTGTTGCCACACGCGCCTTATTCACCTGATATGGCTCCATCAGCCTTCCATCTCTTCCCGAAACTGAAAATTTTTGTCGGTGGACGAAGATTCACTTCAAACGAAGAATTGATAGCCGGAGTTGACAACTATTTTGCAGGCCTGGAGGAAACTGATTTTCGATACTGGATCAAGGCACTGGAACATCGTTGGACAAAGTGCATTAATCTACAAGGAGACTACATTGAAAAATAAAAAAAAGTTTCAGTGATGTAAGTACTTTTTTCTATTCCGTTCCGAGGACCTTTCAAACCACCCTCGTCGTCCGCCCCAGTAGCTGAGTGGTCAGCGTGACGGATTGCCGTCCTCTGGGCCCGGGTTCGATTCCCGGCTGGGTCGGAGATTTTCTCCGCTCAGGGACTGGGTGTTGTGTTGTGTTCATCATCATTTCATCCCCATCCGGCGTGCAGGTCGCCCAATGTGGCGCCGAATGTAATAAGACCTGCGATATGGCGGCCGGACCTGCCCCGCGAGGGGCCTCCCGGCCAATGACGCCAAACGCTCATTTCCATTTCCACCACCCTCGTTCAATGGGAGGTCACGACCTCCGGATCATAGATTTAGTTCAAACTTTGTACACTTTTAGTAGTCCATTAGGACAACATAATGTCAAGTACAGGCAACCGATTTCGAGAATATCGCAAGAGAATTTATACGTGTCAGTGATGTACCGGCGCGTTGGGACCCAGAGCACAAGATGGTGTTGGTCGTGTGGCTAGCGGTCAGGCTCCATAATCCTTGCATTGCTGGATCGAGTCTCGCACATCTTCTTTTTTTAATTTGTATTTTTTTTTTTCAATACTGCCCATATTATTTCAACTTTTACATTTGAAAGGTAATATGATGAAGAGACAATCATATTTGTGTGAAATTTTGTTGCATTTCCCGTGTTTCTTCGCTGTTTACTAATTTTTATTATCAAAACAACATATTATATTTATGACTGTCAACAAGTAAACGAACAAACATTTGAAGTTTTCCTCAAAATGTATGCCTGTCCTGATTTCCGAACTCCTTTACACCTCCAATCTGGTAAGGCAACGAAAACAGCTGTTCACCTGGACACTTAGATTTACAGACATAT
This sequence comes from Schistocerca serialis cubense, assembly GCF_023864345.2. Classification (NCBI taxonomy): domain Eukaryota; kingdom Metazoa; phylum Arthropoda; class Insecta; order Orthoptera; family Acrididae; genus Schistocerca; species Schistocerca serialis. Next base: position 237,860,760 of record NC_064647.1, on the reverse strand, counting down.
TTTTCAAGGACAAGGGACAAACTTGGAAAGTCCAAGTCGAAAATCGATAGTTAAAGATGTAAATAACTTTATTCGATACTACAGTGAGTTACAGTATGCCAGAATACAAGTTACAGAATGTTATTTTTCATACAGACTCACAAAAAAAAAAATGGTTCAAATGACTCTGAGCACTATGGGACTTAACATCTATGATCAGCAGTCCCCTAGAACTTAGAACTACTTAAACCTAACTAACCTAAGGACATCACACAACACCCAGTCATCACGAGGCAGAGAAAATCCCTGGCCCCGCCGGGAATCGAACCCGTGCGCGGGAAGCGAGAACGCTACCACACGACGACGAGCTGCGGACAGACACAGAAAACATAAATTAAAACATGTACTACATTGAATGAATACAGTTTTCCCGCATGCACAAGGAACATTCAGGGTTTCTACGCAAAACAAAGCGCATTAACATGTTGATAAATTTCTCTTTTTTTCCAACAACTTGGATACAAACCATGCGTGCCGCAACATTTTCGAAAGTATCGATGCTGAAAATTGGCGACGTACGGTTGAACACAACTGTCATAAAAAATATCATAACAGCAGGAAGTAATTAACGTAGAGTAACGAAATTTCGGGAATGCATTTGTCTGGGTAACACTTTTAAGTGATTAACATTGCAGAATCACAGGTTAATATGAGCACTAGATAAGCCACTGCAGATGTGAAATGATGGTTCATTAATAACCAGTGTAGCCGTCAAACTGTTGAATGCCAAGTGTGGAAACGTGGATGCGTTGTGTTGTACACATGGCGGATGTCAGTTTGTGACATTGGAGTTGCACTTCACCGCTCAGTACAGGGACAGTTATTGCTGATTGTGGATGACGGTGGAGTTGTCGTCCGATGATGCCCGATTGGAGACAGATCTCGTCGTCGATCAGGACAAGGCAACGCGCTGACACGCTGTAGGGCATGTTGGGGTACAACAGCGGGATGTGGGCGAGCGTTATCCTGTTGAAAAACGCCCCCTGTAATGCTGTTCGTGAAGGGCAACTCAGAGCGTCCAGTCACCAGATTGAGGCACAAATTTGCAGCCAGTGAACGTGGGGATAGCCACGAACGTGCTCCTACGGTTATATGAAATCGCTTTGACTTTACAAAATGCAGAATCTTCTTGCTGGGGCTCCTTCTATACTGTGTGAAATTGCCCTTCTGCACAACGTAATGACGTTTTTCGGACCCACACTTTTTTTTGCGTTAGTTTGAACTTCTGTCTTTTACAATCCATCCCTGCAAGCTGCAAACCATTTGAGTGCAATAAATACCATTTTCCTACAAATTTCGACTCCAGCATCTACGTATATAAGCTGCTGGGTTGTGTATGTGCACTTCAGGCGCAAAAACAGTTGAAAATCGTCTTGCTAAGATCGCAGTTCCAGCGGAAAAATCATTTGAGGAGAGGCTCGCGGTTTGAGATCACGTGACTTGAACTGACTTGAACTGCCGCGGCGGCGTGTGAATTGCCACTTCTGCGTTATGACTTTGCGATGTGGACACGTGCGTTATCGTGAAGCGTCAGCACCCGCTGTCGCAGTTTTTACGGACTTCTCGCCTTCACTGCACGCTGTAAATTCTCGACCGTCGCACAGTGCCATTCCCCACTGAAGAAGATAACCCGCTTCCTTGGAATCATCAGAAGATGGTTGACTATTTAAACTTCTTGGGGCGATACACGGAAATTCTTCATTGTCAGATGTATGTCTTAAGTGTGTTTGTCCTTGGGCGGTCAAGAAGAGAATAACAGAGTGTTGGTTCTGTTTGGACACATTTGGTATTACCGTCGCCATGGTTCACGTTTCCGCATTTACCGTATGCACGTCGGAAATACACGAGTGCCACATCAAGGCCTTGCCCAGAAGTCGGTGTTTATATGCGTGCATCAGATCGGGCTGTGTTGCATATACGCTGCTGCAGCGTGTGATGACCTCAACCCACAGGAAAAATAATTATCAAAATCTGAACTGTGAAGTCATCCAAAATTCTAGTTGGGAAACCGCATCTTAGAAAAAGTGACAAAATTTCGTGAATCACACACAATACTGTTAATAATTGCATGAACACTGGGGGGGGGGGGGGGGGGGGGGTGTTCACCATACATCTACCTACTTTTGAGCATACCCAGTGTCTCTTAATACTACGACTCGTAGCAATACAATATCAAAAACCTTTATTACTGGGTAAACAGTCCCTACTTGATTTGACAGCTGACATTTATAATTCACGCTCACGTCAGGAAATGCACCAATACGGGAATAGCAGCTTTTACGTTATTGGTCAGAACGCAAGCAATTATGTCGGTCACCGTAATTTTCGCGCGAAGCCATATTTCGCGACAAAATACTCTTAATAGTCACTGTCATATATCTAGTCTCATAACAATACATAAAATAACTACAATAATTTTGACATGCGAGAAGAATTAGTTCTAATGAGAGGAAGAAGTTTATATTTACTGGTGTTTCAACAATGACTACCAGGCAACTTTTAATTCACTGATTGTAATGTCATTTTCTTTACCAGAAAGCAAACATAGGCTAAACAAAGAATTTATTTGAATAGAGTCTGTAATTCTTATACTTTTAATAGAGAAAGAAAGTTTCTAGGTCAGAGGATAGCGTTCGGCGAAATCTCTTAACTTTTTGTTGCATACGAATATTGCGTTGGGCACCACAATGTCGGTGGGTTACGATGACGAGAGCAGGATACAGGCAGTTCCGCTGGTTAATCTTCTCCGGCGAAACGCAAATAAAGTTCCGGCACAGCTGTATCATTAATGCCTTGGTGATTAACAAACCACAAGACGCCAGTATACGACCGTTGTTGACATGTCCTCTCTTTCAAAGTACATGACGTAGACATCTCTCATTTTTACACTTTATGCACTGTCCGTGACGCTATCGTCCACAATTACACAGTTCGTCACATTCATATATTCTTAGCCACAAATACACAGTTCATAGAATTGTTCTTGTGTGTGAAGCACACCGTAAACAATGTCCACTCTGTTCTCGCATTCCAAACTTCGACAACGTCACTGAAAGTCATTTATATTGCACAGTTAATTAAAGTCTTCACTTTCACGGCTTGATAGAATCTGATAGACAACAGTTCCACCACCCAAAACCAATACCAGCAAAGTTCATTCGCATAAAAGCACTGTTCGTGTCGGCCACAACAAAGTATTGTTAGCGGCACTTTCACAGTCCGGTTTGTTTGCTCTTAAAGTTGGCTGGCGATGGCATTACATACCGCAGTGGTAAAGAGAATTAACAATCTGACAGTTCGGTATCACTGTCCATACAATTACGTATGCTTTTCATAAAACACAGTACTATTTTTCCGCGCACGCTTCACAGACACACCATCCACCATCCCCTCTACTACACAACAACCTTTCGACTATCGATATCACTATCGCTGTCCCCTGTCTATAGATATTATATCGTTATCGTATATTACATAAATCTTTATAAATGTTATTGACTGCATTTTTCACAATTAATAATATTCCAAAAGAGAACGTTACAAACTTCACCACAGGTACAAAGCAAGAAACATATTTATCAATTGGCAAACGAAATAATCACAATTACATCTTTACATTTAAAAACCACAGTAGAATGTTCCATAATCGCAATTAGAAATGCCCATATGAACAAAAGAAAAAGAATAGAAATGTAAAGCAAATCATGAAAAAAAAAATTGTATGCGTAATTAGCAATGCCTTCACAAGCGCACTCACATGGAAAATTTTTGACCGTCCCTTATTATTTACTGTCAGTATTATAGGAAATTCTGTTTTGTTTTTGCAAATTATTGGTTATCTGACGTTACTTCCTTTGCTGCATGCGTCTTTTAACATTCTGCCATTGTTTGTTTTCTTTTTGTAATGGCTCAAAAAATGGCTCTGAGCACTATGGGACTTATCTTCTGAAGTCATCAGTCCCCTAGAACTTAGAACTACTTAAACCTAACTATTACGGTATACTGATAATTTTTACTTATGGACCGTCTGACAGCAACTGAATAAAACACAATTTTAGTGCCATACGCGTTTCGCCTTTATTTTCTGCAAGGCATCATCAGTGGCCTGGAATATGTACATATGTTAGCTATTTTATTTACATTTTTGTCACTGTGCCCATAGGTTATAAACAGTTCTGGTGGTTGGTATTTCCTATTAAGTAGTAATGTTTTGAACTGTACTTACAGGTTGCGTGGACAATTTCCTACATATTACGCTCCTGTTGCATTTTTGGTGGTGTTCTTCTTCTTATGAACGCCAATTTGCGGTTTTTTCCGCATTCCACAACACTATGCACTCAATGCTTGTTTTAAAGCAATGTTTTGGTTTCTGTTGCCGACTGTCAAATGTTTTTGCCAAAGATCGAATGTTATTGCCAAACTTATGAGTGTAACTATTGAAGTATCTGTGGTCTCTTCGTGTGTGCATTTGTGTGTGTGTGTGTGTGTGTGTGTGTGTGTGTGTGTTTTGGTGTGATATTAATTTTACTTTATTTTATTTATTTTTTGTGCTCTGTGTGTGTGTGTGTGTGTGTGTGTGTCCAGATGGTGTGGGGAAGAGTTTTTTTTTGTTTTTTTGTTTTTGTCTTTTGTTTTATGTTATATGATTATCAAGTGTAGTAGGGAGCCTGTGCTGATATGTGTTTGTTCATTTATCACACGTTTGTTTTCTGATATGGCTTTCTGGATGTGGAAGTTTTCTTGCATTTGTATAAGATGTTTGTCATGGTTGCTTATTCTCATTATTTTCATTTCTTGTTCCATGTTTGTAGGATGATGGTTGCAGTGTTTTAAATGCTCTGCAAATGTGGAATGGTTTGTTTCATACTTCCAACATCTGATATGTTCTTTGTATCTTGTTTGAAAATTCCTGCATTGCATGCCTATGTATACTGCATCACAACTTTGACATTCAAGTTTATATATTCCTGATTGTTGGAATTTGTCTCTCTTGGTAGCTGGCTGGCTTAGGTGTGATTGAAGGGTTTGCCCAGGCTTATATGCTATTTTGAAGCCCTGTCTGTTTAGGATGTTTGCAACTCTGTGTGTAGGTCATGGTGTACCATCTGGTTCTTTTCTGTGTGGTGTTGTCATTGTGTGTGTTTGTTGAGTGTGTTTGTAAGTTTTCAGCTTGTGAGTTCTTTTGTATTGTGGAACTGTTGTGTTTGTTTTTTTATTTGTGTTTTTATTTTTTGATTGAGCCTGTGTACCACATGTGTGTCGTACCCGATGTTCCTAGCTATTTGTATGATTGTACTCATTTCTTGTTCATAGTTTCTCTTGCTGAGTGGGATTCTGTTTATTCTATGTAACATGTGTCTTAGTGCTGCAAGTTTCTGGCTGTGGGGTTGGTTGGATGTGGAATGTATTATTGTGTCTGTGGCTGTTGGTTTTCTAAAGATGTTAAATGTATGTTTACCATTTTCTTTTTTAATTGTCAAGAAAATTTTTTTCTTTTTCAAGTGTGAATTTTATGTTTTGATGAGCTTTGTTTATTTCTGAATGGAGTTCATCTATTTTTTCACTTGGCTCATCTACCAGACAAATAATGCCATCCACGTATCTATACCAATATATGATTTTGAAACTTTCATTTGTGGTTATCTTATCAAATATCTGATTAAAACAAGCGTTCAGTGCATAGTGCTGTGGAATGTGGAAAAAACCGCAAATTGGCGTTAATAAGAAGAAAAACAACACCAAAAATGCAACAGGAGCGTAATATGTAAGAAATTGTCCACGCAGCCTGTAAGTACAGTTCAAAACTTTACTACTTAATAGGAAATACCAACCACCAGAACTGTTTATAACCTATAGGCACAGTGACAAAAATGTAAATAAAATAGCTAATATATGTACATATTCCAGGCCACTGATGATGCCTTGCAGAAAATAAAGGCGAAACGCGTATGGCACTAAATTGTGTTTTATTCAGTTGCTGTCAGACGGTCCATAAGTAAAAATTATCAATATACCGTAATATTACACGCAGCTGAGGAAGACAGGACTACAAAAGTTGAAGATGTTAAACCTAACTAACCTAAGGACATCACACACATCCATGTCCCAGGCAGGATTCGAACCTGCTACCGTAGCGGTCGCGCGGTTCCAGACTGTAGCGTTTTTGTAATGCCTCATATTGCATTCACAAGGAAAATACATAGTAAGAAATAACTAGCGCCCCCAAAATTGTAATAACTTGCCTCATACATCGTCATTTCATATTCGGGTACAGTAAGACATCAGAGAATTGTAGAGAAATTTTAAAGATTATATGAATCACGTGAAGTTGGAACTATCAGATGGTACAGCGCCTAGCACTTTTATTCAGAAAGGCGACGTTGCTGTTAAAAAATATTCGGAGAAGAAATATTACAGAGAGATGGAGAAACGTCGTTTCCTCTCGCAGTCTCTGCCCTCCACCGGTCTGCAGTTGAACTGTGCTGTGTGAAGCTGCTGTCTGCTGGTAGGAAAAGTGCGCTGCTACCAGCGGTTGATTCAGAACTGTCGTGTAACGAGTTGCCCGTGTAGCAGCTAGCCCCAGTCCGTCCCGTGTGTGTAGTTGTCGATATAGAATGTAGATTGAGCGCCCTAATCTTCCTCGTGTTCTCCTCATGATCCCAACGAGCGCTGTAGACTGTTAGCAGCACAATGGTCGGCGACCTACTTCGAGTACAGTTTCTCTAAAAGTATCCAACAGTGTTCCTCGAGAACTACGTCGTTGAAGTTCCCAGAGAATACGAATTACACTTCCATATTGACTGTGCTATTCCTGTCTGTTTCGATCCTAGCAGAGCGGCTCTGAATCCGTTTGATGTCGACTGTCGTTTGATGTTTGTTTTTACGCCTACTTGACGAGACGTCCAAACGCAGGAGCAATAGAACTGGTGTCTTTAGCGTCTTTACAGATGCAATGCATTTCCCAAGAACCCTTCCAATAAAAATAAGCCTTCCATTCATCTTCCCTAATATTCGGTTTTAGCCGATCTTCCTATACGACATGTCTTATTAGAATTACCCCTACACAGTGTGGCACGTTCAATATGTTCCGCATTAATCTTGTGATCGCTGTCTAGACTGTTGTTGTTGTTGTTGTTGTGGTCTTCAGTCCTGAGACTGGTTTGATGCAGCTCTCCATGCTACCCTATCCTGTGCAAGCCTTTCATCTCCCAGTACCTACTGCAACCTACATCCTTCTGAATCTGCTTAGTGTATTCATCTCTTGGTCTCCCTCTACGATTTTTACCCTCCACGCTGCCCTCCAATGCTAAATTTGTGATCCCTTGATGCCTCAAAACATGTCCTACCAACCGATCCCTTCTTCTAGTCAAGTTGTGCCACAAACTCCTCTTCTCCCCAATCCTATTCAATACCTCCTCATTAGTTACGTGATCTACCCACCTCATCTTCAGCATTCTTCTGTAGCACCACATTTCGAAAGCTTCTATTCTCTTCGTGTCCAAACTGGGTATCGTCCATGTTTCACTTCCATACATGGCTACACTCCATACAAATACTTTCAGAAACGACTTCCTGACACTTAAATCTATACTCGATGCTAACAAATTTCTCTTCTTCAGAAACGATTTCCTTGCCATTGCCAGTCTACACTTTATATCCTCTCTACTTCGACCATCATCAGTTATTTTACTCCCTAAATAGCAAAACTCCTTTACTACTTTAAGTGTCTCATTTCCTAATCTAATCCCCTCAGCATCACCCGATTTAATTTGACTACATTCCATTATCCTCGTTTTGCTTTTGTTGATGTTCATCTTATATCCTCCTTTCAAGACACTGTCCATTCCGTTCAACTGCTCTTCCAAGTCCTTTGCTGTCTCTGACAGAATTACTATGTCATCGGCGAACCTCAAAGTTTTTACTTCTTCTCCATGAATTTTAATACATACTCAGAATTTTTCTTTTGTTTCCTTTACTGCTTGCTCAATATACAGATTGAATAACATCGGGGAGGGGCTACAACCCTGTCTCACTCCTTTCCCAACCACTGCTTCCCTTTCATGCCCCTCGACTCTTATACCTGCCATCTGGTTTCCGTACAAATTGTAAATAGCCTTTCGCTCCCTGTATTTTACCCCTGCCACCTTCAGAATTTGAAAGAGAGTATTCCAGTTAACGTTGTCAAAAGCTTTCTCTAAGTCTACAAATGCTAGAAACGTAGGTTTGCCTTTTCTTAATCTTTCTTCTAAGATAAGTCGTAAGGTTAGTATTGCCTCACGTGTTCCAACATTTCTACGGAATCCAAACTGATCTTCCCCGAGGTCGGCTTCTACCAGTTTTTCCATTCGTCTGTAAAGAATTCGCGTTTGTATTTTCAGCTGTGACTTATTAAACTGATAGTTCGGTAATTTTCACATCTGTCAACACCTGCTTTCTTTGGGATTGGAATAATTATATTCTTCTTGAAGTCTGTGGGTATTTCGCCTGTCTCATACATCGTGCTCACCAGATGGTAGAGTTTTGTCATGACTGGCTCTCCCAAGGCCATCAGTAGTTCTAATGGAATGTTGTCTACTCCCGGGGCCTTGTTTCGACTCAGGTCTTTCAGTGCTCTGTCAAACTCTTCACGCAGTATCTTATCTCCCATTTCTTCTTCATCTACATCCTCTTCCATTTCCATAATATTGTCCTCAAGTACATCGCCCTTGTATAAACCCTCTATATACTCCTTCCACCTTTCTGCTTTCCCTTCTTTGCTTAGAACTGGGTTGCCATCTGAGCTCTTGATATTCATACAAGTGGTTCTCTTCTCTCCAAAGGTCTCTTTAATTTTCCTGTAGGCAGTATGTATCTTACCCCTCGTGAGACAAGCCTCTACATCGTTACATTTGTCCTCTAGCCATCCCTGCTTAGCCATTTTGCACTTCCTGTTGATCTCATTTTTGAGACGTTTTGCAGTTTTTTCAGTTTCAATCTGCAGTTCATAACCAATAGATTGTGGTCAGAATCCACATCTGCCCCTGGAAATGTCTTACAATTTAAAACCTGGTTCCTAAATCTCTGTCTTACCATTATGTAATCTATCTGATACCTTTTAGTATCTCCAGGATTCTTCCAGGTATACAACCTTTTTTCATGATTCTTGAACCAAGTGTTAGGTATGATTAAGTTATGCTCTGTGCAAAATTCTACAAGGCGGCTTCCTCTTTCATTTCTTCCCCCCAATCCATATTCACCTACTATGTTTCCTTCTCTCCCTTTTCCTACTGACGAATTCCAGTCACCCATGACTATTAAATTTTCGTCTCCCTTCACTACCTGAATAATTTCTTTTATCTCGTTATACATTTCATCAATTTCTTCATCATATGCAGAGCTAGTTGGCATATAAACTGACATATAAACTAGACTGCTGTCTAGACTACAATCATGAAATGAAATGATGCGCAACAGGGCAAGGGTAGCAACGCTGTCGAACCTCCAGGTTTCTATGACGCAATAATTGGGAATTCAATTGAAATGAGACGGCATCGAAACTGAGCAAACAGTGGCAGGAGTTTCAGTATTTCAGTGTACGAAAGACCTGAGGTCTGGCTCTCATTTTATGACTATCTCGCTTGTGCGCGTGACATAAAATACGGAAGATCTGCATCTTCATTCATATTTCGCCTAGCACTGTAATGGCAGAGGGTACTCCCATTTGCACCATTTACTTCACTTTACTTTCTATTTCATTCACGAGTTAGACACGAGAAGGCTGATAGATTACACGCCCCACTGTGCGCTGTAACCAATCTGATCTTGTCCTCGCGATCCCTGGAGGAGCGACGTCCAGAGTGTTACACTGTATTTCTGGCGTCATCACTCAGACGTGGTTCCTGAAACTTTGGGAGCAGGCTTTCACGTAGAAGTTTGCGCCTGTCGTGAAGCGTTTGCCACTTCAGGTTTTTCATCGTCTCCGTGGCACCCCGCCACGAGCCAAACAAACACGTGATCATTCATGCTGCGGTTGTCTTTATAAGATTCGTCTCTTTTCTTTCGGGTCCCACTCCCTTGAATTGCATTCCATGATGGGGTGCGCGATTGTGCTGCGAGCAGTTTCCTTCATAAATGTTGCATTTTCTATATCCCAAGCAGTTCGTTGCAACACTCAAACATTCCTGAGAAAATCGACTTTGCAGGTGTTTGAGAAACTTTAATTTACTAAGATGATTATGATTTGCACGACAGGCTGCTTGGTTTACTTGATGACGCTGGAGAATGGTAATCGGGTTATCTGCGGTTCACTGGTTCAGACGTTAGTACAGTCTTCATTCATTTCGTTTTTGTCGTACATTTCGAATACTTACATCATTTAAATGTAAAATTCATCAAATACATGGTAATCAACACTTATCTAACCTTTAGTATGTACGAAAAATTCATAACTTCTTGTTTCTAATTACATGTTGCATGTAAATTCCAGATTTCATTGCAAATATGAATTCTTAATTACCGATATTTTATAAAACATGGTCAATAAATTGAAAATTTTTTAAAATTTAAACCATTTTTATTAACAGTCTTTTGTAACATATTGTTAATTATTTACATTTGCAGTGTGTGCAATATGAAATCAGAAACAAGAAGGTGTGTAGTTTTCATAATAAATGTCTATTTTGTGTGTGTTAGTTAGCATATATTTGCTGAATTTTTTATTTAAATGATGTTGGTATTTGAGTTGAACGAAAAAGCTAGAACGAAAAAAGATAACTGCACCAAGATTCGAAATAGCAATCCATTTATTACCATACTGTGAAGCTACGCAGCCCGTCGCAAAACTCGCCATAATTTTAGAAAATTAATGGTCCTCGGAAATTCAAAGTCTTGTTTGCTCGAGAATTTTTGAGAGATACTTCGAACAGCTTCACGTACCATAAATATAAAAAAATTACAAAAGTCCGATTGACTGGTGGTTTCCATCCATGTAACGCTACGAGGTCGTTCCACTTCTAAACCCTACAAACTGTTAAACCCAGGTGTTCGCGCGAGTTGAGACATTCCAGCTGTCACTCATTGACGTTATACTCGTAGGATGCTATGTGTCTTTCTTTGGTGAACTCCATACGTTTATATTTCGAAACATGCGAAACAAGTTGCCATTCTTCACAGCACTTTGAAGTCTTAACAAGATCCGGCTGAACGTTTGTCCAGCGTTCTTCAGACTGCTTCATTATAGATAACCACATGGTCTGGTAGAGTCTGATGTTAGTATTAATCTTGTTTGCAGGGTATTTATATACAGCATGAGCAAGTGCCAGCACACTTCCCTAGGGCACGCCTGGAGTTGCTGCTATATCTGTCGGTGTCTCTCCATCCAAGAAAACATAGTGCATCTTCCATACCGAGTTATAATCAGTCAAGTCGCAAATTACAGTTCATATCTCATACGACCGCACTGTCGATAATACACTACTGGCCATTAAAATTGCTACACCACGAAGATGACGTGCTACAGACGCGAAATTTAACCGACAGGAAGATGATGTTGTGATATGCAAATGATTAGCTTTTCAGAGCATTCATACAAGGTTGACGCCGGTGGCGACACCTACAACGTGCTGACATGAGGAAAGATTCCAACCGATTTCTCATACAGAAACAGCAGTTGAACGGCGTTGCCTGGTGAAACGTTGTTGTGACACCTCGTGTAAGGAGGAGAAATGCGTACCATCACGTTTTCGACTTTGATAAAGGTCGGATTGTAGCCTATCGCGATAGCGGTTTATTTTATCGCGACATTGCTGCTCGCGTTGGTCGAGATCCAACGACTGTTAGCAGACTATGGATCGGTGGTTTCCAGAGGGTAATACGGAACGCCGTGCTGGATCCCAACGGCCTCGTATCACTGGTAGTCGAGATGACGGGCATCTTATCCTCATGGTTGTAACGGATCGTGCAGCCACGTCTCGATCCCTGAGTCAACAGATGGGGACGTTTGCAAGACAACAACCATTTGTACGAACAGTTCGACGACGTTTGTAGCAGCATGGACTGTCAGCTCGGAGACCATGGCTGCGGTTACCCTTGACGCTGCGTCACAGAGAGGAGCGCCTGCGATGGTGTACTCAACGACGAACCTAGGTGCACGAATGGCAAAACGTCATTTTTTCGGATGAATCCAGGTTCTGTTGCCAGCATCATGATGGTCGCATCCGTGTTTGACGACGTCGCGGTGAACGCACATTGGAAGCGTGTATTCGTCATCGCCATACTGGCGTATCACGCAGCATGATGGTATGGGGTGCCATTGGTTCCATTCGTTACACGTCTCGGTCACCTCTTGTTCACACTGACGGCACTTTGAACAGTGGACGTTACATTTCAGATGTGTTATGACCCGTGGCTCTACCCTTCATTCGATCCCTGCTAAACCCTACTTTTCAACAGGATAATGCACGATCGCATGTTGTAGGTCCTGTACGGGCCATTCTGGATACAGAAAATGTTCGACTGCTGCCCTGGCCAACACATTCTCTAGATCTCTCACCAATTGAAAACGTCTGGTCAATGGTGGCCGAGCAACTGGCTCGTCACAATACGCCAGTCACTACTCTTGATGAACTGTGGTATCGTGTTGAAGCTGCATGGGCAGCTCTGCATGGGCAGTTCTGTTTGACTCATTGCCCAGGCGTATTAAGGCCGTTATTACGGCCAGAGGTGGTTGTTCTGGGTACTGATTTCTCAGGATCTATGTATCCAAATTGCGTGAAAATGTAATCATATGTCAGTTCTAGTATAATATATTTGCCCAATGAATACCCGTTTATCATCTGCATTTCTTCTTGGTGTAGCAATTTTAATGGCCAATAGTGTATGTGTACGTGTGATAAAGAGTGAAATGCTATTTGGAAGTAATAAAATACGGTCTGTTTTGATCCATAGCTTTCTAGGAGGCCAAGTGAGGACATGGGGTTGAGTTTCATATGAAGGCCTTATTTCAATAGTGGTACACCTCTAATTTTGTTCTTGAACACGGCTGAGTGGTGACAGTAGAAAGAAGTGGTAATCTCTTGCAACAAGCCAAGCGGTGGACTGCGATTTTTCAGATGTATCAGTCAGAAAATTGTCTTCGCTCAGTTATGTTTAAGCCTCAGTATCTGGAAGTGAACAAATTGCAGGTGTAGCACAATTGGAATGAGACGGTCAGACGAGTGATGTTTACATGCAGGTTCTCACAGAGGAGGACATTCTGCTAGACGTATCAGCATCGCGTAGCAGGCGCCAAATTCCTGTGCAAAGCCGGCGATTGAGACTGTAGAGTGCGTATAACGAGGTCGATAGAATGAGTGGCTGTTATTAAAGCGTGGCCACATCGGAAAATAACCCTGTGAAGAAAATCACATTAAATGGGAATTAGCAGCACATGGGACGAGAGGCAACGCCGCTTATTGGTCGAATGACGAAACGATACCGGACAGGATGACCGTATGAAGTGCTGCAGGCATAGCGCAGGGCGTTGTGTTCGTGGCGAGTACAGCAGGTATGCACAGCCGGCGTGGCTAACCACACACTCTGTGTGAGACGTTTTTCAGTCTGCTTGAACCTGTTCAAATTTGAATCAGTATGTACTCGCAGTACATTTGGAGCATTCTAACCTGTTAATTGTCTCCCTTTCATATATGACATTGATTGTACATACACAATGTGATAAAAAATATCCGGACACCTGGCTGAAAATGACTGTAGTTCGTGGCGCCCTCCATTGGTAATGCGGAAATTCAATATGGTTTTGGCCCATCCTTAGCGTTGATGACAGCTTCCAGTCTCGCAGGCATACGTCATCAAGCTGGAAGGTTTCTTGGGGAATGACAGCCTATTCCTCACGAAGTGCTGCACTGAGGAGAGGTATCGATGTCGGTCGGTGAGGCCTTGCACAAAGTCGGCATTCCAAAACATCCCGAAGGTGTTCTGTAGGATTCAGGTCAGGACTTTACGCAGGCCAGTCCATTACAGGGATGTTATCGTCGTGTAACCACTCTGCCACAGGCCGTGCATTATGAACACGTGATCGATCGTGGTGAACGATGCAATAGCCATCCTCGAATTGCTCTTCAACAGTGGGTAGCAAGAATGTGATCAAACATCAATGTAGGCCTGTGCTGTGATAGTGCTACGTAAAACAACAAGAGGCGCAAGCCCCCTCCATGAAAAACACGACCACACCATAATACCACCGCCTCCGAATTTTACTGTTGGCACTACACACACTGGCAGATGACGTTCACCGGGCATTCGCCATACCCACACCCTGCCATCGGATCACCACATTGTCACTACACACAACGTTTTTCCACTGTTTAATCGTGCAATGTTTACGCTCCTTAACACCAAGCGAGGCGTCTTTGGCATTTACCGGCGTGATGTGTGGCTTAAGAGCAGCCGCTCGACCGTGAAATCCAAGTTTTCTCACCTCCCGCCTAAGTGTCGTAGTACTTGCAGCGGATCCTGAAGCAGTTTGGAATTCCTGTGTGATGGTCTGGATAGATGTCTTCCTACTACACATTACGACCCTCTTCAACTGTGGGCGGTCTCTGTCAGTCAACAGACGAGGTCGGCCTGTACGCTTTTGTGCTGTACGTGTCCCTTCACGTTTACACTTCACTATCATATCGGAAACAGTCGACCTCGAGATATTTACAAATGTGGAAATCTCGCATACAGACGTATGACAGAAGTGGCACCCAATCACCTGACCACATTCGAAGTCCGTGAGTTCCGCAGAGCGCCCCATTCTGCTCTCTCGCGATGTCTAATGACTACTGACGTCTCTGGTATGGAGTACCTGGCACTAGGTGGCATCAGTATGCCCCTAGTATGAAAAACGTATGTTTTTGGGGGTGTCCGGATACTTTTGATTACATAGTGTATCCGATGAGGCGTCCTCCAAATCCCAAACGGGCCATGAAGTTTTTTTAATAAGTATTGAAAGCCGTATTGTGGTCGTTTGCTGGTATTTATATTAAGTTTTTGTTTTACACGGTGTATGCTAATCCGTGTGGTAAAATTATGTCTACATTCTTCGGACGAACCTATAGTGAATGTTCTGAGGTCAAGATGCAACTACTTGGATGCAACTACAGCTATACTCCGCAAGCCACTTCACGGGTTATATCGGCAGGTTGTCTGTGTACCTGTGTCACCCCTCACCCCCCCCCCCCCCTTCCGTTTCCCCCTTCCCGATTCTTGCAAACTCCTCAAGGTGAGCTTCGACGTGGTATTTCTCATTTCTCTTTACTAGATGACTACTAAGAGACTCCCTAAGACTTATTGGAGAAAAGATTGGGCCAGCGCTAACAAAACGGTTTGAATCTGTGTTTACGTCAGCCTACTTTCTACCTATTCGAGTACGAACAAACAGACGAAGTAGCGATGAGCTGCCTGCCTTCACCAGTGGTGGCCGGTATCTCTATGGAGGCATCTGAAGAGTCTGTCATGGAGTCGACAGTTTACAAACCCTTGTGCTTTTTTCGATATGTAGATGTAATGAGGACCCGCGGACAACACCGCCTACAAGACTTCCAGCAACCTCTGAATTTGCTGCACTAGAACATCAAATTCAAGATGGAGATAGAATGAAACAGTCAACTTCCATTGATGGGTGTCTTCGTCGAATGAAGACCAAATGGCACACTAGGACACAGCGTCTACAGAATTTGTATTTGCACGCCTCCAGCTGTCACGCCCCTTCACATTGAGAGGTTGTCCTAATTACACTAGTGCACGGAGCACGCGAAATCTTGGCCCTTGGCAGTCTAGCAGCCGAATTGCAGCACCTCATGCCGTATTCTATACGAACTGTTACAGAAACTGCCAGAAATACTGTGCCTTAAGATCGGAGAAGCCGAAACTAAAGCCAGCCGAGGACGGAGAGAAACTGGTGCGACGGAGTTTATCCCATACGCCGGGAAACTCATCGGCAAAAATTAGAATAATACTCTGGAAACGTAACGTAAGTGCGTGTTCCGCCCACCAGCCAAGACGAAAGCCTTATTGGGATCTATCAAGTACAAAGAGATAGAATACCATAAAGAATCAACACCGAGTCCTGAGTGAAAAGCCTGCCGTTGTGGCCGAGCGGTTCTAAGCGCTTTAGTCTGGAACCGCGTGACCGCTACGGTCACAGGTTCGAATCCTGCCTCGGGCACGGATGTTTGTGATATCCTTAGTTTGGTTAGGTTTAAGTAGTTCTATGTTCTAGGGGACTGATGACCTCAGATGTTAAGTCCCATAGTGCTCAGAGCCATTTGAAACAGACTGAAACAAATTGAGCAATCCTCGCCATGTCTTCAGAGGTCAAGAAAAAGAGGCATGATACACAACAGTGCGTTGAAATTACCGAACCTTGGGCACAATATTAAATCCGCATATCCGCTTAGACATGTGAAAGTTGTTTCTGTGCCGGTGTATTACGCAAGTGTACAAAACCACTAACAGATAATATTTTTAATAAATAATAAGTGTCGTGTGACACTCCCGTCGGGTAGACCGTTCGCCTGGTGCAAGTCTTTCGATTTGACGCCACTTCGGCGACTTGCGCGTCGATGGGGATGAAATGATGATGATTAGGACAACACAACACCCAGTCCCTGAGCGGAGAAAATCTCCGACCCTGCCGGGAATCGAACTCGGGCCCTTAGGATTGACATTCTGTCGCGCTGACCACTCAGCTACCGGGGGCGGACATATTTTTAATAGCACTCACTTGAAATAAGATATTGCGTAGTTTTACTGCTTTTGTGAGTGCAATTACACGGTGCATAAACTTGGCGTATTTCGAAATGAAATTAGTCAATAGCTTATCCCACAAGTTCGCAACTGTGACACTTCACTTTTAAAACAACCATAGAATGACTTAGGAAAATGTAGCGCAAGCACCTCAAAAAAACCACCTCTGTGCACTCGCATACACCATTTATTTCATCAAGTAAGAGATAGGACTCCGGAAACTGGGAATCTACTCCATCCCCTGCCAGTGCATGAAGATGTGTGTAGGCTAGACTGTCGGGACGGTACAGGAGAGATGCTCTGATCATAAACGCCCTTTCTCTCCAACCCAACCAAACAACCAACCTATCATAAACGCCGCACACACAACGTTCAGCCGACAAAGTCCTCTGTGGCAGAGCGGTTCATGTCCCACGGACAGTCCGTGAATTACGACAGCACCAAATTGCTCCAACACTCTATCACCTTCTGGAAATGTATTCTAAAGAGCCTGTAGAGATCCGACTACATGACGAACTAATACAGGATGAGGGAAAAAGACGTTAACACTAAATGGCTGTTTAATCACGTGAAATTTCAAGGCAGGGATCTGGTTATAAGGTTTCAATCTGGCACACATTCCACTCAATGCACTTACAGAGTTACGTCCCAGTGGGCCAATTTGGCAGGGATAGGAGCGATGACGTCAGTGACGCGATGCTTCAGGTCGTCCAAGTTGCTAGGTGTGCTGGCATGGACACGATCCTTAACGATGCCCCACAGCCAAAAATAGCGTCAGGTGAACGTGCTGGCCATCGGAGAGGACCATCTCTATATATCCAACCTTTACCGAACGTGTCGTTCAGGTAATCCTGAACCATCTGACTGTAATGCGCAGGGACGTCGTTTTGCTGAAAGTACCCTCGATGGAGAATGGCAAGTGCCGCGTCCTTCTACATGAACGTGCTGAGCATGGCAAGGTTCTTTTCTCCCATCACGGTCTGTTCTCCAAAAATAAAAAAAATTACTCAGTATTTGCTCAACGCACACGAAACATTCACCTTGGTGGAATCTCGCATGTGAACGGTCTGTTCTTTGAAAAAGAAGGCTCTCGAACTTCCCAGGGGGCTCTCTGTCGCTCAGATGACACAGTTATGCTTCGTCACACGACCGCTGATGTGGAATGCTGCTTCGCCAGAAAATACACTACTTGCCGTTGAAATTGCTCACCAAGAGGAAATGCAGATGATAAACGGATATTCATTGGACAAATACATTATACTAGAACTGACATGTGCTTACATTTCATGCAATTTGGGTGCATTGATGCTGAGAAATCAGTACTCAGAACAACCTCTGGCCGTAATAACGGCCTTGATACGCCTGGGCATTGGGTGCGTGTACAGGTACAGCTGCGCATGCAGCTTCAACACGATACCACAGTTCATCAAGAGTAGTGACTCGCATATTGTGACGAGCCAGTTGCTCGGCCACCATTGACCAGACGGTTTCAATTGGTGAGAGATCTGGAGAATGTGCTGGCCAGGGCAGCAGTCGAACATTTTCTATATCCAGAATGGTCCGTACAGGGCCTGCAACATGCGGTCGTGCATTATCCTGCTGAAATGTAGGGTTTCGCAGGTATCGAATGAATGGAAGAGCCACAGGTCCTAACACATCTGAAATGTAACGTCAACTGTTCAAAGTGCCGTCAATACGAAGAAGAGGTGATCGAGACGTGTAACCGATGGCACCCCATACCATCACGGCGGGTGATACGCCAGTATGGCGATGACGAATACACCCTTCCAATGTGCGTTCACCGCGATGTCGCCAAACATGGATGCGACCATCATGATACTGTTAACAGAACCTGGATTCATCCGAAAA
Source organism: Schistocerca serialis cubense (assembly GCF_023864345.2). NCBI lineage: Eukaryota > Metazoa > Arthropoda > Insecta > Orthoptera > Acrididae > Schistocerca > Schistocerca serialis. Next base: position 237,842,085 of record NC_064647.1, on the reverse strand, counting down.
AATGACGTTTTGCCATTCGTGCACCCAGGTTCGTCGTCGAGTACACCGTCGCAGGCGCTCCTGTCTATGATGCAGCGTCAAGGGTAACCGCAGCCACGGTCTCCGAGCTGATAGTCCATGCTGCTACAAACGTCGTCGAACTGTTCGTGCAGATGGTTGTTGTCTTGCAAACGTCCCCATCTGTTGACTCAGGGATCGAGATGTAGCTGCACGATCCGTTACAGCCATGCGGATAAGATGCCTGTCATCTCGACTGCTAGTGATACGAGGCCGTTGGGATCCAGCACGGCGTTCCGTATTAGCCTCCTGAACCCACCGCTTCCATATTCTACATCTACATCCATACTCCGCAAACTACCTGACGGTGTGTGGCGGAGGTTACCTTGAGTACCTCTATCGGTTCTCCCTTCTATTCTAGTCTCGTATTGTTCGTGGAAAGAAGGATTGTCGGTATGCTTCTGTGTGTGCTCTAATCTGTCTGATTTTATCCTCATTATCTCTTCGCGAGATATACGTAGGAGGGAGCAATATACTGCTTGACTCTTCGGTGAAGGTATGTTCTCGAAACTAACAAAAGCCCGTACCGAGCTACTGCGCGTCTCTCCTGCAGAGTCTTCCACCGGAGTTTATCTATCATCTCCGTAACGCTTTCCGCCTTCACCAACTCCGCCAGCCGCCTGTATGAACTGAGGACGACCTCTGAACCCAGACGACAGGGGTGATTGGTGCCGACATGAGCAACAATTTGCAGTCGGGTGCACCCAGTGCTCTCTATCGCCGACGGTAGGGCCTCCTCCACATCTCGGATGAGACCCCCCGGCAAGCAGACAGAGTGAACACTGGCCTTCTTCCCCGACCTTCCCGCTATTTCCCTAAGGGGCTCCATCACCCGCCTAACGTTGGAGCTCGCAATCACTGATAAACCCCTCCCCCCGTGTGCCTGCTCGGACCTTGCTGTAGGAGCGGCCACATGTCCACTCACAGGCAGAGCGGGCGATGCCACACGGCCAGCCTCCACATTTACCCTCCGCCTCGTGCGCCGCGAACGCCGCTGAACCCGCCACACACCTTGGGGAGAGGGTGGCCCAACCGCGCCCAGTACACGCGAAGATGTCTCGACAGCAGGGACAGTGGGTGAAGCATGTAACACCTGGGATGTACCTTGCGACGCACCAGACTCCCCACTGCCGCTACACTCCGAGGCAGCAGCCTGAAGACGGCTGACCGTGGCCATCAACACGTTCAGCTGTTCGACAACAGTGGCCAGCTCCTCCTGCGTCCGTACACAGCAGTCACACATCCTATCCATCCTAAGGAATCAATTTACTGTAGAGAGTTAATCTGTATTGAAAACAATGACTAGCACTACTGGCACTATCGTTGACTAAAGGGACTCTCTCTGACTATTAAAAACAAACAGGAAATCTATGGAACGCTATTACTAGCACTCGACAATTGAAGCTTCCTAAAAGCAAAAACACACGGAAGAAGAAGTGACAAGTAAGTAAAATACAGTTAATACTTAAATTAAGGTAGCTCGCTGCACAGCAGACGTGAAGCAGACGGCAGTTGCGACGACAGTGCTAACAGTCATTGGATCTCGACCAACGCGAGCAGCAATGTCGCGATACGATAAACCGCAATCGCGATGGGCTACAATCCGACCTTTATCAAAGTCGGAAACGTGATGGTACGCATTTCTCCTCCTTACACGAGGCATCACAACAACGTTTCACCAGGCAATGCCGGTGAACTGCTGTTTGTGTATGAGAAATCGGATGGAAACTGTACTCATGTCAGCACGTTGTAGGTGTCGCCAGCGGCGCCAACCTTGTGTGAATGCTCTGAAAAGCTAATCATTTGCATACCACAACATCTTCTTCCTGTCGGTTAAATTTCGCGTCTGTAGCACGTCATCTTCGTGGTGTAGCAATTTTAATGGCCGATAGTGTGTGTAGAGAATGTGAGGGTCCATGTGCAGCATTTCCAAGATAATTTGTGCAGCACTCACACGTGCTTGCTTGTGCGTGTTTGTGAGCTAGTGCACAATCTGCAAGCAATTAGGCTTTATTCCCAAATCATTGTGAAAAATTCTAACGACTGACCTTAGAGAAATGTTAGCCTCTAGAGGTAGTGTGCGAGAGGATTTGGTTGGGCTGGCTACTATCGGTCCCTAGACGAGGATGATACTCTCTTCCGTTTGGACAGATCTCTTTCTGCAACTGTCTTGAACCGACATCGTCCATACAGCTTTCTCGTAAACCCTGCCAGTTGTCAGGCGCGATGGTGCACCGCAGCACGTCCAGGCCTTGAGTTTTTGTTGTACGCTGCTTGGGGGCTGGAAGAAGTCTATTCATGCCGCAGTCTTCCTTCGTACCTCGGTGGAATATCGAGACACCATGGTTTAATATGAAAAAAAAATAATAATATTAACAGATTTTTGCCTAACAAGACAGTGGTTTTCGGTGTGATCCAGCCTCGAGCATGGGCAAAGCAGGGCGGCAATCTACGTGCAAATCCGTTCCCGTCGTGGCAATTTATAAAGACGAGGGCGCATTGCCACCACGCCAGCAGAGACAGGCGTCCGGCGCCGGCAGCACTGCGACTGAGGACACTGGATCGAGCCCCGATGTTGCGCTGCGCCCAGGTCCGCACTCGTAGCGAGGCAGCTGAAGGCTGCGGGCTGGGGGGGGGGGGGGGGGGGATATAAAGGCGATGCCCAGCAGAAGACAGCCCATCGTCATAAACGCATTAAGACGGCAAGGAATCGACTTGGCGAAATACTCGAGAAATATTTAGAATTTTCCTACGCCAGGAAAACCTGAAACCACTAAGGGTACAGTGCTGGTACAGGCACAAGTGTTTCGGAGCTGACCGTTGAGCGCACAGTGTTGAAAGTGGGGTTTTGCAGCAGAAGAACTGTACGTGTTCCCTTGTGACGCAGCGGCATCGTTAATTACGATGGCAGTTGGTGACGGGATCACAGAGGTCGATATCACGTTTCTTCCAGGCCGACGGTGATGTTCGGATACGCCGCCATCCGGGCGTGCAGCTGCTCGAAACACGCATCGCACCTCAGGCGCAGGCTGGTGGAGGCGGCGTTATGGCAAGAGGGGAGTTTGCCTGGGCTTCCGTGGGAACTGCGGTCACAATCGGAGGCACTATAGCGGCTGTGGACTGCGTGGGCCACCTGCGCCCTCTCCTGCTTGATGTCTTCTGTGGCGACTGGATAACTGTCAGCGAGTTGTTCTAAGCGGTTTGAGCAGCACGGTAGCCAACCCGTACTCGTGTCTTGCCCACCACATTCACCTGCTCTCAATCTGATTGTGAACAAACCACCGGCATGTAACTAAAGGGAAATGCATGACTTGTGGGTGAACATCAGGTGCCACGTCCCTATGGAAACCGATAAAGGGCTTGTCGGATTGGTGGGAGGTAAAACCGCTCTTCTTTGCCAATACTCTGTTGAGCGGGTGATCATAGAGCATGGGGGGGGGGGGGGGGGGGAGGGAGTACGACACCCGCTTTAGATTGCCGGTACTGCCAGGGATTTTTCCTGGCGGGAGGACTGGGACGAGGTGCGCTCAACGTCCTGAGGCCATCTGAGCAGCTACTGGAGCGAGTAACACCGGTTCCAAGGTTCCAGAAGATGCCACGGCGGTCGGTCGGTCCCTGTTGGCCTGTCTAGGGCCGGAACGCGGAATTTGACCTATTTTAACACAGTATTTTGGCCCTTCAGTATATGTTACACTAATAATTTTCACGGGTTTGCAGCCGGGTCCCATCGTCCTGACGACAACACGATATTTCGGCGGACCATCTGGCCGCCATCTTCAGGTGAGATTGAGTGCACAATCACGCCGGAACTGAAGAGACGTCAGATTCGGCGGCTCCTTTATACCGCGGGTACTGGCCGTTGCGCGAGCGCGAGCAACGGAATATCCCGTCTCCAGCCATCCTGATTTAGGTTTTCCGTGATTTCCCTAAATCGTTTCAGGCAAATGCCGGGATGGTTCCTTTGAAAGGGCACGGCCGATTCCCTTCCCAATCCTTCCCTAACCCGAGCTTGCGCTCCGTCTCTAATGACTTCGTTGTCGACGGGACGTTAAACACTAACCACCACCACCACCACCACCACCAACGGAATAACTGCACTCTGTGAGGCGAAGAATTGCAGCACCGCCAGCGCTGAAAACTGTCAAAAGCGAGGAATCGCATAATTAAAATGCAGCCGGTCGGAAACCAGACCGTTGTTGTTTTATCTGTGATAAAATAGGATTCCACGTTTTGCTTAAAGGGAAACCTTTATCTCTGTTAATAATATCATCAGACAGACGTAGTTCAATTGATTCTTTCAATACACAATCCCAGTAACGGGAAGCCGAGGCAATAATTTGCGTCTCTTTGAAGGACATATTGTGCCCTTCATTAAGACAGTGTTCAGCAACGGCTGATTTTTCCGGCTGGAGGAGACGTGTATGACATTGATATTCCACACATCGATCTTGAACTGTACGAATAGTCTGTCCAATGTAGGCCTTGCCGCAGTGACAGGGAATCTGTGGGAAGTATTTCTTCGAAAATTTCAAGAATCCTCAGGAAATATGATATTAAAAGCGTCCTTATGCCTTTGGCCAAAACTAGATCCCTTCTTGGATACGTTAAAGATGATTTGGGACTGAGGAAGCCTGGGGTATACAAGACTCCCTGTTTCTGTTCGATGATGGTGATTAAGTCAGGACGTTGCTTACAAATATATATCAGCTGATGTACTAGAGTAAAATTAAACTTTGCGCCTCAGTAGGGACACCTATCTCACATTCTTTCTACACTGGAGCGCCAAACAAAAAAATTGGCCCTGAGCACTATGGGACGTAACATCTGTGGTCATCAGTCCCCTAGAACTTAGAACTACTTAAACCTAACTAACCTAAGGACATCACACACATCCATGGCCGAAGCAGGATTCGAACCTGCGACCGTAGCGGTTCCAGACTGAAGCTCCTAGAACCGCTCGGCCACTCCGGCCGGCGAAGCGCCAAGGAAACTAGAATAGGCATGCGTATTCAAATACAGAGATATGTAAACAGGTACAATACGGCGCTGCGGTCGGCAACGCCTATATAATAATACCAGTGTCTGACGCAGTTGTCAGGTCGCTTACTGCTGCTACAATGGCAGGTGAGTTTGAACGTGGTGTTATAGGCAGCGCACGAACGATGGGACACAGCTTCTCCGGGGTAGGGATGAAGTACGGATTTTCCCTAAGACTATTTCACGAATGTACCGTGAATATCAGGAATCTGGTGAAACGTCAGGTCTCCGACATCTCGCTGCCGGAAGAAGATCCTGCAAGAACGGGACCAAGGACGGTTGAAGAGAATCCCGTTCAACAAGGCAGAAGTGCAACCGTTCCGCAGTTGCCGCAGATTTCAATGTTGGACCATCAGCAAGTATCAGCATGCGAACCATTCAGCGAAATCTCATCGATATGGGCTTTTGGAGCGGAATGCCCACCCGTGTACCCTTGATGATTGCACGACGCAAAGCTTTACGCCTTGCCTGCGACCGTCAACACCGACATTGGACTCTTGATCACTGGAAACATGTTGCCTGGACGGGCGAGTCTCGATTCAAATTGTATGGACGTGTACGGGTATGCAGACAACCTCAGGAATCCATGGACCCTGCGTGTCAGCAGGGGACTGCTCAAGCTGGTGGAGGTTGTGTAATGGTCTGCATCGAGTGCAGTTGGAGTTACATGGGATCCTTGATACGTCTAGATACGACTCGGACAGGTGACACGTATGTAAGCTTCCTACTTGATCACCTGCATCCATTCATGTCCATTGTGCATTCCGACAGACTCGGGCAATTCGAGCAGGACAATGCGACACCGTACACGTCCAGAATTGGTACACACTGGCTCCAGGAACACTCTTCTGAGTTGGAATACTTCCGATGGCCACGAAACGTGCTGTTCAGAAGAGATGCCCACCCTCTCGTGCTGTTACGGATTTATTGATAGCCCTGCAGGATTTATGGTGTCAATTCACTCCAGCAATACTTCAGACATTAGTCCAGTCCGTGCCACGTCGTGTTACGACAGTTCTCCGTGCTTGCCGGGGCGCTACACGATATTAGGCAGGTGTACCAGTTTCTTTGGCTCTTCGGTGTAGAAACAAAGGCATGCCATTTAGCCGGCCGCTGTGACCGAGCGGTTCTAAGCGTTTCAGTCCGGAACCGCGCTGCTGCTACGGTCGCAGGTTCGAATCCTGCCTCGGGCATGGATGTGTGTGATATGCTTAGGTTAGTTAGGTTTAAGTGGTTGTTAAGTGCCATAGTGCTTAGAGCCATTTGAACCATTTTTGTAACATGCCATTTATTCTTTACAAGTACATGCGAATAAACATTCGAGCTGCTGGGTTTTAAATGAGTGATAGAAACAAAGTCGAAGATATGATTGACTGCGACAAATACAATTTAGGCCTTCAAGTAAGATAACACTTGAACAAAACTATAAACAGCGCATCGCAAGTACGAGGAGCGTTAAATAAGTAATGTAGCACTTGCTTTTTTTCCTCGGCGCATTTCGGTTGAAAAAAAAATTGCGGAATTTGTTGTTGAACGTCGTGGAATATTCCCGGTTCAGGCCCTATAGGTTCGTGAAGTTCCGATAGGTGTCCGGCGGGAAACCAGAGCACCGCAGATATTCATAGCCGCTTGCAGAACGTTTAGGGAGACCTGTCACCGAACACTGAACAGTGGGCGAGGCGTTTGTCATCACGGCAACAATGTCGCGCAAACCTGTCCTATCTCCCGCGTGTCGGCCGGTCGCTCACGGCTGTGGCTCCTGCAGTGTTGGAACGTGCGGACACTCTCATTTGTGATGATGGGCGGATCACAGTCAAACAGCTCGCTGCTCAACTGGACACCCGTGTTGGTAGCGCTGACACACTCGTCCACCTGTCTGTGGTACTCAAAGGTAGGTAGGTGTGCGTAGGACAAGACCGTGAAGAGCAACAAAGAACCATCTGTGCGGAATTTCTTGCGCGTTACGAGACTGACCGTGACAATTTTTTTTGTCGAACATCGTCACAGGCGATGAAACAAGGCTTCATTACTTCGAAGTGGAAACCAAACGGTATTCCATGGAGTAGCGTCACACCATACCTCCTCCGAAAAATAAGTTCAAAGTTGCATCCTCAGCCGTTAAAGTTATTGGCGACGGTGCTCTGGGTTCCGAAAGGCTATTCTGTTTTATGTGCACGCTTACGGTGCAACGATCAAGTATGAAGTGTACTGAAGAAACTGCTTCAGCGTATAGGTCGCCACTAAAAATGGAAACGAACTTCTCCTCCTCCACGACAGTGCAAGCTGTCAAACAAGTCTGCACACCCGAGAGGAGCTCACAGAACTTCACTGGACTGTTCTTCTTCCTCTACCCCACAGCCCGGATCTCGCACCTTCCGACCTCCATCTGTTTGTCGCAGTGAAGGATTCACTCTGCAGGAAGCAGTAAGTGGGTGATAGGGAGGTTACTGACGCAGTAAGATGTTGGCTCCGATTTCTCCCAGTGGAGCGTAACCACGCAGTCATACAGGCCTTCCAAGTAAGGCGGCGTAAGGCCGTCGCAGTGAACGGAGATTATCTTGAAAAATATGGTTTTGTTGCGAAAATAGTGGGAAATAACATGGTGTATTGGAATCCTGAATCAAATCAATCTGCTTTCAGAAACGAAGTGGATTGCATTACTTATTCAACGCTCTTCGTACATACAAGGTGAGACAATAAAGTAATGAGACTGACGTGAAAAAAACAGTTGCTTACCGTTTTAGTCACGCTTAGTGTTGTCTCCTTCAAAGTAATTCCAGCGCTTCTGCCATTGATGGTAACATTTCTGAAACTCATCTTCTTAGTATCCTCCAAGACCCTGGTCACAGCTTTTTGGACATCTTGTGTTGTTTGAAAATGGTGTCCCTTGACCGCCGTTTTCACTCTTGGAAATACAAAAAAAGTCGCACGGAGCGATATCTGGTGAATAAGGTGGCTGTGGTACAACTGAAATTTGTTTTGAGGTTAAAAAATGGTTCAAATGGCTCTGAGCACTATGGGACGTAACATCTGAGGTCATCAGTCCCTTAGAACTTTGAACTACTTAAACCTAACTAACCTAAGGACACCACACACATCCATGCCCGAGGCAGGATTCGAACCTGCGACCGTAGCGGTCGCGCGGCTCCAGACTGAAGCGCCTAGAACCGTTTGGCCACACCGGCCGGCAGTGTTTAGTGACGAGGCAACATTCCATTTAACTGGAAAGTTAAACTGTCATAATGTGAGAGTATGGGGTACGGACAACCACATGAAAAGTAGTACGTCAGAGAATGTGTTTTGTGCAGTTTCACGCGAAATGGTGTATGGTTCGTTTTTCTTTGCCAACAATACTGTTATTGGAAGCACATGTCTCCATAAATATGCTTGAGAACTCTCTTTTCCCACAATAAGAGACCGATTGGCACGACTTCATTTACCATAGGATGGGGTACCGCTGCACTGGTATCTCGAAGGAGGGAATCTTTAAATTAAAGGATTACTGAACGATGTATCGTTCGCACTGGACCAATCATTCAGCCTTACATTACTGGACTCCAAGGTAGCCGGACCGGGCTCTGTGATTATTTCTTGCGCGGGTTCATAGAGGACTCTGTTTATGTGCCTCCGTTACCAACGACAATGAGTGAACTGTGATATCGTATAACAGCAGCTGTCGAAGCCGTAACTCAAGACATGCTCGCTGCAGTGTGGGAACAATCTGAATACCGCATTAACATATGCCGTGGATCTCAAGGGAGGCATATTGAACACCCACGAAAAGGTATGAAAAACACTTTTTGAGTTTCCCAATTCATCAAAAAACAAAATTCATTGTATATATTTATTAGTTTGAGAAATATAGACATGCCAAATCGGATGATTCTTTTCGATACAGCCTGTACTTTCGAATATGTGTGTAATTGCAGCTTACTCCTCCGAAACAAGGGGAAGAAAATACACACATTTCATCCATGCATGCAAGAGAAGCATATATTCCCGTTGCCCTGTTTATGATAGGCGCTTTCCTTAACACTTAACAGTTCCGTATGAAGTCTAATAATTCGCACATTCTTACGCTTCACTCGACTTTCTAATACTCGAAAATTTTTGTGAAGGTAGTTGCTTTTGATTCAGAAGCGTATGTTTTAGCCGTTTGTGGCCCAGGTGTAGCAACAATTGTGCAGTTAGCTTTTTCTGTGTTGGGAAAGTTTTATTGCTTTTGAGGGTTTATTGTCACGCTTGTCTCGTTTTCCCTTGAGCTATAGTTGTGGTGATTTATTTGGTATCTTAAATACTGTAGGTATTGCATTCCATACAAGTTTCCTACGTTCCACGTTCAGTGACTTGATTGGAAATGTGGTGAATAAAACTACATGTTGTTGAGTAGACAGAGTACGTCGTTCTGCAAAAGATCAGGTCTTCTGCTGTTTACTGGACATTTTTTGCTCTGAAAAGAAAACCGTATTATTCGGTAGATATCTGTATGTTTCAAGAGAATCGTAAATAAACTGTCATGTAATGTACCGTTTCATACTTTTCAGTCGGCTTACAAAACTAAAGAAAGACAAATCTGGTGTCTTCTTGATGTTGCTGCAATTTGTTGCGCTATAAACTTCCCGTTCGTAAAAAAAAAAAGAAAAGAAAAGAAAAAAAAAACACTCTAAAAACATTATGAACAAATACGATTCGTTTGCGCTTTCGCAAGATTCCGCTAGTGTCAACAACATACGAAAAAAATTAAGTTGATGGCGTAGAGCCACTGTCATGCATTACTTTTTAAAAGAGTAAACCATCATTTGACTATGTATGATTTTATCTTTTGTACTATCCAGATTTCAGCTTTGTACCATTATCAAATACAGTACTAAAAGTTGTTAGATCCTTATTAAGTCATGTCTGTTACGGCAGTCCACAGCAGGTAACCTGTCACTTGCTGATGCTTTGCGCGCTGCTATCGCACTGGGCAACAGAAACGAGACGAGTGCGTCACGACTATTGTGTTAGACTTTGTAAATACTGTGAACGAGTCTCGTGCTAGACGTTTACACGTGATCAGCAGAGATAATACTTGTCAGAGATAAAACTTAACTATCGAACTGTCTGTCATAGATAAAATTTATCTATCGATTCTGTACAGCTGTTGTCCATATATCACTAAGTTTCATGGACTTTGCTTTTCTGTTAAAATTATCCCTGTTGGTTTTGTAATTTGATGGCTTCTCTATATACGTCCGCAGCTCGTGGTCTCGCGGTAGCGTTCTCGGTTCCTGAGCACGGTGTCCCGGATTCGATTCCGGCGGGGTCAGGGATTTTCACCTGCCTCGAGATGACTGGGTGTTGTTGTGTCGTCTTCATCATCATTCGTGCCCATTACGATCGGGGGAAGGCAATGGCAAAGCACCTCCACCAGGACCTTGCCTAGTACGGCGGTGCAGATCTCCCGCATCATTCCCCTACGCTCTGTCAAGGAGTATGGGACTTCATCATCATCATCTCTATATACTCGTGCTTAATATTTATTGACTGACTCTTACATTTTCTCTAGTCGGCTGAGATTTTTGTGTTCCTTTATCCAAGTGTTTACGCTTCTCTTGGTAGTTCCAAAGTAGACTATACCACACGTACGCGGAATCTCATAAATCCAGTATGCTGACGGAGGAGAGATAAACATTTTTTTCTGAAAAGTAGTAAGGTGTTTCGTTTCTATAAAATCTTCCCGATGTGTTCAGTTATCTGTATCTGGATGTACAGGGTGTTCAATAACTAACTATGCAATTCATAACTTGCCGTATTTAAGTCATGCTGGAAGTGGTCCCCTTAAACAGTTGCACACGTTTCTGCATTTTTTGAAGACGTGCCTGACATCGGGAGTGATGTGGCGTGTCAGTGAGGCTTGAAGTTCTCGTACGGTGTGTGGATTGCCTTCATAGGCGTTTCCCTTCAACTTACCCCAGAGAAAGTAATCCGGTGGAGCCAAGACTGGGTAAACGCGGAGACCAGAGTCCTGGAGAGATGATGCGGTCACTGAAGATGTCGTTTGAAAAGATCATCGCCGTGTGGGCAGTATGTGCAGTCACTCCATCCTGTTGGAACCAGGGATTCCCAATTTCGTCCTCATTCAGTTCACCTAGGAAGGGCTCCATAATGCAGGTGCAGTACCGTTCTGCATTTACGGTGTCCTGAAAGAAGATCGGCCCAATGACGCGTTTGCGAGTCACAGGGCACCAAACACCAACCTTTTGATCGTGCAGTGGGGACACCTTAAATTCGTGCGGATTCTCCGTAGTCCACAAACGACTGTTCTGGCTATTCATGTAACCGGAGAGGTGAAACAGTGCCTCATCCATGAAAAGCGTTGTGCCAAGAATCTCCTCACCATTGTACTGCAGTAAGGACAGAAAGCAATTGCGAAAGTTCACAGGCGCCGGGCGATCGCTGTCTCACGGTTCATGCACGACCGACATTATGTAGGGATACGTGGACAGTGACTTCTGGAGGATCTTGTGAGCGGGACTCACGGACACGTGGGCCTGCTGAGCTAGACGTCTAACCGACTTCTTTGGACTTGGCAGCCTCATGTCTTGCACCTCCGCCACTTTGTCTTCGGAAGTGGATGGCCTACCTGATTTTAGAGCATTGTGAACGCTTCCGGCCTTTCGAAACCTGGTGATGAGGTTCTGTAGCCGGCCGCGGTGGCCGTGCGGTTCTGGCGCTGCGGTCCGGAACCGCGGGACTGCTACGGTCGCAGGTTCGAATCCTGCCTCGGCCATGGGTGTGTGTGATGCCCTTAGGTTAGTTAGGTTTAAGTAGTTCTAAGTTCTAGGGGACTTATGACCTAAGATGTTGAGTCCCATAGTGCTCAGAGCCATTTGAACCATTTTGAACCATTTGAGGTTCTGTACAGCATTACGATTAGGCATCTTCAGTCCTGGGAATTTTGCTACAAATGCAACTTCTCCTGTTGAGGTATACTTGTCTCCATTGCGGAACACGTGCTCCACAAGAAACACTTTGCTCAAAATGGTTCAAATGGCTCTGAGCACTATGGGACTTAACTTCTGCAGTCATCAGTCCCCTAGACTTCGAACTACTTAAACCTAACCAAGGATATCACACACATCCATGCCCGAGGCAGGATTCGAACCTGCGACCGTTGCGGTCGCGCGGTTCCAGACTGTAGCGCCTAGAACCGCTCGGTCACCTCGGCCGGCACACTTTGCTCAATCGTCAGCGTGATGACCTGGCTCACAATGATGTCACACAAGACGTTGGTTTTCAGTGAAATCGGACCTGCAAAAAAATACAAATACCTGGTCAAATATGGTTCAAATATGTTAAACAATGGAAAATGTTGTATTAATAATTGACTATCACATCAGTCATTACGTAGCACATCACTGTTTTGGCACTGCATTGTTACTTTTTGAACACCCGGTATATATAAAGGGTAATAATTACACTTGTGCTACTTGAGAGAACCCCATAGAAAAACAAATGGTCGTATGACAATGAAAGTTTGTGGTAACATTTGTAACGACATGCAGAAGAAGGAAACAAATTTTAATTCCCACGTTTGTTAATTGCGTACCGCGTTTTCGTTCTAGTTTGCAAACGTTGCTGAGTGTGAGCACCATCAGCACCCACGACGGCCTGGGACCGCACTAGGGGTAGCACTTCACAACTGTTCGCAGTACTTGTCCGACGGTGGAGCGTGGAATGTCCAGCTGCCGTGACACAGCGTTCTCAGCCGTGGCAACAGTTGGTGTGGTGCAGTTCTCCGTCGGCCTGCCCGAGGAGCCATTCCCATGTCGCCAGTTACTTCGAACCTCCGAATCATGTTCTGTAACCCCCGCTGCGGAAAGAGCACCTCTCCGTATTCCTTTCATGCGTCGATATCCGCAAAGAACAGCAGCACTGTTTCTGTCGTTTTGGTAAAACAGTTGTACTGCTCAGCCTGTCCAGACCCACGTCGACTGCCCGCAGCTGCAGTGCACACTGAGGCCTGTGTTTCAGCCCTACGTCGCCGTACCAGTAGCGGCGCCTAGCGACAAGCCATGGCACTAGCAGGAGTAACAACGCAGATCCTGCAGCACGCAGTGTGGACATCATTCCTGTAAAGCTGGGTACCAGTACGATGGATAGTTTACCGTCTACACTGGCTCAAGTAGCGAATGCTCGATTACAAGCACACAGTATATCAATAGTAATAACAAAGCTGTAAAACCGTCGTGTCTGCCTCTGTTTGAATACGCTAATCTACAAAACTACTAGACGAATTTTGATGGAGGTTTTTACAGGTAACTTGAGAGTAGCTTGGGATAACATGCAAGCTTTGTTTCATCGATATGGGACCACGGGAAAAAAACCATAATTTAAAGTTTTAGGAGTCTGCTCACCTTAAGTAGTTCCAGTGTTTACCTTAGTGACGTTGTGGTAAACCAAAGAAACATATACCGACACATTGATATCGCATTGTGTGTTTAAATATATGACGAGATTGCGTTCCTTCTTTCGGTAGGTTCCATTTATATATCAGTTCTTGACTAAAAATAAGGAGCTTATTGACAAGGTGATCCTGTAAGAGTTTCGTTTTTACCAATTGTGATGTGTAACCCTATAAAAAGGAACGGTATGCAAAGTCCCTTCGCTAACGTCCATTGCGAAGCACGAGCGTGTAGCTACTATTTTGTTTAAATAAAAGAGAAACTGTTTCTCCATCGTTGTGTTTTACCCTTGCCCTTCGGCCTGCTGTTGTTTGTTCGTTTTGTGGACCTCGACCATATAACCCGGGAAGATTCACGAGCAGCTAAAGCACCAACCACTCATGGAAGCCCTCATTGCCTGAATAAAACTGAACTTGCTGCCTGGGGCCAACACTGATGATTTGCGAACTATCTGTGGTCAGAAGACGACCAAGTGCGGGGACTTGGTAGACGAGGTAAAAGAAGTGTGCAAACAGAAATCTTTGCATGCCGTCCCTGTGTAAATGCCGGACACAAGCTTTGCCCCAAATTGTAAGCTGAAGAATCTCTAGGAGCCAAGACCGTATCCTTCGGTTTCTTGGCAAATGCAAAAGGCATTTGTGCTGAACATATCATGATTAGTTGGTGCGATTCTTGGAGAACGTAATTAACTTGGCGATAACTTGTTCAAACCGTTATCGGCATACCAAAACCGTGAGCCAATAATCAATAATTCTGTGGATCTTGTACGGCCTTTGTAGCTGAATGGTTAGCGCCACTGCCCTTGGTCTGGAACGACGTGGGTTCGATTCTCAATATTACCTCAGGTTTTCCTGAGGTAGGGAGATCTTGGATGGGATCCACTCAACCTCATCAGGACAGATAAGCGGCTGTTTGAATAACGAAGCAGCGGCATCATCGGTATTCATCTGCTGATAATAACGGCCGCAGGGATTGACGTCACGCTGATAACACGCCCCACTATCGTAGACCGCTCCTCGTACTGCCTTGTAGGCAGCAGTCGACCAGTTGGAACGGGCCTAAGGCGTAATCCACGAGTGATGTCTACATTATGTCTGCTGTGGAACTCTCGACTTCATACAGCTCGGATGCTGGAACACGATACACCAGACATCACAGTTGTGAAGAAAAAGAAAGGGTGCATCTTTGACATTGCCATTCGAGGTAGCAGAGTGCACGAGAAACATCTTGATAAACACGTCAGGAACGAGGACTTGAAAATTGAAATACAGCGACAGTGAAAGTGGTACTAGCGGTTCTCGACAAGGTGGGGGGACTGTCAAGAGATCTTAGTGGGCCCCCAGAAAGCAGTGGCACTGATAAAAATACTCGTGCACCAACTCCAAAAAGTCACTTCACTGGGGTCTCCACGAATTACCTACCGATACGTTACGCAGTCCTAGATGCTTGATGAGTGTCCGACTGCTGATAAAATACGAAATTCAACACAATGATCTCATTTGCTGTGTTTACTTGTAATAATAATATAAATGTTCGTTCATAAGAAATCGTAACTCTCCAACTGTTCTTGACCGATTGCTTCGAAATTTTGAGACAACGTTGCATTCCACTACGCGGGTTTTTTATAGATCTGTTTTTAATATATATACAAAATACATAAGTAAATATGTAATATATAAAGCGGAAACGTTATTACCAAAAATCTCGTAAAGTTATTTCCACGATACCCTAACGAACAGCGGTTTGTTTCCCGGTACAATCAAAATAATTGTTAAAGCGGAATTTTACGTTCCCATTCGTTACAGCGGTCCCTAGTTAGTCCAGTGCGATATTCGTTTTATGGATTTGTATTAACAGGGATGGTAAGGGACGAAGAATAACCGGTGCTCGAGCAGCGACTGACCAGCGCTGGCTCGCGCTGACTGCTACCGCCAAGCATGCTGAGTAGCTGATGGATTGCTGTTTATTCTTTGTCTTTTGCTGTTAATATGCAACGAATATCGGAATAGAGTAATTCGGGACCGCTCTATCGAACGGGCACGCGAAATTCCGGTTTTGAAAGGAATTTGTTAGAGATAGGAAACAAACCAACGCAATCTGTTGACACTGGGCGTCCTGTGAACGACGCGTCGAGCAGTAATCGTTTGGGCTGTCTCCAGTTACACAATGTGAACACGAAAGTGCAAATATCTGCCGAAACCCCAAAGAGAGTGCACCCGATGACTCTTTGGAGAGGCGCCCGGTGTAAATGTACGGTATTTACAAAATTTATAATACTGAAATGGTGAAAGGAAACGGGAGAGTTGTATTTATGGCTTATAGACTTGTGATTAGAATACTCCTACACAATCGGAATTTGCGATAAAAATACACTCCTGGAAATTGAAATAAGAACACCGTGAATTCATTGTCCCAGGAAGGGGAAACTTTATTGACACATTCCTGGGGTCAGATACATCACATGATCACACTGACAGAACCACAGGCACATAGACACAGGCAACAGAGCATGCACAATGTCGGCACTAGTACAGTGTATATCCACCTTTCGCAGCAATGCAGGCTGCTATTCTCCCATGGAGACGATCGTAGAGATGCTGGATGTAGTCCTGTGGAACGGCTTGCCATGCCATTTCCACCTGGCGCCTCAGTTGGACCAGCGTTCGAGCTGGGCGTGCAGACCGCGTGAGACGACGCTTCATACAGTCCCAAACATGCTCAATGGGGGACAGATCCGGAGATCTTGCTGGCCAGGGTAGTTGACTTACACCTTCTAGAGCACGTTGGGTGGCACGGGATACATGCGGACGTGCATTGTCCTGTTGGAACAGCAAGTTCCCTTGCCGGTCTAGGAATGGTAGAACGATGGGTTCGATGACGGTTTGGATGTACCGTGCACTATTCAGTGTCCCCTCGACGATCACCAGTGGTGTACGGCCAGTGTAGGAGATCGCTCCCCACACCATGATGCCGGGTGTTGGCCCTGTGTGCCTCGGTCGTATGCAGTCCTGATTGTGGCGCTCACCTGCACGGCGCCAAACACGCATACGACCATCATTGGCACCAAGGCAGAAGCGACTCTCATCGCTGAAGACGACACGTCTCCATTCGTCCCTCCATTCACGCCTGTCGCGACACCACTGGAGGCGGGCTGCACGATGTTGGGGCGTGAGCGGAAGACGGCCTAACGGTGTGCGGGACCGTAGCCCAGCTTCATGGAGACGGTTGCGAATGGTCCTCGCCGATACCCCAGGAGCAACAGTGTCCCTAATTTGCTGGGAAGTGGCGGTGCGGTCCCCTACGGCACTGCGTAGGATCCTACGGTCTTGGCGTGCATCCGTGCGTCGCTGCGGTCCGGTCCCAGGTCGACGGGCATGTGCACCTTCCGCCGACCACTGGCGACAACATCGATGTACTGTGGAGACCTCACGCCCCACGTGTTGAGCAATTCGGCGGTACGTCCACCCGGCCTCCCGCATGCCCACTATACGCCCTCGCTCAAAGAACGTTAATTGCACATACGGTTCACGTCCACCTGTCGCGGCATGCTACCAGTGTTAAAGACTGCGATAGAGCTCCGTATGCCACGGCAAACTGGCTGACACTGACGGCGGCGGTGCACAAATGCTGCGCAGCTAGCGCCATTCGACGGCCAACACCGCGGTTCCTGGTGTGTCCGCTGTGCCGTGCGTGTGATCATTGCTTGTACAGCCCTCTCGCAGTGTCCGGAGCAAGTATGGTGGGTCTGACACACCGGTGTCAATGTGTTCTTTTTTCCATTTCCAGGAGTGTATATACGGGTAAAAACCGTCACTGTCAGAGAGAATGGGGGAAGACGAGATGGACAGAGGGGTGGGAGGAAATGAATATAGAAAGTGGAAAGGAGGAGGTAGAGAGAAAAGATGAAGAGAAGATGGACACAGAAAAGGGGGACGAGGAGGTGATGGACAGCACGAGGGGGAGGGGAAGTTCAGGAGAACATGGAGAGAGAGGGGAAGGAGCGGAAGATGGACCTCTGCAAGGGGTGAGGAGAAGTTGGGCATCGAGAGGGGGAGGATGGAGGATGAGATGGGCAGAGAGAGAGAGAGAGAGAGAGAGAGAGAGAGAGAGAGAGAGAGAGAGAGAGAGAGAGGGGGGGGGGAGGGAGGGAGGGAGTGGGTGATGGACAGAGAAAGGGGGAAGGAAGAGTAGAGGGGGGAGGAGATGATTAGAAAGTATGTCCAGTTACCATACGTAGAAATGCGTGCTTTCTCTTTTCTTTCTTTTGCGTTTGGCCAGACTGAACCAAAGCGTGGCTGGTAATAGCCGATAACAAAAATAAAATAACACCCAACGCCGTCGTCATCGCATTCGTCATGATCATTATCAGCTTCCAAGGAATTAAACCAAGAACAGATTTCGTTCGAGGCCTTTGCCTTCCGAATACGAGTGTAGGTTTAACAGGAAACGAATACAAAAAGTCAAATGAACCTGGAATCACGTTTTACGCAGCCTGTGGTTCTAGCTTGAGACACGAACTATTGGAATGAACAAACGTCATGGGATGCAGACAGGAACGTCGTTGTGGATGACGACTTAAAAAAAAAATAGTCCTTCATTCTTCTTCGAAACCATTCTGTGTGTGTAAGACGTCGACGTGAATGTAGTAGGGTGAGCTAACCAGACACCAAGTCTAGCACGGAGAACGGAACCCTGCGGTAGGTATTAATAGAGGAGGAGGAGGAGCAGGACGGATCTATTTTGAGGCCTGTCACTTACACCCGCTGTTTCCACAGAGAAGACGCGGAGAATTTTTATACTAGAGAGCGCGTAGCAACGCCTCTGTTTGCCTAAGTATCACAGGATGCAGTATGTTTCCGTCAATATTTAGTATCTATGTGCGATCTGCCGTCATCAGGGAAGATCAGTTTAGATTCCGATTGGTGAAATGTAGGAACGAGCGGAGCAAATCTACATTTACAGCATTTTTAGGTTTAGAGAGAGCTTTCGACAACGTAGCAAGGATAAAATACGAGGAGCAAAAGGTTATTTGAAACGTGTACAGAAACCAGACTGCAGTGCCGAGAGTCTTTGAATGTGAAAGGAAGTCGGTAGAAGGGGCTGAGACAGAGTTATAGCGTATCCACGATGTAACTCAATCTGTACGCTGAGCAAGCGTTAAAGGGAACTGAGAAGTAATTTGGAAGGGGTTCGAAACTTCAAGGAAAAGATGCTGAAACTTCGACTTTTTGCCGATGACATTGTAGTCCTGTCAGTGACGACAATGGACTGGAAGATGGTGTCTTGAAAAGGAGCTAAAGGATGAACATCAACTGAAGTCAAACAAGGGTAACAGAATGTAGTCGAGTTAAAGCAGGTGATGTTGAGGCAATTAATTTAGGAAAGGACACACTTAAAGTATTGATGAGTTTCGTTATTTGTGTTGCAAAGTAAATTACGCTGGCCGAAGCAGAGAGAAAAGAAAATTCAGAGTGGTAATACCAAGGAAATAAATCTGAAGAGCAGAAATTCTTGAACATCAAAAAGTGGAGCTACATGTTATGAAGTCATTGCTGAAGGTTTCCGTGGAGTGTAATTTTGTAACCTTTTCTGGTTGGGTGTGCCAACGAGGGATGTTTCCCACCACAGGCAAAACGACCCACAAAACACCAACGAACGTGACGCTGGGCTGCGAGCGGTGACTCGTGCCACTTCAGCTGCAGCACACAAAAGCCTCCCGCACAGTGGAAACGGCGTCGTGCTCCGGACAGAGGTTACAAGCACGATCGATGCACTTGCCGACACTAGACCACGCCTGGTATATCAGCACACGTTTCCATTCCGGGATGTGCGTTTTTTCGTCATTTATAACGTTTTACAGTCTAAATCTCTACTGTGAAAATCACTCTGCGAAGTGCATGGCAAGGGGGTACTACCCAGTACGCCAGTTGGTTAGGGCTTCTGCCGTTTTCTTCCGTACATAGCGCTCCGGTTCAGTGATTGCGTAAATACGTCTGTGCGCCCTAGGATTTGTCCAATCTTCGCTTTGCAGATCCTATGGGAGCGAAACGTAAGGAATTAAAATACGAGGGCCGTTCAGAAAGTAACCTCCGGTTGATTTAAAAAAATACACCAAGTTAAATAAAAATATTGTAATATATACATCTTACAACTACATCTTTGCACTATTTTTCTACATAGTCTCCATAGCGATTGAGGCACTTATCGTATCTCTTCACAAGCTTTGAAATTCCTTCTGCATCAAAATCACCCGCTTGTGCCTGGAGCCAGCATGTGACCGCATCTTTGAGCTCTTCGTCGTCATCAAACCGCTGTGACCCGAGCCATTTCTTCAAATGCATGAAGAGGTGATAATCACTTGGCGCCAGGTCTGGGCTGTAAGGTGGATGGTTGATAACGTCCCACTTGAAGGACTCAAGAAGGGCCGTTGTTCTGCGAGCAGAGTGAGGACGGGCGTTATCGTGCAAAAAAACGATACCGGAAAGTCAGCATACCACGGCGTTTGTTCTGTATAGCCCGTCGTAACTTTTTTATTGTTTCACAGTACACGTCTTGATTAATGGTCGTACCACGTTCCATGAATTCAACCAACAACACCCCTTTGGCATCCCAAAACACCGTTGCCATCAGTTTTCTGGCAGAAAAATCTTGCGAGGCTTTTCTTGGTTTGGTAGGCGAATTTGAATGTGCCCACATCTTTGATTGTTCTTTTGTCTCAGGGTTCACGTACTTAATCCAGGTTTCGTCACCGGTCACGATTCTGTTTAACAATGGTTCTCCTTCGTCCTCATAACGTGACAGAAAGTCTAATGCAGAGGCCATTCTTTGAGTTTTGTGGTGGTCGGTAAGAATTTTGGGCACCCATCGTGCACAGAACTTACGGTAACCCAATCTTGCTGTCACTATCTCGTACAAGAGAGTCTTAGAAATCAGTGGAAAACCAGTAGACAACTCCGACATTGAGAAACGTCGATTTTCACGAACTTTTGCATCAACTGTCTGAACGAGTTCGTCAGTCACCAATGATGGTCTACCACTCCTCTCTTCATCATGAACGTTTTCTCGTCCACTTTTAAATAAACATACCCATTCACGGACAACTCCTTCACTCATAACTCTTGGTCCGTACACGGCACAAAGCTCACGATGAATAGCTGCTGCAGAATATCCTTTGGCTGTAAAAAACCTTATGACAGCACGCACTTCACATTTGGCGGGGTTTTCTACTGCAGCACACATTTCAAACTGCCACAAAAACTAAACTAGCGCAGGTACGACGTTCACTCGACCACGGCTTGATGCAGACTGACCTGTTGAGTGCGTGAACGCACAGATGGCGTCGCTACTCCCCCCACAACCCGCACTGTGACCAATCGGAGGTTACTTTCTGAACCGCCCTCGTATATTCTTAGATTCCTCACTATAAATTTGGTTCTTGAAATTTTTAAGTATGGTTCCACGGCTTAGGTGGCGCCTTTCTTAAAGTTTCTGCCAGTGCAGATTTTTCAGATCTTCCAGGAGACAAACAAACCTTGGGCCAGTTGAGCAGTATTATATGCTGGGTCGCACGAGCACACTCTCCTTTACACACTGAATGCGTTTTCCCAATGTTCTGCCAATGAAGCGAAGTCGGCCACCTGCCTTACCTGCTATTAGGCGTGTTGTGATCATTCTCTTTCATACATCTACATGAAGCCTCTAACAATACCACCACCACTGGCAAAGTAGCTTACAAATCAGATTAATAATGTTGCTCACGCAGCGTATGTTCGCTTTATCGGGTAACAACAAAGTTATTGACTGTGGATGGTACCGTCAGAATGGAAATAATCAAGTCACTGTAAAATAGTCATTAATTTTGGCACTTATCTTGAATGGATTCCCACGTAGATTTCGTCGAAGTTGTTATGGCTCATCTTGTTGATTCTAGGGTGATTCCACTTTGACTGCTAGAAGATCCAGATCCGTATTTTAGCAATATTTGAAGACCTAACAAATGCATTTTTCAGGAAATTCTTAATGATCAAATAATCCCAGATCAGAACAATGGTATGATAATTTTTGACTTGGTGTTCACGATCCACATTTTTATTAAACTTCTTGTAAATTCACATATACTTCTTCTTAATTGTCACATCATCAACAAAACTGTTTTGTATCAAACTTCATATATTTAATTTCCACTTTAACCAAACACAAGATTTGACTGTTCTTTTACAAAAGCGAAATAACAACTTAACTTCTGCAAAGTGAAACAAAGACTGCTCTGTGCGCATTCGCGCCAAAACGGTTACAACTAAGTCAAAGACTGTGACAGTCTTATAGAAATGAATACACACAAGAACCATATAACTATAATATATCGATACATCGGAGTACCTATACATTAATAAAACCAAATGTGAATATTGTCACAAAAATACGTCTGTTACTTCGCACAAAAGTAGTACGATATTACTGGTATCGAGAACTGGGGTTGGAGTGCCGTAATGGTCACGTAAATAAAGAACCATTACAAGAGCAATGAAACTGGTATACGCATGCGCATTCAAATACAGATATATTTAAACTGGCAGGATTCGGCGCTACTGTCGGCAACGCCTGTATAAGACAACAATTTGTCTGGCGCAGTTGTTAAATCGGTTACTGCTGCTACAATGGCAGGTTATCAAGATTTGAGTGAGTTTGAGTGGTGTTATAGTGAGGTTGAGTGGTGTTATAGTCGGCGGACCAGCGACGAGACGCAGCATCTCCGAGGTAGCGATGAAGTGGGGATTTTCCCGTACGACCATTACACGAGCGTACCGTGAATATCAGGAGTCCGGTAAAATATCAAATCTCCGATATTGCTGAGGCTGAAAAAGATCCTGCAAGAACGGGACCAACGCCGACTGAACAGAATCTTTTAACGTGATAGAAGTGCAACCCTTCCTCAAATTGCTACAGATTTCAATGTTGGGCCATCAACAAGTGTCAGCGTGCGAATCACTCAACGTAACATCATTGATATGGGCTTTCGAAACCGAAGGTCTACTCGTACCCTTGATGACTGCACGTCACAAAGCTTTACGCCTCGCCTGGGCCCGTCAACACCGACATTGGACTGTTGATAACTGGAAACATGGTAACTGGTTGGACAAGTCTCGTTTGAAATTGTATTGAGCACTTGTATGGAGACAACCTCATGAATCCACGGACCCTGTATATTTACAGGGGACTGTTGAAGCTGGTGGGACACGTGCAGTTGAAGTGATATGGGACCCCTCATATGTCTAGATACGACTCTGACAGGTGACATCCTATCTGATCACTTACATCCATTCATGTCCACTGTGCATTCCGACGGGATGGGGCATATCCAGCAGGACTATGCGACACCCCACACGTCCAGAATTACTACAGGAACACTCTTCTGAGTATAAACACTTCCTCTTGAGCATATCTGGGATGTCATGCAACATTGTGTACATAAGAGTTCTCCACTCCCTCGCTCTCTTACTGATGTACGGACAGCCCTGCAGGGTTCATGGTGTCATCCCCTCCAGCATATCTTCATACATTATTCGAGGCCATGCCACGTAGTGTTGCGGCACTTCTGCGCACTTGGGGGGCGGGGGCGGCTACATGATACTAGGCAGGTGTACCAGTTTCTTTGACTCTTCAGTGTACTAATTGTTATGTCCAGGTGTTTGTATGAGTTGACCAATTCCAATAACTATGGCTCATTGATGTTGGTGTTATAGGAAACTACGCGTTTTCGTTTTGTAATGTGAACTGTTCATATTTCTGAACATTTACAGCGAGTTAACAATCTTAGAAACAAACTGATGTCCAACAAAGAACTGACCAAATATTTGTGCGGCATTTTTCAGATAGTACTTCATTACAGATAGTGCAGCAGCTGCAAGAAGTCTCATGATGCTATTAATATTGTGTGCAAGGTCATTAACATGCAAAATGAACAGCAAGGATCCCAGTATATATAGCTGGGGCTTTTCTACTTCCGTCGAAGACGGTGCATCGTTTGATACCCCATATGACTGTACTTTCATTGACAGGTGTCGTTTTGCCAGTGTGTCAAGTGCTTTTCGGAAGTTAAGATGGTCTTCATCTCTCTGCCCTTGGTCCATGTCTTGTGAGAAAACCACTAGCTTTGTTTCCACGACTAATGTTTCCTATGTCCATTCCAGGTACCTTGTTTCAGTCCTGCTAAGTATATGCTGAAAGATTCTACAGTTCACGATTGTCATAGGTATTGGACGGCAGTTTTGCAAATGACTGCTGCCACTCATCGTGTAAATGGGTGTGACCTGTGGTTTCTTCCTACTATTTGGGCATGGTTTTTAATCAGGTTAAAAAGTAGTCGTGATAACACTGCAAAAAACTTCAAGATTTTTTGAGTATGGTGCAACTTGTCAGTCTTGCAGAATGTGTTTATCAATAAATATAAATTGTTAAAATCAGGTTATTCTTTTTGAAGCCCCCTTTGTACCTTCTGAAGCATTAGTACCATCTTTAAAGACTTGAACAAAAAAGGTTAACTGTTGGGAAACAAATCAGTTCTGAGGTTTTCTCAAGTAAATGTATGGCCCTGTGTTAATGATTTAGCATGCAACAGAACACTCGAATCGAGAATGTTGTATTGGTTCCTGATAAGCCATCCTGAATATGAACAATACGTTGTACTTTGAAGATACGTAATAGATCCAAAATGAGTGGTGGTGGACAGGGGAGCAGAACCTTTGGAGGTAATGGTTTGCTGCATGGGACTGTACATCAAAATTCCTTACCCACAGTACAAATAGTGTGCACTGACATCAAGGAAGGAGAGCGAGAGATGGAGGTAAGTCAACAGAACTGGATCATTCATGAAGAACAGGCACACAGGGTTGCTAGCAGCTGACTGTGTTGGTAGAGGCAGCTGTTGGTTTCGTAGTTGCTATCCAGTAATCTTAGTCCTCAAACTTAAACGAACTATTTTAGTGCTGTTGGCAGCATTATTAATCCCTCTGGTGAATCTCTAATTATGTTCTAATTTCTTCTCTTTCCTTCCTACTCACCTCTACCACCATTTTTAAAATTCTCGGTACGAGGAAGATATGCCTAAACATTGCCATTGCATTTTGTGATTATATTTATTCCTTTCATAGGATAACTGAACCTGTTGTACATCTGGTAGTCCAGATAAAGTACTTCTATTCTGTTAGTACCTGCACAGCTGTTTTATGAATGTTCTTATGACTCGATTAATACTATTTTTTTTTCAGATAAAATCACTTTCATGTCAAAACTGGGACTGAAGAGGCGTCATCTATAAATGCTCTACTTGCGGATGAATTTGAAGAAGAATGAGGACAAGAGGAGCAACATTGCTGGCTGATATAGTATTCCAAAAACACCAAACCCTGACCGAAGAACACATGCGTGATGTGCTTCATTCAAACTGTATTGCTCGTTGTGACTTAAATAGTGGAACTAAAATAAAAATACTGTGCTGTTGCGTCTCGAAGTGCCAGAGCGATAGATGGGCATGTGCCATGATATAGGCAGTGGCTGAATGTGTTCGTGGAAAGTAGTGTTTTTAGTTTCATTATTACACATTCCACGCCACATGTTTGTAACCAGAGTGCTATAGTGATTGGTTCTCCAGTGTTGACTGAAAGGTTTTGTCGTTCCTTACACGGACATGTACACACACACACACACACACACACACACACACACACACACACACACACACACACACACACACACCGCATATAGGAAAGTCTAAGTGTTTTACCATTTATAAGTATACAATAAGAAGAGAAGTTTCTGGAGGTGCCTTATTTTGTCACACTTGGTGACACTTTTTAATTTTTTTGAAACATTAAATGTATCTCTATGTGTGTCTTTGTGTAGCTGACTGTAAAAGACGAAGGGTATCACACTTTTGTTATTTATTGATATGTTTCCCTTTATATGTATGTTGTATGTTTGTGTTTACCTCTATATATATGCATGCATGACACAAGTCTAGTACTTAAGCAGATTTTAGCAAGAGTTTAATGTAAGTGAAAAGGTTTCTAGCCAAAACAGTTTATAGTCTTACAGAGAATTGGGTTCAGTTTATTTACTATTTGATGTGCTTGCACAGTTCCAGTGTTTTCAGGAAGATTACAGTTTCAGTTGTGTCTGAAAATAACTACATACAGAAACTATAGTTAGTAGGAGTGATGACATATACTGTGAAAAGAACACTGTATCATATTCAGTGTAATGGGCAATTTAAGAATGTAACAACAAAGTAGTAAGTCGGGTTGCCCACTTACATTTCAATGAGTATCTGAAGCTTTCTGTGTAGTTGGCTGCCTGCTTGAAATATATTTGTGCTCCAAGTGAGAAATTGGGATCCATAACTGTTGTACCCATCAATTTTGACTATGTTATCATCAGTGGCTTATTATTTCATGCATCAGATTGAATAAGGTGTGTGTATTCCCATACCATATAGTTTCTTGTATCTGACATACCATAGTTTTAAACAGCATAAGCCAGGCTATGATTGAATTTGATTCCAAAATTGCTTTCTTTAAAAATGTGTTGACAATTTGACAGAACTAGTCAATGCACAACATATTCCTACATGTTATATATAATTGTATTTCAAGGTTCAAGGCTGACTGCATCATAGAGTGGCCTTAATAAGTATTTCTTATGTTGCCAGGATAACAATTCACATAAGGTGGTCTTCACTCCTACACTTAGATTTGTACCATCCAATGTCAAATTTATGCCAAAGTGTATTATACCCCTATTAGCTGTTTTGTTTGAGACAAGTTATTCATTTCAATTTGTCTGTGGGCTTGTGTGGAGCTAAGTATAGTACTTACAAAAGGGGTGAGATCAGAAGATACATAATAACGACACTGTCAATGCCACATGAAGCAGCTTCAGTAAGGATGCATTCTAAGATCGTGAGACATGCTCTCTAATACTGAGGCGACAATCATGTAATCATCAAACAAATAAAACTAATAACCAAAGGAATCTTTTTATATGTTTCTTCATTTTTATTTTTGGAATACAGTGCCTGAACCAAAAAGAAAAGAAACATTGATGACCTCATTTTGCTTCATATGTAAGTCACCTAATCAATAAAAATAGTGTGTGAAGTTTTTCTACTTTGTCACATTAAATCTGCTGTACAGTGTTTCTTCACTCACAACTGATGTGTGTTCAGAAAATGCCTTTCAAGATCTCAAAACATGAATCACTCACCTTAATTAGCATTACAATAGCATAAATCTTCAGAGTGTCATCCTTCACTTCACAAATTGAGGAGAAAGTCTACTTTTGGGTTGAGTATCAGTATCAGTGATCTTTTAAATATGGAAGGTAATGAAATTTATGGCATTTGGGTGCTGGAGTAGTTGTCTCTATTTTTTCATTAAAGTATCAGGCATGTAAGAATGAGCAGCTGGATATTTCGAAAAGATACGGAAAATAATGAAGTGGAGAAATGAATAAATATTATAAATATATGTTTAACTGTCTGAGTAAGTTAGCCTGTTGCATGCTTTGAATTAAGTGCTAACAACTGTGAATGAACTGACCTGCCTCTTGCCTGTTGAAATTGTGCATTTTGTGCTCTGGAAGATATAATTTGTTTGAATTGGATTTCTAGAACAGGTGTTGGTAGTTTTCATATTAAATCTTTTATTGACTAGGTACATAATCAACTTCAGAATTTATGAAATTTCCTATACAGAAACACCCAAAGAGACCTAGCATATCTCATTTCACGAAGAATAATTGTACAATATTAAAATATCAGATGGAAATGTGCAATCACCCATAGTAAAAAGAGTGCCATGCACAATTTTTGATGAGCATTGTGTTCGGCGCCTGTTACTGTTAACAGGAAGATGATGTGCAGTGCAACCCAGAGTGCAGTAGTAATGAAATAGAATATTTAGTAGTTGTGTTAAATAAGTGGAACTGTTGACACATCAGGTGTGATATTGCTCATCTACTGGAATTATTTTCCAAGCAACGGATTCAGTCCAGCAGGACTTGCAAATTTGAATGTCTACTACATACCTCTGTGTTTGCTGGAAGACAAATTAATTGGTGCAGATATTTGTCTAAAATCTGTAGAAGTTCAAATTTAAGGCAAGACGTTAATACTGGACTCTGTTCCTCTTCAGCAGAAATTTATACCTTTGTTACATTCATTTGAAGTCATAGACTCAGTGTTGGTTTTTAATGTGTGTATTACACGCATATGTTGAAAGCCAAGTTTTTTGTTAACAAGAATGTATTGTTTTTTAACTCATTAATGTATTATTATTATTATTATTATTATTATTATTATTATTATTATTATAGTGACTGTGCTGCTGTTTATGTTGCAGTAACATTGAGAGTACTTCTTTGGACAAGTAGTTGATTTCTTTGTGAAGTTACGTTTTTGTTATTAGTAAACGAGAATATCTCAATATTACTGAAGAGGAATATAGATTGATTGCGGATGTGAATCCTAGTTATTTTATGGGAGACAATCTTGTTGTGAATATAAATATTTCTTTCAGTGTACTTCATTAATGTGTTAAAATAATGTGGTGTTATCAGTTAGTAATGCCTATATCTGCAGCATTTGTGTATGTGAATTTATGCAGCATAAATATTCTTCATCCTTGACCATCATGCTATGCATGTGGTTCCTGCTTTTGGCATAATGGGGTATACCTGCTAACTCAGGTTGTAAAGCTCACATTTGCTGTTTGGTTCATATCTTCAGTGCCATATTGGCGTCAAAAAGACTGGCAGGCAATTGTTTGACACTGTGTTAAAGAAAATTATGTATTAGTTGGAACTACACTACGATTGTACCCAAGTGTGAATTCAAAGACCTTGAAAGAACTTGGCAGTAAGGCTTTTAATAATTAAAAATCTGTGAAACACTTTCCACAAAGGTAGAATGTTTTGAGATAATGTGGCATTACTGTCTGATAATCACTTTTTTATATGAAATGACCTGTAACTCTTATGTAATGTGATGCTGAGCAGTACTTTACTCTCTGCAAGAATGGTGATTTTTTTTTCCAAATGCAGTAAAGTCTATTATGTGCTCGACATTTGCATTAAATGAGTACCTTACAACTTGATGCTAACAAGACAATGTAATTGCTGTTTATAGCTGCACTCCAAAGCAGAATGGAAATACCTGTGTTTTGTTTTCCTTTCATGAAAAATACAAGCCAAGAATTTGGTAATGCAATAAAACTTTTTCACCATTTTTTGTAATTTGCTTATTTCTCTTAAGATTTAATGCGTGATGAATGAGAAACTAGGTCAGTATTTCGAGAGTGTGGGAGAATTCAACCAGTGTGGTATTAAAAGGAACGTTCTAACATTCATTTATAATGGTTCGTTGAAAATGTAAAAATAAAAAAAATATGAATTTAATACTTCCTCCTGATAGACGAGGATGCAGTACCTTGAGCAGTATCATCCCTCTTCCCCTGTTTTGTGGTTATATCCACATACATATTCACCTTCCATGGAAGCATAAAATCAGTCATCACATTTCTGCCAGTCTAAAATGTGCTTTAAAAGCTAGAAAGGACAATGGTAACTTTACAAGAAGTAACAAAAAATATGGCTAAACATTCTGGGCATACCTCACATATAGAAGAATAAAATAAGGTGTTAAAAGACACCAACACGTTCTGAAGTTGCATTTCAGAAGAGGCTGCAGAGATCGCTGTAGATGACATGCTAATAAGTGGTTCCCAACCAAGTAAGGTATGGAACCCAGCATTTAGTGTGCTCAAAGCATGACAGTCCATGGGAAGACCCATGTGTGTCATGCCAATGGAAGACCTGAGATCATGCCATATAGATGCACTTCTACATCAGTGGCCTCTCGATCCTCATGGTTGAGACATGGAGGCAGGGCCATGACTACAGATAGGCAACACCTTCCATTTCAGAGATCAGTTGAGAACCACTTACACACTCACTTGAATGAACTGACCTTTTTTTTTCCCTGTCTCACGACTCACCATCCACTTATAAAAATAAATGAAAGGAAGATGCTCCACCTTTTTAATTGAAGATCACTGCTCCTGTTATTTTAAACATTTTTGAAACAATGTATAAACAGAATTCATAATTTTCTATTATTTGCATTGTAGTTTTAAGTTTTCTGAAAGGTGATACATTTCGTTTTCAGTAAAAGCTCTTTTTGGAAAACATGATTGCCCTAAGCATGGCAGGTGATTTCGAGCTCGGAATGTTGCCCCTTATTGTTACAGTCATTTTAGAGCAGATATTTGGTGATAACAACCTTTCCTCTCCAGGAGACACCACCTGAAAGTAGCATTGTCCATGTGAGCAGAGAGGTTTGTGTCACCCATGCCAGACATGTCTTGAGTTAGTGAACCAAATGCAGCGCATGTCAGATTGCTCTTTCTTCTCACTGCCTACCCTTCATCCTTTGAAGAAAAGGGGAAATGAAACTGAACAGCTGTAGAGAAAGCAGTTCATCTAGGGAATGGTTACCCCAGAATTAAAAATGTTGGTCCCGCAGGTCGAGTGTCAGTGATGTGTTATCACCCCCCTCAGAGAAAACTTTTTAGTAAAAAACAGACTACAAGGAACCCTTAGAATTTCATAATACAAAATAGATGAAAACTGTGAGAACAAGGTATACAATTCGGAACATCAAATATTCGTATTTCATATAAAACGTGTCTCAAATTTATTCAAGGGGATTGAAAGATGCGGGATCGATTTACTCTCATTTTACAGAAGGCTCATCAAGACGATACTCGTACCCTTGATGTTGAAAAGTATAAACTGTTTTTAAGGGAGCTGTGAAAACCTGACACTTTGGGGATGGGGTTTTGTGTGACCAAGGCTCTCGTTAGTGATCTCTAGGATAGTAGTATTAACAACAGAAAGGAGATGTAAAATGCCATGCATGCACAGAAAAAAGCATATCCCAAATGAAAGATGAATTCTACATGGAACTGAAGGTAGTTGTGGATGGCATCCTAAGTAACAATGTTTAAGTCCTTCAGGGCAATGCTGAAGTGGAAAGACAAGATGTATTACTTATAACAACTGGGAAAGACAGTTTAGATGAGCTTAGCAACACCAATAGCATCAGTTTCACAACCTTTGCAACATTGAAAGGGATGTTCATCAACAGCACAAATTTTCAGTGGGAGGATATACACAAATCAACTTGAGGGTCACCAGATCGTAAAACAGATAGAAATTGCAATTGACATAAAAGCTAAGAACGGGATAATGGATGTAAAGACAGTATAGGATGCTGAATGCAGGACTGACTGCTTCCTAGTGAAAAGCTGCTACAAGCACCACTTACAGAGTCAGAAACAATCTTAAGAAATTAGTACACTACAACATAGATGCATTCGAAGATACTACAAAGTAACTTAAATTTCAGCTCCAACTTGGCAACAGATTTGAAATTCTGCAGCGAGAGAATTCACAAAGGACGCAGAAGCGGTCTGGGAAAAAGTCAAAGATGCTGTAAATGAAGTGGCAAATGCAGTCACCAAGAAGAGGACAGGGGAAATAAGATTTGATTTGGGGACAAATGCGTTTTGGTATTATCCAGTAGGAGAAGCCAAGGACGGCTGGATACAAGGTGCAGATTTTGCTCGATGGATGCTTGAAGTACTGAGAACTAACCAAGCAATGCTGAGGAGAGCAAAGAGAACATTTGTCAAAGGAATGATAGAGGAGACTCAAAAGGATTTCTTTGGAAAAGAGTCACAAAAGATGTACTGTAAAATTAACTTCATTAAGAAGTTCATTAAGGACAATAACTGGACCATACTCACCAATATTTTAGACATTGCTGAGACATGGAAACAATGCTTCTGGGAGCTCCTCAACTATGATGAACCAGAAGATCTGTTCAGATTTCAACCTCCTGACATTATGCATTTAAATTAGCTATCACTCAAATTGAAAGAAATAATGAAGCAAATAATGCAGCTGAAGAAGAACGAAAGTCCAGCAGTAGATGGAATACAAGCAGAAGTCATTCATGCTGAAGTGGAGAGACTCCACAAGAAAATTCACCAAATAATCAAGATGATCTGGATTATGGAGGAGACAAAATAGAATCCACCAACTACAGAGGAACTGCCCTCCTTGACATCTGCTATAGAATCTTGTGCAGTTGAACACTGGATAGAATCTAGCTGCTTGCAGAAGAGTTGGTTGGTAAATATTGGGGAGTTTCAGAAAGCACCATTTAACCGGGGACAACATGTTTCTACAGCAACAGTTTACTAAGAAGATGTGTGAATATGGTGGAGTCCTTCATATGCTTTTCATAACTTTCGGTTTAAGAAGGAATGTTACACCATCGACTGGGAGAGTCTTTTGAATTGCCTAACTGAGTTTAGAACACCCATGCAACTCAACAGCCCAGTTAGATTTTGTCTCACTTATTCAAAAAGCAAAGTGAAGCCTAGGAAACAAGCTACTGAGAACTTTTACATAAACAAATTGTTGAGCCAAGGAGATGGTGTGTCATCAATACTTTTTAACCTGGTGCTCAGAAAGCTAATGAGAGAAACATTCCATATGGACTTAAGGGGATTCAGGCAGAGACAGAGAAAATCACACATCTCCCCTTAGCCAAAGATGTGTGTAGATGTGCAGAAGAACTGATGCATATGAGTGACAGCATGGAGGCAGCAGCGAGTGTGGTCATCTCCGTGCAAATAATCAAAGACCATGTTTAATAAGTCACAGCTGCAAAATACTAACGCGAATTCTTTACAGACGAATGGAAAAACTGGTAGAAGCCTACCTCGGGGAAGATCAGTTTGAATTCCGTAGAAATATTGGAACACGTGATGCAATACTGACCCTACGACTTATATTAGAAGCTAGATTAAGGAAAGGCAAACCTACGTTTCTAGCATTTGTAGACTTAGAGAAAGCTTTTGACAACGTTGATTGGAATACTCTCTTTCAAATTCTGAAGGTGGCAGGGGTAAAATACAGGGAGCGAAAGACTATTTACAATTTGTACAGAAAGCAGATGGCAGTTATAAGAGTCGAGGGGCACGAAAGGGGAAGCAGTGGTTGGGAAGGGCTGTAGCCTATCCCCAATGTTGTTCAGTCTGTATATTGAGCAAACAGTAAACGAACCAAAAGAAAAATTCGGAGTAGGTATAAAAATCCATGGAGAAGATGTAAAAACTTTGAGGTTTGCCGATGACATCATAATTCTGTCAGAGACAGCAATCGACTTGGAAGAGCAGTTGAACGGAATGGACAGTGTCATGAAAGGAGGGGATAAGATGAACATCAACAAAAGCAAAACGAGGATAATGGAATGTGGTAGAATTAAATCGGGTGATGCTGAGGGAATTAGATTAGGAAATGAGACACGTAAAGTAGTAAAGAAGTTTAGCTATTTGGGGAGCAAAATAACTGATGATGGTCGAAGTAGAGAGGATATAAAATGCTGACTGGCAATGGCAAGGACAGTGTTTCTGAAGAAAAGAATTTTGTTAACATCGAGTATGGATTTAAGTGTCAGGAAGTCGCTTCTGAAAGTATTTGTATGGAGTGTAGCCATGTATGGAAGTGAAACATGGGTGGTAAATAGTTTGGACAAGAAGAGAATAGAAGCTTTCGAAATGTGGTGCTACAGAAGAATGCTGAAGATTAGATGGGTAGATCACATAACTAATGAGGAGGTATTGAATAGAATTGGGGAGAAGAGGAGTTTGTGGTACAACTTGACTAGAAGATGGGATCGGTTGATAGGACTTGTTCTGAGGCATCAAGGGATCACCAATTTAGTACTGGAGGGCAGCGTGGAGGGTAAAAATCGTAGAGGGAGACCTAGAGATGAATACACTAAGCAGATTCAGAAGGATGTAGGCTGCAGTACGTTCTGGGAGATGAAGCAGCTTGCACAGGATAGAGTAGCATGGAGAGCTGCATCGAACCAGTCTCAGGACTGAAGACACAACAACAACAACATACTATTATTATTATGATGGATAATATTCATAATAAGCTGCAATGGAGAGTCCTGAATCAAGAAAGAATCGAATCGAATTCCAAGTTGAGTCACTGAATGAGCCAAGAGTATTTCAAGGCGACTCAGTGCATGAGGTGCCTTGCAACTTGCTCCATATGGAGCGGGGAACGGTATTGGAGCAGTGAGAGGATACCTAGTAGTGAATCAGCGAGTGACCAAAGAGCCCAAGGATCAGTGTGACGACAAAGTTGGGAGAAGTGAGTCAGTTTCTTGCAGCTTGCATCTTCCAGACTGACGTAACAAGTGCTTTCACTCTGCTGAGCCTCTTTCATAGTGAAGTGTTAAATGGGCTTATATTCCAGCTGCTTGGAAACTGTCTTTTCTGAATTGATGCAGCATTCTAAAGAGCTGACATTTCTTTGTTTCTATTCTTTTCATAGTGCACAAAGCTGCTCTCAAAAATATGGTATAAAAACACACACATGTACATCCTCCATAATACACTCCTGGAAATTGAAATAAGAACACCGTGAATTCATTGTCCCAGGAAGGGGAAACTTTATTGACACATTCCTGGGGTCAGATACATCACATGATCACACTGACAGAACCACAGGCACATAGACACAGGCAACAGAGCATGCACAATGTCGGCACTAGTACAGTGTATATCCACCTTTCGCAGCAATGCAGGCTGCTATTCTCCCATGGAGACGATCGTAGAGATGCTGGATGTAGTCCTGTGGAACGGCTTGCCATGCCATTTCCACCTGGCGCCTCAGTTGGACCAGCGTTCGTGCTGGACGTGCAGACCGCGTGAGACGACGCTTCATCCAGTCCCAAACATGCTCAATGGGGGACAGATCCGGAGATCTTGCTGGCCAGGGTAGTTGACTTACACCTTCTAGAGCACGTTGGGGTGGCACGGGATACATGCGGACGTGCATTGTCCTGTTGGAACAGCAAGTTCCCTTGCCGGTCTAGGAATGGTAGAACGATGGGTTCGATGACGGTTTGGATGTACCATGCACTATTCAGTGTCCCCTCGACGATCACCAGTGGTGTACGGCCAGTGTAGGAGATCGTTCCCCACACCATGATGGCGGGTGTTGGCCCTGTGTGCCTCGGTCGTATGCAGTCCGGATTGTGGCGCTCACCTGCACGGCGCCAAACACGCATACAACCATCATTGGCACCAAGGCAGAAGCGACTCTCATCGCTGAAGACGACACGTCTCCATTCGTCCCTCCATTCACGCCTGTCGCGACACCACTGGAGGCGGGCTGCACGATGTTGGGGCGTGAGCGGAAGACGGCCTAATGGTGTGCGGGACCGTAGCCCAGCTTCATGGAGACGGTTGCGAATGTTCCTCGCCGATACCCCAGGAGCAACAGTGTCCCTAATTTGCTGGGAAGTGGCGGTGCGGTCCCCTATGGCACTGCGTAGGATCCTACGGTCTTGGCGTGCATCCGTGCGTCGCTGCGGTCCGGTCCCAGGTCGACGGGCACGTGCACCTTCCGCCGACCACTGGCGACAACATCGATGTAGTGTGGAGACCTCACGCCCCACGTGTTGAGCAATTCGGCGGTACGTCCACCCGGCCTCCCGCATGCCCACTATACGCCCTCGCTCAAAGTCCGTCAACTGCACATGCGGGTCACGTCCACGCTGTCGCGGCATGCTACCAGTGTTAAAGACTGCGATGGAGCTCCGTATGCCACGGCAAACTGGCTGACACTGACGGCGGCGGTGCACAAATGCTGCGCAGCTAGCGCCATTCGACGGCCAACACCGCGGTTCCTGGTGTGTCCGCTGTGCCGTGCGTGTGATCATTGCTTGTACAGCCCTCTCGCAGTGTCCGGAGCAAGTATGGTGGGTCTGACACACCGGTGTCAATGTGTTCTTTTTTCCATTTCCAGGAGTGTATATTAGTCTGCGCCATGGTCCATCCTACAGTCACAAATTCAGCATGTCGGGTGGGACACTATTGCACCGGTTAGTAATGGAATCTTCATTCCGCTCTGTGATGTGAGTGGGGAGAGATTTCATAACTGAAGATCTACTGCAACGTTTTTCTGAGTCACCAACCACTTACTCCCACATACTCTATAGAAAGATCTAGCTCTTGCTACTTCTGCGTACACACGCCAAAAACCGCTGTGTGGTGTGTAGCATAGGATATTCTGTACCACCACCAATAATTTCCTTTCTTGTTCCACTCACAAGCAGAATGAGGAAAATATGATTCTCTACATACCACCTTATGAGCCCCCATTCCTCGTATTTTATCTTCATGCTCCTGACAGAAATACATGTTTGTGCCAGTGGAATCGTTGTGTAGTCAGGTTCAAATGCTGGTACTCTAAATTTTCTCAATAATATTTTTCAGAAAGAATGTCGCATTCCATACAGGGATTCCTACTTGATTTTCCAGAGCACCTACGTAGCACTTGTATGTTGTCCGAACCTACCACTATCAAATCAAGCAGCTCACCTCTGAATTACTTCAATGTCTTCCTCTAATCCGAGCTAGTGAGGTCACGAACACTCGAGCAATCCTCAGGAATAGATCTTACTCGTATTCTGTATGCAGTCTTTACAGATGAACTACACTTTTCTGAAATTCTTCACATAAACTGAAGTCGACCATTCGCCTTTCCCACACAATACTTACATGCTTGTTGCATTTCATACCACTTTGTAACATTGCACCCAGATAGTTAAATGACGACTGTGTCAAACAGTGCACTGCTGTTGCTATATTCGAACGTTTCGCCTTTGTTTTTCCTACTCATCTGCATAACTTAAAGTTTGCTACATTTAGAGCTAGCTACCATTCCTCACACCAACTAGAAATTTTCTCAAAGTCATCTTGTATCCTCCTACACTCACTCAATGACAGCACGTTCCTGTATACCACAGTATTACCAGGAAACAACCGCATTTTCTGCCCTGCCTGATCATTTCTGTATATAGAAAATAACAGCAGTTCCGTCACACTTCCCTGGGGCACCCCCGATGATACCCTTCTCGCTGCTAAACACTTGTGTTGAGGATAACACTGTGCGTTCTGTTACTACAGTCAGCCCATATCTGGGAATCTGTTCCATGGACTTGTACCTACATTAACAGTCTGCATTGGGGCACCATGTCAAATACTTTTTGGAAATCGAGAAATATAGAATCTGTATGTTGTCTTTCATTCAAAGTTCGCAGTATGGCGTGTGAGAGGACAGCTGAGTTTCGCATGTGCGATGTTTTCTAAAACCGTGCTGATTCGTGAACACAAGCGTTTTTGTCTCAAGGAAATTCATTAAATTCGAATTCAGAATATATTCAAGAATTCTGCAGCAATTTGATGATAAGAATTTTGGTCTGTAATTCTGCGGGTCTATTCTTTTACTCTTATTACACACAGTAACCATCCACTCTTTTTCCAATCACTTGGGACTTTGTGCTGGGCGAGAGATTCGTAGCTAGGTAAGGTGCCAATGCCATAGCCTCTTTGTAAAACTGAACTAGGATTCCAGCCATAGCCGGTGACTCACGTGTTTTCAACTCTTTCCGTTGTTTCTCCATGCCAGGGATGCCTGTTGTTATTTCATCCATACAGCAGTCTGTGCAATGGTCAAATGACAGTATATTTGTATTATTCTCCTCCCTGAACTATTTCTTTAACGTGAAATTTAACACTTTGGCTTTCATTTTTCTGTCTTCTGCTGCCACACTGGAATGGTCTGTGGGTAACTGGGTAGGCGCCGTAGACCCGTTTAGCGATTTTATGTAGGACCAGAATTATTTTGCGTTCTTGGCCAGATCTTCTGCTAAGGTATGACTGTTATAACTTCGCACAAAGATCCTTTTACAGACTCACAAATCACTACTCACCTTTGTGTGTCATCATTTGCACGTTCTCTTTTGAACTGAGAGTGCAACAGCCTTTGCTTCCTTAACATTTCCTGAATTTCGTTGTTGAACGACCATTCTTAATATACTTACTAGGCAGATAATTTTCCAGATCACAATTTACAATCTGTTTAATCTTTGCCCATACTTCCTCTATGTCCATCATATTGGCAATAAATTGGCAATTCACTGTCAGAGTCAGATGCCAACAACTGCTTATCTGCTCTTTCTACCAGAAACACTCTCCTACCAATCTGATTGATTTATTAACTTAATAACCATAGTCACTATGATGATGTCACGATCATGAATCCCCATCTGTATATCGATGGCATAATGTCAGGTTTATTTGTAACTGCTAGGTCTAAAATACCTCCATTGTGTTTGGGTTGTTGAACTAGCTGCTCAAGACAGTTTTCGGAAAACGTGTTTAAAAGTACTCCTCAAGACTGCCCGTCTGATCCCCCTGCAATGAATCCATAGATGTCCCAGTCTATACCTGGAAGGTTAAAGCTGCCTCCAACTAGAATTACACAGTCAGGGTATTTACATGCTGTTGACCCGTGTATGTACATTGAAAGACTCTAGAACTGTCACAGCAGAACTGGGCGGCCAGTAAAAACATCCAGCAGTTAACTTCATCTCACCCAAACCTGTTATAAGTGACCACATAACTTCACCATCACTCACAGTTTCGACCTCAATAGAGACAATATTTTTGTCAACTGCAGTGAACGCTTGCACTCCTATGGTGTCTAATTTTTATTTCCAATATACTTTCCATCACTTCCATCTCAGAGATTTCTGCTTCAGGTTTCAGCCAGCTCACAGTCCTAAGTTCGAGCATAAGAACTTTCCTGATGGGCACTAAATTTAGGACCTTTGTTATGAATACTTTGACAAATTACTGATAAAATTTTGACATTTGAAGTGTCTTTAAACTAAGTCTGATTTCACTTTCTGCATACCGTTTGGTGAACGTTCATCTGAGTAGCTCAAACTATCACTTAGCCTAAAAGAAAAAAAACCATGTGCATTCTACAAGTACTCTGCTATGGGAGTAACTGCTCCTTTTTGTAGTGCACCTCTGTTATATCAAGGGGTGTCCTAGGATTCCCCACCGAATAATATAGATCCAGAAATCCGCAGCCAAGACCATTGCAGAGTTGATAAGGCCTTTGTTTGAGACCCTCCACTAGGCTGCAAACCAAAGAACTGCAATCAACTCTGGGAACAATGCTGCAAATTGCAAGCTCTACTTGCAACCTGTGCACGAGGCCAGCAGCCTCCACCACTTCCACCAGCTGCCTGTATGAACAGAGTGGCCTCGGAACCCATGTGACAGGCCTCGTTGGTGCCGGCATCAGCCACAACATACTGACAATTGCAACCTGCATGATCAGTAGCTGCAGGCAAGGCCGCCTCCGCATCTCGAATTAGGACCCTCTGGCAAAAATACTGAGTGCATGTTGGCTTTCTGTCCATCCCTAAATGCTGTCTCCCTAAGGGGCTCCATGTGGCACATAACATTTGAGCTCCTGACAACTAGCAAACCCCTGCGTCACTGTGCCTACTAGGACCCTGCTGAAGATAGGGCTGCCCATTCAATCACAGGGCAAATAGGCGTGGCCAGACTGTGAGTCCCATATTGGCCCTCCACCTTGAGCGATGCAAATGTGATTCCGCCCACCATTGAGCCTGCCGTGAGGCCAGATCCACCATGTCAGGTACACTAGGAGGTGCCCTGGCACCAGAGCCGGTATGTGAAACAAGTAATACCTGAGGTGTCCTATACGATGCGCCAGATTATGCTCCACCACTACATACCCAGGGCAGTGGCCTAAAGGTGGCTCATAGTAGCTAAAACTTCATTCAGCTGTTTGCGAACTGTGGTGAGCTTGTCCTGTGTTTGCACGCAGCATGTACATGTCCTAAACGTACGAAATAATAGTACCAGGAAAAGCTAAACGCATAACTTGCTACTCAAGAGAGGTATAGCAGGCAACAGCTGGAGCATGACTTGCATTGATTCAGGAATGGGTCACATATCTCCAGCCATGACTTGCATCCCTGACCTGCAATTCCCCTTCGCCTCACAAGAGGAACTGCATCCAGGCATAGCAGGCCTGAGCTCAAGATGACACCCAGACAAAGAAGTCATCGTAGCCTCATAAAGATGGCAACATGGGGAAGTACAGCAACTGGCTGAATATCCAAGAACGTCTCAGAAAATATGCACTTGGGAACTGGAAATGCTTTATCTCTAAATTCGAGCCCTCATTTTCTGCAATTGTTACTCATACATTAATCAGAGGTAACAAACAGGAACAGAAAGTAGTGTCACACAACATTAAACTTTTTCTTATACGAAATGTGCAGCAAATCAGTCGCCAAATTAATGTACCATGGAAGGTAGAACGCTGCCATTGGTTGCTTGAACCACGAAAAAAAGTCAGGTGGACTGATGAGCTACAATATACTGCATTGCACATGTCTATGTAAGATGGAAGCTGACCTCGATGAAGATCATTTTGGGCTCTACAGAAATGTAGAAATAAGAAAGGCGATACTGACCATATGACATACCCCTGAAGATAGATTGAAGAAAGGCAAACCTACATTTATAGCATTTTTAAACTGGGAGAAAGTTTTTGAAAATGTTGACTAGAGTATTCTCTTTCAAATTCAAAAAGTAGCAGGGATAAAATACAGGGAGCAGGAAGCTATATACATCTTGTACTGAAACCACATTTCAGTATTCAGCATCAAAAACAGGAAAGGAAAGCAGTAGTTGAGAACAGAGTGAGGTCGGTATATTGAGCAAGCAGTATAGGAAACGAAAGGAATTAAAGTTCAGGAAGAAAAAATAAAAACTTGAGGTTTTCCGATGACATTGTAATTGTGCCAGAAACAGCAAAGGACTTGGAAGAGCAGCTGAGTGCAATGGATAGCATCTTGAAAAGAGATCAGATTAAAAGAATAAGACAAGGCTATTCGAATGAAGACAAATTAAATCAAGCAGCACTGAGGGATTTTGATTCAGATATGATATGCTAAAGGTAGTCAGAAAGTTTTATTATTCGTTCAACAATGTAATCGATAATGACTGAACTAGAGAGCATATACACCATAGTGCCAAAGATAACTGGTAGAGGCATGTGTATTCAAATACACAGATATGTAAACAGGCAAAATATGGTGCTGCAGTCGACAACGCCCGTATAAGACAAGTGCCTGGTGCAGTTTTTAGGTAGGTTACTGCTGCTAATATGGCAGGTTGTCAAGATTTTAGAGAATGTGAACATCGTGGTATAGTTGGTGCACAAGCGATGGGACACAGCATCTCCGAGGTAGCGATGAAGTGCGGATTTTCCCGTACGACCATTTCACAAATGTACCGTGAATATCAGGAATCTGGTAAAACATCAAATCTCGGACACCGCTGTGGCTGGTAAAAGATCTTTCAAGAAGGTATAATGGATTATACTGTAAATGATGAAAGTATGTGAATGCAGCTTGCCGCTAACTTGATGTAATGTCTCTCACACATAAACCTGTACAGTAAAGTAAGGGCCTCCTGTTTTATCTTTAGGCTGATCCGTGATAAGACAGGCAAACAATTATACTAATGGAGGATTCTGCGTATTTTCTCTAATTTCATTCTCTCTCTCTGTCCTTTATCTATATACAGTTTTAAATATAATATTTCATTACGTGAACTCAGCCCAATAGAATCTCTGGTGGAGCCCTTCGTCTTAATATTCAGCGGCTGGCTTGCTGTAAAAGATCTTTATATCTATTATTATTG
This sequence comes from Schistocerca serialis cubense, assembly GCF_023864345.2. Lineage (NCBI taxonomy): Eukaryota > Metazoa > Arthropoda > Insecta > Orthoptera > Acrididae > Schistocerca > Schistocerca serialis. Next base: position 237,800,798 of record NC_064647.1, on the reverse strand, counting down.
TTAAGCGCTGCATTCAGTTGGGAAAATCGATCGTTTGAACAATTCGTTCATTTTACGACAGATTTAGAATTTCAGATGTGTCCGAAGCCTTTTTGGACGATTTTATAAAAAATCTCGGTGATTGCAGGCTCTCTTCGTCACAACTGAAACTTCCCCACTAATTACATGGCCAAGACAATCATCAATGATTCAGACAGAGAACTCATTCGTCATTCACTCTAGAATAAAAGGGTCACAAACCTTATTTTTGAGGAAAATTGTATATTCAATCCATCTCCATTACATGTTCCGTTTTCTGTTGATTCCAAGTGTTACTTAATTTGCGTTTACAGTTTTTCTCTCTCTCTTCAAATAACCCGCTAGTGGCACAAACGTTAATAGCTCGCTTTAGCGAGAAGAAGAGCAAATATGTCTCTTTTAGCAACCCGACAATCTTCCAACAGATACTTCCGAAGCTGTCCTCGTTACACCTTTATAATAACCATGGAGAATACATATATGTCTCTCTGTTATTCCAAAGAATAAACGTACTGGAAAATACCTTGGCGTCGACGAGCTGTCGGCGCATATATTAGTAGAAAATCCGATCAGATGCTTTTCAAAATCGAATAAATGTGGATGATTTGATTGACCATTATTAATTATTGCGTGGTAGAGGGTAATTTTCCGTGGGGAGATTACAAAGGGAACCAACGACCACTGAAGAGAATTGTTCAACATTACAGAAGTACAACCCTTTCGCAAATTGCTGCAGATTTTAATGCTGGGCATGAACGAGTGTCAGTGTGCGAACCTTTTAACGAAACATCATTAATACGGGCTTTCGGAGCCGAAGACCCACTCGTGTACTCTTGATGACTGCACGACACAAAGTTTTACACCTCATCTAGGCCCATCAACACTTACATTGGACTGTTGATGAGTGGAAACATGTTTCCTCGTCAGACGAGTCTCATTTAAAATTGTATCGTGTGGATGGACGTGTATGGGTATGGAGACAACCTCATGAATCCATGGACCGTGGTTGTAAGCAGGGGACTGCTCAAGCTGGTGGAGGCTCTGTAATGGTGTGGGGCATGTGGAGTTGGAGTGATATGGGACCCCTCATATGTATAGATATGACTCTGACAGGTGACACCTACGTAAGCTTCCTGTCTGATCACCTGCAACCATTCATATCCATTGTGATGGGGTTGGACATTTCCAGCTGGACAATGCGACACTCCACACGTCGAGGATTTCTACAGAGTGGCTCCAGGAACACTGATTTTAAATACTTCTGCTGGCCATCAAACTCCACAGGCATGAACATTATTGGGCTGCCTTGCAATGTGCTGTTCAGAAGACATCTATACCTCTCGTAATTTTACGGATTTATTGACAGTCCTACAGGATTCACAGTGTCATTTCCCTCCAGCACTACTTCAGAAATTAGTCTAGTCCATGCCACGTCGTGTTGCGGCACTTCTGCGTGCTTGAGGCGGCCCTACACGATGTTATGCAAGTGTACCAGTTACTTTGGGTCTTCAGTGTAAACTGCAGAGTACCTGTAACAAGGAATGCATTTTCTAAAAGAGAAATTTGTTAATGTAGAATATACAGCGTGGTTATAATTAAACTTCCACTACTTGAGATTACCCCCTGAAAAATGAGTGATTGTGGAACAATGGAACTTTGTAGAAATATTTTTATGGTCATAGAGAAGAGAAGTAACGAAGAAACCATTGAAATGCAAAGGGGAAGGATATTGTGACTGTCAGTATCGGGGGTCCTTTGCCATGAAGTGGAAGGTCGTGGACAGCAGACGATTCCTGGTGGCAAATACGAAGCCTTCATCCCAGTAACAAGTCCTTGCAGTTGCTGGCTAGGTCTCAGGGTGAATTTTCATCTCCTCATAATACACCGGCAGAGACGGTATCTAACGGCAGGCGCCTGGAGCTCCTGGCGCCGTGGCGTGTTGCTTATCTTGTGGCAATGGAATGCATCACTGCAGTGAAGTGTGGACATTGGACTTCTGTGGATGCTGGCTGTATCAGTGCACAATACGGCTATTGTGCTCAATGTGGTCCGGTGAGGTACGATGTCAACAGTTGTGAGCGGGTCTGCGTTCCACTGCATAGACCATGTCAACAGTGGGGGCTGTCTGGTGGCTGTCTGGTGTGTGGGCAGGGCTCAGCCATGGTGTATCTTGTGGCAATGGAATGCTGGTGCTGGCGGTGACACTGGTTGGCACAGATGGTGCGTCACTTGACTGCTCAGGTGCATCCGACAGTGACAGGCTGGCCTGCGCTCATTAGGGGTGCTTCATCTACACTGATGTCTGCTGTTTTCCTCTGGTCAGTAGAACGATGAAAGATTGAGCAGGGGCTGACATCACCTGCTCGTGTAATCAGTGCACGGTTACTGCACCCTGTGTCATCATTTTGCCATCGAGTATCACATTACCCTCCTGTTGTCATCCTCATTTCTCCATCCTGTTGCCTGACTCGGCTGGTCAGCGACCCACTTACAACACGCTTTTGTTCTCCTCAGCTGCTAACAGAAGTCATTGCACTTCAAACCTTTTTAGTGTTTTTGACCAATTTAATTATTTTCCTTCCTCTTCAGAAAGGAACACATTTTAATTTCCACATAAGAGGGTAACATTTGTTAATTTGTACCATGCTTACCTTCCAGGCTTCAAATGTTGCTCAATGAGATGACTCTCTGCATCCTCAACAACCTGGAGCTGCACTATAAATACCATTTCACAATTATTGTTCGCAGCACTTTCCGAATGGTGGAGCACGCAATGTTCAGCTGTAGTGACATAGCTCCTGCACTGCTTGAAGGTCGCACATTGCAGCAGCATGAAGATGTAACTTCTTCAATAACATGTGGCGCAATGGGTCGTAGGCCTCTCCTAATAGCAATCCCTAAATCTCCAGTTAATTCAGACTTCTGAATCATGTTCTTCAAACCCGATCTGGAAAGAGGACCTCTCATTATTCCTTTGATGCATCGATACTCACGAGAAACAGCAGCAATGTTGCTGTAGTTTTGCTAAAACAACTTTATTTATAAAGCACTGCATACATTGTCCAGGTCCACATTGACTGTCTGCAGCTATAATGCACACTGATGATTGGCTTTCAACCCTACATTGCTGTACCAGTACTGGCGCCTAATGACAAGTCGTGACACTAACACTACTAACAATGCAAATCTGCAGCACACACTCTGAACATGATTCCTATAAAGTTGGGTACACATATGATAAACGACTGTCTGCACTGTCTCAAGTAGCGAAAATTTAATTATAACCATCCTGCAAATTTAAGTGATAGTTTGTCTTTTCTGGAGTTGTTTTGTCTGGTGTGTCTTGCATGGAAGTGAAATGAGGATGTTAAGCAGGTGAGACAAGAAGAGAATAGAAACTTTCGAAAAGTAGTGCTATAGAAAAATGCTGAAGATAAAGTGGATAGATCATGTATCGAATGAGAAGTTACTTAATGAATAGGAGACTAAAATTTATGGAATAACACAGTTGAAAGGAGACAAGAGATAAGTAGATAAGACACAGGCTGAGGCATTAGGGAATTTGATATTGAACGTAAGTGTGGGAGTGGGAAAGGTGGTAAAGATTGCTGAGGGAGACGAAGGTACGAATGCAATAAATAGGTTCACATAAAGGTGCGTTGCAGTAGTTATTCGGAGATGAAGGGACTTGCATACGATACACTAGCGTAGAGAGCGGCATTAAACGAGTTTCAGCCTGAAGACCACAGCAGCAACGTCAGTGTCAAGGTATCAGATTTCTGAAAACCACATGATATGTGGTGATTCTTACTATTTGCAAACAGGGCTCCATTTAGGCAGAAAGCATTCATTCTCATATGGAAGGCGGAATGAAATGGAATTCATGATATATCTGGCATGATCTCTCAGTGGTGAAAGACACAGGAACCCACTGCATCTGACTGTCTGCTTACAGCAGTCAACCAGCTGTCTCTGCCTTCAGAAAGTTAATCGTTCAATTAAGTTTTAAGAAACCTGAATAATTTGTGACGTACCATCTGCATGGGCTTCATGGCTATGTACTCCCTGCCACGCCCTTCATAGTGATCTGCAGCATGTAGAAGGTGAAACGAAACTCCAGTGGCAAAATTTTGGAGGTACATCAGGGATATTTTCTGGGTATTGTGGTGTAAGGGTCCTGAGGTCTCTAGTTGTTTGCTACAAAGTAATTACATTTCGTTTGATTTCTGTGCACCATTCAGCTTTGTATCTGTATCCCACTGCAGATATATAGTGATTTATGTTTTATCGACTGTAGGCAGTGGTACAAGGCAGTTTCTCTACGTAACGTTTTGTATCTCAGTGCTTGGGACATCATCAGAGGGAACAAAGGCTCCAGTAGTGGTTTGAAAATAAAGAAGGTCAGCGAGCTGAACTGTTTAAGCATATCCACATAATGGTCAGTCTGTGACGTCGTGAGACCGCTACCTAGGACTGCATCGAGAGTGGCATCAGCAATGGTTGCCAGTCGCCATCGCCAGAGGTCACCTGATAGCATTGGCTGACAATATGGTCACAATGCATTCGATCTCATTCGACAGTTTGATGGGATCAAGGAAGTTAGTGTGTGTCCTAATGTGGTGGGTGCTCTACACTTTTATCTCAGATGCTGGGAAAACCAGACAAGTTTTACAGATATATAAGATGCAGAGAGAAACATTCTATTACATGCCTGAGATGATGTGTGGTGACATTGAAAAGCAAGCTTACAGACACTCTGCACAACTTAAGATAAAGTCAGTTAATTAGCCATATGTCAGTTAAGCTTCAATGACCGTCAATATTGAGAATGAGATACGCGGAAAACCTAAAGCACTGAAAAATGGACAAACACACATACATGGGCCCTCCCCTCAAACACACACACACGCACACACACACACTGAAACGTCCCCTTTAAAAAATTATAAATGACTGTGCTTAAACTGACACACAATATTTTTAGGGCAATGCAATCTGACTTTGAAAAATCCCTACAAAAGAATGGCCCTGACTAACAATAACCTATACCTTTCATGAATCACTTGCCTCACAAAAATCTTCGTTACTCAAACTACTGTAATACAGGGTGCCCCAATACTGCCAGCTGAATAAAAGATTCTAACTACTGAAGGCACTAACTACTGATAGGCGTAGTTAGCAAATGAAAAATTTTGATAGAGAAAAAACAATGTATTTACCTTAATAATGTTCGAAAGTCATCATATATATATGAGTTCATGATGTCCAATATTACAAATTTACTCTTTCTGATGTACACGCGTCCAGATCGTCCGCTCTCAAAACTCTGCCATCTCTCTCCCCACATCCACCACTGCTGACAGCTCACTTCCAACTGCACAACGCTACGCACTGTTCACATCCAACTGCCCAACGCTACAATAGCAATATTCCAACAATGCAAATCAACCACAGACTGCACACAGCACAGTCAGTGATTTTCATACAAAGTGCTACGTGACACTACCAACATAAAAACCTAAACAGCCTACTTACAACACACACACACACACACACACACACACACACACACACACACACACGCCAACCTACTGCCATAAAAAACATCAGTAAACAGCAATAATAATCCATAGACAGCCAGTGCCCACCTACAACAACCCAAAACAGATCCACTATAGTGACTTGTAGCATAAGATATGCCACTTCTCATTTGCACAAATCATTTCTTGAGGTTATAATTTACATGTAAAATTTTAGGTAAGGATTTTGTCTACTTCTATTTTCCAATAAAGATACGATTTCAGTCCATAGATTCCAAGCTGTATCTCAGTTATGATATTTTTAATCGTCAGGATGCCGAAAACTCATTTTTGAGTTTGCCACAGTCCATACTCGTATTTCATGTGTGAGAAAGTCAGCCAGTCCCACCGAAGTAAACAAACTGGTCTGAATTTCCAAAGCCTGTACATTTGGACGCTGAGATCGGCTGCGTTGTGATTACACATGTCTTGATGTTTGGAAAGATCGGCACCTTCAGTCGATGTCAGCGACAAAAGCGACCGACAGTGTGTGGGATCTGGGCGCACGACGTACCAGCCAGCATTCATCAGCAACATTTGGCTACATGCTGGTGTGTCCTGTGTGTGAGCAACTAGCTCCCACTACAAGAGCCTACTAGATATTTCTACAAATTCGCGTCCAAAAGCTGTAGAATATTGTCGCTTGAGAGTACAGCAATAAAATTAGCTTTATTCAGGAAAATTAGGCGAAAAAGGAGCGCTGTGCATGAAATTCACAAAGGGAGGGATCTTCAGGGAAAATTTCATAAATTATATCATCCATTACGAAGATCAACATCCATATTCTTTGAGTATACGAGAATGAACATACATACATTTCGACTGTCTCAGCAATGGATTAAAAAGGAGCATTTATGTGATCTCAGACTTTCAGCATCTGGTAAGAAGGAAAGAAGTGGTTTGGGGTAAGCAGCTTTGGTTAGTAATCTGTGATGCCCTGAGTCATCCTATCCACTGCTTAAATTTTAGCTGAGATGTTAATGTAACTCAACTACAATCCTAACGTCTGTTATGTGTACTATAATTGTTACATTGCACCCCAATTTATGTTTTTAAAGTCCCACAAAGGTACTTTATTTTTATCTTTACACATGTGCTCAATATATCGGACACATTAAATTCCTAACAAAATGCATGGAACAACCAAAAAAAAATTGCTGATACTTGATTATTGGCAACATAATTCATCAGCAGACAAGTAAAGTATTTCATTTTATCTAAACAGTCTGCCTTAAAAATGCATAAAATGTTTTTTTAAAAAATGCAGTCAAACGTTTCGTGAAATGACTTGTCTAAAAGTAAGAAAAAAGATGGATTAGAAATTATCTGATGCACCTCATTTGCTGTACATTATTTCAAGAATCGTTCAAAGGCACATCACATGTTACTATAAAATATTTTATTTCTTACTTTCAGAAGAATCATTCCATAAAACCTTTCTCCAATTTCTTTGTTGATCTTTTTATTTTCAAGGTTCTTTTCAGAAAGCATGTTTTATTAATAGGTCATTTGTCTCCCTAGCTCTTGGGATTTCCTAAATTTATCACTTAATTCGATGGAAGCCTTTTTGACAGTTACATATCACACAAATGTAAGTTTTTATATGCAAGGTAGTTAGGCTTTGAAGAGATGAACTATTTGATACTTCATTTGCGTATTTGCAGCAGCTATATGTGAAATATTTCAACTTCCTCTCAGATCATTAATTAAGTTTTTCTTAATTACTCTCCTGAAGAGGAGCAGCTGTATGTGAAATATTTCAACTTCCTCTCAGATCATTAATTAAGTTTTTCTTAATTACTCTAATTACTTTTAACAATTAAATGCTTTTTTGCAAAACTGAAAGTCATGATGGTCAATTTGACATCCATTTGCTCATTTGCTATACTTCGTTTGGGTACGAAAATTTGGAGAAGAGCCCATTGAATAATTTATAGGAGTCTTGTTTCTGCACTGCTAGGACATTTGATCTGGAAGCTTCGAGTATTAGGCATATGACAAAATGTGTGCCTCTTTGCATGCTGTTGTTGTTGTGGTCTTCAGTCCAGAGACTGGTTTGATGCAAATTTCTCTTCTTCAGAAATGCTTTCCTTGCCATTGCCAGTCTACATTTTATATCCTCTTTACTTCGACCATCATCAGTTATTTTGCTTCCCAAATAGCAAAACCCCTCTACTACTTTAAGTGTCTCATTTCCTAATCTCATTCCCTCAGCATCACTCGACTTAATTCGACTACAATCCATTATCCTCGTTTTGCTTTTATTGATGTTCATCTTATATCCTCTTTTTAAGACACTGTCCATTCCATTCAACTGCTCTTCCAGGTCCTTTGCTCTCTCTGACAGAATTACAATGTCATCGGCGAACCTCAGTTTTTATTTCTTCTCCATGGATTTTAGTACCTACTCCGAATTTTTCTTTTGTTTCCTTTACTGCTTGCTCAATATACAGATTGAATAACATCAGGGATAGGCTACAGCCCTGTCTCACTCCCTTCCCAACCACTGCTTCCCTTTCATGCCCCTCAACTCTTGTAACTGCCATCTGGTTTCTGTACAAATTGTAAATAGCCTTTCGTTCCCTGTATTTGACCCCTTCCACCTTCAGAATTTGAAAGAGAGTATTCCAGTCAACATTGTCAAAAGCTTTCTCTAAGTCTACAAATGCTATAAACGTAGGTTTGCCTTTCCTTAATCTATCGTCTAAGATAAGTTATAGGGTCAGTATTGCCTCACGTGTTCCAACATTTCTACGGAATCGAAACTGATCTTCCCCAAGGTCGGCTTCTACAAGTTTTTCCATTCGTCTGTAAAGCTGAATGCCCGTGGGAAAAATTACGGCTGTAGTTTCTCCCTGCTTTCAGCCGTTCGCAGTACCAGCACAGCAAGGCCGTTTTGGTTAGTGTTATAGGGCCAGATCAGTCAATCATCCAGACTGTTGCCCCTGCAACTACTGAAAAGGCTGCTGCTCCTCTTCAGGAACCACACGTTTATCTGGCCTCTCAACAGATACCCCTGTGTTGTGGTTGCACCTATGATATGGCTATCTGTATCGCTGAGGCACACAAGCCTCCCCACCAACGGTAACGTCCATGGTTGTATGCTATCATTTAAAAAAAAAAGTCGTTTTTGTATCTTGAATCGTTCATGAAATATGGCTGTTGTTATGACCACAAGATTCCTGAAGTGCATGGAATGATTTGGGTGAATCACATACAAATTGCCCAACAGACAGAATCCAATGAAGACACGGGGATATCATGGACACTGGCTGCGCGTGGGCACTGATTTAAATCAAAGGGGAAAGTTTAAAATTTGTGCCAGACCCGGATTTGAACCTGGGTCTCTTGCTTATTAGACAGATGCTCCGACCAGTAAGCTATCTGGACACAGTGGTCATCACAGTTGCATGGACTACCATAGCAAACCTCCCATCATAACCCTCGACTTGTCCACACACTGGTCTCGCGGTTCTAGGCGCTCCGTCCGGATCCCAGTGACTGTTACGGTCACAGGTTCGAATCCTGCCTCGGACATGGATGTGTGTGATGTCCTCAGGTTAGTTAGGTTTAAGTAGTTCTAAGTTATAGGGGACTGATGACCACAGAAGTTAAGTCCCATAGTGCTCAGAGCCATTTGAACCATTGCCATTGAGTGGTGAAGAAGACATGGGTCGTGATTTTAGAATCTGATTGTAAAGTCAATTCTCTTAGTTTTCCCAATAGCGTTCCTTGAAAATACCTCACTTGCCTTCCAGAATTCCCATTTGAGTTCTTGAAGCACCTCCATAATGCTTGCATTCTGACCAAACCTATCGATAGCAAATAAGGCAGCCTACCTCTGCTTCAGTTTCCTCCTTCAATCCAACTTGTCGCAGACCACAAACCCTCAAGCAGTACTTAAAAACAGGTCGTACTAGCATACTACATGCGATCTCCTTTACAGAACAACCACTCTTTCCTAAAATTCTCCCAATAAACCACAGTCGACCATTCACCTTCCCTGCCACAATCCTCACATGCTAATTCCTTTTTTGCAACGTTACGCCCAGATATTTAAATAACATGATTGCATCAAGCAGGACAATACTAGTGCCACACCTGGACATTTGTTTTTTTTTTACTCATATACTGTAACTAAGATTCTCTTTATTAAGAGCTATCTGCTGTTCATCAAACCAAATAGAAATCCCAGTGATGCATGGTGAGAAGACGAAATTGTCCCTCACTAGTTCTGTGTGCCTGAGGAAACAGTAATGTCATTTATTTCTGTTCTGAATGCTGTGGTATTCTCTCACAGTACATGCAAACTGTGTATCATATGTATTTTCAATCGTAAAATTATTTGGATGCAATGTAGAGTGGTATGATTCCATAAAGGAAAACTGGTCCCCATGGATCACATATTGATGATACTGCAGCTGAAACCAAATGAAGTTTGGTGACAAAGGATAAAGAGGCTCCGTGCACAACATGGGCCGCATACATTTTGTCTATGTGACTTAGATTAGCACCTAATACTATTGCTCTGCATTTTTCTAATATTTTAAACCATTTACTTTACTTTTACCGATTTTTTCAGTTGTTGTCTCCAGCAATATCAGTTGCGAGAAATATGATGCTTTTGACACATATACTTGACTGTTTTTGAGGATAATTCTGGAGGTGCTGTCAGCTCAACTGCTGTTCATATCTTATTGATGCAATGTGTGGAAGGTTAGGTCTGCCTCTGCTGATTCTTCACTACCGCCTAGTATCGCTATCTGCCAGTATGCAAGCTCCTGTTGCAGTCCTATGATTTTAATGTTTGAGATTTTACCATCATGCATTACTATTTTGTAAGTCAGGAATTATGTTCTTGATATAAAGAGGATCTCTGCGACATAAAATGATTTTCCTCTGTTAGTATATATTTTCGTCTATTGAGTAACACTATGCATACAAAAAAAAATCGCAGCCTCACTACCCATGGCCCTTCGTTATCCATATCAAAGAACACACATAAAATGGTATAACTGCATCCACATTTAGAGGGCGTGACAGAAAGTGCGCCAACTTGTGTCTCTGCTCAGAGGTTCTTTCTACCGATATGAATAATCAAGTAAACGGTGTTTGATGGGTGGGAGTCTAATGCAAAATATTATCTGTCCCACAATTTTAATTATTTAACATAGAAATCGTTTATGCAAACTCGTGCTGCTGGTGTGCTCATATAAAATACCATATATAAACACTCCTTGCAAAGTGCTATTGCTAAAAACATTTGGGTTTTCATCATATTTTGCAACCTATGTCAGAAGCTGTCTCTCCAGATAGCACATGCGGGACTGTGGGTTGGCTGTGCTTGACAGCAATTGCCCAGACCTAGAGGTATTGTCTCATTGGTGGTGTAAAGTGTTATTCTCACTATCCCACATTACTATGACTGTGTAAGTGGTGCATACCATCATAGCTACCAGACTATGAGTGATGGGTAGTACTATACTTTGCAGATACTGGCGACAGTGTGCTACAAGTCTCAGAGCATCGAAAAATTATAATTCTCTTTCATAAATGGGTGCAACATCCACGTGATGAACCAGGCATGCACACGCACTGAAATATAATCGTATATTTAAGAAAAGTGGCAGATTTTGGGCTAGATAGCATTGCCTATGCAGAGCTGTAAGCCAGTGCTATCCTGCCTAAAACCACGTGACCAGAGATGATCATCCTTATTTCCTATTGACTAAAATAAACAACGGAACACGGTTTTTTATCATAAGTATAAGGCGATTCAGCATGCAAAGCCATACCAGTCTAAGACTTGGTAGCAGCAACATCAACAGTACTGATGAATCAGCAGAGAGGAAACGCCATAGTGAAAATGGTTATTGTGATGGTTCATCAGAGGCTAATAAGTGACCCAGATATGACTCCAGTAATGCTACAGGTATGTATTTACAATAATTTTTTCCATATTTGCATGTGATCATTATGGCTGCACTCTGATGATTAATTTCTTCTTCTTCTGTTGCAGATGAGATGGATATATTTGGACTTAGGATTGCGCTCGCAACAACTCCATGACCTGACAGGACAATGAAGAGTTCGTCACACCAGCCTTGATTCTCAGGAATGTATTCACTGTGCCAGTAAACGCCAGCACAATCCCACGCTCTCATCATCAACATGGTATGAGCTGATGACAGCATCTCGTTTACTAATGCAGCCATCCTCTCTGCAACAAGTACTTCATTTTTAGGTGCAATCGATGATAATATTGTTATGTATCACCAGGATAAGATATTACAAGACACTGCAGCAAATAACAATGCGACAAGAGGCTCATTGAGTTATTCAGACAGCACTAATTTTGAATGTAAGTAAAAACCAACAATTTATTATTATAGATGTCTGCAAATATATATATATATATATATATATATATATATATATATATATATATGTGTGTGTGTGTGTGTGTGTATTTTACAGATGATACATTTCTTTGCAGGTGAGATGGAGACCATAAGCAGACAGGCTTGCACCAGCAACTACTTCACCACCAGACTCGACAATGATGCATTCACTGCACCAGTCCAGTTCATCAACGTTACGTCTGCTACACCTGTAAAGATCACTACAGCCATGGCTGTCACCATGAGCATGGTATGGGATGATGACATGAGCTTGTCTATCGACACAGCCATGGCCTCTGTGCCCTGGACAGTCTGACAATCATCTCCACTACATTACCATAGCCCTAGTTGCAGCAGTACCCTTGTCTGTTTGATTACAGATCACCAAAATATTTATAACGACAACCCTGGTTATTCAATTCACGTATACATCTCGAAAGTTGACGATGACAGCAAGTCAGAAGATAACCATGAACACATCGTGCAGAAGAGAGGAATGATGCATACAGGACCACTTTACTTTTCAAAATTAGCTGATCAGTACCACAAATACATAGCTCTGTTGCTATTTTACAAGGGTGAGAAGCAACACTAAGTGTGGATCATAAGTATGTCCCGTCCACTTTCCACTCAACAGAGTAAAAAGAATGGTGCGAGACATTTCTGCTGTTGATGGCTCAACTCGTTTACGTTGAGAGAGTATCTTGAAAGACACTTCACTGAATGCTCATGTCAGGAAAAATACATGTGGGAATGCCTACTAAGGATAAAATGTTTCTTATAGTTTCAGAATGCCCATCACATGGAACAGTGTGTGGGGTGGCGGGTAGATGAGAATAATTATAATAATCGTAAGTCATTGGATGAAATTGGAATTGTTGTAAATATTGTTCGCCGTATTGTTCGCCTGGCAGTTATTTCTGTGGTCAGCCAGAAAGCGATGGAGAACATACTGACCATAGTTCCCGGTCTGCAAGTCCACATTCTTGTCCAGCCCACTGAAAGAAATGTTTATATTCTCTATTTGCTCAGTGGGATCAGGACTGTGATTATAAATGAAGATTTTAAGTTGTAATTGATACATGTATTTGGTAAATTTTCACATGCACTGCATTGTAATATTCATTTTGTTCATACTGACAGGAAATCTTTCTGTCCTAAACAGCATTATAAGCAGTTCAGAGGCGACCTCTATGGTAAGTTCCTACTGAATTGTATTTCGCTCTGGCTACTGATACTCAAAATAAATGCTCGCCACAAAAGTGGAAAATAATTGTCACAACTTGCCACGCGGATTTGTTAACATTACGGGCGGCACACTAACAGATCTAAGCGATCCAGGACGGTGTACAGTCATCGTGTACAGTCCTCGCCAGTTCACTTTCTATTATTACTGAAAATAAGCGTTTTGTAACAGCCTTTCTCTGACGTCATGCGAGGCAGCGCGCACTCCAGCCTTTGATGCAGATCTTACGGTGGCTGGGTGTAAAGTGAAACCTCGTCTTGCCTCTCGGGCTGTATTTATATATGTGGTGCAGGGGATGGTCAAGGGAACACCTGCTGTCATCTGCCCTGTGCCCACGGCAGCAGTCTCTAAACGGCCGCTTTCTTGGACACACAATATTTAATAACAATGTTATGAATCAATTTAGAATCTTCATAATTTTTGCATTCATGTAGGTAAGTTTTAGATCGCTTGTATTAAAACTTTGCCTTCTAGAATTTTTAGAAGGGAACTAACAGTAGAACACGACCTCTGAAACATCAAGGTCCTAAAACTTGTTGTAGCTGTATTATTTAATAGGTTTCATCACATGCTGTAATCAAAACTTGCTAGCATTAATATAACAGATACTTAATCTACTGTAAATAAGGATTTTTATGTTCCAAATTTAGTTTTCAGTAATTAGATATCGCTTAATGGGTCATGTGGTTATTATTCTTATATTGAACTGAAGCGTCATAAAAATTTTCACATTTCTAAGTCTAATATTTTGCGCCTTCAGTTTTTCTTAAAACTGTAGATTCTGACCAAAATATTGCTTTAATCACCTTAAGAGTTAAACCAGTTAATTTTGACTTACATCTGCACATTATGACCAATTTCTGGCTTCCTAGGTTTATTATTTAGCACTACTTATTTTTTTCTTAAAACGATGTATTTAGGTAAAATATTGACCTAATCAATCTGATACTTGACAGTTTAAACATTATTACACTAAAGCATATGTTAACAAAGTTTGAAAAAGCAAGTTTAACTTTTAATTTCATTCTTAATTATGGTTGTGCGCTACGTACAGACGCATTATGGTGACGTAACGCTGCTAGCAGTGAACTGGGTTGAGTCCCGGCACACTCTCTCATCTCTGTATCTCACACACAATACAGCTCTTGTTTTGCCACAAGTGTCCAGTCATGGTATGCCTGATTTCGAGTATCTCCTAGCTCCTGTAACAAACTGTGAAGGTGAACCCACTGCCTTCCATGCAAACTTCATAGAATGACACATACCATATGCAGCACTGTATCAAATTGTACGCTCTTATGACTCTATTTGCAACAAATTCGAATAAAATGGTGCGGATCATCCTGTGAGATGGGTACTCGGTGAGCTCGAAAAATGTGTGGGGGAAGTTGATAGGATTTACTGCAACAAAATTCCCTGGACCAACTCACAGGGGAATGAAGCATTATTCAACCATCATATTTGTGGGCTGCCGTTAGATAGAAAAGCGGAACTCCACATAGAGATGATGGTCATCTAATGAGGAAGTTTCATGGGCAGCTCACAGCAATGCAACTTGAAGTACTAATTGCCACGAAATATATCCATCTTCTTTCACAAGTACGATGCTCACTTCATTGCAGAGTACATGGGTGATTTTGGCTTCAAAGATGTGTCATTACTAACACTGTTCGAAGCACAACACACGAAAAATATCACTCTACTTCTTTGATTCGCTACACTTCATGCATGCATCTCTTCAGAAACTTGATGAGGCTATGCATCAGAAGGAAATGCATATCACAAGAGCTGCATATTTCAATGGTGCGAATTTTCAGCTTGTGACAAAGAAGTAGGTCTTTCCATATTAGTACTTGGATTCAGTGGAGGGACTCAATGAAACCATATTGCCTGACATAACTGCATTCTCCATTAAACTAACAGCAACTACCGTTACGGATGTGGAGTATGAGCACATGATGAATTTTTGACAGGATTCAGTATCCCTGATTTAGGGGAATATGCTAGATTATATATAGGCACCAATGTACAATTGCTTGCAGCCTTATTTGAGAATTTCCAGAGTGTGTGCCGGGGTACATACTCCTGGGTCATGCCTTTTATTACACCTTTCCAGGATTTCTGTGGGACACAATGTTAAGAAGAACACATGTTGGCATCAAACTGCTCATGGGGGTTTGCCAGTGCAGGCAAAGGTATGTGACTGTGAATAATTCGTGAATGAGCCAGGAGGAGTACAGACCATCTGATGATTTATGTTACATCCTTTACAACATCTACATGTAACCATGCTACAGCCTCTGCCATTCGGAGGATTTTGATGGCTACCTGAAGGAAAAGATGCATGATGTGGCTGGTGATTCTGGTGAAGGATATATTCTGAAAGTAGAAGTGGCATATCATACCCAGGTACATGACACACTCAGCGGGTTGCTGCTGAGTCTGGAGCGTCTAGTCCTGTGCATAGATTCAGTATGCATGTTGTTGACAGTACTGGAGAATGAACAACACTACAGAAACCTACAGAAATGCCTCAGATTGGGAATGGAAATTGTTAGAGTTGTCCACAGCGCTTCCTTTATGCAGCATTGCTGTTTGAAGGAGTACATTAACGTAAACATTGCAACATCTTTCTTTGAAAAAGATTTTTACAAATTAATGAACACTTCAGTTTTTCGTAAAAGAATGGAAATTTTAGAATATATCCTGAAATTCATTTAGTTTACCAGTGTGAGAGGAGGTATCATTATGGCACGAGAGCTTACTTCACGAGGTTGCAATGAAATGGGCCACCATCTTCACTGAAGGATTTGTCATTGTGGAGATGGCCAAAATTTCAGTGCAGTTAATGAAACCTGTCTGTACTGGTATGTGTATTCTGGACTGTTGCAGAGTCCACATGTACCGATTCCACTATAAGTTTGTGAAGCCAAACTTCACTGATCCCATGATACTTTATATGGACACAGAGTGTTTCATCCACTGAGTGCAAGGCTGTGAATCACATGAAATAATTATGTACAATCATGAAGAATTCGACACATCTGGATATGTGGCCGATAATCCTTTTGGAATAACACCACAAAACAAGAAGGCTATTGACCTGGTGAAAAGGGAGATGGATGGTTCAGAGATTGTGGAGTTTGTGGAGCTCAGATCAAAAATGTATGCATACCACCTAGATGCAGTGCCACCCAGAGGTGGGCTTAGGGTGTGCATCATGTGGCACTCACAATCAGGGATGTCTATGCTTGAGGACTTCGGCACTGGTTCCACATATGGCGCGCCAGGTAGTCTTTCGATTGTGAGGGCACGAGGTACCTTCTGAACTGCGACTGAAAGGATCGCTGTTGCATCATGAAGACATATGGTTGATGTGTGGGTATGGGCTTGGCGCCCACTTGTAGTCACAGTATTCAATGAGCGATTGAGTGTGTGACAAGTTAATACATTTGCAAATAGTGAATGTGTGTGTGTGCAGAATAATTGGATGAACCGCTCATTGTAGTTGTTTGTTTGTTTGTGTGTGTGTGTATGTGTGTGTGTGTGTGTGTTTGCACCCTATGTTTGTGAATATACTACATGCACACTATATGTGCCTTTAAATAGTATGCACACACACATACACAAACACACACACACACACACACACACACACACACACACACACACACACACATATATATATATATATATATATATATATATATATAGGTGTGGGTGGGTGGGTGTGTGTGTGTGTCTATGTATATTTGTGTGTGTGCATGTGTGAGTGTGGTTTTTCTTCACCTGCTGCTAATCCACATTTCCTATACATATTATTTATAGAAAGCCAACGGCCTTCCGACAGTGGTAACACCAGTTCCCATCAGACCACCGAAGTAAAGCACTGTTGGGCTTGGCTAGAACTTGGATGGGCCATTGTGCAGGTCTGCAGAGTGCTGTTGCCAAGTGGGGTGGCACTGGTCACGAAAACTGGCAACATCTGGGAGAGCAGTGTGCTGACCACATGCCCTTCCGTATCTGCATCTGTTGGCGCCTAAAGGCTGAGGATGACACAGCAGCTGGTCAGTACTGTTGGGTCTTCATGGCCTGTCGCAACTGTCCTTTGTGGCACGATGGATGTCCACTCTACTGTTCGAAACCTCTTCCCTGTGGCGTCCCTACTGGTGTTTTTCTTTCAACTGTAATGATGCAATCCATTGGAGAGCGGTATTATACCCACCACAAGCAGCGCCCATGGTACAGAAACAATCACAACGACAACAGACCTGCACAACATATCAGCGTGATGCAAACATTTTTCTGCTATGTATATAAAAATACTCATAAAATAGCCGTGATCCCTGAACAACTTCATAAATTTTGTTGGCAGAGTTTGAGTCCAATCTATAGATGTAGAGGGTGTCATTGTGAGGAAAGTTACTGTCACAAGAGTCAAAGCTGTAGGCAATGATGTGTTGATGACGCAATTACTCCAGAGTGTAACACAACACAGATGAATCACAGAGCAGTAAACAACTTGTCACTTAAATGCTGGATGACAAGAACTAGTTAGCAGTTGTAAAGTCAGAATGACTCCTCACTAGGGGTCGCATAAGAATCGCCTTGAGAGTGCGCAGCTTCTCACTGTACATCACAAGACACAGATTAGCATGGGCAGATGACTCAGCAATAGGATGATCATAGCATAGTAAAAAGATTGCTTGGGCTGATTATTTGCTGTACTCAGTATGATGTATTGATAACAGAAGGAGCTTGAAGGAAATTACTGAAAAACATATGGGCTGCAATGAGGAAACATACAGGGTGTTACAAAAAGGTACAGACAAACTTTCAGGAAACATTCCTCACACACAAATAAAGAAAAGATGTTATGTGGACATGTGTCTGGAAACGCTTAATTTCCATGTTAGAGCTCATTTTAGTTTCGTCAGTATGTACTGTACTTCCTCGATTCACCGCCATGATTTCATACGGGATACTCTACCTGTGCTGCTAGAACATGTGCCTTTACAAGCATGACACAACATGTGGTTCATGCACGATGGAGCTCCTGCACATTTCAGTCGAAGTGTTCGTACTCTTCTCAGCAACAGATTCGGTCACTGATGGATTGGTAGAGGTGGACCAATTCCATGGCCTCCACGCTCTCCTGACCTCAACCCTCTTGACATTCATTTAGGGGGGCATTTGAAAACTCTTGTCTACGCAACCCCAGTACCAAATCTAGAGACCCTTCGTGGTCGTATTGTGGACGGCTGTGATACAATACGCCATTCTCCAGGGCTGCATCAGCGCATCAGGGATTCCATGCGATGGAGGGTGGATGCATGTATCCCCACTAACAGAGGACATTTTGAACATTTCCTGTAACAAAGTGTTTGAAGTCACGCTGGTATGTCCTGTTGCTGTGTGTTTCCATTCCATGATTAATGTGATTTGAAGAGAAGTAACAAAATGAGCTCTAACATGGAAAGTAAGCATTTCCGGACACATGTTCACATAACATATTTTCTTTCTTTGTGTGTGAGGAATTTTTCCTGCAAGTTTGGCCGTACCTTTTTGTAACACCCTGTATAATCTTCACTGACAATTTTTAAGGTTTTGATCCTGTTAAATGAGGCAAGCACATCTCAGTTCTTGACAAAGGTGTTCCTTTATACATCTACGTGGTCCAGTCACAAAATTTCAATGTGCAATAACCACCCACACACAGCAGGTGGTAGCACTAGCAGTGCAGGGTATATAAAACTTGTCGAGGGAATGCGATAAACAGCACAGTCGTTGTTGTACTGCGGAAACAGAGCAATTTATCATACACCCAAAACTGGTTTTGGGCCAAGGGTGGAAGCATTTCCGAAATGGCTAATTTGTAAACTGCTTGCATGTCCCCATGGTTAAATCATACCATGCGTAGCAAAATGATGCTATCCAAAACTGGCGCCGAAGCAACTGTGGTGCACCATGGGCCATAGATGGCAGGGGTGAAGGGTGGTTATAGAGATGTGTACTTGCTAATAGACGTGCAACTGTTGAGCAACTGACTACCGAGATGAACCGAGGGGCTACCGACAGCGTCCGCTCAGTGAGCGCTTAGTGAACATTGCTGCATATGGTCTTCCACAGTAGGCACTGCGTTCATGCACACCCGTGCTGACTGGTGTTCATTGGCAATGAAGGCTGGAATTTGCACTCCAGAACCGCACTTGGACAACTGCTGGGTGGCGACAGGTGGGGTGGCCTTTTCAGATGCTCCATCAGATAGATGGCCATTGACGGGTACAGTGCAAAACATCTGAAGGCAAACACACTGCCACAGTTATGGTCAGGGCGATCTCGTCGTTCTGGAAGGCGCAACGGATCAACATAAGTATGCGTCTATTCCTGGAGACCACTCCAACCTCATATACAGTTTGTTTTTCCTCAGCACAATGGCATCTACCAGAGTCCAATGCAGTGTGTCACCTAGCTTGCAGTGTATGTACGTGGTTTCAAGAGCACTAGAATGAGGCTACTGTACTCCCATGGCTACCAATGCCCTCGGATTTAAATACAATTGAGAATTTATGGGATCACATCGAGTGGGCTGTTCGCACCATAGGCCCTCAACCCAGAAATCTAGGGCAGCTGTAATTGGCGTTGCTCCACGTTCCTGTCAATACCTTTCAGAACCTCTCTGACTCTCTCCCTGCACGTCTTGTAGTGGTGCACGGAGCAAAAAGTGTTTATTCATGTTTCTGGCGGGTGGACACAGCAATGTGACTGAACAGTGCAATAGTAGTCTTAAAAGTCGAATGTGAAGGGTTACATATATAAGGTATTAACCGGCGCTCATTAGGAAAGACTGACCATATTATTCGTCCTTACGCGAACGGTTAGTCACCGACACTGTGCAAAGACACTCTATGCCCAAGACTGGTACTGTAGCAATGCCACTTTCGATGCGGTAATTGACTGGCCAGTCCTGTGTCAGAGCAGCCAAGAACAGAGCTAGCATGCCCAAGTGGGCACAAGACGAAGACTGTGTCTCCGAGATCATTGACGCTAGGTGCATCACCTGTGTCACCCTACCTGCACGCTCATTGTTCTCTTGGTTAAGATTCAATTACTTCATCTGATATTCAATTTCGATGGTGATTTTTATGCTGCAACCTATAATAATTTGTGGTGAAAACGTTGTCTGGTCACGTACTTTGGGTGTAATATTAGAAGAAGGGCAAAGCCGATATGAGAGCAGTCTGCATTGTTGCCAAATTTCCTCAGTGTCCACAAGCCTGGTTTATCATTGGAGTGGTAGATGTGGCAATTTTACAATTTAATTATGGAAATTATTGTTGTTGTGGTCTTCAATCCTGAGACTGGTTTGATGCAGCTCCACGCTATACAGTAAAGCTGCATGCCCTCCGGAAAAATTACGGCCGGAGTTTCCCCTAATCAAATGAATTATGTAGATTAGCCCTCCCCTGCCCCCTCCCCTCAGCCCTCACTCCCCCTCCCCACCTGCCCTATTGACGAGAATATCCAATTTTGGTGCAAATTTCGAAATTTAGTAGGATATTCAAAAAATGGTGGGAATTTCTAAAATTGCGAGAATTTATTTGTCCCAAGGCTGCGCCGACATCCCATCACCACACCCCCCACTCGGGAATTGGCTGGATATTCAAGATGGTGGGGGTCCTTTTCAGGACTTGAACCCTGGTCCCCCTGAATGGAAAGCCCAAGTGCGCCCCCTTGCAGAGGAAAATCGTCAGTCTCTGTCCAGTTGCAGGAGAGTAAGCTTCGGTTAGTGTACCTAATTACTTTTGAGTGGGAAACTGAAGTAAATATTGGTCCTCATTACGTAATTAATCGTAAAGATCGATCCCAATTATATTTCTATGTACATAACGCTACACAACGAGCGCCTAAAATCGCAATGCAGCTCAAAAATTGACGATGTCATACAACTGGTGATGTCCTGCTGGAAAAAAAATCACAGTACCACTTGAAACTAGAAGCGGACATACTCAAAATACATAGTAACTCTACATAGGATGACCCCTTCACCTACAAGCGGAAATAAATCTCTCTGCTCCACCAGCGAACTGGTGAGAAAAAGGCTGAAGTGGAAGGTACTATCTTTATTTTTGGCAAGAAATGTGTTCGACTTACGAGATGTCGATGTTGGACAGAGTGCAGTTTAATAAGCATGCAGTCGAGGAGTGTGAGTGTAGCTTCCTACATGAGGAAGGAGGTGATAATGAACGAGCGGTGGAGGGAATACATCTCAGCAAATAATGATGATGCAGCAGGGTGGACTGAAGGTGCATTTCGCAAGTCATAGCGACTATTGCCTGCACTGGAGCTGTACGTGTTCCTGAAGTGGCCAGTCAGTCCACAGCGCAGGAGACGACTTCCCGCACCCACCACAATCCCCTTTTACTGACTGCGTGTGTGTCTCGCTGTCTGATGTTGGAGTTTGCTACAGACGCCTCACGCTGCACTACTCGACAAACATCCTGCTGCCCTGGTGCTCGAAACTCAAGTAAACGGTGCTCTCTTTATTTCTCAACAAGTTTGTCCCATTCCACTGACCCGGGGAGGTCGCCTACTGAGTAAGCTGTGCACTGAAGTGTGGGAAGACTAGTACACACCAGCACAAGTGATGGAAAACGCTTCACTGGTCTGATTATGCAGCGACATTGTCGTGAAACAAAAGAGCACTCGTAAGGAAGAGGTTATAAGTCAACAGGGACAGGGAATTGAGAAAAATCATTGTAATAACACAACTGCTGCAAATTCTGACCCCAAAAGATCGGACCAGGAGAGAGGGGCAGCATCTGCACTTGTATCCTCCTCAATGTGCGCCCACAGGCTGACCAGCTCAGAGCCAGTCTTACTTCCCCTCCTACCACCCCTTGTCCCTCCCTCTCCTCACCGTAGAGCCTGTTCTCTCCTGTTGCTGATGCTATACAAAGAGAACCATCTGGCGGCAGTGATATACTATTTGTGGTCTGCAGAAATCAGCCAGAGACAGACAAAAGACTCAAGAACAGGACACTTCCTGCAAGGCAAGAAATGTTTATCTTGGGAAGATTGTTCCCCTTGAACAGCAATAAAATTCCAGAGAACTCTCCAGAACGCTTTCTCTAACGTCCGCCGCCACTTTTCTCCAGTAGCCACCATTCGCTGCCGACTGTCGTAGCTGACACTTTGGCCAGCCACAGTCCGAGACCACATCTCCCGCGAAATTACTATATTATCCTACACGTGAGCAAAATTACCTAACATCAGACCGAGAGACAAAGGTCGTGGTGATGCCGCAGTAAACCGCCATAAGACTGTTACATTTCCTTCGGCTACTGAATGTGGTCTTTACTCCCTCACAGGAAGTCGCTGTTTCTTCGTGTGCATTTTCATGCAGCTGAGCGTGGGTACTAAATCAAGTAAGGAAAATGTTCATGTTGCTTTTCCTCACTCTGTTTTCTAGCGAGGCATGTACACCGATGATAGCTTTGTAGTGAGAAAAACCTCAGTCACTTCCTAGCACATATATTATCCCTTCCTTTCTGTGGTTATTAATTATTAGTGAAGCTTTGCAATTTAGTTAATTGAATAACTTGAAATGATCCTTTTTGTTCCGGCTGTGGTGATATGTTGTTGTTGTTGTTGTGGTCTTCAGTCCTGAGACTGGTTTGATGCAGCTCTCCATGCTACTCTATCCTGTGCAAGCTTCTTCATCTCCCAGTACTTACTGCAACCTACATCCTTCTGAATCTGCTTAGTGTATTCATCTCTTGGTCTCCCTCTACGATTTTTACCCTCCACGCTGCCCTCCAATACTAAATTGGTGATCCCTTGATGCCTCAGACCATGTCCTACCAATCGATCCCTTCTTCTGGTCAAGTTGTGCCACAAACTTCTCTTCTCCCCAATCCTATTCAATACTTCCTCATTAGTTACGTGATCTACCCATCTAATCTTCAGCATTCTTCTGTAGCACCACATTTCGAAAGCTTCTATTCTCTTCTTGTCCAAACTATTTATCGTCCATGTTTCACTTCCATACATGGCTACACTCCATACGAATACTTTCAGAAATGACTTCCTGACACTTAAATCAATACTGGATGTTAACAAATTTCTCTTCTTCAGAAACGCTTTCCTTGCCATTGCCAGTCTACATTTTATATCCTCTCTACTTCGACCATCATCAGTTATTTTGCTCCCCAAGTAGCAAAACTCCTTTACTACTTTAAGTGCCTCATTTCCTAATCTAATTCCCTCAGCATCACCCGACTTAATTAGACTACATTCCATTATCCTTGTTTTGCTTTTGTTGATGTTCATCTTATATCCTCCTTTCAAGACACTGTCCATTCCATTCAACTGCTCTTCCAAGTCCTTTGCTGTCTCTGACAGAATTACAATGTCATCGGCGAACCTCAAAGTTTTTATTTCTTCTCCATGAATTTTAATACCTACTCCGAATTTTTCTTTTGTTTCCTTTACTGCTTGCTCAATATACAGATTGAACAACATCGGGGAGAGGCTACAACCCTGTCTTACTCCCTTCCCAACCGCTGCTTCCCTTTCATGTCCCTCGACTCTTATAACTGCCATCTGGTTTCTGTACAAATTGTAAATAGCCTTTCGCTCCCTGTATTTTACCCCTGCCACCTTTAGAATTTGAAAGAGAGTATTCCAGTCAACATTGTCAAAAGCTTTCTCTAAGTCTACAAATGCTAGAAACGTAGGTTTGCCTTTCCTTAATCTTTCTTCTAAGATAAGTCGTAAGGTCAGTATTGCCTCATGTGTTCCAGTAATAAATTTAAATACGCCGCGCAATGGCGGCCAATTGTTGCCGGTCAAAGATCACCACTGCTTGCTTCGCAGAGACTGAAAAAAATGCTACATAACTTCTTGCAATTATTAATTCAGGAAGAATTGTTTGCATGGGTTCTTTAACTAACACAAAGCACTCACTTTTTGTAAATATACTTCCACAAACCATAGGGTACACACCTGAATTATTCGTTACACACGAGAACAAATAGAACGAAAGCTACCGCAAGCGGACCTTACATACAGCAGAAGAAATGATCTGACTCGAAGTGATTTTAAATATCTTTTTTCTCCTATATATAATGACAAAGTTAATAATGTTAGTTTCGAGAAATTTATGACTACGATCTCATCTAATGTAAATAATGTCTTCTTATTACATTGCAATCGATATAGTCTTCCTTTGAACCTAATTTAATACATTTTCATAATTAATTTGTCGTTTATGTCCATATAATATTATTCAGAGTCCTTTTAATTATACTTCAAAATTATCGGATTGAATATTTCAAAAGGGACACTATAGACACCAGAAAAATGTCGAAGGAAGTAGTTATATCTCCTTGAAGTTTGTCACCGTAGTGGTGGGATGGAAAACTTGCAGGAAGGTTGCATGTGGGATGTTGGACATATATGTCCTGCATTAAAATATTAAGAGCATTGCATTCTGCATGACTAATACTTTGGATACACTATGACTTTAACATTAGAGCGTTTTTAAGTGCAGAACAATGTAGTCTTAGGAGTGCATGTGTTTATGCTTTACAATCATTTGTCTCTCCCCGACACCTTCTTGGTACTGGCTCCAAACACTGGAGTAATACTCCAGAATTGATTAATGTAAAATGTTTCAAACTCCATCCTTCTGGACCTCCATCACGCGTTAACGACTTGTTTCTTATTAACTGTGTGTTATATCGTCACAACATTCTCATTTCTACTATACACTGATAAGGGAAATTCACGGATCCAGAGAGATCTTTTGCATTTGGGTGGGTGCCGTGAGTAAGACTGGAGCGGATCAGTCTTTGCTGAACAGCAGTTACAGACCCAGATCGCTCCGTCCCTTCACGAGACATGGAATGTAGTGGGTGTAATACCCCCCTAATTCTGGTCGCTGGCAAATTAAATCGGCGACAATGTTGCAGGGAGAGCTGGTCAAAGACAATGCAGGGCGATCTTTCAAGCTTTCACTTTTGTCCTATGAATGCGAAAATACTTCGTGACTCCCATCCACATTGGGAAAGATGTCCACTCGTAATCGTAAGTTCTGCACTGTGACCGATTTGCTACTGTAACATTTCTGACACTAAATGTAACTGGGTTTTCTCTTTTGATGCTAGTCAATTGTCAGGATGAGCATTACTGCAATGGGCATTTAATTCTAAAGCATTATGTCAGGATGAAAAACACTAAATAAATTACTTTTTCTCTCTTAACAACATGTGGGCAGGGTGGGTTCTTCCTTGGCTCGGGTATGAGGTAGAATGAAACAGCGTTTTTACATAAGATAACTTTTATTGAAAGTTTTGTACAAGTGTTTCCTAACTGGATGTTCTGGCTCGGAGAGCAGCAGCTGTGTCGTTTGTGAAGCCTTCTGCTGCGGCAGCGGCGGCGTCTGATTACGCCTGGCGGTGTGTATCTCGTGTCGCCGTCTCGCCCAGCTGACTGGAGACGCGCATCGTTCTGTGGCCCATCTAATTATTGAGAAGGAAGTCGTGAATCGGATGGTGATACCTTGGATGTGGCGTCCCAGTGTTTCTCTTCTCTAAGCGGCCGCGTGTGTTGTGCGTCGACCAGCGGAGCGGCGCGGCGGGGGAAGGCCAGTGTCCCGGACTCGAACAACGGACTCCCGCTTGCCAGTCTTCGGCTGTCAGGTCTTTATCCCAGCTCACAGGTGACTGCTGAGGTGAGGCCGTCTCCTTCGCGTCCTCACGAGTCAGCCGGGTATGTAAAAATCAGTCTTCAAATACCTTCTGTCTTTTGGCGGCGAGGCTGCTGCTTACTATTCCATTACATCGGCGGACTTGGTGCTTCTGTGTACGATGTTGTCTCTTCGTGCATGACGGTCTTCAGCTCCGAAATTGAACTGAAAACTACTCTTCCTTTTGTCGGGCCCACTGCGTCTCGCGTATTTATTCAGTTCACTGGAAGTGAACGACTTCACGGTCATTGCCTCTTCTGTCACGTTGAAAAGCTTCTCGAAGAATCTTCTTAACGTCGGTCATTGGCTCTTGGAATCTAGGCAAGGGCCTTTGATCACATGTGACGACTGAGAAACACGTGAGCCGGTCATTGCCTCTTCTGTCACGTTGAATAGCTTCTCGAAGAATCTGCTTAACGTCGGTCATTGGCTCTTGGAATGTAGGCGAGGGCCTTTGATCACGTGTGACAACTGAGAAACACGTGAGCCGGTCGGGCGATGCCCTGACGGCTGAATCGACAGCGTCCACTTACGTGGGGAGGGCGATGGCTTCTCAGCTTGCTGACTTCATGGTTATTGGCTCTTCTGTCACTGCTGCTCTGCCCGCTGTTTGCCAGTGTGTAACTCTTCTAAACTAAACTAAGTTTTCTAATCTCTACTTCACTTCACATTGATTTCACTAATTTATTTACCTATCTTAAGTACCACTCAACATTCCTCCACTCTTCGGAGAAGTTCGCCCTCGAATTTACCACTCAACACTACAAACATATAGATAATCTAACTGCATAGATATATAGGACACTTGACGTATATGACCAAATGGATGTACTGCACAGTCATTTATCTACATTCGCAGTTTAGTATATGGTATTTGAAAAGTAGTGGAGTGGTGGTTTAGCAATGATACAGAAACTGGGAAGTATTCTGCTCTGTGGCGTTGGCCGATGCTGAAATTATGGGAAAACTGGTAAAATTGTTAAGACTGATCGCGCTATCAACTGCGGGGCTTATTAAAGTACAGGGTGATTCAAAAAGAATACCACAACTTTAAAAATGTGTATTTAATGAAAGAAACATAATATAACCTTCTGTTATACATCATTACAAAGAGTATTTAAAAAGGTTTTTTTTTCACTCAAAAACAAGTTCAGAGATGTTCAATATGGCCCCCTCCAGACACTCCAGCAATATCAACCCGATACTCCAACTCATTCCACACTCTCTGTAGCATATCAGGCGTAACAGTTTGGATAGCTGCTGTTATTTCTCGTCTCAAATCATCAATGGTGGCCGGGAGAGGTGGCCGAAACACCATATCCTTAACATACCCCCATAAGAAAAAATCGCAGGGGGTAAGATCAGGGCTTCTTGGAGGCCAGTGATGAAGTGCTCTGTCACGGGATGCCTGGCGGCCGATCCATCGCCTCGGGTAGTTGACGTTCAGGTAGTTACGGACAGATAAGTGCCAATGTGGTTGATTGTGGAATTTGCAGCTCTCTGCTAACTCTGCGAGTCGATATTCCTGGGCTGCGAACAAATGCTTGCTGGATGCGTGCTACATTTTCATCACTCGTTCTCGGCCGTCCAGAACTTTTCCCTTTGCACAAACACCCATTCTCTGTAAACTGTTTATACCAACGTTTAATACACCACCTATCAGGAGGTTTAACACCATACTTCGTTCGAAATGCACGCTGAACAACTGTCGTCGATTCACTTCTGCCATACTCAATAACACAAAAAGCTTTCTGTTGAGCAGTCGCCATCTTAGCATCAACTGACGCTGACGCCTAGTCAACAGCGCCTCAAGCGAACAAATGTACAACTAAATGAAACTTTATAGCTCCCTTAATTCGCCGACAGATAGTGCTTAGCTCTGCCTTTTGTCGTTGCAGACTTTTAAATTCCTAAAGTTGTGGTATTTTTTTGAATCACCCTGTATATCGCCTCATATCGGCAGTCTCTTTCCCACCACATCCGTCTACTGGTACGCTGTTGATTGCCACGTAATGGTTATCTAACACCTCTCTGTTGAGACGGAGATAGCCGTGGCGGAACACGGGACATCCGCTACTTGTCACTGTGGAACACGGGGTTAAATGTAGAGATCATCACCTTCAGACAGCTATTTGGAGACGCTGCAGCCTCTTTCCATTTCCTTACCCTGAAAGGCCCGCCACATTTTTGTTACCAATAAGACAACTCTACCTCTTTTTGTTCCTTCTACTCCATATGTTTTGTGAACAGCACCTTCCAGGGATGGTCAACATTGGAACAGTGATCATGTACACGTCTAATATGAGGATGTAGTGCTCTTGGCTTCTTAGAGATGGAACACCTGTCGCTGTAACACAAGGATCATTTATTGTGAGTGTAGCCTGCTGCATATGTTCCTCTTTCCTGCACGGGTGACAAAAGTTTACACACACATGTAGATCCGCAAAAGTGAGTTATGGAGTAATTACGGTTGATGTAAGCACACTGACGGTTGGTTTTTTTTGATATATCAGAAGACAGACATGGTAAAATCTTATAGAATGACGTTAGGACATTATATTACAAGGAGATGTATGGCCCATAAAATTTGGGATGCGGATAGTTTGTAGATTCTTTTTTACCTACTCTGGGTATTAGAAGATAACAAAGACGAATGCTCTTGAACCTGATAAATGACTGTATTGATGCTGATCTGTATCGGTATTCCAATACGTCTGAAATGACTGTAATGGCCTTGTGCATGACAATTAGTAATTTGAACACGTGGAATGCTCTCAAACTGTACCGATTTTGCTCATAAAACTAATAGAAATGAACTGTATATGTTCTCATGCAATCGAGGCTGTTTTTATTATTATCGTTACGATTGTGTATTTAAAAATATATATTACCACAAGTGCTGTGTTATCTCATATTTCATAACCTCTAATTCTAAAGTAGCCACCTCTTGGATTATAGCTCGTTTTGGAACCTACGAATGATAGTGTTTCTTCCACCATGTGAACAGATTGCGTGAAACAGGCTGCTTTGTGATGACCAAATTGCTTATTAAACTGTAACAAAAGAATCTGCTGCTATTGGGAAGGATGGTCTGCTGGGTGTTGTCTTATCCTTCAAGTACGGATGACAAAACTTTACACACAGGTCGGAAGAGGCGAGTTATGGAACAGATCTGTCAGATATCAGCACGCAGACGATATTTGTTTTCAATGTATCGGTGGAATCTTATAGAATTGTCCACTAGGTGATGTCAAGAGCCTCTATTACCAAGCATGCTCTCATGACTTGTATTTTTATGTGTAATAAACGCCAGCGTAATACACCACTGCACTTGAAACGGGATTTGCCCTACTGTGCAGAACTACAACGTCCCCTTGAATTATAGCTTCTTGTTGCCAAACGTAAAATCATTGCGTTTTTTCCGGCATGGGAACAGATGGCGTGAAAGACTGTATTGTGTAATGTTAATTGACATGTCTAAAATGTTTGTAATACACTCGTGCCTCACAATTTATTTATGGACCCAGATTTAAACGCCAGGGACACTCTCAGACCTTGTAATGTTGCCCATCAAACTGAAAAAAATTGCTTAACGTAGATGTTTCGTTAGATTATTTTTTTTCTTTCTTTCTTCGTAGTTTAAATTCTATATTTTACTTTAACATGACGAATGTTTCGAAATAATGACACTCTGCAGTGATCCGTAGTTTTTGCAGCAAAATAATGGAAGTTTTTTCGATTTTATGCATGGTGCACTCATGTATAAAATGTGAGATAAGTAAATACATGCCTCAAGTGTATCGGTATAGAGCTCCAACCTCTGCAGCAGTTTGTTCATCTGTAACCGGCAGCAGTGCTGTAATTTTCTTCCATGTTCTTGGATGTCACAATGAAACAGGAGGCTTGGAGATAGAGATAGAGATAGAGAGAGAGAGAGAGAGAGAGAGAGAGCGAGAAAGAGAGAGAGAAATTTTGGAAAATTGGGAATTTGTGGTAAGTTCCTATGGGCCAAACTGCTTGGGTCATCGGTCCCTAGGTTTACACACTACTTAATCTAACTTAACCCTTAAATGCATGATTTTTTTGTTTCAATCTGTAAAGACTACCACGTATTTATAGTGCCTACATAACGAAAAAAAATATTGAAAAAATTTTTAATTAAATTAACAAAGCATTATTGTTGACAATCGCTACAAGCACAAAAACAGACCTAATTTCAAATCTATCGTAAAGATACTCGAATTAACTGCCTACACGATATCTACTTATGTTTTCAAAATAAAAAAAAGTAATTTTCAAACGCACAAATCAGTGCAATAACACCACAAAAAAGGTCTCTACTTTCCGCCAAAACACACGCGCGGCAGTACATCCACACAACTGACTGTCGAACTGGTTCAGTTCATCCTGCCATTTACGATCGCTATGAAGAACTACTAGCAGCTTAGCAGCTGCAGTAGAGTGTATACACTCAACTACATAACGAATTTGTTACAAAATGTTGCTCAATATGGGATACATCGAAGAAATGAAGTCTGTAGCTGATCAGCTACACTATGCATTAAAAGGTTAAACTAACTTACGCTAAGGACAAAACACATACACACCCATGCCCGATGGAGGACTCGAACCTCCGACGGGGGGAAGCCGGGCAAACCGTATCAAGGCGCCCGAGACCGCAGGGCTACCCCGCGTGGCAGAGAGAGAGAGAGAGAGAGAGACAGAGAGAGAGAGAGAGAGAGAACCTTATCTTAAAGAAAAGGACTGCGCCTATTTGCATGGAAAGAGGATATTTATTATCGTCGTGTTTTTTAAATAGATGCTTCCTTATAACGGGTGCCTTGATGTTAAACATAAGTGTTACACTGAAATATTTTCTCGCTCAGAACAGCGTGTGCTTGTGTGGGTTGGTACTATCAGTATGGGACACCCCCATAGGCAGCCACAGCTGCTCTTTTAGACAAACGTGGTCGTCTTTGCCCAGGCTAGTCATCACTTATTTCGCTTTGTTCTGTGGCCGCTGGATTTGCAGCCTATTGTGTATGTGCAGCTTTCGTGTGCATCGATAGTGCCGGCCATCCCAGTCTAGTGCTCGGCCGGAGATGTGGTCTGGGACTGCGGCTGGCCGAAGATTCTCAGCTACGACAGTCGGCGGTGGATGGTGGAGGAAGGTGGCGGCGGACGTTAGAGAAAGCGTTCTGGAGAGTTATCTGGAATTTTATTGCTGTTCCAGGGGACCAATCTTTCCAAGAAATACATTTCTGGGCTTGCAGGAAGTGTCCTGGAGTCTTTTGTCTGTCTCTGACTCATTTATGCAGACCAGAGACAGTATATCACTGCCGCCAGATGGTTCTCTTTGTGTATCATCGGCGACAGGAGAGAACAGGCCTGTATCCCTCCCTACGGTAAAGAGAGGGACGGACAAGGGGTGGTAGGAGGGGAGGTAAGACTGGCTCTGAGCTGGTCAGCCTGTGAGCGCACATTGAGGAGAACACAAGTGCAGATGCTGCCCCTTCTCTCCTGGTCCGATGTTTTGGGGTCAGAATTTGCAGCAGTTGTGTTATTACAATGATTTTTCTCAATTCCCTGTCCCTGTTGACTTATAACCTCTTCTTTACGAGTGCTGTTTTGTTTCGCGACAATTTCGCTGCATAATCAGACCAGTGAAGCGTTTTCCATCACTTGTGCTGGCGTTTATTAGTCTTCTACACTTCAGTGGTGGTTTGCAGCAGTACCCCTTCTTACTATGTATCAGTGTACGACTTACTCACTAGCTACACCAAGGTGACCTCTCCAGGTCAGTGGGATGGGACAAACTTGTTGAGAAATAAAAAGAGCGCAGTTTAGTTGAGTTTCGAGCACCAGGGCAGCAGGATGTTTGTCGAGTAGTGCAGCGTGAGGCGTCTGTAGCAAACTCCAACATCAGACAGCGAGACACACACGCAGTCAGTAAAAGGGGATTGTGGTGGGTGCGGGAAGTCGTCTCCTGCGCTGTGGACTGACTGGCCACTTCAGGAACACGCAAGCTCCAGTGCAGGCAATAGTCGCTATGAGTTGTGAAATGCACCTTCAGTCCACCCTGCTGCATCATCATTATTTGCTGAGATGTATTCCATCCACCGCTTGTTCATTATCACCTCCTTCCATTCCTCATGTAGGAAGCTACACTCACACTCCTCGACTGCATGCTTATTAAACTGCACTCCGTCCAACATCGACATCTCGTCAGTCGAACACATTTCTTGCCAAAAATAAAGATAGTACCTTCCACTTCAGCCTTTTTCTCACCAGTTCGCTGGTGGAGCAGAGAGATTTATTTCCGCTTGTAGGTGAAGGGGTCATCCTATGTAGAGTTACTATGTATTTTGAGTATGTCCGCTTCTAGTTTCAAGTGGTACTGTGATTTTTTTTCCAGCAAGATAACACCAGTTGCATGCGATCATTAACATTTTAGCCGTATGGCGATTTTAGGCGATCCTTGTTGTAACGCCCCAAGGACAGAGAACCCCAATTAACAAACTTTGTGAAAACTTAAAGTAGGTAAGTGAGTCATCTTCACAGTGACAACAACTATTGGTGATAGAAAAAAATTAATTACACTGATAATGTTTTGATTGACAACTGTAACACTTAAATACTGAGCGTCACATACAAAAGAGGAGAGAAAAGGAAAGGGTTGTCATGCATTATCTTTTGAACATCTGTAGAATAAATTTAAATTCATATGAACGAAGGTTAAATCCAAGGAGGTAATTCGGTCAAAGATAACATTTACCATGGAAGAGAGTTGAAGCCGCATCGAAAAGGAAATTCAGTGCGCCTACAATGCAGCTCGGATATGGAAATGTTTAGTTACCTCTAGAGTACTATTACGATAGTCTTCTGGAAGCTAACGCAATTAGATTGTTTCATTTGTGAAAGTTCGATAGTTCCTGAGAGAGAGACTAAAGCCATACTCAGTCATTCGACTGAATAAAGTAATCTTTACCATTATCAATGCGACGGTGATTTTAATTGAGTGACACTGATTTACTGGACTTAACCTTCGGACTGAAGAACAGTTGCGAACTTGACAGTAATGGATCAGTGGGACGAAAACTATTCGTAGTCTTGACTAGGACACAATAATACAAAGTCATGAAGAAAAACCAATACGCCGTTCCATCAAAAGTTGTTGTCAACGTCACGATTACTGGGCTGATGAGAAGTTAATCTTGAATGACATATCGGTGTGTGTGTGCGTGATAGGGACAAAGAATTAATTACAAAAAGATTAATAAACTATTAGTCAAGAGGTAAATCAGATGTGTCGCCTACATGATTCAAGGAATAATATTACGTATGTTTATGCTTGTGATTGAGTCTTTTAAACATTTTAAGTGACTGTATGAAGACAGGAATAACAGACAGTGAAAGGTGAACAACATAAAAGTCAGCATTACGGCGTGTTACAAGGACGTTACTTCAACATAAGTGATCTCTGGAGTTACGATGGACCGTTGTTAATAATTTGACGTAGCAACGGCATAGCAACGGAATTTCGAACAGCAATTATTAATCCTCGTTAAGGATGATGTGAAAAACGACCGTAATGATAGGATTAAGAACCAAGATTTCACTGCTCAACGAAACTAACCGGCCATAAGATAAAAGTTAAACAATTGCAATTTATCAGTTAACACAAACTGATAAGACTGTTACGGACGAACAATAGAATATTTCTTAACTATGCGAGGAGCTGTGTTTTACGATGGTTACAGGTGCTGTTCCACGTCATGCTGACAGGGACGAACATCATTACGGGTCGCGTCTCCTCCTGAGGAGTGCAGATGGAGGAAAGGGACGCTACATTGTGTAGCACTATCCATATACACTGAAGCGCCAAGGAAACTCGTATAGGCACGCGCATTCAAATACAGATATGTAAACAGACAGAATATGGCGCTGCGGTCGGCAACAAGTGTCTGGCGCATTTGTTAGATCGGTTACTGGTGCTACAAGGCGGGTTATCACAAGATTTAAATGATTTTGAACGTGGTGTTGTAGTCGGCGCTCGAGCGATCGGACACAGCATCTTCGAGGTAGCAATGCAGTCGGGATTTTCCGATATGACCATTTCACGAGTGTACCGCGTATATCAGGAATCCGGTAAGACACCAAATCGATACCAGGTCGTATTAGTGCATAAGGCTTATAATTTACGTTAAACATATTTTCCCGAAACAAAGTAACGAGCAAAGTGCTAGCATAAGAGGGAATCATCACATGCAAGGATTATGTGGCACTCTCCGAACGAACTGTCGCATTTACCGCCCTCAAGAGAGAACTAGAGAAAGATTTAGTAGGCTAATATCCGATCTACAGCCATTCCTCTCAGCAGTACCGGGCTCTTAAGTTGACTTCGATATTAGCTGATTCGTGGTTCGTCTTCAGTGACAGTGTCGTAGACGGGATGTTGTCGGAGCTCTAACGATATTCGAGAACCAGGAGAGAGGAGAATACATGGGAAAATCTCAACATACAGCACTTTATACCTGATGATTTTACTGCATCGAGAGCATATGCAAATGTATTTGTTTGTAAATAACACATTTTGCTTATCAAAGCGTGGGGAAGCAAACCCGCTCTAGTGAGAGAAGTGAAGTATTGATTTTTCCCAGGCCGTCAGTTAACGCCAGTCCAACAGAGAGCCTGGCATTCGCTGCGAGCCGCCAACAAAGAGACTGCATCAGACACTTGTGTGAAATTTGATGTATAAACATTGTTTAAAAACTGGATCAGTCTGTGTAAAACTATGAAAAGGTTATACATTGTGTATGTCAGTATGGTTCACTGATTAGTTACTGCAAAAATCCATTTTTTGTAGTATTGTAGCAGACGCACAGTATTGGCACTTGAAAGTTCCACTTTCGAAAGTACCTGCAGTTTATCATAAAGACACATGGTAGAAGTTTTCAGGAAACTGACTGTTTTACTTTTTGAATTATTTCACTTTTTCCGGAATATTAGAACCGTGTAATGTTACAGTTACAGAGTTCCATTTCTGGAATTAGGCTCAGCTCATCATAAAAATACATCGTAAAAGTTTCCACGCAGATAGCTCATATACGTTCAGCATAATTAAGGAGAAATTGGTTTAACCTAACTTTTGTAAAATCAATTGGATTAATTTTTTTATTTTTTTTATTTTTTTTATTTTTATTTTTATTTTTATTATTATTATTATTTATTATTATTATTATTATTATTATTATTATTATTATAGTCTTTATTATTAAGCTGCAACGGCAAGATCACAGCTCTATGTTCGCTATGTGTGATAATGATGCTGTACCAAGCTGCAAGATAGTACTGTAGAACTCAAAAGAAAGGGGATTAAGTTAGAGACTGTTCAGAAGCCACTATCTACCGTCGGTTCCATTCGTAAAATTGTGAAGTTGGAAATCTAAGAGTTATCGAGCTAAGGATTTTATAGAACATAAATATAGTGCATAGATGTTGTTGTTGTTGTGGTCTACAGTCCTGAGACTGATGTGATGCAGCTATCCATGCTACTCTACCCTGTGCAAGCTTCTTCATCTCCCACTACCTACTGAAACCTACATCCTTCTGAATCTGTTTACTGTATTCATCTCTTGGTGTCCCTCTACGATTTTTACCCTCCACGCTGCCCTCCAATACTAAATTGGTGATCCCTTGATGCCTCAGAACATGTCCTACCAACCGATCCCTTCTTCTAGTCAAGTTGTGCCACAAACTTCTCTTCTCCCCAATCCTATTCAATACCTCCTCATTAGTTATATGATCTACTCATCTAATCTTCACCATTCTTCTGTAGCACCACATTTCGAAAGCTTCTATTCTCTTCTTGTCCAAACTAGTTATCGTCAATGTTTCACTTCCATAATGGCTACACTCCATACAAATACTTTCAGAAACGACTTCCTGACACTTAAATCTATACACGATGTTAACAGATTTCTCTTCTTCAGAAATGCTGTCCTTGCCATTGCCAGTCTAGATTTTATATCCTCTCTACTTCGACCATCATCAGTTATTTTGCTCCCCAAATAGCAAAACTCCTTTACTACTTTAAGTGTCTCATTTGTTAAACTAATTCCCCCAGCATCACCCGACTTTATTCGACTACATTCCATTATCCTCGTTTTGCTTTTGTTGATGTTCATCTTATATCTTCCTTTCAAGACACTGTTCATTCCGTTCAACTGCTCTTCCAAGTCCTTTGTTGTCTCTGACAGAATTACAATGTCATCGGCGAACCTCAAAGTTTTTAATTCTTCTCCATGAATTTTAATACCTACTCCGAATTTTTCTTTTGTTTCCTTTACTGCTTGCTCAATATACAGACTGAATAACATCGGGGAGAGGCTACAACCCTGTCTCACTCCCTTCCCAACCGCTGCTTCCCTTTCATGCCCCTTGACTCTTATAACTGCCATCTGGTTTCTGTACAAATTGTAAATAGCCTTTCGCTCCCTGTATTTTACCCCTGCCACCTTCAGAATTTGAAAGAGAGTATTCCATTCAACATTGTCGAAAGCTTTCTCTAAGTCTACAAATGCTAGAAACGCAGGTTTGCGTCTCCTTAATCTAGCTTCTAAGATAAGTCGTAGGGTCAGTATTGCCTCACGTGTTCCAACATTTCTGCGGAATCCAAACTGAACTTCCCCGAAGTCGGCTTCTACTAGTTTTTCCATTCGTCTGTAAAGAATTCGCGTTAGTATTTTGCAGCTGTGGCTTATTAAACTGATAGTTTGGTAATTTTCACATCTGTCAACACCTGCTTACTTTGGGATTGGAATTATTATATTTTTCTTGACGTCTGAGGGTATTTCGCCTATCTCATACATCTTGCTTACCAGATGGTAGAGTTTTGTCAGGACTGGCTCTCCCAAGGCCGTCAGTAGTTCCAATGGAATGTTGTCTACTCCCGGAGCCTTGTTTCGACTTAGGTCTTTTAGTGCTCTGCCAAACTCTTCACGCAGTATCGTATCTCCCATTTCATCTTCATCTACTTCCTCTTTCATTTCCATAATATTGTCCTCAAGTATTTCGCCCTTGTATAGACCCTCAATATACTTCTTCCACCTTTCTGCTTTCCCTTCTTTGCTTAGAATTGGGTTTCCATCTGAGCTCTTGATGTTCATACAAGTGGTTCTCTTATCTCCAAAAGTCTCTTTAATTTTCCTGTAGGCAGCATCTATCTTACCCCTAGTGAGATAAGCCTCTACATCGTTACACTTGTCCTCTAGCCATTCCTGCTTAGCCATTTTGTACTTCCTGTCGATCTCATTTTTGAGACGTTTGTATTCCTTTTTGCCTGCTTCATTTACTGCATTTTTATATTTCCTCCTCTCATAAATTCAATATTTCTTCTGTTACCCAAGGGTTTCTACTAGCCCTCGTCTTTTTACGTACTTGATCCTCTGCCGCCTTCACTACTTCATCCCTCAGAGCTACCCATTCTTCTTCTACTGTATTTCTTTCCCCCATTCCTGTCAATTGTTCCCTTATGCTCTCCCTGAAACTCTGTACAATCTCTGGTCCATTCAGTTTATCCAGGTCCCATCTCCTCAAATTCCCACCTTTTTGCAGTTTCTTCAGTTTTAATCTTCAGTTCATATCCAATAGATTGTGGTCAGAGTCCACATCTGCCCCTGGAAATGTCTTACAATTTAAAACTTGGTTCCTAAATCTCTGTCTTACCATTATATAATCTATCTGAACCCTTCTAGTATCTCCAGGGTTCTTCCACGTATAAAACCTTCTTTCATGATTCTTGAACCAAGTGTTAGCTATGATTAAGTTATGCTCTGTGCAAAATTCTAACAGACGGCTTCCTCTTTCATTTCCCTCTCCCAATCCATATTCACCCACTATGTTTCCTTCTCTCCCTTTTCCTACTCTCGAATTCCAGTCACCCATGACTATTAAATTTTCGTCTCCCTTCACTACCTGAATAATTTCTTTTATTTCATCATACATTTCATCAATCTCTTCGTCATCTGCAGAGCCAGGTGGCATATAAACTTGTACTACTGTAGTAGGCATGGGCTTCGTGTCTATTTTGGCCACTATAATACGTTCACTATGCTGTTTGTAGTAGGTTACCCGCACTCCTATTTTTTATTCATTATTAAACCTATTCCTGCATTACCCCTATTTGATTTTGTGTTTATAACCCTGTATTCACCTGACCAGAAGTCTTGTTCCTCCTGCCACCGAACTTCACTAAATCCCACTACATCTAACTTTAACCTATCCATTTCCCTTTTTAAATTTTCTAACCTACCTGCCCGATTAAGGTATATGACATTCCACGCTCCGATCCGTAGAACGCCAGTTTTCTTTCTCCTGATAACGACGTCCTCCTGAGTAGTCCCCGCCCGGAGATCCGAATGGGGGACTATTTTACCTCCGGAATATTTTACCCAAGAGGACGCCGTCATCATTTAACCATACAGTAAAGCTGCATGCCCTCGGGAAAAATTCAGCCGTTCGCAGTACCAGCACAGCAAGGCCGTTGTGGTTAGTGTTACAAGGTCAGATCAGTCAATCATCCAGACTGTTGCCCTTGCAACTACTGAAAAGGCTGCTGCCCCTCTTCAGGAACCATGCGTTTGTCTGGCCTCTCAAGAGATACCTCTCCGTTGTGGTTGCACCTACGGTACGGCCATCTGTATCGCTGAGGCACGCAAGCCTCCCCACCAACGGCAAGGTCCATGGTTCATGGGGGTAGGTGAAAATATTAAATATGAAAATATTTAACAAATTATATTCCTTGTGTATCTTCGGTAAACCACAAGCAGTAGATGGTCTAGGCGCCTGTGGGAGAAGGTTCTTAACCACACTGTCTTCCACTGAATATCGCTTAAGACGTTCTGATGTTTTTCTTACTAGTCTTGATGTCGGGTCGCGTGGGAGCTTCCGATAAGTATCTTCGTTCAGTAGCGCAGAGATCTTCGTATCATACTCCTCGAACTATAATTACGGTGGCATTGCCCTTGTTAGCAGGAAGTACCACAATGCTTTCACCATTACGTAGTGCTCGAAGGCCTTTGCGCTCAGCCCTGGTCATGCTGGATGCTGGTAACTTCGCCTTTGTCAGTATACGGCTGGTATCTCGCCTTATTTCGTCTGCTGTTTCATGTGGGAGCCGTATACTGACAAAGGCGAAGTTACCAGCATCTAACATGACCAGGGCTGAGCGCAAAGGCCTTCGAGCACTACGTAATGATGAAAGCTTTGTGGTACTTCCCGCTGACAAGGGAATGCCGCCGTAATTATGGTTCGAGGACTATGATACGAAGATCTGTGCGCTACTGAACAAAGATACTTATCGGAAGCTTCCACGCGACCCGACATCAAGAATAGTAAGAAAAACATCAGAACTTCTTAAACGATCTTCAGTGGAAGGCAGTGTGGTTAAGAACCTTCTCCCACAGGCGCCTAGACCACCTACTGCTTGTGGTTTACCGAAGGTACACAAGGACGGGACGCCATTTCGCCTTAATGTGTCTACAATAGGTTCTCCAACATACAAGCTGGCCAAGTACTTGGCCTAGCTCCTCGCTCCACATGTGGGACACTGCGAACACCACATAAAAACTCAGCAGAATTTATCAGCAGTATCAACCGTCTATGCATTAGTGAGGGCCGGCCGGAGTGGCCGAGCGGTTCTAGGCGCTACAGTCTGGAACCGCGCGACCGCTACGGTCGCAGGTTCGAATCCTGCCTCGGGCATGGATGTGTGTGATGTCCTTAGGTTAGTTAGGTTTAAGTAGTTCTAAGTTCTAGGAGACTGATGACCTCAGCAGTTTAGTGCCCAGAGCCATTTGAACCAACCCTAGTGAGGATGATATTATGGTCAGTTTTGATGTAGTGCCGCTGTTTACGAATGTGCCTGTCAAAGACGACTTGGACCTAATTTCCCAGTACTTTGTAAGTGACGTGGTCGAGCTATTTAGGCACACTCTTACGTCGTCCTATTTCGTGTACAACGGCCAGTATTACGATCAGACAGGCGTAGCAATGGGTAGCTGTTGGCTCCAGCTGTTGCAAACCGCTTCGTGGATAATTTTGAGGATATTGCCATAGATACTGCGCCATTGAAGCCGAAGCGTTTCTTTCGATACGTTGACGACACGTTCGTCATTCGGCCACACGGACGCGA
This sequence comes from Schistocerca serialis cubense, assembly GCF_023864345.2. Taxonomy (NCBI): domain Eukaryota; kingdom Metazoa; phylum Arthropoda; class Insecta; order Orthoptera; family Acrididae; genus Schistocerca; species Schistocerca serialis. The sequence continues at coordinate 237,760,609 of NC_064647.1, read as the reverse complement.
GAAACTAGACGAGTTTTTGGAACACCTCAATGGCATCAACAGTAATATCCAGTTCACCGTGGAGGTGGAAAAAGATAATGCATTGCACTTCCTCGACGTCCTTGTCCACCGTAAACGAAATGGGTGCCTTGGCCACAGCGTCTACAGAAAACCCACCCACACAGACCTGTACCTGCACGCCACCAGCCATCATCATCCAGCACAGAGGCGCACAGTATTGCAAACATTGGTGCATCGTGAAAGAGTAATATCAGACGCCGATAACCTGCCCCATGAACTGAGCCACCTACGCAAGGTTTTCAGGAATAACGGCTACAGCGCCCGTCAAGTGAAAGAAGTGATTTGTGGGAAATATCAGAATAAGACCACCGACGAGGAGCAGGAAAAGAAGCTTGCTTTGCTGCCATTCTGTGGCTCTGTGTCGGGCAAGATAAGCCGCCTGTTGAAAAGAAACAAGATCAAATCAATCTTCAGGCCTCCAACGAAAATCCGTCAATTACTGAGACCAGTTAAAGACGCAGTAGGTCTCAGAGCACCTGGAGTCTACGAAATACCTTGTGAGTGTGGCCAGAAGTACATGGGACAAACAGTGCGCACTGTGCAACAACGCAGGAAACAACATGACAGGTATTATCGCCTGCGCTATCCAGAGAAATCTGAGTTAGCTGAGCATGCGTTAGAAAATTGACGATACCTCTGTCGTGACTCGCACTAACGGCTTCTGGGACAGCTTAATAAAGGAAGCTGTTGAAATAAAAATTACCGTAAACACCCTGAATAGAGACGGTGTCTTGCAGCTCAGCGCTTCGTGGGATCCAGAGATCGCGCGGTTGAAGAGGGCACATCGAATGCCGACTCAAAACATGCCCATATATGGCAATGTCACGGGCACCAGTGACGTCACAGCCGGCAGCTAGCGTAAATAAGGGCGCACCAACAGCCCACTGGCAGTCATATCACTTGACAATGGCCAAGGAGTGCTTAGCCGAAAGCTCGTGTAGTTTTAAGTAATTGACGCGGATGGAAACCCGAGAACATTTTATGCCATGAGTATTGTTTATCTGTCGATATGGATGCAAAATTTTAGTTTTGTACTTACTGAAACAGTGTGGATGGCTTTTTTCTGTTAATGTCCATTTGTCTGCTTCCATTTTGATGTCCAGTTGGTACATCACTTCACGCGCTTTTTTAATGTCCATTTGTCTGCTTCCATTTTGATGTCCAGTTGGTACATCACTTCACGCACTTTTACACGATCTGTATGCATTTACATTGTGATAGCGAAACTTTGCCAGCATCCAGCATGTGCTATACAACTGTTGCTTGTTACAAGCTGACAAAAAGATATGACATAGGCCTACCCTCTCAGAGAAATTGTTTGTTTTTGTTTGCATGTATTAAAGTCCATATGTGGGCAAATAGATTAATCAGATTGGCGTTAACATGCTCATAAATTGACTGTATTGTACGTTAATATATGAACAGAAATAAGAGATCAGATCACTTGAAGTTTGTTCTTGCAGTAATTCATTTATTTATTTTATTTTCAGCTCTCACGTTAGCGCCAGTCTGATTAAATTATTTGCCCATACATCGACTTTAATACATGCAAGCAGAAACAAATAACCTCTCTGAGCAAAGTATGCCTATGTCATATCTTTTTGTCAAGATCTTAGAAGAACAACTGTTGGATGCTGGCAAAATTTCGTTATCACAGTGTGAATGCGTTCAGATCGCGTGAAAGTGCGTTAAGTCGTGCAAAGTCGTGGACAAAACAAGCGAGACCCCTCGCCTTTCCGTTATGCTGATCCGCACAGCTTTAAAGTCCGCTATACAGCATAACAGGCAAGGCGACGAAGTGCTACCAAGATACTATGCACAAGCGTGAAATTGACAAACTATCGGAACTTTGTCAGACTGTTTTCAATCATGTGTATGACTATATTAATGCTGATTAGTGTGTTAAACACAACACGTAAATATAAGATGTAAATGAAAGGAGAAACGCTAATTAGTATGAACTGTACTAATAAAAATTAATTTCAGCTTATCGAGATAACATAACTGTTTTAATAAGACAAAGTACCCAAGATCGTTCCGAATTAGCAAAATATTATGCATATTTGGCTGCAAAACGGTCTGTGTCAACGTTCAGACCAGTCATACTGGATTACCGTTGCTGAGCTACCACGAAAATGTGCAAATTTAGCAATGCGTAAAGATTCATAACGAAATTCAGTTAAAAATCATTCAGTGCCACACGTAAGTCAGTTCAATTATTGACAGAAGCGGAAAAAGTAATCAGTAAGAGGTATGAAATTCTACAAGATCTTCATATTTGCATCCACAGGGCGCCGGTACAGAATAAAGGTAGCAATAAAACGTATTGGGGGCGCGAGAATTTCTTAAAATTGCTTTGCTGCTAGTCTATGTGTCTCCATCGAGATTAGAACCGAAAAACAAACCAGACCTCCCTTGCAGTAGCAAACACCTTTCACTACGCTAGCAGACAACACAGGCAAACAGCCCTCTATTATCACCCTAGCCTTGAACAAGCCGGCAATTTCGCAATGAAAATGGCAGAATGATTTGCAGTTTCTGTTGCATAGAGCTTTCTGGACTCAAAAACAAGAATTTTCTACCTTTATGTCACCGCTTATGCTTCAATCATTCAGGATGTTTCTCGAAATAAGAAAATACTGTTATTAGCGAGTAAATTTAATAGGATAATTCTGCACCACCCCAGGAAATAAACGGCTACATAGCTGCCAAGCGTATTCTACAATGTTTCGAATTCTGCATTAGACTCGCCACAGCCAGAAAACGTTCATTAGCCGAAGTGTTTCTTAAGCTAGCTAGCAATTGGAATGTTCGCACTTCTAAAACGCGGTGGCATTAATACTGGGTTCAGAATTACCACGTGTATATGCAAATGGATTATAGTTGCATTCCTGTAAACGTGATTTGGATCTAAAGCATAGCTACGAGTAATATGCTTATGTATCGACTGCAACTAGAACATTTCCAATAAGGAGTAGGGGGAATTATTTATGCGGCCCTCATCTTCAATAACTGTAGTAGCTATTTTCGTTGTTAGGATTTCGTCACCTAAATAGGTAAAAATGGAACCCTACTAATCTCACTTTCTTGACCGTCTATCTGTCTACCCAGCCCTTAAAACCCGTTTTGCACATTCGTAACGGTCTGGGGTACTTTGTCTTACTAAAACAGTTATGTTATCTCGATAAGCTGCAATTAATTTTTATTAGTACAGTTCATACTTATTAGCGCTTCTTCTTTCATTTATATCTTATATTTACGTGTTGTGTTTAATACACTAATCAGCATTAATATAGTCAAACAGATGACTGAAAACAGTCTGAGAAATTTCGGATACTTTGTCAATTTCACGCCTGTGCATAATATGTTGGTAGCACTTCGTCGCCTTGCCTGTTATGCTGTGTAGCAGATTTCAAAGTTGTGCGGATCAGTATAACGAAAAGGCGGGGGGTTTCGCTCGTTTTGTCCACGACTGTACCAACTGGGCATGAAAATAGAAGCAGGCAGATGGACACTAACAGTCGCCCATACTGTTGCAGTAAGTACAAAACTAAAATTTTTCTTCCACCTCAACGGATAAACAATACTCATGGAGATACATTAAAGTATGTTACATCTTCCTGTCACGGAACTAGAGACAGTGATGGGACTTCCAGAAAACCATCTGAAGATGAACGCGGAAAGATTCAAAAACCGGTTCATGGAATAATAAATAATTATTCAAAAAAAGTGACTGGTTGCAGTTTTATGTACTTGCATTATGTTTTGGATTGTTTTAAGTGAAAACCAACGATTTGCCTCGCCATTGGGAGTTGTAGTAATCACTGAAAACAACTAAAAAGTTTGAAATCAAGTTTCATATGTTTCGTAGGATAATGAGACAAAACCAAAATGGGTTAATGCTTGTAAACGTGTCTATTCGTTCTCGGTCGCTAACGCTTGTGTATGCTCAGTACAGTTTGCTGAGTCTGATTTTGAAAGGGACTCGAAAAGTGAATAACTGACTGTTCCTCAGAAACGCAAGCTGAAACCGGGTGTTGATCCAGCTCTTCGTCACTCATGTTTAGAGGGCAGTAATGGACCTAACAGTGAGCTCGAGAAATACGGGCACATAAAAGAAGTTACAGTAAAGAAGTAGAACAGATTATACAGGGAAATATATTACCAACTAATGAAGAACCTACTACTTGAGAGAAGATCATCTGTGAAAACAAACAATACTGTAAATACGACAATGCACGTTTGTGCCAACAACTTGAAACTGTCGAAACGGAGGTGACAGACCTTGGGCGAAAGAATACAGATTTACAGAATCACCTAACTCTGTGCAATGCTGGATACTCAAAGTAAAGGATTTACGAAAAATGATTGAGGGGTTATTTTTGTTACCGTCAACCACAAGTGCTCATGGACGGACAATGTTGGAGGGACGTTCAATAAGCAATGCAACACCTTCTTTTCCTCGGCAATTTCGGTTGAAAAAAATGCAGTTTGTTGTGGGACGCCTTGGAATATGCCTCCTTCAGCCCGTATAGTTCAACGACGTTCCGATAGGTGGCGGCGCTATATGTATCCTTCAAAATGGCGTCTGGAACGGAGGTGCAACCCAAGATGACAGCCGACACTGAGTTTCTTTTGGCGGAAAACCAGATGATCGCGAATGTTCATTAGGCGCTTGCAGAATAGTTAGCGAGACCTGGTAGTGAACAAAAGCACGGCGAGACGTTGGGCAAGGCGTGTTCCACCATCGCAACAAGGTTCAAAAAATGGCTCTGAGCACTATGGGACTTAACATCTGAGCTCATCAGTCCCCTAGAACGGTCGCGGAAAGCTGTCCGATATCCCGTGTGACGGGTGGCTGCAGACAGCTGCGAATTCTGCAATGTAGGAACGTGCGGACACTCTCATTCGAGGTGAACGACGGCACACAATCAAACACCTCGCTGCACGACTGGACTCCACAAGTCTGCACACCCGTGAGGAGCTCACAAAACTACGTTCGACTGTTCTTCCTCATCCATCCCACAGTTCGAATGTGGCACCCTCCGACTTCTATCTGTTTGTCCCAATGAAGGATGCCCTCCACGAGAAGCAGTACGTGGACGCTGGCTCTGACATCGACCAGTAGAGTGGGACCATGTGGACATAGACCTTCCCAGTAAGCTGGCGCAAGGCCATCGCATTGAACAAAGATAATGTTGAAAAATAGGGTTTTGTAGCCAAAAGAGTGGGGAATGATATGGTGCACTGGAATCCTGAATAAAACCAACCTGCTTTCTGACAAAAAAAAGTGTGGCATTACTTATTGAAAGGCCCTCGTACTAATTTGTCATCTGAATACACGGAAGCGTTACGACTTTATTTATGTATCATACAAGACTTTACATTCTTAACGAAAAGCTTATTTATTTCTTTATTTGACTAATAAATAAATAATAATCTCTATTACCGAACGGCTAAACAGTCAGCGAGACCCGGATACAGGTTGCCTACACAACAACAGACAGGAGCAACAAAAATTAGAGTTTAAATTTTTCGGATAGTTATTGACCGAATCAAAAATTTAAAATCTACTTGTTAAGAAGTACAACATTTCGTTATAGGTTTAACACAGTAAGTGGAGCACTAAAGGTAGAAACTGTCTATATGTCTTCGTCTACATCTACATCTGCATGGTTACTCTGCAATTCACACTTATGTGCCTGGCAGAGGGTTCCAGGCGCGTGGGAAAAAAGAGCACCTAAATCTTTCCGTTCGAGCTCTGATTTCTCTTATTTTATTATGATGATCATTTGTCCCTATGTAGGTGGGTGTCAACAAAATATTTTCGCATTAGGAAGAGAAAGTTGGTGATTGAAATTTCGTAAATAGATTTCGCCGCAAAGAAGACCGCCTTTGTTTCAGTGACTGCCACCCCAACTCGCATATCATATCAGTGACACTCTCACCCCTATAGCGCGATAACACGAAACGAGCTGCCCTTCTTTGCACTTTTTCGATGTCCTCCGTCAATCCTACCTGGTAAGGATCCCACACCGTGCACCAGTATTCCAGCAGAGGACGGACAAGTGTAATACAGGCTGTCTCTTTAGTGGGTTTGTCGCATCTTCTAAGTGTTCTGCCAACAAAGCGCAGTCTTTGTTTCGCCTTCCCCACAAAATTATCTATGTACTCTTTCCCATTTAAGGTGCTCGTAATTGTAATTCCTAAGTATTTAGTCGAATTGACAGCCCTTAGATTTGTGCGATTTATAGTATAGCCAAAATTTATCGGATTTCTTTTAGTACCCATGTAGATGACCTCGCACTTTTCTTTGTTAAGTGCCAATTGCCACTTTTCGCACCATACAGAAATTCTCTCTAGATAATTTTGTAATTGGAATTACTCAGGTCGGGCGTGTTACCCACACTTTATCCATCCATTACCTTGAAACGAGAGAACTTAGCGACTCGCAACAGACTTTAGGCATAACGTCTGAGCTGCGAAACTTTTTGTGTTGGAAACCCCGCACAAAATAGTGAAATGTTCAGATGTGTGTGAAATCTTATGGGACTTAACTGCTAAGGTCATCAGTCCCTAAGCTTACACACTACTTAACCTAAATTATCCTAAGGACAAACACACACACCCATGCCCGAGGGAGGACTCGAACCTCCGCCAGGATCAGCCGCACAGTCCATGACTGCAGCGCCCGAGACCGCTCGGCTAACCCCGCGCGGCACAAAATAGTGAAAGAAAATTAGTTTATCGCTTGTCATATTTTCGCTATTCATGCACCGAAATTTCAGCAAAAAGTTTGTTTTATTTTATTTCTTCTTTCTTACTATATTTGAATCACTTATTTGCAGACAGTATCATGTAACACTGAATCTACCAGCAAAATCATAATATTGTACGAGACTTAGTTAAGGAGGTATTACGTCATAAACAATGAGATGCGTTACACGGATGTTCTGTGCACAGGAGTTCGATTGTTTAGAGAATCAGGCGTTTGGGGTGGGGGTTTCTGGTAATACACTATGACGTGAAGAAACACGATTGCATTCAAACTTGTCAGCGTGAGGGATCCGCGAATAAACCTGACGTGATCAAACGATCGGGGCGGTGAAGGATCAATGTGGTTTATCCTCACTTCACATCTGCCTCCGAAGCGTGCACGTACAAGGTAGCGAGATGCTAGCACGTCGTGCTAATAGGTCGTGATCCTTTCTTCTTCTAGGTTTCCGAGCCTCAGCACGTATTTCTCAGGAACGGTAGACGTATCAAGTACAAATTTATGTCGCATGTTGAGGCCTATGACCCCTTGGAGGTGTAACAGTTTGACGTTTCTAAGGAACTACAACCAAAAGATACGGCCGTATAAGTGCCATATTTTGATACCCGAAAATTCACTCACCAAAACCCGTAGGGTGCTTCCCGTTGACTTAGAATCATGTAATTTCGCAGTAAGCAAAGTTTCACAATACAGGTAGAGCAAAAAAGTGCGAAAAATGTTAATTTGTAATTGTTGTTTGTTGTTGTTGTGGTCTTCAGTCCTGAGACTGGTTTGATGCAGCTCTCCATGCTACTCTATCCTGTGCAAGCTTCTTCATCTCCCAGTACCTACTGCAACCTACATCCTTCTGAATCTGCTTAGTGTATTCATCTCTTGGTCTCCCTCTACGATTTTTACCCTCCACACTGCCCTCCAATACTAAATTGGTGATCCCTTGATGCCTCAGAACATGTCCTACCAACCAGTCCCTTCTTCTTGTTAAGTTGTGCCACAAACTCCTCTTCTCCCCAATTCTATTCAATACCCCCTCATTAGTTATCTGATCTACCCATCTAATCTTCAGCATTCTTCTGTAGCACCACATTTCGAAAGCTTCTACTCTCTTCCTGTCCAAACTATTTATCGTCCATGTTTCACTTCCATACATGGCTACACTCCATACAAACACTTTCAGAAACGATTTCCTGACACTTGAATCTATACTCGATGTTAACAAATTTCTCTTCTTCAGAAACGCTTTCCTTGCCATTGCCAGTCTACATTTTATATCCTCTCTACTTCGACCATCATCAGTTATTTTGCTCCCCAAATAGCAAATCTCCTTTACCACTTTAAGTGTCTCATTTCCTAATCTAATTCCCTCAGCGTCACCGGACTTAATTCGACTACATTCCATTATTCTCGTTTTGCTTTTGTTGGTGTTCATCTTATACCCTCCTTTCAAGACACTGTCGATTTCGTTCAACTGCTGTTCCAAGTCCTTTGCTGTCTCTGACAGAATTACAATGTCATCGGCGAACCTAAAAGTTTTTATTTCTTCTCCATGGATTTTAATACCTACTCCGAACTTTTCTTTTGTTTCCTTTACTGCTTGCTCAATATACAGATTGGATACCATCGGGGAGAGGCTACAACCCTGTCTCACTGCCTTCCCAACCACTGCTTCCCTTTCGTGTCCCTCGACTCTTATAACTGCCATCTGCTTTCTGTTTGTAATTATATAAAATATTTTTGTCATTTTTATCCTCTGTCTCTTTGTCTGTCCTTCTGTTGAGAACCCATTTCTCTGGATCAAGTTCAAATTTACTTCATATATTTTAAGGTCTATGGAAGCTTGGTGCAAGCTTCTAAGTGAATGCAATCAATAGATACGACCTTTTATGTCACATTGTTTGATACTCCACAATTCTGTCATCAAAACCTGTCGACAATATTACTACGGCACAGTCCGTACAGTGCAGTGATTTGCGAAGTACGTATTTAGAGTTCGGCTCCTGTCTATAGCAGGATAGCGACACCGATAAGATGCAGCGATATGCAGATGATGGAAGACTGGTGCTCGTTGGAGCTGAATGTAGATAAATGTTACTACTGAATCAAAAACAGCCGAAGAGATCGGCACAAAAGAGAGCAGTGGGAATAATTAGTGGTGTTCACCCAAGGACCTCATGTAGGCACCTGTTCAAGGAGTTAGGTATTTTAACTGCACAATCAGAGTACATATATTCGCTAATGAAATTCGTTACAAATAATCTATCTCAATTCGCGAAGAACAGTGATGTTCATACACTAGAGGGAATAATAACCTTTCCTATACGTTATTGAAGCTGTCAGTTGCTCAAAAAGGAGTACATTATTCAGCAACAGAAATCTTTGATCATTTGCCCAACAACATAAGGTATCTGGCAGGTATCAGATCAAGTTTTAAATCTAGCTTAAAATCATTTCTTTTGGACAACTGCTTCTATCCCACGGACGAGTTTCTGTTTCAGACCTGGTAAAAAAAATCTCTAAATGTAGGTGCATGTGTAGAACCAAAAATTTCTGTAATATTAATATTAGCACTATTCATATATATATAGTTCGATTGCTTAGAGAATCAGGCGTGTGGGGTGGCGGCTGCTGGTAATAGACTATGACGTGAAGAAACACGACTGTATTCAAACTTGTCAGCCTGAGGGATCCGCGAATAAACGTGACGTGACCTAACGATCGGATAGCTGTATATATATATATATATATATATATATATATATATATATATATATATATATACAGGGTGTTACAAAAAGGCACAGCCAAACTTTCAGGAAACATTCCTCACACACAAAGAAAAGAAATATGTTATGTGGACATGTGTCGGGAAACGCTTACTTTCCATGTTAGAGCTCATTTTATTACTTCTCTTCAAATCACATTATTCATGGAATGGAAACACAGCAACAGAACGTACCAGCGTGACTTGAAACACTTTGTTACAGGAAATGTTTAAAATGTCCTCCGTTATCGAGGATACATGCATCCACCCTCCGTCGCATGGAATCCCTGATGAACTGAGGCAGCCCTGGAGAATGGCGTATTGTATCACAGCCGCCCACAATACGAGCACGAAGAGTCTCTACATTTGGTACCGGGGTTGCGTAGACAAGAGCTTTCAATTGCCCCCATAAATGAAAGTCAAGAGGGTTGAGGTCAGGAGAGCGTGGAGGCCACGGAATTGGTCCGCCTCTAGCAATCCAACGGTCACCGAATCTGTTGTTGAGAAGCGTACGAACACTTCGACTGAAATGTGCAGGAGCTCCATCGTGCATGAACCACATGTTGTGTCGTACTTGTAAAGAAAGGCACATGTTCTAGCAGCACAGGTAGAGTATCCCGTATGAAATCATGATAACGTGCTCCATTGAGCATAGGTGGACGAAACTAAAATGAGCTCTAACATGGAAATTAAGCGTTTCCGGACACATGTCCACATAACATCTTTTCTTTATTTGTGTGCGAGGAATGTTTCCTGAAAGTTTGGCCGTACCTTTTTGTAAGACCCTATATACAGGGTGAGTCACCTAACATTACCACTGGATATATTTCGTAAGCCACATCAAATACTGACGAATCGATTCCACAGACCGAACGTGAGGAGAGGGGCTAGTGCAATTGGTTAATACAAACCATAAAAAAATTCACGGAAGTATGTTTTTTAACACAAACCTACCTTTTTTTAAATGGAACCCCGTTAGTTTTGTTAGCACATCTGAACATATAAACAAATACGTAATCAGTGCCGTTTGTTGCATTGTAAAATGTTAATTACATCCGGAGATATTGTAACCTAAAGTTGGCGCTTGAGTACCACTCCTCCGCTGTTCGATCGTGTGTATCGGAGAGCACCGAATTACGTAGGGATCCAAAGGGAATGCTGATGGACCTAAGGTACAGAAGAGACTGGAACAGCACATTACGTCCACATGCTAACACCTTTTTATTGGTCTTCTTCACATGTGCATTACCATGAGGGGTGAGGTACACGTACACACGTGGTTTCCGTTTTCAATTACGGAGTGGAACCGAGTGTGTCCCGACATGTCAGGCCAATAGATGTTCAATGTGGTGGCCATCATTTGCTGCACACAATTGCAATCTCTAGCGTAATGAATGTCGTACACGTCGCAGTACATCTGGTGTAATGTCGCCGCAGGCTGCCACAATACGTTGTTTCATATCCTCTGGGGTTGTAGGCACATTACGGTACACATTCTCCTTTAACGTACCCCACAGAAAGAAGTCCAGAGGTGTAAGATCAGGAGAACGGGCTGGCCAATTTATGCGTCCTCCACGTCCTATGAAACGCCCGTCGGACATCCTGTCAAGGGTCAGCCTAGTGTTAATTGCGGAATGTGCAGGTGCACCATCATGCTGATACCACATACGTCGACGCGTTTCCAGTGGGACATTTTCGAGCAACGTTGGCAGATCATTCTGTAGAGATGCGATGTATGTTGCAGCTGTTTGGACCACTGCAAAGAAGTGAGGACCAATGAGGTGGACGCCAACGATTCCGCACCATACATTTACAGTCCACGGTCGCTGTCGCTCTACCTGTCTGAGCCAGCGAGGATTGTCCACGGACCAGTAATGCATGTTCCGAAGATTCACTGCCCCGTGGTTTGTGAAACCCGCTTCATCGGTAAACAGGTAGAATTGCAACGCATTCTCTGTTGATGCCCATTGACAGAATTGCACTCGGTGATCAAAGTCATCACCATGTAATTGCTGATGTAGCGACACATGAAACGGGTGAAAGCGGTGACGATGCAGTATGCGCATGACACTACTTTGACTCAGTCCACCGGCTCTCGCATTGTCCCGTGTACTCATGTGTGGGTTCATGGCAACAGCAGCTAACACACCAACTGCACCCGCTTCTCCTGTGACGGGCCTGTTACGGACCCGTTTGCGTGCTACGACCATACCTGTTGCATACAGTTGGCGGTAGATGTTTTGCAATGTGCGGCACGTTGGATGCTCTATGTCCGGGTACCGTTGCGCATACACCCTGCAGGCTTCAGCTGCATTTCGTCGACACTCGGCATAGATGAGTATCATCTCGCCCTTTCAGAGTTCGAATACACCATTGTCACAGTTCCTACAATACTACACTATCACAGACGTCTGGCAACACGGTGTACTACAGTTGGTCTGCGTGCGGAGACGAATGCAGAATAACAATAGCAGTAAGCGCTACATGCGGACACTGCGACAGCTAGACCAAACCACAACAGTGCACTGCAGCCACACTCGTAAACACGGTCGTCATCGTAAACACGTCCCTGCAGATGCTGCTCGCCGACCGTGGCCCGTGTTTGTTACAACACGCAACTGAACGTCGGAGATTTCAAGCGTCAACTTTAGGTTACAATATCTCCGGATGTAATTAACGTTTTACAATGCAACAAACGGCACTGATTACGTATTTGTTTATATGTTCAGATGTGCTAACAAAACTAACGTGGTTCCATTTATAAAAACGTAGGTTTGTGTTAAAAACATACTTCCGTGCATTTTTGTATGGTTTGTGTTAAACAATTACACTAGCCCCTCTCCTCACGTTCGGTCTGTGGAATCGGTTCGTCAGTATTTGATGTGGTTTACGAAATATATCCAGCGGTAACGTTAGGTGACTCACCCTGTATATTTACAGCTCGTATAAAATAGATATGTATTTCAAAGTTTTACTGACCTTCAAAGTAGTCACCAGCATTGTGTATAAACCATTGCGAGTGATGTGAAAGTCGTAGGATACTCTTAGCAGTGCCAGTTGTGTTGACAGTTTGAGTGGTGCGGTCTATTGCCCAACGAATTTTAGCAGCTCTGAAGCGAGAGCCGTGAAGTGTTTCCTTCAGCTTAGAAATCGAGTTGAACTCAGGAAGGCTTAAGTTATGGCAGTGCAGTAGGTGGTATAGCACTTAGCAGCCCCATCAGTCAAACAAATCAGCAACAGCTTGCACTGTACGTGCTTGAGCGTTGTTCTGCGAAATGATGGTCAGGTCCCGCAGAAAGTGTCATCACTTATGTCTCTATGCTGTTCATTTTTGGAACTCAACCTATGACCATCTGCAAGCTGTTACTGATTTGCTTGACTGATGGAGCTGCTAACTGCTACGCCACCTACTGCACTCCCCTGACACAAGCCCTCCTGAGTTGAACTCGATTTCTAAACTGAAGGAAACACTTCACGGCATTCGCTTCAGAACTGCTACAAATTTCTCGGGCAACAGACCGCGCCGCTCGAACTGTGAACACAACTGGCACTGCTAAGGGTATCCAACGACTTCCACATCGCTCGCAACGGGTCATACACAATGCAGGTGGGTACTTTGAAGGTCAGTAAAACTTTGAAACACGTTTCAATTTAGTACGAGCTGTATATAAATAATTGCCACTATTAAAATTCCAACTCTCTTATATGTAGATCTGACAGGTTATATCACTTTATCCGTATGCATTCTCGAAATCTCTTCCGCAACTTTGTCTCTATAAGCCAGAGATATAGCATAAGGTGGCACAAAGAATTTCTTTTGCGGACACACATTAAATTTGTACCGACGTTTCCTTAACGATCCTATTTTTGGCAGAAACACTTCTTTGTTCCACAGCAGCATATTTCGTACCTCACTACACTCAACAGGCCCTATGTACTGCACAGTTTTTATTTTGTTTTCAATCACCTCTCCAGTTTCTCTAATCACTGCTTCCTCCTTGTCTTCACTGTCTTCTTCAGACAATTGCTCAGATGATCGGTCTTTCCCATTATGACAATCAGCCTAATTAAGCGTAATGGGAGTGACTGGAAATTGCGCTTGTGTAAGACACTCTTCGAATCTAATACAAATGGTTACCCCCCTATTCAGTGCAACCTCCTCTCTTCCTAGGCCAAGAATCACTCGGTATTCATTCCAAAATTCATGCCTATTATCAACTGCACAATTTGGCACGATTAGGAAACTGGTGTCTAGTTTGTGTCCTTGACTTGTGAACTCCAAAAGAATCTGCAGGCTGGCTCCCACGCGTTTCCCAGGCAGAGGCCCTTTCACTTTCGTCCTTTTAATGGCCGGTGCTGGTCGGCTCCTTTCCTCGGAACAACGCAGAGCTGCCTCAGAAACAGCAGTAATACGGCTGCCACTGTCCAGAATACCGTGCAGTCGTACCCCTCATATTGAGACAGTGATCATGGGGTGGAGGTCCTGTCGAGTTAACACTCCTTATTCCTCCAGCAACGTCTCCGACAAGTCCTCGTAATCTCGCAAGTGTATTTGACTCTGTCTGATAATAGTCATGGGATTGTACTGAATCCTTCCCACACGATTCTGGCGTCAGTTTACTATCGGGCTACGATTCCATTGTACACTACTGGCCATTAAAAGTGCTACACCACGAAGATGACGTGCTACAGACGCGAAATTTAACCGACAGGAAGAAGATGCTGTGAGATTCAAATTATTAGCTTTTCAGAGCATTCACACAAGGTTGGCTCCCGTGGCGACACCTACAACGTGCTGACATGAGGAAAGTTTCCAACCGATTTCTCATACACAAACACCAGTTGACCGGCGTTGCCTGGTAAAACTTTGTTTTGATGCCTCGTGTAAGGAGGAGAAATGCGTACCATCACGTTTCCGACTTTGATAAAGATCGGATTGTAGTCTACCGCGATTGCGGTTTATTGTATCGCGACATTGCTGCTCGCATTGGCCTAGATCCAATGACTGTTAGCACAATATGGAATCGGTGGGTTCAGGAGGGTAATACGGAACGCCGTGCTGGATCCCAACGGCCTCGTATCACTAGCAGTCGAGATGACAGGCATCTTATCCGCATGGCTGTAACGGATCGTGCAGCCATGTCTCGATCCCTGAGTGAACAGATGGGGACGTTTGCAAGACAACAACCATCTGCACGAACAGTTCGACGACGTTTGCAGCAGCATGGGTTATCTGCTCGGAGACCGTGGTTGCGGTTACCCTTGACGCTGCATCACAGACAGGAGCGCCTGCGATGGTGTACCGAACGACGAACCTGGAGGCACGCATGGCAAAACGTCATTTTTTCCGATGAATCCAGGTTCTGTTTACATCATCGTGATGGTCGCATCCGTGTTTGTCGACATCGCGGTGAACGCAAATTGGAAGCATGTATTCGTCGTCGCCATACTGGCGTATCACCCGGCGTGATGGTATGGGGTGCCATTGGTTACACGTCTCGGTCACCTCTTGTTCGCACTGATGGCACTTTGAACAGTGGACGTTACATTTCAGATGTGTTACGACCCGTGGCTCTACCCTTCATTCGATCCCTGCGAAACCCTACATTTCAGCAGAATAATGCACGACCGCATGTTGCAGGTCCTGTACGGGCCTTTCTGGATACAGAAAATGTTCGACTGCTGCCCTGGCCAGCACATTCTCCAGAACGCTTACCAATTGAAAACGTCTGGTCAATGGTGGCCGAGCAACTGGCTCGTCACAATAGGCCAGTCACTACTCTTGATGAACTGTGGTATCGTGTTGAAGCTGCATGGGCAGCTGTACCTGTACACGGCATCCAAGCTCTGTTTGACTCAATGCCCAGGCGTATCAAGGCCGCTATAACGGGCAGAGGTGGATGTTCTGGGTATTGATTTTTGATGATCTATGCACCCAAATTGCGTGAAAATGTAATCACTTGTCAGTTCTAGTATAATATATTTGTCCAATGAATACCCGTTTATCATCTGGATTTCTTTTTGATGTAGCAATTTTAATGGCCAGTACTGTATTTACTTTAGGAACGAAGTGAACAGGAAACACAGGACAGCCGTTGCGATATATCTGGATGAAAAAAAGTGAAGAAATCTAAAAAGAAATGATCGTCGGACGAACTAACTGTAGAAAAGTCAAATAAATCCTTCCGTGAAATTAAAATGCAAACTTGGTAGCATCAGGAGTGCAGTGGGGGTCCCAGTGTTAAATGGAGAGGAAAGAGCGAGTAGGTGATAAGAGTGTAGTGAAGGCCTGTATGAGAGATAGAAGAAGGAATGGGAGTCGTTAATGGAATCCAGTATTAGAGTCAAACGATCTCTGGAAGACTTGAGATACAAATAAAGAAGAAGGGGGTAGATAACATTTCATTACAATTTCTAACATAAGTAGCTGAAAAAGGCGGCCGAACGAATATACAAGTTGGTGTGTAGAGTCCGTGAGACTGTTGGCGTTCCATCAGACTTTGGGAAAAGTATCAACCATACAATTCCGAAGATAGTAAGGACTGACAGTGGGAAAACTGTTCCACAGTCAGGTTAACATGTCAATGCAGCTAAAAGGTTGACAAGATTAATATACAGAAGGTCGGAAATGTGGCGTCATGATTTAGATACGTAGGACAAATTACTTTTACACGTAAGTATCTGTCAGGCACGTGACACAGTTCTGCGAATAACTTTACAACAGTGTGTGGGTCGGAGGCCAATAATCGGATTGTCGTTAGTTCATTATGGCGCTACGAAAAGACTCTTGAACTGCCGGAACTGCCGGTGCGTGCTTTCCACCTACCTTCGTCTTCGACAAGAGACTGAAAACAATTTTTTTCCTCTTTTTTGCGGTCAGCCGCAAAGTGATGGAGAGCGTACTGATTTTAATTTCCAGTCTGCAAGTCCGCATTACTGTTTGTGCTCACAGAAAGAAAATGTTCCTACTTGCTGTTTACTCAGCGGGAACACGAACTATGACTACAAATAATAGTTCTGAGTTCTAACTGACTGAAATTTTCTGCAAAACTTCAACTCACAAAATATTAGTCTTAGTATTGCAAGTAATGTCTCTATTGCAAACAGTTCAGAGACGAACTCTATTGGAAGGTCCAAGTAAAATGGTCTATCGCTCTGACATCTAATCACCAAAAGTTAAAAATAGTCCCGCTACTTGTCACGCGGATTCGTCAACATTGCGGGCGGCACATAAACAGCTACTCTCGTCAAATCTAAAGAATTCATGACGGTGTACAGTCCCGGCGAGTTCACTTCCTACTTTTACGGAAAACTCATTCAAGTCTACCAAGCTCTGACGTCATCCGAGGCACAAAGCACGCGGGCGTTTGAGGACCACTTTCTCGGAGATGTATTAATCAATAGTTCTGTCGTTTAACAATTTACAATCTTCTTAATTTTTATGTATATAGATTTAAGTTTGCTTCAGTTACTGAAAACGTTTTAGCTAGACTGCGTTTAAACTTCGCTGGCTAGGATTTCTGGAATGGGACCGTCAGTAGAACATGACCTCTGAACGGCCTCTTCAAGATTCCTTCTAACCATTGTTATTTACAATACAGTCTTGAAACTTGGTACAGCTGTATTTTTCACGAATGTAATCAACTGCTGTAATTAGAACTGTCTATTACAAATACAAATGATGCTTAGTCTATCATGAATAAAACCGTTTTCGTTCCAAATTCGGTTCTTAGTAAATAACTTGAAAATTAATACAGGTAGGTTATTTGTGTGGCGTATTTAATGTTTTCACATAAAAATGAGGCTACATACGAATTTTCAGCATTTCGAGTCTAGTATTTATCGGCTCCAACTTTTCGTAAAACGCCGGTTTTAACCAAGATATTACCCTCATCAAGTTGAGACTTGCAATTTTTAATTGTGACACACGTTTGCATATTCTGACCGGTTTTTACCTTTCTAGTTTTATTATTCAGCACCACTTATTTCTTTAAGATCGTGTATTTTGCGTAACATATTCATTAGATGATTCTGAGACTTTACAATGTTAACAATAATATACTTAAGCAAACACTGACGAAGTTTGGAAAACGTATTTTACTTTTTAATTTCACTCTTAAATTGTGCTGCAATCCTTTTGTTATGTTGAGCACACGCCCGTTATGGCGACATGGCGTTCGTAGTAGTGGACTGGGGTAAGATCTGGCACAGCCGTTCGCCTCTGTACCTCTTACAGTGATACAGCGCTTGTTTTGCGTCAAGTGATTAGAAAAATCGATTTCACTGAACGTACCTGATTCTTCATTAGAAACTACAGCTTTTGAGATGCACATTTCAAAAACAGCGTGATGGACGTCAGGAATGGATATCTCATATTAAAGCCCAGTAATAGCTTTCTGGATACTTTTGATAGGACGGTGTTACAGGCGCATTTGTTTATTTCATTGGCATACTGGAGTTCCATCTAGTGGGAGATCTAGGACTTTGTCTGTGAAATGATTGACAGGGTTCTTCATTTACGAACGGAGAGGACCGCCGACAGCACGCCACACCTAGGTGTTCGCGAGGTATTCTAGGCAGGAATTTTGTTTACAAAGGAAAATAGCTTTCAAGGTAGAAGAACTGTTTGGTTTCGGCAAGTCGAGACAGTTCTTACCTCTCGAACTGCTGCAAGTGTTGTTTGCAATAGAGAGGGCTTTTAGCATTAACAGCAGAACGCTCCAATTTCCGAGAGTATAACTGTGTTATTGGAGGCTGCCGTTGAAAGGGTTTCCTTGTTTGCTGACAACGGGCTGAGAGCTGTTTCTGGAACATCCCAGGAAGGACTTTGTGAAAATGACTGAGAGTGTTCTTCGTTCGCAAACGGAGAGGGTCGCTGGCTGAGTACCACACACACGTGTTCGAAAGTATCCTGTTGTTCCAGGCCGTCACCAGGTTTTGTTTGCTATACACGTGCATATTTGTGATTGGGTTTTCGCGTGGCGTAGGGTGCGTGTTTTCAGCTGCCGTGTTTTGCGGTGAGTTTATTGCTATCTTCAGCACCCTGTATTGAATATGTGGGCGAAGTTTATTGCGATCGATAGCTGTGTTGGAGTACAGTGTTTCACGATGTTTCCGACGCGTATAGGATCTTTATACGATATGCAGGTAAATTTTTTTCACGATCTACTGCGCATATGGTTTTCTAACCGATCTGGATTGGTGATCTGTAGCAGTACATTTATGTAATTAAAAGAGGTTTTTTGTTACATGTTTGGATCTGTATATGATCTTTGCAGTATATTTGGATATGTAGCTGCGCATATGATTTTTTGAAACTGATATAGACGAAAATAACGAGAAGCAGCAAAACTGAGAACAGCGAGAAACTTAACATCAGGATTGCTGCTCACGAAGTAGATGAAGTTAAGGAATTCTACTACCTAGGCAGAAAAATAAGCAATAGCGGAAGGAGTAAGGAGGACATCAAAAGCAGACTAGCACAGGTAAAAAGGACATTCCTGGCCGAGAGAAGCCTACGAGTGTCAAACATAGCCTTAATTTGAGGACGAAATTTCTGAGAATGTACGTCTGGAGTACAGCATTGTATGCTAGTGAAACATGGACTGTGGGAAAACTGGAACAGAAGAGAATCGAAGCATTTGAGATGTGTTGCAAGTGGCGAATGGTGAAAATTAGACAGACTGATAAGGCAAGGAATGAGGATGTTCTGCACAGATGGGAGAGGAAAGGAACATCTGGAAAAGGAAAAGGAACAGGATGTTAAGACATCAGGGGATGACTTCAGTGGTACCATAGGGAGCTGTACGTGGCAAAAGCTGTAGAGGAAGGCAAAGTTCGCAATACGTCCATCAAATAATAGCGGATGTAGGTTGCAACCTAACCTCCTCATTTCAAAGTAGCACTTGCAACCTACATCCTCATATATATATATATATATATATATATATATATATATATATATATATATATATATATATCTTGCAACTACCCTCCCGACCTGGTACAGAAGCAAATAACCAGAGCCACTTCGTCCGCAGCTCGTGGTCGTGCGGTAGCGTTCTCGCTTCCCGCGCCCGGGTTCCCAGGTTCGACTCCCGGCGGGGTCAGGGATTTTCTCTGCCTCGTGATGACTGGGTGTTGTGTGCCTGTCCTTAGGTTAGTTGGGTTTAAGTAGTTCTAAGTTCTAGGGGACTGATGACCATAGATGTTAAGTCCCATTGTTCTCAGGGCCATTTTTTTTGAAGAGCCACTTCCTCATCCCCTCAAACCCAGAACCTTCCACAGAAGAACCCCAAAAGTGCCCCACTTGTGACAGGATACTTTCCAGGACTGGATCAGACTCTGAATCTGGCTCTCCAGCAGGGATACGACTTCCTCAAATCCTGCCCTGAAATGAGATCCATCCTTCACGAAATCCTCCCCACTCCACCAAGAGTGTCTTTCCGCCGTCCACCTAACCTTCGTAACCTCTCGGTTCATCCCTATGAAATCCCCAAATCACCTCCCCTACCCTCTGGCTCCTACCCTTGTAACCGCCCCTCCCATCACCACCTAATCCAGTTCTGTAACCCAGAAGGTGTACACGATCAAAGGCAGAGCCACGTGTGAAAGCACCCACGTGATTTACCAACTGACCTGCCTACACTGTGAAGCCCTCTATGTGGGAATGACCAGCAACAAACTGTCAATTCGCATGAACGGACACAGGCAGACAGTGTTTGTTGGTAATGAGGATCACCCTGTGGCTAAACATGCCTCGGTGCACGGCCAGCACATCTTTGCACATTGTTACACCGTCCGGGTTATCTGGATACTTCCCACTGACACCAGCCTATCAGAACTCCGGAGATGGGAACTTGCCTTTCAATATATCCTCTCTTCCCGTTACCCACCAGGCCTCAACCTCCGCTGATTTCAAGTTGCCACCCCTCGTACATCACTTGTCACTCAACAACATCTTTGCCTCTGTACTTCCGCCTCGACTGGCATCTCTGCCCGAACTCTTTGCCTTTACATATGTCTGCTTGTGTCTGTATATGTGCGGATGGATATGTGTGTTAAAAATGGTTCAAATGGCTCTGAGCACTATGGGACTCAACATCTTAGGTCATAAGACACCTAGACTACCTAAGGACGCCACACACATCCATGCCCGAGGCAGGATTCGAACCTGCGACCGTAGCAGTCCCACGGTTCCGGACTGCAGCGCCAGGACCGCCCGGTCACCGCGGCCGGCAGGATATGTGTGTGTGTGTGTGTGTGTGTGTGTGTGTGCGAGTATATACCTACCCCTTTTTTCCTCTAAGGTAAGTCTTTCCGCTCCCGGGATTGGAATGACTCCTTACCCTCTCCCTTAAAACCCACATCCTTTCGTCTTTCCCTCTCCTTCCCTCTTTCCTGACGAAGCAACCGTGAGTTTCGAATGCTTGAAATTTGTGTGAGTGTTTATGTGTATTTTATTGTGTGTATCTATCAGCACTTTCTAGTTTGGTAAGTCACAGCATCTTTTTTAACACACACACACACACACACACACACACACACACACACACATACACTCCTGGAAATGGAAAAAAGAACACATTGACACCGGTGTGTCAGACCCACCATACTTGCTCCGGACACTGCGAGAGGGCTGTACAAGCAATGATCACAGGCACGGCACAGCCGACACACCAGGAACCGCGGTGTTGGCCGTCGAATGGCGCTAGCTGCGCAGCATTTGTGCACCGCCGCCGTCAGTGCCAGCCAGTTTGCCGTGGCATACGGAGCTCCATCGCAGTCTTTTACACTGGTAGCATGCCGCGACAGCGTGGACGTGAACCGTATGTGCAGTTGACGGACTTTGAGCGAGGGCGTATAGTGGGCATGCGGGAGGCCGGGTGGACGTACCGCCGAATTGCTCAACACGTGGGGCGTGAGGTCTCCACAGTACATCGATGTTGTCGCCAGTGGTCGGCGGAAGGTGCACGTGCCCGTCGACCTGGGACCGGACCGCAGCGACGCACGGATGCACGCCAAGACCGTAGGATCCTACGCAGTGCCGTAGGGTACCACACCGCCACTTCCCAGCAAATTAGGGACACTGTTGCTCCTGGGGTATCGGCGAGGACCATTCGCAACCGTCTCCATGAAGCTGGGCTACGGTCCCGCACACCGTTAGGCCGTCTTCCGCTCACGCCCCAACATCGTGCAGCCCGCCTCCAGTGGTGTCGCGATAGGCGTGGATGGAGGGACGAATGGAGACGTGTCGTCTTCAGCGATGAGAGTCGCTTCTGCCTTGGTGCCAATGATGGTCGTATGCGTGTTTGGCGCCGTGCAGGTGAGCGCCACAATCAGGACTGCATACGACCGAGGCACACAGGGCCAACACCCGGCATCATGGTGTGGGGAGCGATCTCCTACACTGGCCGTACACCACTGGTGATCGTCGAGGAGACACTGAATAGTGCACGGTACATCCAAACCGTCATCGAACCCATCGTTCTACCATTCCTAGACTGGCAAGGGAACTTGCTGTTCCAACAGGACAATGCACGTCCGCATGTATCCCGTGCCACCCAACGTGCTCTAGAAGGTGTAAGTCAACTACCCTGGCCAGCAAGATCTCCGGATCTGTCCCCCATTGAGCATGTTTGGGACTGGATGAAGCGTCGTCTCACGCGGTCTGCACGTCCAGCACGAACGCTGGTCCAACTGAGGCCCCAGGTGGAAATGGCATGGCAAGCCGTTCCACAGGACTACATCCAGCATCTCTACGATCGTCTCCATGGGAGAATAGCAGCCTGCATTGCTGCGAAAGGTGGATATACACTGTACTAGTGCCGACATTGTGCATGCTCTGTTGCCTGTGTCTATGTGCCTGTGGTTCTGTCAGTGTGATCATGTGATGTATCTGACCCCAGGAATGTGTCAATAAAGTTTCCCCTTCCTGGGACAATGAATTCACGGTGTTCTTATTTCAATTTCCAGGAGTGTATATATATATGTATATATATGTATTCTTCCACCTACGCTCAATGGAGCACGTTATCATGATTTCATACAGGATACTCTACCTGTGCTGCTAGAACATGTTCCTTTACAAGTACGACACAACATGTGGTTCATGCACGATGGAGCTCCTGCACATTTCAGTCGAACTGTTCGTACGCTTCTCAACAACAGATGCGGTGACCAATGGATTGTTAGAGGCGGACTAATTCCATGTCCTCCACGCTCTCCCGACCTCAACCCTCTTGACTTTCATTTATGGGGGCATTTGAAAGCTCTTGTCTACGCCACCCCGGTACCAAATGTAGAGACTCTTCGTGCTCGTATTGTGGACGGCTGTGATACAATACGCCATTCTCTAGGGCTGCATCAGCACATCAGGGATTCCATGCGACAGAGGGTGGATGCATGTATCCTCGCTAACGGAGGACATTTTGAACATTTCCTGTAACAAAGTGTTTGAAGTCACGCTGGTAGGTTCTGTTGCTGTGCGTTTCCATTCCATGATTAACGTGATTTGAAGAGAAGTAATAAAATGAGCTCTAACATGGAAAGTAAGGGTTTCCGGACACATGTCCACATAACATATTTTCTTTCTTTGTGTGTGAGGAATATTTCCTGAAAGTTTGGCCGTACCTTTTTGTAACACCCTGTATATATATATATATATATATAACACCCTGTGTATATATATATATATATATATATATATATATATATATATATATATATATATATAGAGAGAGAGAGAGAGAGAGAGAGAGAGAGACGGGGGGGGGGGGGCGGGGGGCGAGAGAGAGGGAGGTTCAGGAGGAATGTCATATAATTTGCGAGACGATTCTACATGTGAAGTCTACACACATGAATGATTATGAAGAAATGTAACATGTGTGAATGTTACTTACCGAATTGCAGTGTAGGCGCTGTGGTGGACAGAATAATGGTGAGACAGATGACTGATCCACCCTACAAGAAGTGTTCAAAAAGTCCCCTGCCCAAGTTAGCGCGCTTCTTAATGCGTTGGAGGATGTGTTGTGTTGACATCGAACATCATCTCGGCGGACTTAAATGCGGGCAATAGCATCGGTGATGCGAGCAACAATTTCTTTACGTGTATCCACGTTCTAAGCGGATACGTCCCTCTTTAACGAGTCCCATAAACAGTAGTCTAATGGGGTTAGACGAGATGATCTGGCAGGCCAGTTAACAGGTCAGCTGCTACCAATCTACTCGATTATTTGTACAAAATTTGGGCAATTGTCCCTTTCTGAGCTTTACCTCCCTATTTCGAGCAGTATTGAAAATTCTTGCATCAGGATAACACCCAAAAATGATAAAATAAAGAAAAAACCACTCTATATTCTTCTACATCAACAGCTCAGCACAGATGGAGCGTTTCGTGCCACATTCCTGGTGGGGCAGGAGGGAGGAGAGGGAGGAGGGAGGGTAGGGTAGTGATGGAGGGGAAGGGTTGCAAGCGGGAGGGGAGGAGGAAGGGAATCGGAGGGGGGAATCATCGGTTTGACGTTGCCACATCTACTGACGCCATCTTGGATGTGCTATCTTGAATAAATTTGGCAACAATGCAGACTGCACTCGTATCGGCCTGGCCTCTCGACTGTTAGGAACATAGTGGGTACACACATAGCTCTGAGTACTCCAGCTGGTGGACAATTGTGTCAACAGCACCAACAGAGATGTCCAATTGAGCAGCGAGGTGTCTGATTGTGACTCATCGACGTCCACGTTCCAATATTGCAGGAGTCACAGCTGTGTATGGCCAGGCAGCACGCGGGAGATGCGTCAGGTTTGCGCCACCTTGCTGTGATGATGACAGACGCCTCGCCCAATGACTCACCGTGCTTTTGTTCACTGCCAGGTCTCCGTAGACATACTGCAAGTGCCTGTGAATATCTGCGACACTCTGGTTTCCCGCCAAAAGAAACTCAATGACAGCTCTCTGATTGGAATGCACCTCCATTACAGATGCCATTTTGAAGGCTAGACATAGCAGTGCCACCGATTGGAATTTCATAAACTATAGGGGCTGAAGGGGGAATATTTCATCACATCCCACAACAAATTGCGTTTTTTTTTTCAACCGAAATTGGCTGAGAAACACAAATGTGTTGCATTACTCATGCCATGCCTCTCTTACAATGAGTTATGGGTTTTGTGTCCTCAGCTGAGGGCCTACATTGGCACATGTCAGCATTATGTAGGCACTGGGTCATTGAGGTATGGAAATAAGCGAACACTGAATAAATAATGACATAAGAAAACGGTTTATGAGGGGGTACCCAAAAAACTGGATTTTTTAAAAAGCTTTATACTTTCAAATTGTTTACAAAACAACCTTGTTGTTGTTGTTGTGTGGTCTTCATTTCTGAGACTGGTTTGATGCAGCTCTCCATGCTACTCTATCCTGTGCAAGCTTCTTCATCTCCCAGTACCTACTGCAACCTACATCCTTCTGAATCTGCTTAGTGTATTCATCTCTTGGTCTCCCTCTAGGATTTTTACCTTCCACGCTGCCCTCCAATGCTAAATTTGTGATCCCTTGATGCCTCAGAACAAGCCCTACCAACAGTCCCTTCTTCTTGTCAAGTTGTGCCACAAACTCCTCCCCAATTCTATTCAACACCTCCTCATTAGTTATGTGATTTACCCATCTAATCTTCAGTATTCTTCTATAGCACCACATTTCGATAGCTTCTATTCTTTTCTTGTCCAAACTATTTATTCTCCATGTTTCACTTCCATACATGGCTGCACTCCATACAAATACTTTCAGAAACGACTTCCTGACACTTAAATCAATACTGGATGTTAACAAATTCCTCTTGTTCAGAAACGCTTTCCTTGCCATTGCCAGTCTACATTTTATATCCTCTGTACTTCGAGCATCATCAGTTATTTTACTCCCCAAATAGCAAAACTCCTTTACTACTTTAAGTGTCTCATTTCCTAATCTAATTCCCTCAGCATCACCCGACTTAATTCGACTACATTTCATGACCCTCGTTTTGCTTTTGTTGATGTTCATCTCCTTTCAAGCTTCAAAATACTCTCCATTACAACTAATACATTTGTTGCCTGGTGCTTCTACTGTTCAAACCGTTTTTGCAGTCATCTTTAGAAATGGCTGGCAGCTCTTCCCTCGTTTTTTTCTGACTTCTTCAATGTTGTCAAATCGGTGTCCTTTCATGCCCCTTTCCAAGAGTGGAAATGAAAAAAACTCGCACAGAGCCAGGTCAGGCGAGTAAGCTGCATGGCGTAGCAGAACCGTGTCATTTTTAGCCAAAAACTGCCTAACAGTGATGGCTGTGCCTGCAGGTGCATTGCCATGGTGGAAGAACCAGCCTCATGTCTACCACAAATCGGGCCTTTTCTGACGAATACTGTTGCATAACCTTCTTAAAACTTCAAAATAAGAGGTTTGGTTGACTGTATGACCAGGGGGAACAAACTTTCCGTCGATTTGGGCAGTTGATGGACATCCAGAACTAGGTTTGTTGTCAGTCGACATGTCGCAATTTTTAAATCGAGAAAAACCACTCGTACAATTGGGTTTCTCCCATAGCGTCATCTTGCTAAGCTATTTTTATTGGGTCTCACCCACTCGTCTCATATACGGTGCCTAAGGGATGCAGCGTTCTCGGAACTCTGTACAACAATTCAAACAAATAACATTAGTAGTTTTATTTCTATACAGCAGATTGACAATACTGAACCTGGAGATTTACAAGTAGCAGTCGCAAACGATGGGCGACATGCAAACAGTTATGTTCGTCGCTATAGACAAGTCCGGGCAAGCAACTGTTAAGGATCACTACTAGCTGTTCTTGTAGCACGCTCCACGAATACGTTCCACTAATGTCTGCATACTGAGCAGATCTGAGCGGCCGAGCGTGGCGGCAGCGGCCCTTATATTCACTTCTTGCAGGGGGCGCTCCTGTCGTGATGCGGCCATCGTCAACTCACCATTGGGCGACGTCGTTACACCGTCTTCTCTGATCTTGCGTTCTTTGTACTCGTTCCGGCGCTTGTGGTTACGCCAGAACAGTTTTCAACATAAAACAGTGTCAGAAACACTTTTACCCAGTAGAAAAAAAATTTCACAGTTGCACGTTGCTCACTTAAACTTGCCATCATAAAAAACGAAACTAGACCGAAACAGCGCTACCACAAACAATCACTGCAGATGAATAGAACAAGCCTGGTTGACAACACTGTCCCTGAACTGGTGACGAGTGGCGCTATACACGCCTAGTGGCAGAAAAGCGTACTACACAAGCTCCGCCCACAGCAATGTTATCTCGATTTTTTTTCTTTTTGGGGGGGGAGGGCGGGGGACCACCTTGGTATAATAAATACGAGGTGCATTTAAGTTCTAAGGCCTCCGATTTTTTTCTCCGGACTGGATAGAGATAGAAACATGCGCATTGTTTTAAAATGAGGCCGCGTTCATTGTCAATACGTCCCAGAGATGGCAGCACCGTACGGCAGATGGAATTTTACCGCCAGCAGCGACAATGAGAACTGTTTAAAATACTTAAAATGGCGACGTTTTCCTTACTTGAACAGCGTGCAATCATTCGTTTTCTGAATTTGCATGGTGTGAAACCAATTGAAATTCATCGACAGTTGAAAGAGACATATGGTGATGGAGTTATCGATGTGTCGAAAGTGCGTTCATGGGTGCAACAGTTTAATGAAGGCAGAACATCGTGTGACAATAAACCGAAACAACCTCGGGCTCGTATAAGCCGGTCTGACGACATGATCGAGAAAGTGGAGAGAATTGTTTTGGGGGATCGCCGAATGACTGTTGAACAGATCGCCTCCAGAGTTGGCATTTCTGTGGGTTCTGTGCACACAATCCTGCGTGACGAACTGGAAATGCGAAAAATGTCATCCAGGTGGGTGCCACGAATGCTGATGGACGACCACATGGCTGCCCATGTGGCATGTTGCCAAGCAATGTTGACGCGCAACGACAGCATGAATGGGACTTTCTTTTCGTCAGTTGTGACAATGGATGAGACGTGGATGCCATTTTTCAATCCAAAAACAAAGCGCCAGTCAGCTCAATGGAAGCACACAGATTCACCGCCACCAAAAAAATGATGGTGTCCATGTTCTGGGACAGCGACGGCGTAATCCTTACCCATTGCGTTCCAAAGGGCACTATGCTAACAGGTGCATCCTACGAAAATGTTTTAAAGAACTAATTCCTTCCTGCACTGCAACAAAAACGTCCGGGAAGGGCTGCGCGTGTGCTGTTTCACCAAGACGACGCACCCGCGCATCGAGCTAACGTTACGCAACAGTTTCTTCGTGATAACAACTTTGAAGTGATTCCTCATGTTCCCTACTCACCTGACCTGGCTCCTAGTGACTTTTGGCTTTTTTCAACAATGAAAGACACTCTCCGTGGCCGCACATTCACCAGCCGTGCTGCTATTGCCTCAGCGATTTTCCAGTGGTCAAAACAGACTCCTAAAGAAGCCTTCTCCGCCGCCATGGAATCATGGCGTCAGCGTTGTGAAAAATGAGTACGTCTGCAGGGCGATTACGTCGAGAAGTAGCGCCAGTTTCATCGATTTTGGGTGAGTAGTTAATTAGAAAAAAAATCGGAAGCCTTAGAACTTGAATGCACCTCGTATTGACGCGCTCGCTACACTGACCCGTCAGAATTATCTCTGATGTCTTAGCGGGAATGAATGCGGATGTATCGGGACGCCACTGCAAGGCGAGAAAGACATTGTTAAAATATTCTGCAACGCAGTCACGTTAGGTGGAAACACCCGTGCCGCGCCTCAACTATCCCTGGACGTGCGTTAGCCCTCTGCAGCCGGCGTATGAAGACACTGCAGTCCGTCAGCATTCCGACATGGCGCCAGTTGGCAGTGGCTTTCACAAGAAGCGGCTGCGGCTAAGCCTGTAGCCCTTACAGTAACCAGCTTAGTTTTTTAATTTTTAAAGCCTCATCCAAATTAATTAAATTTTTCTCCAGCCAGTAAACTGTATCATGTATAGCTTTAGTAAGCATCTCCATTGCTTCTTGCGTATGTCACGCATTTGCATGTGAACTTCAGAATAATTTAATAAAATTTTTTCGGGGTTTGTGACCGCATTGTCAATATGTGAAACTACCGAGGTTTCGATCACTGTTGCAAGTGACCATCTTCAGGCGTTTTTGTTTACAGTAAACAATAACACTCTGAACAAAGTCACTTGCAACAGTGACCGAAACGTCGGTAGTTTTACACCAGTGGCCATTAAAATTCCTACACCACGAAGATGACGTGCTACAGACGCGAAATTTAACCGACAGGAAGAAGATGCTGTGATATGCAAATGATTAGCTTTTCAGAGCATTCACACAAGGTTGGCGCCGGTGGCGACACCTACAACGTGCTGACATGAGGAAAGTTTCCAACCGATTTCTCATACACAAACAGCAGTTCACCGGCATTGCCTGGTGAAACGTTGTTGTGATTCCTCGTGTAAGGAGGAGAGATACGTACCATCACGTTCCCGACTTTGATAAAGGTCGGATTGTAGCCTATCGCGATTGCGGTTTATCGTATCGCGACATTGCTGCTCGCGTCGGTCGAGATCCAATGACTGTTAGCAGAATATGGAATCGGTGGGTTCAGGAGGGTAATACGGAAAGCCGTGCTGGATCCCAACGGCCTCGTATCACTAGCAGTCGAGATGACAGGCATCTTATCCGTGTGGCTGTAACGGGTCGTGCAGCCACGTCTCTATCCCCCAGTCAACAGAGGGGCTGTTTGCAAGACAACAACCACCTGCACGAACAGTTCGACGACGTTTGCAGCAGTATAGACTATCAGCTCGGAGACCATGGCTGCGGTTACCCTTGACGCTGCATCACAGAGAGGAGCGCCTGCGATGGTGTTCTCGACGACGAACCTGGATGCACGAATGGCAAAACGTCATTTTTTTCGGATGAATCCAGGTTCTGTTTACAGCATCATGAAGGTCGCATCCGTGTTTGGCGACATCGCGGTGAACGCACATTGGAAGCGTGTATTCGTCATCGCCATACTGGCGTATCACGCAGCGTGATGGTATGGGGTGCCATTGGTTACACGTCTCGATCATTGACGGCACTTTGAACAGTGGACGTTACATTTCAGATGTGTTACGACCCGTGGCTCTACCCTTCATTCGCTCCCCGCGCAACCCTACATTTCAGCTGGATAATGCACGACCGCATGTTGTAGGTCCTGTACGGGCCTTTCTGGATACAGAAAATGTTCGACTGCTGCCCTGGCCAGCAGATTCTCCAGATCTCTCACCAATTGAAAACGTCTGGTCAATGGTGGACGAGCAACTGGCTCGTCACAATACGGCAGTCACTACTCTCGATGAACTGTGGTATGTTGTTGAAGCTGCATGGGCAGCTGTACCTGTACACACCATCCCAGCTCTGTTTGACTCAATACCCAGGCGTATGAAGGCCGTTATTACAGCCAGAGGTGGGTGTTCTGGGTACTGATTTCTCAGGATCTATGCATCCAAATTGCGTGAAAATGTAATCACATGTCAGTTCTAGTATAATATATTTGTCCAATGAATACTCGTTTAAGATCTGTATTTCTTCTTGGTGTAGCAATTTTAATGGCCAGTAGTGTACATATTGACTATGCGGTCACAAACCCTGAAAAAATTTATTGATTGTGACAATGGCCGCGGAAACCTACGTTTATATTCAGAGTAACTTTTTCACAATTTTGCTATATCGCAACGAGATATGGAGTAAATTGACGCTACTCCGTTTGCTTATCTGTGACCGAGGATGCGAGGAGCGTTCAACAAGTAATGCAACACATTTGTTTTCCCGGTCAAAGTCTGTTGAAAAAATGCGTGTTTTCTTGTGGGATATTGCCAGTTCGGCCCCTTTAGTTTTACGAAGTTCCGATAGGTGGCGGCGCTATATGCAGCTTTTACTCGTAAAAAATGTCAGTAACAGAGCTGCGTCCCAAGCAGACAGATTTCACTGAGCTTCTTTTGGCGGCAAACCAGAGCATCACAGATATTCGCAGACGCTTGGAATGTATACGGAGACAGGGCAGTGAACAAAAGCAAGGTGAGTTATTGGGCTAGGGGTTATTCTGATTGATGTCCCCCCTCAGGGTGCAACGATCAGATGTCAAGTGTATTGTGCTACGATCAGCGTGTTCGTCGCAAAAAAAGAGACGGACTTCTCCTTCTCCATGACAATGCAAGGCTTCACCCACGTTTGTGCAACCGAGACGAGCTCGCAAAACTTCGCTGGACTGTTCTTCCTCATCCACCCTACAGTCCGGATGTCGCAACTTCCTGCTTCCTCCTGTTTGGCCCAATGAAGGAACGCACTCCGTGGTAAGTAGTGCGTGGATGATGGGGGGGTTACTGGCGCAGCAAGGCGTCCACGAGTAGATTGGTACCGTACGGGCATACGTGCCATCCTAGTAACGTGGCGTAAGGCCGTCGGGCAGAACAGAGATTATGATGAAAAAATACGTTTTTGAAACCTAAACATTGGGTAATGACATGGTGTCCTGGAATCCTGAATGAAAACTACTTCCCTTCAGAGAAAAGATGCGTCGTATTACTTGTGGAAAAGCACTCATCCTACCTGAAGCCCTAAAAGAATCTGTTATGTGAATCAATTCTGACACAGTTTTCATTGCTTTCGATACAAAGTCACTGATCTTGAAACAAAATTCTTTTATTACTCTCATATCAGCCTCAGAGTCTTTCCAGTGCGTGATTTCACTCCCAAGCTAACGGCCTTGCTGCAATGGTAGCACCGGTTCCCGTCGGATCACTGAACTTAAGCGCTGTTAGGATGGGGTAGCACTTGGATGGGTGACCATCCGGCCTGCTGAGTGCTGTTGGCAAGCGGGGTGCACTCAGCCCTTGTGAGGCGCCGGCCAGAGTGGTCGAGCGGCTCTAGGCACTACAGTCCGCAAGCGCGCGACCTCTACGGTCGCAGGTTCGAATCCTGCCTCGGGCATGGATGTCTGTGATGTCCTTAGGTTAGTTAGGTTTAAGTAGTTCTAAGTTCTAGGGGACTGATGACCTCAGAAGTTAGTGCTCAGAGCCATTTGAACCATTTGCACCTTCGTGAGGCAAATTGGGGAGCTACTTGACTGAGAAGCAGCGGCTCTGGCCTCGTAAACTGACGTACAGCGAGGAGAGCGGTGTGCTGACCAGATGCTCTTCCATATCTGCATCGAGTGACGCATATGGGCTGAGGATGACACGGCGGTCGGTCGGCTCCGTTGGGCCTTCATGGCTTGTTCAGGCAGAGTTTAGTTTTCGTGTCACTCCAGAGCATACGATAAAGTCTAGGCAAGTGGTGTCATCTCCTTCGTTTATCTCCTACTGCTACGGTCGCAGGTTCGAATCCTGCCTCGGGCATGGATGTCTGTGATGTCGTTAGGTTAGTTAGGTTTAAGTAGTTCTAAGTTCTAGGGGACTGATGACCTCAGAAGTTAGTGCTCAGAGTCATTTGAACCATTTGCACCTTCGTGAGGCAAATTGGGGAGCTACTTGACTGAGAAGCAGCGGCTCTGGCCTCGTAAACTGACGTACAGCGAGGAGAGCGGTGTGCTGACCAGATGCTCTTCCATATCCGCATCGAGTGACGCATATGGGCTGAGGATGACACGGCGGTCGGTCGACTCCGTTGGGCCTTCATGGCTTGTTCAGGCAGAGTTTAGTTTTCGTGTCACTCCAGAGCATACGGTAAAGTCTAGACAAGTGGTGTCATCTCCTTCTTTTATCCCGTACTGCTACTGTCGCAGGTTCGAATCCTGCCTTGGCTATAGATGTATGTGATGTCCTTAGGTTAGTTAGGTTTAAGTAGTTATAAGTCCTAGGGGACTGATGACCTCAGAAGTTAAGTCCCATAGCGCTCAGTGTCATTTGAACCATTTTTTATCTACTGTTCACATCACATCCACACAGCTTCTGCAGCAAAATTCCGACTACTTCCCACGCGTACTGTTCGTTTGATCGTACGTGTCAGCTCCCAGCCGCCACATCAATTACCTACCGTTGCTCTACACTCTACAAGTCCTCCTGCAGTAACCGAGTGTAGCTACCAAGTATTGTGAAACGCGGCTTTCCCACACAGGCAGTGGCGGGTGTAAGAGCACAACAGCACTTGAACACCACAGCCCTCGACATCTAGCGGATTTATTGTTTTTTTTTTCTTTGAATGTTGTTGAATGTGCCATAGATGCTGCAATCTAATAGAAACACTACTTAAATC
Organism: Schistocerca serialis cubense; assembly: GCF_023864345.2. Lineage (NCBI taxonomy): Eukaryota > Metazoa > Arthropoda > Insecta > Orthoptera > Acrididae > Schistocerca > Schistocerca serialis. The sequence goes on along the minus strand of NC_064647.1, from coordinate 237,727,723 downwards.
TACCGCGCTACCGCTCCCCTAGACTCGGTGAAACTTGGCGTCAGGGTCGCGAGAGCACTTTCAGTTGTGCACGTTTTAAGGAGCTTTTCCGCATGCGCAACTCGCGTGCCGTGACTGCTTTACGGGCCAAATACTCGCAGACCTGATAAACAAGGTGCACGGTTCACGACGTGCACAACTAGCCCTTAGCACTCACCAAGAAGTTTAAATCAGTGCCACCAGGTGGCAGCACTCTACAGCAGACTTTTATCCCTGTTTGCTTGGCATAAATGCTGCCAGGTGATAGCATGCTCCTCAGATATGCTAATTAACTCGGTATGTACTGTAGTAAAATTAGATCGGACGTCAGTGCATGTCAAGTTGTACTGGCAGTGTCTGAATGAGTTATAGTGTGTTAAGTTAGGAATTTTATCGTATTTTAATCCATTTGAGGTGCTGACAATCATAAGGGCCGAAAGCACATCACCGTCATTGGTGAGATTGTAGCATTTATTCATGCTTCTGAAATCTGTTGATGTTATGGTGAGCCGCGTTTATCTGTGCTGTAGGACCACATTGTATAAATGAAAATTTACGAAAAACTGTGTCACTGGCTTGTCTGGTATTCACTTAAATGTGGAATCGGCTGCGGTGTGCTTTAAGGCACTTACGGATCTCTCTAGCTTGTTGGTAGACATTACTGTTTGAGTTTAATCATTTCCACAAATGGCACTTTGTGTTTGGAATTGGTTGTTTACTGTGCAGGAATTGGCTTTCGTGTGCAGTGTGAACATTAACTACGCTGCATCCATTGTAAATGCAAACAGAAAACTGATGCTGTGAGGACGCGGAGTGAGTCGTGCTTGGGTAGCTCAGTCGATAGGGCACTTGCCCGCAAAAGGGGAAGGTGCCGAGTTCGAGTCTCGGTCCGGCACGTCGCTTTATTCTGCCAGGAAGTTTCACATCAGCGCACACTCTCATTCTGGGAACAGTAAATTACCAGGAAGAAGGAACTAGGGACTCCGAGGACGCATCCTTTGACTGAGAGAGTGACGAAATCAAATAAAGGTAACTACAAGTGAACATTTAATAAGTTTGCACAAGTTGTTGTATGGGTGCCGCGTAATAATATCTGCTATTCAGCCTGGAAGTAAATTTTTGAATTAATACATGTATTAGGGATCTTGTACGCTTGTCTGAAAAAATGGAGAAGCACGAAAACTCCCACTTACACAAAAGTGAGAAATGGAGAGTTGCGAAAGCTTACACATTATTTCGTTATTGCCCTAAACTGTACTTAATTATGTACAAAACAACAAAATTTCACAAAAACACTTCTTTCTCTTGTCAGGAAAGTTATGCATATTATTATTGTTATTAGTTTTATTGTTACTGTTGTTATTATTACTGGCAGTAGCTGTAGTTGTATACACTTGTTGATAAGCATTAACTGTTACACAGCATATGCCATTAATTTCACACTCTCAAATTTATCTGAAACTAAAATTTGTGAACACCCAGAATGTATACTCACGAGCTCCACTGCATACAGGGATGGTGGACTGACGGGAAAAGCATTGCTGGCCAGTGTAATTAACATTAAACGCTTGCAGTGTGAAGTTTTGGATCGCAGAACCATGTTCTGGGCTATGCAGCATGCTCTAAACGTTGTTTCCAGAATCAATGTAAACCATTACTACTTTATTTACAGAACTGCCGCCTTACCACTGGTTACTTATGAAAGCAGTAATGACTCCATTTTTACATAAAGTCGGTGGTGCTGACATTTTTTAAAAGAAAGGTCATGGATTCACCATTGCTCAGTAGTTTCCCTGCGGCAAACAGAGACCCAAATGTAATTTGCTGCGGCCTAAGGCGTCACGCCATTGCTAATTTTGAGCGTAGCTGTGTGAGAAGCAGTTCCACTGCAGCCGTACGTGTTGTGGCTAGAAAATAAAGGGAGCGTTGCTGTCACGGAGTAAGTACGCAGGCGCCAAAGATGAACGAACAATAGCTGTGAAGCCTTCACAGTCCAATGCGGTGTCTGTAGGCAAATCAGCGAGGCCGTGGCTTTCATTTGTGTTAGAACTGATATTTTGTTTTCACCGAAAAATTGTAAGTGTAATAACAGAGCAACGAACTGTCGTGAAGTTTCACATGAAACTTGGAAAAAATGCTACTGAAACCTATCTTTTATTAAAAGAAGTGTATGGCGAAAAATGTTTATCGTGTACGCGGGGTTTTGAGTGGTTCAATTGTTTCCAAGATGGCCGAGAAGACGTCGAAGATGACTCACTCTCGAGATATCAGTACCGAAAACGGATTAAAATATCGAAAAAGAAGGTTATCTGATTTGATCTGACCGTCGGTTGAGTATCTGATCGATTGCTGAAACTGTAGGAGTTTATTTATTTATTTTATGTAGCGTATGGCATCTACAGAGTAAAATTGCACACATACTATTAATTAATATAATTAACGAATTACAAATATGTTATTAAATGATTGATTGCGAACAACAATATGCGGAAGATTAGGGAGAGACAGCCGCTGCAGCTACTACAAGTCCACATCTAAGCGGGTCACCCACTGAACAGCACGTGGAGTAGCATTCGTGATATCCGTCCATTCTCCTTCAAACCTCCTCGCAGGGCATTCGAAGATCAGGTGAGGGATTGTTTCTTCTTCTGCACCACAGTCGCATCGTGGGTCATCAGTGAGTTTCCATTTGTGGAGAATGGCCTTACACCTGCCGTGGTTAGTCCTCACACGATTAAGTCTGCACCAGGTTCTTCTGGGCATTTGCATTCCTTCCACCGGTATCGAAGGATCGAAGTCAGTGTTGAGAGGATGGTGATTATTCAGCGACCAGTATTGCCTCCATTCCCTTGCTACGTCGTACCTTTCTGGTAATTTGAGGGCTTCGTCGTCCCATATTGGTTTCCTGGACTTTAGGCGGGTAGTTGGTAGATGGTCCAATATTTTTCGGATAGGTATATCTTCAGAGACAGAGGGGTCATTAATTTTCTTCCATTCTCGGATAGCTGCTTGTTGTCTTCTGAGGGAGGGAGGAGCTATATTGCAAAGGGCATGGAGACAGCGAAGTGGAGTTGATTGCAGAGTTTCTGAGACAATCCTCATGGTGGTATTAAGCTGGACATTTATTTTCTTCGTGTGTGTCCTCTTGTACCAGACTGGGGCGCAGTATTCTGCCACCGAGTAAACAAGAGATTGTGCTGCGGTGCGTAGGGTGTTAGCTTGAGCTTCCCAGCAGGGAAGCTTTCTTAATATGTTATTTCAATTTTTTATCTTTTGACTGGTTATTTCTAGGTGTTTTTTATAGGTTAGTAACCGGTCAAGAGTGATTCCTAGATATTTTGGATGGCTGTTGTGCGTCCATAGCTCATTGCAGAATGTTACTTGTAACTCTCGTCTTGCCTCATGATTGTTCAGGTGGAATACGCTTACCTCAGTTTTATTTGGATTTGGGCAGGCCTCCATTTCGTATAATACTGGTTAAGAAGTTGAAGGTCCGTTGACAGAGTGGTTTCCCCCCCTTCGAATGTCTTGCTCTGAGTGGCTATAGCAATGCCAGCTGCATAGCAGAATTTTTGGGGTTTGGTTGTTGGCCTGTCACTCGTGTATAGGTTGAAGAGAAGGGGACTCAACACTGATCCCTGTGGGAACCCATTGTTTATTGAGTAGGATTTACTCGTAGAGTGACTTAAGTTCACTCTAAAGTAGCGATTTTTCAACATGTTTTCCGGAAGCTTAGTTGTCTTGCGGCAGGGGTCGCTTTTTTCAGCTTGAGTCCGTCGAGCCAGATGGTATCATAGGCAGCCGAGAGGTCCACAAAAGCCACACAGGTCTGTTGGAACCTTTGAAAGCCTGACTCAATGTATGAGGTTAAGGCAAGGACTTGTTCACAGCAGCTCCGTTTGTTCCTAAATCCTGCCTGGTGTGTGGGAATTAGTCTGTCTATGGAGCCATATTTCTGTTGTACAGCTGTTTTTCTAACAGCTTGTAGCAAATGCTCAATAGGGCTATTGACCGATAGCTAGCTGGGTAATCCTGTGGCTTTCCTGGTTTTAAGATTGCGAGGATTTTGGCTATCTTGAACTGATAGGGAACGTGGCTGGGGTTCATGATGTGACAGTAGAATTGTCTAACTAAGCCATGCACGGGCGGAGGGGCCCAGGTGTCTGATGAATTCAGGGAATATTCCATCTAGACCGGCGGCTTTCCTCAGTTTAAGAGATTTTATCGCGTTATTCGTTTCCAAATCTGTGAACGGAATAGAGATATCTGTATGTTCTTCGAGTTGGCTGTCGATAGTTTTAATCTCTGCTTTAATCTCTTTCTCGAAGATATTATCTACTGCGACATTTTCCGCCCGCCGTTTTATCTGTAGTGCTACTTGTGAAGGAGATATTTTAGGGTTGTTATTGATTGAGGGTGTTGTTATTCCCAATTGGCTTAAGAGAGACCATGCCTTCCTGCTAGATCGGGTGAAGTCCAAGTTTTTTGTTGTATGATCCCATCTTTCCCTTCCGCCTTCATTTATGGCGTTTAGTATTTGGTTTCCTATGTCAGGATCTCCAGTTCTTTGGAATTCGTTATAAAGCATTTCAGCTTCTCGGTTTCAACACGGGATGTATTCTTTCCTGTAGCCACGAGGGATGTTACGTTTTGCTGCTGCAGTAAGGACACCCACAAACCGTGTACAGTTCTCTGCAGAGGGTGAAACCCATCGCAGGTGTGAGTCCACTTCCTTGGCATAAGTTGTCCAGTCTGCTTTTCTGAAATTCCATCTCGATTTCTGTGTGGATCTAATTTGGGGGAGTTGCACTCCAAGGCGGTGTTGTGTGCGGGGGAAACCAGGTAATACCCTCTTACTATGTAGTAGTGGATTCATCATTTGATCAGTTGCTATGAGGCATAGATCTGGATTAGTTTCACTTTGCCAACGGGCAGATCGGAATATTTTCAGGTCTTTAGCATCATAGGCCAGGTGGAGCCCTAGGTATTCAATCCACTCGGATAACATCTCTCCATTTTTGTTGTTTGTTGAGTACCCCCAGTTGGTATGGTGGGAATTGAAATCGCCGACATTGACTCCAGGATGCCCAATAGTTGGTAGGGGAGGGTTGCGCCATGTAGCAGTAGGAGGTCTGTAGACTGTGGTTACTTTTATCCCAGAGACTTCGCTTAGCATGGATTCCACGCCTTCCCGCACCGCGCAGTCGGCCACTTTGTCAGATGGAAGATTTCCTACAATTTTGTAGCCATATATTCTCGCTCTAGTTGTGACTTGAGGTTCATCCGCGGTATGTGTCTCTTGCAGTACTGTAATGTCTATGTGGTTACCTTTAGCTGTCCTACTCAATTGTTCGCATTTGTCTCGCCTTAAGCCTTCAACATTTAGTTGTAAGGTACGGACACAAGTTCCGATATAGCTTGTCAGGTGGTTCTGATAAGAACCATTACCTTGTTGCTTTTTCGTTTTCCTGTGTAGTTTTTCTTGACCGTGAGAGAAATTCATTCTAGTTCGGTCTCCTAGTGTGTAGACTGTCTGCCGTTCCGTCTTCACGGACCGTTGCCCAGGGCACACCGTCTTGGAGGTCGTCTACACTTCGTACTGTAGGAGTTAACGAAGAAAACGCAACGTAAATAGTACATAACAATTTATATTGAGAAAAGTGTGCGCGAAACTAGTGCCCAAAATTCTCACGATCGAACAAAAAGAGGCCCGTGAAAATGTTTGTATTGACACCTCGGATACCACTGAAAATGACCCTAATTTCTTGTAAACAGCGATAACATATGATCAGATTTGAATTTTCACTTACGACCCAAGAGCTAAGCGCCAATCCTTGCACCCAGCTTCATAGTGTTCGAATGAGCAAATCAAGATTTAACGCGATGAATTGTATACCTTACTGAGTTCCTAAATGTCAAACTATTAATGAACGTTACCACCTTGCGGTTCTTTCTCAACTCTAACAACGGAAAATCCAGGATGGAATGTAATAATATTATGAAAAGTTGCTACTCACCATAGAGCGGAGATGCTGAGTCGCAGATAGGCACAACAACGAGAAATTGTTGAGGCTTTCCTGGCCACTTGTTGACAAACTGCCTATTGGCTTCTGTCCCGGGTTCTTCGGCCGACGTTCATCTAATGATTTTTCTGACGTTTCGCCAGCACGAGTGGCTGGCATTGTCAAAGCTTCACCCTCCATTGCCGGTGGTGAACTGGAGGCGAGTTCGCGGCCGCAGACTATATGTACCTGGCGCGCCAACGTCCGAGAGCTTCTCCGCGGTCATTTCCGCTGCGGTTCTCCTCTTGCTACCTGCGACGGTCGTTGGCTGCAGTACGGGAAGCCAGGATCCGTTTACCTTAAGGCTTTCCTATTTCTTGTTGAAGCTGTTACCGTGTTTTTGTTTTTCTACAGCTTCTCTGAAGAAGCGCGTGTGATAGTGCTTCTCTACAGCCAGAACTTCCGTGTCGGCGAATTTTATTACGTGGTCGGTCTCATTCAGTGCGTACTCTGCCACGGCCGATTTCTCCACCTGCCCCAACCTGCAATGTCGCTTATGCTCTTCGATCCTGGTGTTAATTGATCGTCCAGTCATTCCGACGTAAACTTTTCCGCATGTGCATGGTATACGGTATATTCCCGACATTGCAAGTGGGTCTCTTTTCTCCTTCGCCGATCTAAGACACTCTTTCACCTTCCTTGTCGGTTTGAAAATCGTCTTTACGGCATGTTTACGCAATATACGGCCGATTCTGTCCGTCACTCTGGGAATGTATGGCAGAAAGGCTGTACCCGACATTTCTGTTTCTGGTTCCTTACTTCGCCGTGTGTTCGGCTCTGTTACACTTCTAATATAATTGGAAGGAGAGCCAGCATTGGTCGTATTTTTTTTTGTTTTTTGTTTTATTAACCGCAAAATCGATTTTCGGTCACTACCATTCTCAGTGCTGTAATATACAATTTAAATTGTTAGGCACTGGTGTCAACAAGCTTAGAGCTCAGTTTATGTGATCACTCTAAGCTTGTTGACACCAGTTCCACACCAATTTAAATTGTATATTACAGCACTGAGGATGGTCACTTAGTGACCGAAAATCGATTTTGCGGTTAATAAAACAAAAAAAGACGACCAATGCTGTTTCTCCTTCCAAGTATATCCATTATCTGGTCGTGGTGCACAGGACACTCCATAGAGTCGCCAATCAATCTAATATAATTTGTGTATCGAAACCCGACACACACGGACCTATACCTGCACAAACTGTCAAACCACCACCCGGGCCAGAAAAGAGGCATGATTAGTAAGCTCGTAACGAGAGCAGGACGAATATGTGAGCCGCAACACCTCAAACGAGAAATGCAGCACCTGGAAACTGTTCTGAGGAGCAATAGGTACTCCACAAATTAACCCGAGACAGAAGCCAATAGGCTGTTTGACAACAAAAAGACTATCACACGTAAAACAAGTGGACCACCCTCTTGCTGAGCACGCTGCCTACCATAACATCCGTCATCTCAATGACTGCTTCACAGCCTTTGCCATGTGGATCCTTCCCACCGACACCAGCTTTTCTGAACTGTGCAGGTGGGAACTCTCCCTGAAATACATCCTACATTCCCATAACCCTGCTGGCCTCAACCTTCGTTAGTCATTGCCCTCTCCCATCCAGCGCCATCCCTGTTCCCATTCCAGCACTACACAGCTGTCATTCCACCATCACACTAACAAGGGAACCTCCCCATCGCACCCCCCCCTCAAATTTAGTTATAAGTTGGCACAGTGGATAGGCCTTGAAAAATTGAACACAGATCAACCGAGAAGATAGGAAGAAGTTATGTGGAACTATGAAAAAATAAGCAAAATATACAAACTGAGTAGTCCATGTCCAAGATAGACAACATCAAGGATACTGAGGGCGCAGGAGCGCCGTGGTCCCGTTGTTAGCGTGAGCAGCTATGGAACGGGAGGTCCTTGGTTCGAGTCTTCCCTCGACTGAAAAATTCTATTTTTTATTTTCAGACAATTATCAAAGTTCAGGCACTCACATATAATCAACTTCGCTCTCCAAAATTCCAGGACATGTTCGGATTTGCTTGGACATATGCAGGATTTGACGGTCTACACACGGAAAAATTTGAAAAAGTTAAAAACATATGTTTTTGACAGAGCACAGGGAAAACTGCGCGACTGTGAAACTGTTGCATCCATTTGTTGCAGTTTATGTGACAAACTCTTATGTTTTCATCACTTTTTTGGGAGTGATTACCACATCCACAAGAAAACCTAAATCGGTCAAGGTAGAAGAATCTTTTTACCCATTCGCCAAGTGTACAAAATGGGTCTGAGCACTATGGGACTTAACAGCTGTGGTCATCAGTCCCCTAGAACTTAGAACTACTTAAACCTAACTAACCTAAGGACATCACACACATCCATGCCCGAGGCAGGATTCGAACCTGCGACCGTAGCAGTCGCGCGGTTCCGGACTGAGCGCCTAGAACCGCTAGAACACCGCGGCCGGCAACCAAGTGTACAAGTTAGGTGGGTGGACAACATATTCCTGTCATGTGATGCACATGCCGTTACCAGTCTCGTATAGAATACATCAGACGTGTTTTCCTGGGGAGGAATCGGTTGACCTATGACCTTGCGATCAGATGTTTTCGGTTCCCATTGGAGACGCACGTCCTTCCGTCTACTAATCGCACGGTTTTGCGGTGTGGTCACAAAACGCAGACACTAAACTTATTACAGTGAACAGAGACGTCAATGAACGAACGGACAGATTATAACTCTGCGAAAATAAAGAAAGTAAACTTTTCACTCGAGGGAAGACTTGAACCAAGAACCTCTCGTTCCGCAGCTGCTCACGCTACCACGGGACCGCGGCGCTCCAGAGCTCACATTGTCATGATGTTGCCTATGTGGCCCATGGAGTATTCAGATTGTATATTTTGCTTATTTTTTCATAGTTCCACACAACTTCTTCCTGTTTTCTCAACTGATCTGTGTTCAGTTTTTCAAGGCCTATCCACTGTGCCAACTTATAACTAAACCTGAAGGGAGTGCGATAGGGAGGTTCCCTTGTGAGTATTTTTACTTTTCTCCTTTTCTGCTACTCTCCCCCCCCCCTCCCCCATCCACATCTCTCTGCAGTCCTCCATCTAACCTGCAGCACTTCACTGCCTGCCCCCTTACCATACTATCCCTCCCCCCTACCAACCCCAGCCTCCTAGTTTCCCCACCCAGTCGCCACTCCCATCATGCACTGGTGTTGCCGTGCTGCTCACAGTGTGGTTTGAGTTACCTGAGACTGCAGTCGTGTGTGAGTTGCGTTTGTGTGAGCATGTGTGTGTGTGTGTGTGTGTGTGTGTGTGTGTATGTGTGTGTCGTCTATTTTTCTATTGTATGTCAACCAGGGGGCTAGAAACAGCAACCGCTGTGGTCCAGAACCCCACGACGACTACCGCAGTCCACTTCAGCCCTCTTCCGCCCCACACCGAAGCCAGGGTTATTGTGCGGTTCGGCCCCCGGTGGACCCCCCAGGGAACGTCTCACACCAGACGAGTGTAATGTGTGCGTGGTAGAGTAATAGTGGTGGACGCGTACACGGAGAACTTGTTTGCGCAACAATGGCCGACATAGTGTAGCTGAGGCAGAATAAGGGGAACCAGCCCGCATTCGCCATGGCAGATGGAAAACCGCCTAAAAGCCGTCCACAGGCTGGCCGGTTCACCGGACCTCGACACAAGTCCGCCGGGAGGATTCTTGCCGGGGACCAGGCGCTCCTTCCCGCCCAGAAAGCCGTGCGTTAGACCGCACGGCTAACTGGGCAGGCGAGGAAGGCCTTACTGTTGGTAAGCTTCATGTGTGGCAGTGTTTTTGTCGTGCCTAACTGCGACTCAGCATCCCCATTACATGGTGAGTAGTAGTTTTTCCTTTTCACAATATCTTTCTCAACTCTGCGAGAGTAAACAAGAGACGACCTGAACTGTGAAAGAACAAGTCACGGCTTCTGCTTCGAGACCATGCACCGGCTCATACAACACTCAGAAATTTTTTCCAGGCGACTGTCAACAGTATTGATATACTTAGAGAAATGCCTGGTAAACATTGTGCTGTCTTACAACATATTTATTCACAACTTGTTTCGATCACTGATCATCTTCCCAGAGGCAAAATGTTGTGACAGTTTCACATGTCATACATGCTGCTTAACGAGAAAAGACGTCGTAGCTGAGTTGCAAACGTCAGAAACAGGTACTTCGTGCCATGATACCGACTTAAGCAAATAGAAAACATGGGACTGGTACAGTGCAGTTACTGCTGTCACACAGTTTCAGTTTTGAATATTTTAAGCCGGTATCATGGTGTGAAGTACCTTTTTCTGATGTTTGTATGTTAGCTATCGCATCTTTTCTGGTTAAATTGCCTGTATGACTTGTGAAGTTGTCAGAATATTTTTCCACTGTGGAGATGATCAATGATTGCAACCGACAGCACAGTGTTTACCAGGCATCATACCGTATTGTTGGTTAAGAGGATCCCAGTGTTAGACCACCCAGCTTATTCGCCTGACCTATCAGCATATGACTTACTCTCTAAGGTCAAACCTACATTAAAGTGTATAAGATTTCAGTCTGTTGAAGCTGTCATAGGAAAGGCAGCTCACGTCATCAAAGAGCTAATGGAGGAAGAATTCTGGCACTGTTTCCACCAGTGGAATATTCGCATCGATCTTTGTAGAGGTAGAGGACGTGAGTATGCTGAGGGTGACAATAAATAAATATGCATATTTTTGAAATAAAGTGTCTACAGTAACAGTCCTGTTCTTTCCTAGCCGCCGGCCGGAGTGACCGAGCGGTTCTAGGCGCTACAGTCTGGAACCGCACGACCGCTACGGTCGCAGGTTCGAATCCTGCCTCGGGCATGGATGTGTGTGATGTCCTTAGGTTAATTAGGTTTAAGTAGTTCTAAGTTCTAGGCGACTGATGGTCTCAGAAGTTAAGTCCCATAGTGCTCAGAGCCATATGAACCATTTTGAACTTTCCCAGCCACACCTCATATGCGAGGCAAGCAGGCAGCGGTAGACGTGGTGGTGTGTAATTTCGTGAGCGACCCTGTTTGTACAGCACAAGGCAGCAAGAGTTGTGCTGACATTCCAGAAAGGATGTGCAATTACAAACTGGCCTGTGCAGTATTTCCACACTACTGTGACGTGAAGGTGTTGATCTCTAGATGCTTGGAAGCAGTTTATCAGCACAACAAGCATTATATTAATCACAGTAAATACTCACTGATTCTGGCTCAGTTATAGTCTGGCAGATCCCTCACCAACGTGGGGTTCACACATGTCTCCATCACGATAGGGGTCAGCCAGCAGACGATGCCAGTGTGGGCAGCTGTCTCCACCAGACCAGTTCACGGTTCTGGGCCCACATCTGTGTGATTTGAATGTCACGACGGATGAGCCGTCCCCAGACCCCACTGTAGCAACTGAACCCATGCGTTGAAAGGCCGCGGTTCACAGCCAGAGCAGAACTGCCACGATCCTTCAGCACGAGGATGAGCTGCTCAACCGGCAGCGGTGGACGCCTACGGTAAACCTCCCCATCCCCCCCCCCCTCCGTTCCTTCCAACCGCCTTCTCCTCCAGTTCCCCATTCCTCCCCCCCCCATCACCTCCTGCGTCCTTCCCACTCATCTCCCCCTCCCACCACCCCCACTCGTTGTAATTTCAGTCCACTCCCCGCCGTCGTCAGTCCATATCTGTGAATCCTGGGCTTTTAGTATGTATACTTAGTCATACAATTGAAAAAATTGTAATTTGGTTCTTTCTGAACGTTGTCTAGACAGTTGGTGATCACTCCATACCCGTTTACTTCATGATAAAAGGTGCCTGGCGCCTATCAACGTATATTTCACTATACGCTCCATTGAACTATTTCTGTTTCCTTTCTTGCAGTATCTTTATACATTTATGGTGCCTGTTATCCATAATACATTTTTCTCTGTTTTATTCGTGACACAGTCCATTTATACAGACAGTCCGTTAATGCATGCTCATTTTTATGAAATAATTACCATTTTCTTGTAATCATCTTTCCCACAGAATGTTGGTCTTCAGTAAATATTACGATATGTCACTGGAGTATTAAGATGTCGTGCTTAGAACACCGTAACGTAGAAGAAAGTGTAATTACATGAATGAGGAACACTAGCTTCACTTAGTGAAGGTCTATTCAGCACTTGCATGTACAAGAGCGCGGAGCGAACTGCCTCCAGCCTGTACACATACGACATATATACAGTTACAGAACATTCCAGTACAATGATTCTTGATATTTGTGGATACTTCTAGAATATCTTCGAACCGAATATAGAAATTACAATTTTGCAGTTCAGATGGGTTTCGAACTCACGACCCTCCATGTACCATAAGCGCTACACCACAGTGACGGTGCTGCTCAGTTTCTTTTGCGACAATATTTTTACACATTACGGTATCTGGACAAATTACATGAAAATCAGTGTGGGTTTAGGCCTCTTAGAGGTTGTCAGGACCAGATCTTTAGCTTACGGCAAATAATGGAGAAGTGTTACGAGTGGAACAGGGAATTGTATCTATGCTTTATAGATCTAGAAAATGCATATGACCGGATTCCTAGAAGGAAGTTATTGTCTGTTCTACGAGATTATGGAACAGGAGGCAAACTTTTGCAGGCAATTAAAGGTCTTTACATAGATAGTCAGGCAGCAGTTAGAGTTGACGGTAAATTGAGTTCATGGTTCAGAGTAGTTTCAGGGGTAAGACAAGGCTGCAAGCTGTCTCCACTGTTGTTCATAGCATTTATGGATCATATGTTGAAAACAATAGACTGGCTGTGTGAGATTAAGATATGTGAACACAAAATAAGCAGTCTCGCATACGCGAATGACTTAGTTGTGATGGCAGATTCTATTGAAAGTTTGCAAAGTAATATTTCAGAGCTAGATCAGAAATGTAAGGACTATGGTATGAAGATTAGCATCTCAAAAACAAAAGTAATGGCAGTGGGAAAGAGATATAAACGGATTGAGTGCCAAATAGGAGGAACAAAGTTAGAACAGGTGGACGGTTTCAAGTACTTAGGATGCATATTCTCACAGGATGGCAACATAGTGAAAGAACTGGAAGCGAGGTGTAGCAAAGCTAATGCAGTGAGCGCTCAGCTACGATCTACTCTCTTCTGCAAGATGGAAGTCAGTACCAAGACTAAGTTATCTGTGCACCGTTCAAGCTTTCGACCAACTTCGTTGTATGGGAGCGAAAGCTGGGTGGATTCAGGTTACATTATCAACAAGGTTGAGGTTACTGATATGAAAGTAGCTAGGATGATTGCAAGTACTAGTAGATGGGAACAATGGCAGGAGGGTGTCCACAATGAGGAAATCAAAGAAAAACTGGGAATGAACTCTATAGATGTAGCAGTCAGGGCGAACAGGCTTAGATGGTGGGGTCATGCTACACGCATGGGAGAAGCAAGGTTACCCAAGAGACTCATGGGTTCAGCAGCAGAGGGTAGGAGGAGTCGGGGTAGGCCAAGGAGAAGGTACCTGGATTCGGTTAAGAATGATTTTGAAGTAATAGGCTTAACATCAGAAGAGGCACCAATGTTAGCACTGAATAGGGGATCATGGGGGAACTGTATAAGGGGGGCTATGCTCCAGACTGAACGCTGAAGGCATAATCAGTCTTAAATGATGATGATGAGGGTATCTGCATGCCATAACAAGCTCTATTCATGACGTATGTAATGTTGTTTGTAAAAAATTGTTCATTGTTTACAGGTTACAGTCTGTATACCGTAATAAGTTTTTATTCATGACATACACCAGTGAGCCAAAAAATTATAACCAGCTGTTTAATAGCATGTTGTTTCACTTTTCAAACACAGTACAACAGATGTTCTGCTTGGCATGGATTCTACAAGTAAGTCCTTGACAGGATTCCAGAAGTATGTGCACAGGTCATGCAATTCCTGCAAATTACGAGTTGGTGGTTGACAGGCACACAGCCACAGCCACACAGGCCAAGACATAAATGTGAGCACGCTATCACGCTCCTCAAACCACTGCAGCACTTTTCTGACCTTGCAACACGGACAGTTACCCTGCTGGAAGATGTCGTCGCCGTTGGGGGAGACTTCAGGCATAGAGCGATGCAGGCGGTCCCTGAGCCGTTGTAAAATTTGCTGTTTTGAAGAGCGCGCCGCAGCGCGTAGTGTGAAGCAGTCGCCCTCCGTTTCTGGCGGCGGCGCCGCTGTGGCAATCGCAGCTTTGGTGTCTCCCTCTGGTGGTAAAGGGGAAAAGTTGCCTGTTCACGTGAATTTAAGGGGCGCTATGAGCTCGGCAAAGTGAGTCAGTCGGAGTGGGGGCAGTCTGTCAGTGTCGGCGACTCTCGTCGGTTGGTCAGGCGGAGTGAGTCTGGGTCAGTCACTCGTCGCCAGTTGCTGGTCTGTCTCTCGTTCGCATTTGCGCGGCAGTCAGTGTCTGTTTGTCGTCCGGAGTGCTAGTATGTGGCGGTCTGCTCGACTTTGCTCAGGCAATGGGCATTGGCGGTTGGATCGATCGGTTGGTCGGTCGCGCTCTGGGACACGAGATGACTTGTCGGCCTTGAGCGTCGGCGCATGTGAGGTCGCCACGTGAGTCCAGTGGGCCGCTGTGTATAGCGAGGGGTAGTGGCTTCGCGGCCGACACGAGAGCAACAGGAGTCAACCCACGACATCCGTCTGGCCGGTGCGAGCTGCGACGCCCTGAGACGGGAGATCGGCGCGCCTTCCAGCGTCCGTTGAAGCGGCTGGCAGCGGACGGTTCGGGAGAGCGATTTGGGGGTGCTGCGCCAGGTCTTCTCGAGAAATCGCAGTTTTTAGAACTTACGTGACTTGTGACATGTTTCATTTACTTGTTAAATTCTACTTGTTTTCTTGGTCAGTCTCTCGTCCCCAGCTTTCTCGTCCGTCTCCCGTCCGCATTTGTTAGGCAGTTAGTGTCTGTCTGTCGGTCTGCTATACTTTAACACTGCCTCTGTCATGTTTGTCGGATTCGGTGTTAACGAATTTATTCCTTAAAGGCCGAATTCTTGAAATATTTTATTATCTTGCCTATCATCTTGCGAGGTGGTATATGTGTAATGTAGAGCATGTTGTACATGTTACGTAAGTCTGCATTTTATAGATTTTATTTAAATAGTCATTTTAGGTTATAAGGTTGCCACCCTTCCACTATAAGAGTCCTTAAAAAAATTGCACTTTCGGTGGCAAATAATTTGAGTGTAGTACCATGTCCATCCCTCTTACGGGGTGCATAGTTTACGTGTTTGTGTGAGTTGTTAAAATTTTTTTAGTTTAAAGTAATCTGGTGTGTTGCAGATTTGCACCAGTGTACTCTTTCAGAGGTTGTTGTGGGCGGTCGTGACTACGACCGTGTTGAAAGGGAGCAGGCAAGCTTCTCAGCCCGAAGGCTCATGTTGTGGTCCTGAGACTGGTTTAATGCAGCTTTCCATGCTACCCTATCCTGCGCAAGCTTCTTCATCACCCAGTACTTACTGAAACCTACATCCTTCGAATCTGCTTAGTATATTCATCTCTTGGTCTCCCTCTACGATTTTTACCCTCCACGCTGCCCTCCAGTACTAAATTGGTGATCCCTTGATGTCTCAGAACATGCCCTACCAACCGATCCCTTCTTCTTGTCAAGTTGTGCCACAAACTCCTCTTCTCCCCAATTCTATTCAATACCTCCTCATTAGTTATGTGATCTACCCATCTGATCTTCAGCATTCTTCTGTAGCACCACATTTCGAAAGCTTCTATTCTCTTCTTGTCCAAACTGTTTATCGTCCATGTTTCACTTCCATACATGGCTACACTCCATACAAATACTTCCTGAAACTTAAATCTATACTCGATGTTAACAAATTTCTCTTCTTCAGAAACGCTTTTCTTGCCATTGCCAGTCTACATTCCATATCCTCTCTACTTCGACCATAATCAGTTATTTTACTCCCTAAATAGCAAAACTCCTTTACTACTTTAAGTGTCTCATTTCCTAATCTAATTTCCTCAGCGTCACCCGATTTAATTTGACTACATTCCATTATCCTCGTTTTGCTTTTGTTGATGTTCATCTTATATCCTCCTTTCAAGACACTGTCCATTCCGTTCAACAGCCCTTCCAAGTCCTTTGCTGTCTCTGACAGAATTACAATGTCATCGGCGAACCTCAACGTTTTTATTTCTTCTCCATGGACTTTAATACCTACTCCGAATTTTTCTTTTGTTTCCTTTACTGCTTGCTCAATATACAGATTGAATAACATCGGGGACAGGCTACAACCCTGTCTCACTCCCTTCCCAACCGTTGCTTCCCTTTCATGCCCCTCCCCTGTATTTTACCCCTGCCACCTTTAGAATTTGAAAGAGAGTATTCCAGTCAACATTGTCAAAAGCTTTTTCTATGTCTACAAATGCTAGAAATGCAGGTTTGCTTTTCTTTAATCTATTTTCTAAGATAAGTCGTAGGGTCAGTATTGTCTCACGTGTTCCAACATTTCTGCGGAATCCAAACTGATCTTCGCCGAGGTCGGCTTCTACCAGTGTTTCCATTCGTCTGTAAAGAATTCGCGTTAGTATTTTGCAGCTGTGACTTATTAAACTGATAGTTCGGTAATTTTCACACCTGCTTTCTTTGGAATTGGAATTATTATATTCTTTTTGAAGTCTGAGGGTATTTCGCCCGTCTCATACATCTTGCTCACCAGATGGTAGAGTTTTGTCAGGACTTGCTCTCCCAAGGCCGTCAGTAGTTCTAATGGAATGTTGTCTACTCCCGGGGCCTTGTTTCGACTCAGGTCTTTCAGTGCTCTATCAAACTCTTCACGCAGTATCGTATCTCCCATTTCATCTTCATCTACTTCCATTTCCATAATATTGTCCTCAAGTACATCGCCCTTGTATAGACCCTCTATATACTCCTTCCACCTTTCTGCTTTCCCTTCTTTGCTTAGAATTGGGTTTCCATCTGAGCTCTCGATATTCATACAAGTGGCTCTCTTTTCTCCAAAGGTCTTTTGAATTTCCTGTAGGCAGTATCTATCTTACCCCCAGTGAGATAAGCCTCTACATTCTTACATTTGTCCTCTAGCCATCCCTGCTTAGCCATTTTGCACTTCCTGTCGATCTCATTTTTGAGAAGTTTGTACTCCTTTTTGCCTGCTTCATTTACTGCATTTTTATATTTTCTCCTTTCATCAATTAAATTCAATGTTTCTTCTGTTACCCAAGGATTTCTACTAGCCCTCGTCTTTTTACCTACTTGATCCTCTGCTGCCTTCACTACTTCATCCCTCAGAGCTACCCATTCTTCTTCTACTGTATTTCTTTCCCCCATTACTGTCAATTGTTCCCTTATTCTGTCCCTGAAACTCTGTACAACCTCTGGTTCTTTCAGTTTATCCAGGTCCCATCTCCTTAAATTCCCATCTTTTTGCAGTTTCTTCAGTTTATCCAGGTCCCATCTCCTTAAATTCCCACCTTTTTGCAGTTTCTTCAGTTTTAGTCTACAGTTCATAACCAACAGATTGTGGTCAGAGTCCACATCTGCCCCTGGAAATCTCTTACAATTTAAAGCCTGGTTCCTAAATCTCTGTCTTACCATTATATAATCTATCTGACACCTTCTAGTATCTCCAGGATTCTTCCATGTATACAACCTTCTACTATGATTCTTGAAGGCTCATACTGTTAGTATTGTTCTTTCTGCCGCTAAATAAAATTGTAACTTGATATTTCGAGGGTGCTTTTCTGCTTATAATTGTAAATCTGTTTTTGAAAAGAATTTTGAAATAAAATTCACATTTGTTAAAATTAATTTCATTTTCGATCAGTTATTTCCTGGCAACTACTTCCACGCTCACCTAGTGGGATTAAATGTGTAGCCCAACTCAAGGTTACCCCGTAGCATAGTTCAGCCCTCACCGACGTGCGTCTGCTGTTTCTGGAGCCATTCGCCTGGATGACGGGGTGCAAGGACCCAGCCATCGACCTGGTGTAACCAGAAATGCGATTAATTCGGCAGGCGACACGATTGTATTGCTCCACGGTGAAACCTCAGTGGTGCTGTGCCCACTGCAGTCATAACTGACGATGTCGTTTGCTCAAGACAAGAACACGTAGTGGTCGTGTGACGTGGAGCTCCACGCCCAAAGTGTGCTTTGAATGGTGTGCTCTGCAGCACCTGTGCCTGCACCAGCACTGTGCTATGTGATCAGCTCTGCCCACTGTTATTCACTACACAGTGGGGGATCCTCCGACCTCTGCGTCTTGTGGTGAGACGTGGTCGTCCAATACCACACGGCCCAGTCGTTATCTCACCGTCCTTCAACCACTTTCAGCAGTTGCTCACGACACTAATACGCCAATAGGCGACCCGATTCGGCGTTCCAGAGATTCTCGTCTCCAGCCGCAGTGGCATAACAATGTGCCCATTGTCAAAAATGCTCATATGGGTGGATTTCCTCACTTGCGGCCCGCATTTTCGCTGTAATGACTGCCCATTCGCCTCTCTTCCGCTCACATTCTTTCCTTACTGCGTCACGTGACCGCAACGTCACCAGGACGCGCTAAACCTCGCCGTCGGCCTTGGTGACAATCTACTGGCTCGTTAGTTTATGTTATGCTATTTGTAAAAGTTTATGTGATGTTGAAAAGAAGTTTTACGATTTCACACTACCGGCCTTTAGAATTGCTACACCACGAAGATGACGTGCTACAGACGCGAAATTTAACCGACAGGAAGAAGATACTGTGATATGCAAATTATTCGCTTTTCAGAGCATTCACACAAGGTTGGTGCCGGTGGTGACAGCTACAATGTGGTGACATGAGGAACGTTTCCAACCGATTTCTCATACACAGACAGCAGCTGACCGGCGTTGCCTGGTGAAACGTTGTTGTGATGCCTCGTGTAAGGAGGAGAAATGCGTACCATCACGTTTCCGACTTTAATAAAGGTCGGATTGTAGCCTGTCGCGATTGCGGTTTATCGTATCGCGACATTGCTGCTCGCGTTGGTCGAGATTCAATGATGGTTAGCAGAATATGGAATCGGTGGGTTCAGGAGGGTAATACAGAACGCCGTGCAGGATCCCAACGGCCTCGTATCACTAGCAGTCGAGATGACAGGCATCTTATCCGCATGGCTGTAACGGATCTTGCAGCCACGTCTCGATCCCTGAGTCAACAGATGGTGACGTTTCCAAGACAACAACCATCTACACGAACGGTTCGACGACGTTTGCAGCAGCATGGACTATCGGCTTGAAGACGGTGGCTGCTGTTACCCTTGACGCTGCATTACAGACAGGAGCGCCTGCGACGGTGTACTCGACGACGAACCTGGGTGCACGAATGGCAAAACGTCATTTCTTCGGATGAATCCAGGTGCTGTTTACAGCATCATGATGGTCGCATCCGTGTTTGGCGACATTGCGGTGAACGCACATTGGAAGCGTGTATTCGTCATCGTTATACTGGAGTATCAAAAAATAATGGTTCAAATGGTTCTGAGCACTATGCGACTTAACTTCTGAGCCGGCCGCGGTGGCCGAGCGGTTCTAGGCTTGGAGTCCGGAACCGCGCGACTGCTACGGTGGCAGGTTCGAATCCTGCCTCGGGCATGGATGTGTGTACTGTCCTTAGGTTAGTTAGGTTTAAGTAGTTCTAAGTTCTAGGGGACTGATGACCACAGCTGTTAAGTCCCTTAGTGCTCAGAGCCATTTGAACCTTTTTTTTTTTAACTTCTGATGTCATCAGTCGCCTAGAAATTAGCACTAATTAAACTTAACTAACCTAACGACAACACACACATCCATGCCCGAGGCAGGATTCGAACCTGCGACCGTAGCGGTCGTTCGGTTCCAGACTGTAGCGCCTAGAACCGCAGGCGACATAGTGTCGTATCACCCGGCGTGATGGTATGGGGTGCCATTAGTTACACGTCTCGGTCACCTCTTGTTCGCGTTGACGGCACTTTGAACAATGGACGTTACATTTCAGATGTGTTACGACCCGTGGCTCTACCCTTCATTCGATCCCTGCGAAACCCTACATTTCAGCAGGATAATGCACGACCGCATGTTGCAGGTCCTGTACGGGCCTATCTGGAAACAGAAGATGTTCGACTGCTGCCCTGGCCAGCACATTCTCCAGATCTCTCACCAACTGAAAACGTCTGGTGGTCGAGTAACTGGCTCGACACAATGCTCCAGTTACTACTCTTGATGAACTGTGGTATCGCGTTGAGGCTGCATGGGCAGCTGTACCTGTACACGCCATCCAATCTCTGTTTGACTCAATGCCCAGGCGTATCAAGGCCGTTATTACGGCCAGAGGTGGTTGTTCTGGGTACTGATTTATCAGGATGTATGCACCCAAATTGCGTGAAAATATAATCACGTGTCAGTTCTAGTATAATATATTTGTCCAATGAATACCCATTTATCATGTGCATTTCTTCTTGGTGTAGCAATTTTAGTGGCCAGTAGTGTATTTCACCATCTATGAACTTTACTGTGTCGATATGTCATGTTTTCGGTGTTTGATATGAACGTCATCCGGCGGCTTCTTGAGTTTACCTCACTCACAAGGTTGCTGCCAACGGCAGTTCGGCACGTGGGACCTCACGGTTAATGGCTTCTGAAACTGCACTTAGCGTCTGCATCTCATGTAAAGGTTTATATCTTACTTGTATTGCTTGGTAGTGTGAAAATTTTTGACCAGTTTGCAACTACTTACTTATCAGCTTCAGTTTCATTCTTGCTGCTACTTGACTTTCCTGTATATCCTAGCATGTTCTATTTATGACTTATGTATTGTCTTTTATTGCTGCAGTATTGTGAAGATGCCGTATGAAAACGCGTCGCAGTAAATACACTGAAGCGCCAAAGAAACTGGTACAGGCTTGCTTATTTAAACACAGAGATATGTAAACGGGCAGAATACGGCTCTGCGGTTGGCAACGCCTATATAAGACCGCAAGCGTCTGACGCAGGTGTCACATCCGTTACTGCTGCTACAATGGCAGGTTATCAAGATTTAAGTGAGTTTGAGCGTGGTGTCATAGTCGGCGCACGAGCCATGGGACACAGCATCTCAGAGGTAGCGACGAAGTGGGGATTTTTCCGTTCAATCATTTCAGGAGTGTATCGTAAATATCAGGAATCCTGCATGCCGCGCAGAATGGCTGCGCGGTCTCGGGCGCCGTGTCACGGATTGCGCCCCCCCCCCCCCCCCCATCTGGCATGATTGTGTGTATTGATCTTAGTATAAGTCAGTTTAAGGAGTGTGTAAGTCCATGTACCGATGACCTCAGAGTTTGGTCCCTTTGGAATTCACACACATTTGAAAATCTGAGCATTGAATCCGGCAAAACATCAAATTTCCGAGAATGCTGCGGTCGGAAAAAGATCCTGCAAGAACGGGACGACGTAGTTCTCGGATCCTGTCAAGGACTTGTAGAATCTGTCTGCATGTCATGATTGAAGAAAATGGTTCAACGTTACAAAAGTCCAGCCCTTCCGGAAATTGCTGAACATTTCAATGCTAGCCCATCAACAAGTGTTAGCGTGCAAACCATTCAACGAAACATCGTCGGTATGGGCGTTCGCAACCGAAGGCCCACTGCTGTACCTATGATGACTGCACGACACAAGACTTTACGCCTCGCCGGGGCCCGCCGACACCGATACTGGACTGTTGATGACTGGAAACATGTAAAATTTGAAATTTTCCCGGCGAATCAACTGGTCAAAAAGATTTCGGGTTTGCAGCCGGTCGTAAACTTCACTGCACGATATTTCGGACAACTGCCAGCCATCCTCAGGTGAGCCGAACGAGGGCTGACGAAGACGTTTTCCGTTCCGTCTTATCACTCATCCCAGACCATGAGTGTACTTAAAACCCTTGTACACAGGGCACACACAGTGTCGGATGCACAGAATTTGCCTAAGGAACTGGCACATTTCAGGACAGTATTCAGAGACAATGGGTACTCGACCTGGCAAATTAACAGAGCCTTCTCAACTAGAGCCAGGAACCGGGAAGTGGATAAAGAGGACGACGCGCCAGCCAAGTCCCTAGC
The DNA here is from genome assembly GCF_023864345.2 of Schistocerca serialis cubense. NCBI lineage: Eukaryota > Metazoa > Arthropoda > Insecta > Orthoptera > Acrididae > Schistocerca > Schistocerca serialis. The sequence goes on along the minus strand of NC_064647.1, from coordinate 237,705,524 downwards.
TTTTCTTCCCTTTGTCGGAAATATCTCCTTCAAGATAGCCAGGATTCTTAATCGATTTAATGTGAAAGTGGGTTTTCGTCCGCCTTCTAAGATTTTGGATTTGCTGGGATCGGTGAAGGATGATTTGTTACTGCGGAAGGTGGCAATGTACAAAATACCGTGTCAGTGTGGTATGGCCTATATAGGACAGACAACGCGTACAGTGGAAGAGCGTTGTACAGAACATCAACGTTGCACTCGCCTACTGCAACCCAGTAAGTCTACAGTTGCGGAACATTGTATTTCTAATGGACATTCAATGGATTACGACAAAACTTCGATTTTGGCCACTGCAAAAACTTTTTTGGACTCCATTATCAAAGAATCAGTTGAAATACGCATTGCGGGAAATCTAATGAACTGTGACAGTGGTTACCAATTGAATAACGCATGGAACCCCGTCATCTCCGAAATCTGCTGGAGACGAAGACGCCAGAAGACTTCGATAGCTGCGGCCAGCGACAATACCGACGGCAGCTGAGTACTGCAGTTCCACCAGTTCAGCGGACCTCGTCTGACATCTGATGCCAGCACAGTCGACCTCAGCGCAGCACGGCTTCACAACCACAGCACACTCTTTCATCAGAGAGTGGGCTGAATGAGCAGACTATTGATTTTTGTGGTTGTTTTCCCTGTTTTATGTGCAGGGGGCATGGAGCCTGAGCGAGTGATACACAGGGATTTGAGGGTTGTGTTCGTGCAGCCAGGGGAAGCGACTGGTCTTTCGCAATTCCGTGTTAATAGAAAGGGAGCATTACTCACGACCTGTCAGATGCGGTCAGTGTAACTTACCAGCGCATCCTGCACCTTGTACGGAGTCAGTACTAGTATTCTGCATTAATTGTCACTAGTATCGGCATGTGACCAGACAGTGCACAGAGTCAAGATGGATGATGACAGTATGTGTGTTGTGTCATAGAGCCCATTGTGAGTGCAGTTCATCTTCCTTAGTGCGTCGAGTTTTAAAACACGGTGTCCCCAGTTGGGATGCAGTTCAAGCATTGATTAAAGAAATATCGCAATTGAGAGCAGATAAATCGACTCGCATAACAGGCATAGGGATGAAGCGTTGCAGCTAGACAAGCAGCCTACTTCTTTATTAGTTCCTGTCACAGCCAGTTGAATCACGCCCTTCTCTGGAAAGTCAACTGGCGATGTAATGTTTTTTTTGTGACATCCTGCAGTTAGCACATATTAGTGGTGGGTTGTCAGAGGATCAGTTATTATAGGTGACAAAGGTACGGTTGGCCAAGACGTGTGTCAGATATACAGAGCGACTAAGACGTGCACAGGCGTTTGTTGAACTGAAAAAGACCTGTTACAAAGGCATAAGAAGCAAAACACTGCACAGTTTCTTCATGAGCAGTTAGTTGTCTGCCAAGGAAGAATAACGTGTCGGCAGGGAATTTTACAGACAGAATATGGAAAGTGAATGACTGATCTATGAATTAGGGGAGAGTGATGAGGCAAAAAGAAACATACTCCATGAAGTTGAAAAGAGGAAATGGACGGAAAAGTAGCGCCCGTGAATTTAGAATAGTTCACCAAAGGAATGTAGGCAGCTAATTTGGAACTACTGGATGATGTAGGTAGGGACTCAGTGTGCGCTAGCATTGTGTGTGAAGTTGTTGCATGTTAGAAGTATGGATAGATCAGAAGTGGAGAAACAGTTCTTTAAATTTGAGGCTTTGATTTTTCTGTAAGCGCATTTATGAGGGCCTTGCCACATGATATGTCAAGAAGGGTGGGAAAGGCCATCCCAAAAGATTTACATTCTGTGGTCGGATTAGCCATGAGTTGGAAGAAATTGGCAGGAATGCGGCATAGGAGAGGAGTATTTTTCACTAACCTTATTTGTTATAAATGTGGGAGGGTGAGACAAGTTCAAAGGCAATGCCGCCAACATCATAATGGTAGGTGTGGTATGGCTGAACAAGACCAGCGTGATTGTAGAAATGGTAGAGGGGAACAGGGAACAAGTAAACAGTTGCTAAATGCAAAAGCAAACCCCATGTCCACCATGCAGAATTCCTGATATAATTTCATGCAAATAGCATGGATGCATAGGCAGAATATAGTATAGTGGCAATACTGAAAGGTAGAAAGCACAAGTTTTTATTGGACACAGGGACACATGTGTCAGCTGTAAGTATGAACCCTGTGTGCCAGAGGTAATTAAACCCTCCATGCTATAATTTACATTGAGTTAGGTGTAGTGTTGAGGTCTCTTTGGGTGCAGCAGTGGTAGATTTTGAGGTTGGGGTGCAGTCTTTAAAGCGAAGCATAGAAGTCATATCTGGGGCAAGTGATGGTTACTGCAAGATCTTGGAATTAGACTTTCTGATACCGTAACATGCCAAAATTGGCCTTAGTCAACATGTAGCTGATCTTAGTGGGACAGTGTTTCACTTAGGGGAGACAACCACTGGTGATGACAAAAAGGATCGAACGTAAGGGGTGAATCACTTGAATTGTAGCCAACAACACTTGGATTAATTCACGTGGTATTGTGCCACAAGGCACTGGGAAGTTGGCCTGAGTAAATGTGAGACTCGAATGATTTATGGACAGCCGTGCAGGATTCATGGTGTCAATTCCCTCCAGCACTATTTCAGACTGTGGAGAGGAGACTCATGTGGGCTGGCAGAGAGAGAGGTCACAGACCTCTGGGCCACCGAGGAGCGAGGTACAGGTGTAATTACAAGTGGTCACGGTCTTGGTAATCTGGACAGAGGTTGAGAGAGTCCATTAGGAATCGACTGTCGAGAGTATTTGTGTCATCTGTTTCGCGTTTCATTGGGTCAAAATCGCGAACAGAGATAATCGGAGGTCAGTAATCGTGTGCTGAAAGCTCAGAAAGCTGCCTGCCCAAGAGCCAAAGCTGGTGAAGTGTTCATGGCACCAGCAAAGTAGTGACTTAATAGTTTGTTCTGATGCTCTCAGTAATGTACTCATTCGCTTCGTTGCCACAGTAGGCACTATTTGCTTGTGGGTTTCTGTTGATGATCTGCCTTATTCGATCAGTGTGGGGTAATAAAATCCGTGTTTATGCTCTTAGCAAATTTGTTCACACTCATCATAAGTCACTGGGTGTCATCATTGTAGGATTCCATGTTTACTTAGCCGACAGCTGATCCTGTTACACTCCTGTGCTTGTATTTTATATTCAGTTATTGGGTCATATGTTGAAGTATTTCAAAATGCTCAATTCAATAAATATAATTCCTAAATTCCCCTAGCATTTATATGCTTACAACACGCACATTTAGTAACTACTCCTTTCTCAGATACTTTTTTACATATATTAATTACTCATGTAGTTATTAAATTATGATGAGAGTACCAACTCTTGAACAGTCCACCAGCAAGGACAAATAGTTTTTGTACGTTATCCATTATGTGATAGGACGAGTGGCAGCTCGATGGGAGTAGTATGTATCCGTATTCAGATAACAGTTCTTTTGAAATTGGGTGAACTTGACACGTCTCCACCCCGGCACCTTACATAATGCGGCGACCCCACGACTGGTCTCACCAGGTGGACTCTGAGAGTCAGTTTGTAATTAAAATTTTAATTAGTTAAATTTCACAATTTTCTAATCCTTTCATTTTCTGGTACAATAAGCTGCAAGTGGGAATTTGCTGATTAACCAGTATTTTTCTCCAATTCTATTTACTTGTCTTACTTTTTTGGTTTATGTGTCTGTGGTTTCTGTAACACAGTTCGTTTTTTTGTGCTCACAACCGGTGTTGCCAACAGCACTGTGCACTAACTTTGGAAGGGATATGAATAACTTGTGATGAATTCGTTTAAAAGTCATGTTTGTAGGATAGGAGAATCTTAATTTTTTCTTTTTTTTACCTCATTTACTAGATGTCATGCACGGAATTCTTTTGCATGAATGTTAAGACGTAGTGAGGAGAGGTTTTTACAAAGTGGGTCTCTGTTGGAAGTAGATAATACAATGGACTTCGTAAAGGATAGGGATACGAACGAGTCGGAGGATGAGATGGTATATTTTCCCATGGAACAGAAAGCTATGAACAGCAGAGAAAGAATAAATTCAGTTGCAGACCGTGATGGGTCAGACGAAATACACAATATGAGTGAGGGAAAGAAACGGTCGAACATGAAAGACAACAGATGGTAGAGTCTACACCAGTAATAGCAAAGCCGAAAGAGAATATATAGGGCAATCCTGCTGCATCAGTGCAGCAGTGCATGTAATCACGTGTCATATCACCAGCAGGAGGGACACAGCACCAGCAGGAGGCAGATCTACTCTTTCAAATTCTGAAAGGGATGAGGAAAGCTTAGAGGCACAGAAAGCACGAAATGCAGGAATTAGAAAGGAAATGTGAGAATGCAGAGAGGAAATGTGAGCACAATTGCAGGAATTAGAAAGGAAACATGAGGATGCAGAGAGGAAATCTGAGCAGGAGGTGAAGGAATTAGAAAGTAAACGTGAGGCGGCAGAGAGGAAGAGATAAAGGAATTGGAAACATGAGGAGGTGGAGAGGAAATTTGAGCAGGAGATAAAGGAATTAGAAAGGAAACATGTGGAGGTGGAGAGGAAATTTGAGCAGGAGATGAAGGAATCAGAAAGGAAACATGAGGAGGTGGAGAGGAAATTTGAGCAGGTAATGGAGGAGTTAGAAAGGAAATGTAAAGAGGCTGGGCAGCAGAAGGAAAAGGCACGAAGAAACATTCACAGGAGATGATTAATCTACTGAGCAAAATCAGTGAGCACGTAAAGGAAGTAGGAGATAGTAGCATTGAAGTGAAGCAGACTGCTTTAATTGCTAATAATGAGGCTTCTGAGCAAGAGGAGAAGCGGCAGGCGCCAACAAAACAGCAGTCTTGGCAAATAACCGTGCCAAAGTGGTCATGTATACTGCAAACAGCGCCAGCTGGTGTGACCGAGCGGTTCTAGGCGCTTCAGTCTAGAACCGCGCGACCGCTACGCTCGCAGGTTCGAATCCTGCGTTGGGCATGGATGTGTGTGATGTCCTTAGCCTAGTTAGGTTTAAGTAGTTCTAAGTTCTGGGGGACTGATGACCTCAGCAGTTAAGTCCCATAGTGCTCAGAGCCATTTGAACCATTTGAACTGCAAACAGCAGTACATGTGCTGTTACCTCCCTCACAACGTAGGGGTAGAGGACGATTGTGGGCAAGTCACAAAGCTTCGACAGGACAGAGGAAAGGCTTCTTTACGTAGAACAGGAGTTCTAACAGGTCACCTCGCATTCAGATGCAAGTGAAACGGCACACAGAATCGTTCCCCTCCATTTTCCGTTCTTAGTAATGCTCGTTACTTCCTCTACCGAATTGTTGCCAGTTACCTCTTCACCCAGAATTTTGTCCACTATATTCTTGTCTTCCTGTCTGACCATCCCTCTCATTTCTTCTGTCATTATTTCTGTTGGTGGCCTGCGAGTTCTCATTCTGTCCTCTCTTTCGTTCTCGTGTAGATTGTGTCTCAAATATAGGCTCCGACTCACGAAGTAGGTTCTTAAACTACTCGATCTTCATCCCACTTTTTCCTGCCAGTGATTGCTGGTAATAATACCACAGAAAAGGGTACAGGCACGCGCATCCAAATACAGAGATATGTAAACAGGCACAATACGCCTCTGCCGTCGGCAACCCTTATGTAAAACATGAACTGTCTGGCGCAGTTGTTATATCGGTTGCTGCTTCTACAATGGCAGTTTATCAAGATGGGAGTGAGTTTGAATGTGGTGTTATAGTCGGCGCACGAGCGATGGGACACAGTATCTCCGAGGAAGCGCTGAAGTGGGGATTTTCCCGTGCGAGCATTTCACGAGTGTGCCGTGAATACCAGGAATCCGGTAAAACATCAAATCTGCGACATCGCTGCCGCTGGAAAATGATCCTGCAAGAACGGAACCAACGACGACTGAAGAGAATGGTTCAACGTGACACAAGCGCAACCCTTCAGCAAACTGCTGCACATTTCAATGCTGAGCCATCAACAAGTGTCAGCGTGCGAACCATTCAACGTAACATCATCGCTATGGGCTTTCGGAGCCGAAGGCCCACTCGTACCCTTGATGACTACATGGCACAAAACGTTACACCTAGCCAGGGCCCGTCAACACCGACATTGGACTCTTGATGACAGGAAACTTGTTGCCTGGTCGGACGAGTCTCGTTTCAAATTGTATCGAGCGGATGAACGTGTACGGGTATGGAGACAACCTCGTGAATCCTTGGACCCTGCATATCAGCAGGGGACTGTTCAAGGTGTTGGGGACCGTGTAATGAAGTGGGGCATGAGTAGTTGGAGGGATATGGGACCCTTGATACGTCTAGATACAACTGTGGCAGGTGATACATACGTAAGCATCCTGTCTGATCACCTGCATCCATTCATGTCCATTGTGCATTCCGATGGACTTGGGCCATTCCAACATGACAATGCGACACCCCGCACGTACAGAATTGCTACAGAGTGGCTTCAAGAACAATCTTCTGAGTTTAAATAGTTCCGCTGGCCACCAAACTCACCAGACAAGAACATTATTGAGCATATCTGGGATGCCCCTCATACTCTTACGGATTTATGGACAGCCGTGCAGGATTCATGGTGTCAGTTCCCACCAGCATTACGTCAGACATTAGTCAGGTTCATGCCACGTCGTGTAAGCGGCACTTTGGTGTGCTCGCTGCGGGCCTACACGATATTAGGCAGGTGTACCAGGTTCTTTGGCTCTTCAGTGTACTTTGTAGTTTTGAGAAGCAAAATCCAATTATCTCGCTCTCACTACGGAACGCGTCCAAGAACTATTTCTTTTTACTGAGTCCTTCAAATAACTTGGTAGGGCTCTTCTATTCTAATGACTCAGCATCCGTCTTTGGCGTTACTGGTGTGGACTCTGCCATCCGTGTGTCTTTCGTGTGCGACGTTTTTTCTTCCTGACTCATATTGTGTTTTTCGTCAGACCCATCATGATATGTAACTGAATTTTTTTGTTTCTCTGCTGTTCGTAGCTCGCCATGTGTGGGTCAGGGCAAGGCACCGGGCCAGAGGGCACTCGCTCTGTGAGGCAAACAGACCTCTCACATAACTGCAGCCCACTTAGGAGGTGCAGGGCGGAGCTCAAGTAACACACTGGCGCAGCGCTCGACATGAAATCTCGGGGCCTATGGAGCAGACTGGAGTGTCTGATTCTGGCGTAACTACAAGCACGGGAGGGGAGCCAGCGTTTGATTACATGCGTCTTGTCTCAGCGCCAAGATTCCAGAATTTCATTGAGAATGGAAGTCCTCTTCATCCCAAGGTCTGGTTGCCACAATTCAGTCATTATTTGCCACTGGAGGCAATGTTAGACTTCATCAGTGGACATATCGAGGGCTCAGCAGCAGAAAAAAAAGTTCGTAGTAGCGGCAACCTGTCCTTCATTTCAAGAATTTAAGGATGCGTTTCTCGGGACATTTGAACATTGGAAATGGAGGAGAGAACTAAAACAGGAAATTATTTTGTCTGGATCCCGAATCATTGGGATACAAGAGCGCTACCAAGTTATTCGAAGCACTCATTAAAAAGAACCAGTTCTTACTCTCTGTAGTGAGAACGAGATAATTAGATTGTGCTTCTCAAAATTAGCAAGTACATTACCAGCAGTTCTCTGGTAGGATAAAGTGATTTAACCGTCGATTAGTTTAAGAGCCTACTTCGAGGGCTGGAGCTTACATTTGAGAGACAATCTGCACGAGAACGAAAGAGAGGACAGAGTTGTAACAGCTCTTTAGAGTGTGGGTATTCAGAAACGAATATTAGATTAAATTCTGTAATACGAAATGACCGGAGAGCCTAAAAACGGTTGTTGTATTTCGAAGTAATAGTTAGCTAAAGTTTTACAAAGAGTAGATATTTGAAACAGAGTAACGCAAAGTAGTACAAAGGGAATCCAAGGAAGACGTAACAGAGCTGCGTTTTGTTTTGAATATAATACATAAACTAATGCGCAGCATTGTTAGCTCTCTTGAGTCTTCGTTTTCAATGGTGCATGTTCGCAGTCTTCCGTGGTAGTCGGAAGTTAGGGATTATAAGCATAATTAAATATCATTCTGATAACTGGATTAGACACTGGAGTGGTGGATAATGGTTTATTTTGGGATATTGGGACAGAAAATAGTTGGACCTTATCGTACTAGTATCTTTGCCGATAGTTGTCAAGGCGATTCTGCTAATAAACGAGTCGTGAGGGGTGCCCGTGAAAAGACTAAATTTGTGCCAAACGGACACTGAAAGAACTCGAACTTATAATTAATATCGTGTCGTGAGAATTAAGAAGCTTAGACATTGTAAAGCCAAAGACATATTTATGATTTGTCAGATATTAATGGTAAAGGCCAGTTTCTTGGGAAATCATATCTTTGGTGATAGAAACGAGAAGGAATGTGGTACAGACTGTTATTATACTGAAACGATACACATTAGGATCAACTCCTTCTTCATTGATTCCCAAGTGCCATCTCTCATTAATTTAAGAAGTGAATTGTGCCAGTAAAATAGAATATATATATGAGACTTTCTCCGTGTTTTCTACATCCCAAAAATCAGGTAGTACACAGACAATTATATCGGTGACTATTCAAGGGTTACTGAGAAACGCTGATCAACCTGTTACAAACAGATAATAGGATTTACCGAAGCCGGCCGAAGTGGCCGTGCGGTTCTAGGCGCTGCAGTCTGGAACCGCGAGACCGCTACGGTCGCAGGTTCGAATCCTGCCTCGGGCATGGATGTGTGTGATGTCCTTAGGTTAGTTAGGTTTAACTAGTTCTAAGTTCTAAGGGACTAATGACCTCAGAAGTTAAGTCCCATAGTGGTCAGTGCCATTTCAACTATTTTCGATTAAACGAAGGCATATTGACTACAAAGGTAACTAAATCAAAATATTTGGGAAACAAAAAATGGAAAAAATAGACTGGAACCTGATTGTTATGTTATCTCCGAATAATAAATAAAATCACTCTCTTTGGATCCGTCGTGGTTGAAAGTGTATGAAATATCTCTGGAAATAGAAAACGGGATCAATTTTCAACTGCAAGTTCACACAATTAGTTTCACAGCGTGATTCAGAGATGTTTTATGCCCGACCCACACGACAGAGAATGGTTCTTAACTAGCCGGGAAAATATATAAACAACTGAGATCAACTCCGCTGTCGGGGGGAAACGGCAAAGCGATATCTGTGCACTTGCGACGACGGTGGTCGTGCGGCAATAAACTCTCAGGTGTCTAATAGAAATAATGACAGAAGAAATGAGAGGGTTGGTCAGTCAGGAAGGCAAGAATACAGTGGACAAAATTCGGGGTGAAGAGGTATGTGGAAACAGTTCGGAAGAGGAAATCTACATCTACATCTACATCTACATTGATACTCCGCAAGCCACCCAACGGTGTGTGGCGGAGGGCACTTTACGTGCCACTGTCATTACCTCCCTTTCCTGTTCCAGTCGCGTATGGTTCGCGGGAAGGACGACTGTCTGAAAGCCTCCGTGCGCGCTCGAATCTCTCTAATTTTACATTCGTGATCTCCTCGGGAAGTATAAGTAGGGGGAAGCAATATATTCGATACCTCATCCAGAAACGCACCCTCTCGAAACCTGGCGAGCAAGCTACACCGCGATGCAGAGCGCCTCTCTTGCAGAGTCTGCCACTTGAGTTTATTAAACATCTCCGTAACGCTATCACGGTTACCAAATAACCCAGTGACGAAACGCGCCGCTCTTCTTTGGATCTTCTCTATCTCCTCCGTCAACCCGACCTGGTACGGATCCCACACTGATGAGCAATACTCAAGTATAGGTCGAACGAGTGTTTTGTAAGCCACCTCCTTTGTTGATGGACTACATTTTCTAAGCACTCTCCCAATGAATCTCAACCTGGTACCCGCCTTACCAACAATTAATTTTATATGATCATTCCACTTCAAATCGTTCCGTACGCATACTCCCAGATATTTTACAGAAGTAACTGCTACCAGTGTTTGTTCCGCTATCATATAATCATACAATAAAGGATCCTTCTTTCTATGTATTCGCAATACATTACATTTGTCTATGTTAAGGGTCAGTTGCCACTCCCTGCACCAAGTGCCTATCCGCTGCAGATCTTCCTGTATTTCGCTACAATTTTCTAATGCAGCAACTTCTCTGTATACTACAGCATCATCCGCGAAAAGCCGCATGGAACTTCCGACACTATCTACTAAGTCATTTATATATATTGTGAAAAGCAATGGTCCCATAACACTCCCCTGTGGCACGCCAGAGGTTACTTTAACGTCTGTAGACGTCTCTCCATTGATAACAACATGCTGTGTTCTGTTTGCTAAAAACTCTTCAATCCAGCCACACAGCTGGTCTGATATTCCGTAGGCTCTTACTTTGTTTATCAGGCGACAGTGCGGAACTGTATCGAACGCCTTCCGGAAGTCAAGAAAAATAGCATCTACCTGGGAGCCTGTATCTAATATTTTCTGGGTCTCATGAAAAAATAAGGCGAGTTGGGTCTCACACGATCGCTGTTTCCGGAATCCATGTTGATTCCTACATAGTAGATTCTGGGTTTCCAGAAATGACATGATACGCGAGCAAAAAACATGTTCTAAAATTCTACAAGTGATCGACGTAAGAGATATAGGTCTATAGTTTTGCGCATTTGCTCGACGACCCTTCTTGAAGACTGGGACTATCTGTGCCCTTTTCCAATCATTTGGAACCCTCCGTTCCTCTAGAGACTTGCGGTACACGGCTGTTAGAAGGGGGGCAAGTTCTTTCGCGTACTCTGTGTAGAATCGAATTGGTATCCCGTCAGGTCCAGCGGACTTTCCTCTATTGAGTGATTCCAGTTGCTTTTCTATTCCTTGGACACTTATTTCGATGTCAGCCATTTTTTCGTTTGTGCGAGGATTTAGAGAAGGAACTGCAGTGCGGTCTTCCTCTGTGAAACAGCTTTGGAAAAAGGTGTTTAGTATTTCAACTTTACGCGTGTCATCCTCTGTTTCAATGCCATCATCATCCCGTAGTGTCTGGATATGCTGTTTCGAGCCACTTACTGATTTAACGTAAGACCAGAACTTCCTAGGATTTTCTGTCAAGTCGGTACATAGAATTTTACTTTCGAATTCAATGAACGCTACACGCATAGCCCTCCTTACGCTAACTTTGACATCGTTTAGCTTCTGTTTGTCTGAGAGGTTTTGGCTGCGTTTAAACTTGGAGTGGAGCTCTCTTTGCTTTCGCAGTAGTTTCCTAACTTTGTTGTTGTACCACGGTGGGTTTTTCCCGTCCCTCACAGTTTTACTCGGCACGTACCTGTCTAAAACGCATTTTACGATTGCCTTGAACTTTTTCCATAAACACTCAACATTGTCGGTGTCGGAACAGAAATTTTCGTTTTGATCTGTTAGGTAGTCTGAAATCTGCCTTCTATTACTCTTGCTAAACAGATAAACCTTCCTCCCTTTTTTTATATTCCTATTAACTTCCATATTCAGGGATGCTACAACGGCCTTATGATCACTGATTCCCTGTTCTGTACATACAGATTCGAAAAGTTCGGGTCTGTTTGTTATCAGTAGGTCCAAGATGTTATCTCCACGAGTCGGTTCTCTGTTTAATTGCTCGAGGTAATTTTCGGATAGTGCACTCAGTATAATGTCACTCGATGCTCTGTCCCTACCACCCGTCCTAAACATCTGAGTGTCCCAGTCTATATCTGGTAAATTGAAATCTCCACCTAAGACTATAACTATATAATGACAAGAGTCACTATGAACGGAAAATGGCGGGAAAGGAACCGATGTGATGAGGAAGCGAGGAGGTCGAAGTTCGGTCACCAGAGCCAACAGACCTACGCCACTGCCCATTAAAATTGCTACACCAAGAAGAAATGCAGATGATAAACGGATATTCATTGAACAAATATATTATACTAGAAGTGACATGTGATTACATTTTCACGCAATTTCAGTGCATAGATCCTGAGAAATCAGTACCCAGAACAACCACCTCTGGCCGTAATAACGGCCTTGATACGCAAACAGAGCTTGGATGGCGTGTACAGGTACAGCTGCTCATGCAACTTCAACACGATACCACAGTTCATCAAGAGTAGTGACTGGCGTACTGTGACGACCCAGTTGCTCAGCCACCAATGACCAGACGTTTTGAGTTGTTGAGAGATCTGGAGAATGTGCTGCCCAGAGCAGCAGTCGAACATTTTCTGTATCCAGATAGGCCCGTACAGGACCTGCAACATGCGGTCGTGCATTATCCTGCTGAAATGTAGGGTTTCGCAGGGATCGAATGAAGGGTAGAGCCACGGGTCGTAACACATCTGAAAAGTAACGGCCACTGTTCAAAGTGCCGTCAATGCGAACAAGAGTTGACCGAGACATGTAACCAATGGCACCCCATATCATCACGCCGGGTGATACGCCAGTATGGCGACGACGAATACACGCTTCTAATGTCCGTTCACCGCAATGTCGCCAAAGACGGATGCGACCATCATGATGCTGTAAACAGAACCTGGATTCATCCGAAAAAATGACGTTTTGCCATTCGTGCACCCAGGTTCGTCGTTGAGTACACCATAGCAGGCGCTCCTGTCTGTGACGCAGTGACAAAGGTAACCGCCGCCACGGTCTCCGAGCTGATAGCCCATGCTGCTGCAAACGTCGTCGAACTGTTCGTGCAAATGGTGGTTGTCTTGCAAACGTCCCCATCTGTTGACTCAGGGATCGAGACGTGGCTGCATAAACCGTTACAGCCATGCGGATAAGATGCCTGTCATCTCGACTGCTAGTGATAGGAGGCCGTTGGGATGCAGCACGGCGTTCCGTATTACCCTCCTGAACCCACCGATTCCATATTCTGCTAACAGTCATTGGATCTCGACCAACGCGAGCAGCAATGTCGCGATACGATAAACCGCAATCGCAATAGGCTACAATCCGACCTTTATCAAAGTCGGAAACGTGATGGTACGCATTTCTCCTCCTTACACGAGGCATCAAAACAAAGTTTTACCAGGCAACGCCGGTCAACTGCTGTTTGTGTATGAGAAATCGGTTGGAAACTTTCCTCATGTCAGCACGTCGTAGGTGTCGCCACCGGCGCCAACTTTGTGTGAATGCTCTGAAAAGCTAATCATTTGCATATCACAGCATCTTCTTCCTGTCGGTTAAATTTCGCGTCTGTAGCACGTCATCTTCGTGGTGTAGCACTTTTAATGGCCAGTAGTGTACAATGGAATCGTAGCCCGATAGTAAACTGACGCCAGAATCGTGTGGGAAGGATTCAGTACAATCCCATGACTATTATCAGACAGAGTCAAATACACTCGCGAGATTACGAGGACTTGTCGGAGACGTTGCTGGAGGAATAAGGAGTGTTAACTCGACAGGACCTCCACCCCTGATCACTGTCTCAATATGAGGGGTACGACTCCACGGTGTTCTGGACAGTGGCAGCCGTATTACTGCAGCTCAGCGTTGTTCCGAGGAAAGGGGTTCTGCCTGGGAAACGCGTGGGAGCCAGCCTGCAGATTCGTTTGGAGTTCACGCGTCAAGGACACAAACTAGACAACAGTTTCCTAATCGTGCCAAATTTTGCAGTTAATAATAGGCATGAATTTTGGAATGAATACCGAGTGATTCTTGGCCTAGGAGGAGAGGAAGTTGCATTGAATAAGGGGGTAACCATTTGTATTAGATTCGAAGAGTGTCTTATACAAGCGCAATTTCCAGTCACTCCCATTACGCTTAATTAGGCTGATTGTCATAATGGGAAAGACCGATCATCTGAGCAATTGTCTGAAGAAGACAGGGAAGACAAGGAGGAAGCAGTGATTAGAGAAACTGGAGAGGTGATTGAAAACATAATAAAAACTGTGCAGTACATAGGGCCTGTTGAGTGTAGTGAGGTACGAAATATGCTGCTGTGGAACAAAGAAGTGTTTCTGCCAAAAATAGGATCGTTAAGGAAACGTCGGTACAAATTTAATGTGTGTCCGCAAAATAAATTCTTTGTGCCACCTTATGCTATATCTCTGGCTTATAGAGACAAAGTTGCGGAAGAGATTTCGAGAATGCATACGGATAAAGTGATATAACCTGTCAGATCTACATATAAGAGGGTTGGAATTTTAATAGTGGCAATTATTTATATACAGCTCGTACTAAATTGAAACGTGTTTCAAAGTTTTACTGACCTTCAAAGTAGCCACCTGCATTGTGTATGACCCGTTGCGAGCGATGTGGAAGTCATTGGATACCCTTAGCAGTGCCAGTTGTGTTCACAGTTCGAGCGGCGCGGTCTGTTGCCCGAGAAATTTGTAGCAGTTCTGAAGCGAATGCCGTGAAGTGTTTCCTTCAGTTTAGAAATCGAGTTCAACTCAGGAGGGCTTGTGTCAGGGGAGTGCAGTAGGTGGCGTAGCAGTTAGCAGCTCCATCAGTCAAGCAAATCAGTAACAGCTTGCAGATGGTCATAGGTTGTGTTCGAAAAATGAACAGCATAGAGACATAAGTGATGACGCTTTCTGCGGGACCTGACCATCATTTCGCAGAACAATGCTCAAGCACGTACAGAGCAAGCTGTTGCTGATTTGTTTGCATTATAGAGCTGTTAGTGCTATACCACCTACTGCACTGCCATAACTTAAGCCTTCCTGAGTTCAACTCGATTTCTAAGCTGAAGGAAACACTTCAAGGCACTCGCTTCAGACCTGCTAAAATTCGTTGGGCAATAGACCGCGCCGCTCGAACTGTCAACACAAAAATGGTTCTAATGGCTCTGAGCACTATGGGACTCAACTGCTGTGGTCATAAGTCCCCTAGAACTTAGAACTACTTAAACCTAACTAACCTAAGGACATCACACACATCCATGCCCAAGGCAGGATTCGAAACTGCGACCGTGAACTGTCAACACAACTGGCACTGCTAAGAGTATCCTACGACTTTCACACCGCTGGCAACGGGTTATACACAATGCTGGTGACTACTTTGAAGGTCAGTAAAACTTTGAAATACATATCTATTTTATACGAGCTGTAAATATACAGGGTGAGTCACCTAACCTTACCGCTGGATATATTTCGTAATCCACATCAAATACTGACGAACCCATTCCACAGACCGAACGTGAGGAGAGGGGCTAGTGTAATTGTTTAATACAAACCATACAAAAATGCACGGAAGTATGTTTTTTTAACACAAACCTACGTTTTTTAAATGGATCCACGTTAGTTTTGTTAACACATCTGAACATATAAACAAATACGTAATCAGTGCCGTTTGTTGCATTGTAAAATGTTAATTACATCCGGAGATATTGTAACCTAAAGTTGACGCTTGAAGCCTCCGACGTTCAGTTGCGTGTTGTAACAAACACGGGCCACGGTCGGCGAGCAGCATCTGCAGGGACATGTTTACGATGACGACCGTGTTTACGGGTGTGGCTGTAGTGCACTGTTGTGGTTTGGTCTAGCTTTCCCAGTGTCCGCATGTAGCGCTTGCTACTATTGTTATTCTGCATTCGTCTCCGCACGCAGACCAACTGTAGTACACCGTGTTACCAGACGTCTGTGATAGTGTAGTGTTGTAGGAACTGTGACCATGGTGTATTCGAACTCTGAAAAGGCGGAGATGATACTCATCTATGGCGAGTGTCGACGAAATGCAGCTGAAGCCTGCAGGGTGTATGCAGAACGGTACCCGGACAGAGAGCATCCAACGTGCCGCACATTGCAAAACATCTACCGCCAACTGTATGCAACAGGTATGGTCGTAGCACGCAAACGGGTCCGTAACAGGCCCGTCACAGGAGAAGCGGGTGCAGTTGGTGTGTTAGCTGCTGTTGCCATGAATCCACACACGAGTACACGGGACATTGTGAGAGCCGGTGGTCTGAGTCAAAGTAGTGTCATGCGCATACTGCATCGTCACCGCTTTCACCCGTTTCATGTGTCGCTACATCAGCAATTACATGGTGATGACTTTAATCATTGAGTGCAATTCTGTCAATGGGCATTAACAGAGAATGCGCTGCAGTTCTACCTGTTTACCGATGAAGCGGGTTTCACAAACCACGGGGCAGTGAATCTACGGAACATGCATTACTGGTCCGTGGACAATCCTCGCTGGTTCAGTCAGGTAGAGCGACAGCGACCGTGGACTGTAAATGTATGGTGCGGAATCATTGGCGACCACCTCATTGTTCCTCACTTCATTGCAGGGGCCCAAACAGCTGCAACATACATCGCGTTTCTACAAAATGATCTGCCAACGTTGCTCGAAAATGTCCGACTGGAAACGCGTCTACGTATGTGGTATCAGCATGATGGTGCACCTGCACATTCCGCAATTAACACTAGGCTGACCCTTGACAGGATGTCCGACGGGCGTTTCATAGGACGTGGAGGACGCATAAATTGGCCAGCCCGTTCTCCTGATCTTACACCTCTGGACTTCTTTCTGTGGGGTACGTTAAAGGAGAATGTGTACCGTAATGTGCCTACAACCCCAGAGGATATGAAACAACGTACTGTGGCAGCCTGCGGCGACATTACACCAGATGTACTGCGGCGTGTACGACATTCATTACGCCCGAGATTGCATTTGTGTGCAGCAAATGATGGCCACCACATTGAACATCTATTGGCCTGACATCTCGGGACACACTCTATTCCACTCCGTAACTGAAAACGGAAACCACGTGTGTACGTGTACCTCACCCCTCATGGTAATGCACATGTGAAAAAGACAATAAAAAGGTGTTAGCATGTGGACGTAATGTGCTGTTCCAGTCTGTTCTGTACCTAAGGTCCATCACCGTTCCCTTTGGACCCCTACGTAATTCGGTGCTCTCCGATACACACGATCGAACAGCGGAGTGGTACTCAAGCGTCAACTTTAGGTTACAATATCTCCGGATGTAAATAACATTTTACAACGCAACAAACGGCACTGATTACGTATTTGTTTATATGTCCAGATGTGGTAACAAAACTAACTGGGTTTCATTTAAAAAAACGTAGATTTGTGTTAAAAAACATACTCCGGTCATTTTTTTATGGTTTGTATTAACCAATTACACTAGCCCCTCTCCTCACGTTCGGTCTGTGGAATCGATTCGTCAGTATTTGATGTGGTTTACGAAATATATCCAGCGGTAATGTTAAGTGACTCACCCTGTATACTTCCACTATTGAAGTTCCAACCCTCGTAATAACCAGCTAAAAGTGGCAGGTTAGTCAGACGAATCTGTCCGTCTTGTCCTAGAATCTCCCCACGTAAATACAATTATTGGGTATTGGGCCACAGACAGGGCAGCATGAGAGGCTGGAAGAGCTCCTCCAGAACTGTCACAGAGTACCCATTGTTTCTCGATAGACCTCAGGTGGAGCTTCTGGCAGATTGATCCCGTCCCCAGTTGCAGGCAGTCCACAGCATTCCTTGCCTTTGGCAGCTGTTCCTAGTATCATAGACTGCTGTTGGAGCTAAACATACTGCCTGCCGCATTTTTTCGGTACCTTGATGGCATTCTCAGCAAATTTCTCAAATGGCTCATAACAAATTACGTCTGATTGCAGTTTCTTAATATTTGGTTATGTAATTTTTTGATTACATCTCATATAATTGAACAGATGGCTTAGATTAAGAAGAAGCAGAGGTTCTGTAATTTTTTGAGTGCATCTCATATAATTGTTGGTGAACAGATGGCTTAGATTAAGAAGAAGCACAATGAGTTATTGAACTTGCTTGCCTATTGAATTGCCCAGTGAAGTGTCAATTATTTAAGCAGAGCTCTGCCTGTAACTGAATAGGATAGAATATCGGCGTAACTTACTGGAAGTGAGGTACCAGAGTCATTAATTCAATAGTATTGTGCATGGAACCGAACAGGGCACAATCTCAGCATAACCTACTGGAAGTGAAGTAACAGTCATTAATTCAATAGGATTGTGGCTGGAACTGAACAGAACAGAAACTCGGGATAACCAGCGGAAACAAAAGTGATTAGAGCATCAAAAATAATTGTGAAACAATGAAATATCGCATTTGCAAACAACTAGTATCTGACATTAGTGGGAAAATGAATGCTATGAACCATTACAATGGCTTAAAGACTGCAGATATTAGTGAACAAGAGCATTGATTGTTGGGGATAACATTTAATGAGTGACATTAATGGACATTATATTTGTATTCATGTCTATATGTAATGTCTATATGTGTTCTTTATGTTCCATATTCGTCATTCTGGAGCATGTGTGGAGACACCATACCCATCGCTGAGGCCGCAGCCCAGACAACCTGAGGGACTGGTGCTGCTCTCTGATGGGGCGAGTCATCGTTTGGCTGCACGGCTCCAGAAACGGAAACTGCGATCTGCGAGACGTTCCACGACGTAGGTGGAGGGCGTCGACGTCGGGAGTTCGCTCGCCTTGCGACCTAGAGGCCGAGCGAGAACGAGCAAACATTCGCCTCAAGTTCATCACTCAAAGACGCTACACAAGAAGCGAGCTGTCTGTTGATATTAACTGGAAATTTGATCGTCAGTTTAGTCTCGAACATCACGGAGGTCTACAAGCAGCATTGATATAAATAGGATGAAGAATTTGAAGAAAAAGAAGACCCTATTGCAGAAGATCGTCAGCTGCAGGCAATCCAAAGAACGCATTACACTAGAGACGCTTGACACTAGAGACGGAGAATCGGCGAATGGAAAGAGATCGAAAAATCTAAAGTCATACGTCGTGTGGCGTGATCATTCAAGAATCTATGCGAAGTGGGGGCCAAGAAGATCCGTTGTTACCATGGGTATGCTGCAAATCATAAGAAGAGGCAACATGAGTGAAATAATGAAAATGTTGTGCTTAGCCACTGAAGAAGTGGCACAACATACACAGTTATGTTGCAGACTACAAGCAGAGGAAACATGAGTCAAACAATGAAAAAAAAAAGTGTTGCTTAGCCATTGAAGAGGAGGCACGACAAAGGATGACATAGATTACGCATATTTCCTATGTCTCACTGTTGGAGCTGCACAGATGGCCTCCAGAACCCAATGGGGAGGCGAGATGAATGGACATTGCAGACCTCAATGGGCGAAACAGCAGACAAGACTACAACCGAGTCCCAAGATTAGTAATGAAATGTTGCAGACTATACATAGACTGGAAAGTGTAATTAGCATAAACTGACCTATTCAGTAATAGACATAGAGTGATTATTTAAGTTGTTTCTAGTATTTAAAACGAAATTTATGGTTAACTTTAAACTGACTTATTCCATGTAGATATTAAATGAATGAAATATCTAATTAATGTTAGCAAAAATGGAAATATTTAAGATATAGATAATACTTTGTAATATTTAAGTTAGTTTGTAATGAAGAATCGTATATAAGGAACATGTAAAAAAACGTCTTGTAGAATTTTTGCAATCATCTCATATCACCCATATATACATATGTATGTGTATGCATAAATATGTAATATACTGTCGCTGCATCATAAAAAGGAAAGACGAAATACGAAAAAGAAAATAATAAGATCCCAATCAAAGATCCAAAATCCTGTTAAAAAATAAAACCGGAATCCTACATCGACGTCAAACATAGTTAACGAAGAACCCCAACACACCAAGAGAGAATCTGAATAGGCGTAATGTTAATATCTCGTGGTTACCTTAAACGATGCCAATTTGATTGAAATAAAGTAGTCGTCGTTACATATTTGATATTCTTTTAAATTAAAATGTATTCGATCTGGCCGTGCAAAATTCCCATATTTCATATAGAATCATGAATTCCAGTTTTAACGCAGAAAAATTACATAAAAGAGTAATAAGAGCCAATGGAATAGAGTATTTTATGCAAAGTAGCAGGGGCCTTTATTGGAAGAGTTTCTAACGAACGTCCCTTTTGTTTCACAAATACTTTATAAACCCACGCACGTATTCTTAATGTCTTTTGCGTCTGGACGTCTTTGGTGTCCGGGAGTCTTTTGCGTTTGAGATTTCAGTGTCCGAGCTTTTAGCGTTTGAGTCCTCAATATTCGCGACTCTTAAGTTCTGCACTACTGCGTGAAATAGTTAACCTCACTGGAAGGTGGGCTAATTTAAAGTAAATTTCGGTTCTTTTCATTTATTGTCAAAAATACGAAAACTGACAGAACTGTGATAACGCAAACAAGCAGATAACATCTCAATCGATAAAAAATTGATATCATTAATTCCAATTTCAGAACTTCAGTTGTTGTCGAAGCTACTATTCAAACACTGTGTTGCAACTTGACCTTCGATTATAGACCCTGTTTGGACATTTATTATCGGGCTTAAGTATGAACATTCAGAGAAGTGAATCGTATCAAAGAAAATGTGTTAATAAAAACCGAGTTAAGGAAAGACCATAATGTTCTACTATTCCGAACTGAGTATGAAGAGCAGTGTACCATGTATTGGATTATCTCTGGACAATAACAATAACAGTAGTCTATTCCACATTAATAGAAAAGGGAATAATTTTGAACGGACAAAACATCGTGCCATGTTAAATGAACCATATGACCTTTGAAGGAATTAATTCGCATGTGCTACACAAATCAAAGGTATCAATTCGTTGTGAAACGCGAATCGGCCGCCTAGTAACTGTTATGAGTGTCTTTGCTGGCAACAGCTAAACAATGCAGTTAGCTTATGGCAATAATTTGAATCTATTGCTCAACAAATGTTGCCTGCAGTAGCAGATAGTGTTGTGTCGCCTTGCTTTGACGTATATCGGCGATGTGAAGAATACTGGCTGGGCAGAGAAAAAGGTCATTACTCTTTCGCTGATTGTTGTACTGCCAGTAGGCAGCAATAGACGGCGTGAAGTTTGGCAGGCAGAATTGTTATACTAAATTCCTGTATCATTTCTATGCTTACAACACCAACATTTAGCATCTAATCCTTTATCAGATGCTGTTGAGAGATGTTAATTATACATGTTATTATTAAATTATTACGAGAGCGCCAACGCTTAAACAATCTGTCACTTTTTCTGTGTAAGGTTTTCTCTGTTGCGTGATAGGAAAAGTGACAGCTCAAGGGGGAGGGGAGAGGGGGTATGTGTATCGGGAATCTGACAGAGTTTCTTTAGAAATGAGATGAACTTCACACCTCTCCACCCCAGCATCTCGCAAATCGTTGCTGTTCTTTAACTGAAAACCTGTAATTGACTGATGAATATTGTGGTAGAGAAAAATTGATTGGTAAAGGTGCATAACGGTGCAAAATATGACGTGAATTAATACTTTCTGTCGCCAGTCAGTGTACAATATTCAATAACGGTTAAACTAAATGACAATGTTCTGACTGATAAGTCGCAAGCTCCAAATAGTTACTATACTTAACCATTACTTTCGAAGTGTAGGAGGAAACATAGGATTAAATGGTTCAGATGAAGAAGAAAGAGAATATATTAAAAAAAGTCGTTCCACTATGTAAGTAAAAGTAGTACCAGCATCTTTCACTGAAATTAATGAAATTATAAAAAACCTAAAAGGAAACAAAAACTCTTGTGGGGTTGATGGTATTGTGAAATTATAAAAAACCTAAAAGGAAACAAAAACACTTGTGGGGTTGATGGTATTCCAGAAATAATTCTGAAAAGTTGTTCCAGCTTAACAAGTGTATCACTGGCTCAGGAAATGTTTCCGGTCAGCTTAAAATATGCAATTATTCAAATGGTTCACATGGCTCTGAGCACTATGGGACTCAACTACTGAGGTCATTAGTCCCCTAGAACTTAGAACTAGTTAAACCTAACTAACCTAAGGACATCACACACACCCATGCCCGAGGCAGGATTCGAACCTGCGACCGTAGTGGTCTCGCGGTTCCAGACTGCAGCGCCAGAACCGCGCAACCATGCAATTATTAAACTACTTCATAAGAAATGTGACAATACAGACTTAAACAATTAGCGATACGATTATTGCAGTGCCTGCGTTATTCTCAATTACGAAGCAAAGTTTCTTTGGAACATGGATGCGTGTCAAAAGGAACAAGGAGTGCAGTGACTACAGCCGTTACGAAATAAATTAAATGTATTCGCAATTGCGAATATGGACAACCATCAGCTGTATACTGGAATGACGACAGTGAAAATTTGTTCCTGATTGAAACTCGAATCCGTATTTCCCGTTTGTCGCGAACAGTCGGCCCACCGCTTGGTTACCCGCGCACCACTGCCGGCCACAGCCACACTTCCATTCGTCGTCAACCACGCGTCTCAAACACCTGTAGTCCTGCGTCCATTATCTGCATTCCCGTACAGATGAGACAGTGCACTTGAAAATCACTTGCGCGGTGTCTGTGGATAAATAAGATACTGCAGTGCCTGCGTGATTCCGAATTACGATGCAATGTTCCTTCGGAGATGCAGGCGCGTTGTGCCCGTGTAGCCAAGCGGTAAGGCGACCGCTCCCGCTAACCTGGAAATACAGGTTCGAGACCCGGTTGGGCCAGAATTTTCATTGTCGTTATTCCATTTTACAGCTGATGTTTGCCCATATTCACACCTGCGAATGCATTCATTGTAAACAATTATCGTCCAGTATCCTAACTGCCATCTTTTTTCCGAAATATTCAACAAAGTAATGTACTCAAGAGTAGTCCACACTTAAGTGGAAAACAGTTTATGCAGCACAGTTTGGATTCCAGAAATGTTGCTGAACAGAGAATGCCATTTGTACATTCAATCGTGAAATAGTTCAGGTCTTAATGATATATCACCAATTGGTATTTTTATGATCTTTCCGCAGACATCGATTGTGTAGATCATGATACTCTCTTACAAAATTTAAAGTTTTACGGAACTGATTGGTTCTACACACAGCTAGTGTGAAACATACTTGGCAAAGAGAAAGCAAAAGGTTGTGTTGAATAATTCAAACAACGTCGGAAAGGTAGCGACTGGGATACAATCACAAAGGAAGTCCCAAAGCGTTTAATTTTGGGTCCACTCCCTAAATATGAGAAGGACCTTCCATTCAACGTCCAAGAGGCATCTGTGGTCTAGAGCTAAAGTCCTTCATTAGTAGTCAAAGTGTCCTGGCTTCGAAACCCACCACTGCTTGCATTTTGATTAATAATCAGCATTGGTGGCTGAAGATTTCTGGAATAAGAAGCCACCCTCATTCCGCCAACGGCCGTGTCAAAGAGGATGGAGGAGATGACAGAGGTTCAGGGCACTCTCTTGTCCTTGTGGTGGGAAACTGCCCCTAAAGGCGTGAGGAAAACATTGAATAACCAATGAAAGAATAGCGTTCTACGAGTTGGGACGTTGAATGTCAGGAGTTTCAACTTGGTAGAGAAGCTAGAAAACCTAAAAGGGGAAATTCTAAGGCTCAATCTAGATATAGTGTGGGTCAATGAAGTGAGATGGAAAGAAGACAAGGATTTCTGGTCAGATGAGATACGGTATATCAACAGCAGCAGGGAATGGTATAATATAAGTAGGATTACTTCCTGGCAGATTAAAACTGTGTGCCGGACCGAGACTCGAACTCGGGACCCCAAGGCTGTGGCTAAGTCATGCCTCCGCAATATCCTTTCTTTCAGGAGTGCTAGTTCTGCAAGGTTCGCAGGAGAGCTTCTGTAAAGTTTGGAAGGTAGGAGACGAGGTACTGGCAGAAGTAAAGCTGTGAGGACGGGGCGTGAGTCGTGCTTGGGTAGCTCAGTTGGTAGAGCACTTGCCCGCGAAAGGCAAAGGTCCCGAGTTCGAGTCCCGGTCCGGCACACAGTTTTAATCTGCCAGGAAGTTTTATATCAGCGCATACTCCGCTGCAGAGTGAAAATCTCATCCCATAAGTAGGATTCCTTGTGAACTGAAAGGTAGGGCAGGGAATGAGTTAGTGTGAATCGGTCAGTGTTAGGGTTGTTTCCATGAGAATCGGCAGCAAACCAACACCGACAACGGTAGGTACACATGCCGAGCTCGCAAGCAGAAGATGAACAGATAGAGAAACTATATAAGAGTACTGAACGGCTAATTCAGCACGTAAAGCGAGATGAATGAACTGCAGCTACTTTGCTCTTCGTATAATTGCTAATTTTGGAAACAAACATGAAGACCGCCTGACATAGTTTGCATATTTCCACTCATTAATGTGGTGTGGAATAATTTCGTGGGGTAAGTAATCACTTAGAACCGAAGTCCTGTCTGCACAAAAGCGAGCAGCAAAATGACGTTTGGTTTGTGGGGCGTTCAAGTGCACGGTCATCAGTGCCCGTAAAAAGTGCCAATTTTTACGCAGTCCAATTCTTTTACACACTTCAGTCTAGCCACTGTCGCGAATGATGATGATGATGATGAAATGATAAGGACAACACAAACACCCAGTCCCCGAGCAGAGAGTAGTAAGAATAATATGAGGTGTTCACCCACAGACGTCATGTAGGTACATCTTCAAGGAGTTAGGCATTTTAACTGTGCTGTCACAATACATATACTCGCTAATGAAATTCGTCATAAATAATCCAACACAATCGGAGCAGAACAGTGATGTAATGTCCGTACCTATAACAGCAGAGGGAAAAATGACCCTATCACCCAGACAGGTAGTGAAGAAAGTTTTAAATCTAATGTAACATCACTTCTCCTGGACAACTCCTTCTATTGCATTGTCGAATTTGAACTGGAGGCTAGTAGAAAAAGAAGAATCTTTTTAAATGGTAGTTGGGTAGTTGGATGAATAGAAATACAATGAAAATGTGTTCATTAATGTTAACCCTAATCATGTACACATATCCTGTAATGTGCCTCATTCCACATTATTTGCCGGCCGTAGTGGCCGTGCGGTTCTAGGCGCTACAATCTGGAGCCAAGCGACCGCTCCAGTCGCAGGTTCGAATCCTGCCTCGGGCATGGATGTGTGTGATGTCCTTAGGTCAGTTAGGTTTAATTAGTTCTAAGTTGTAGGCGACTGATGACCTCAGACCTTAAGTCACATAGTGCTCAGAGCCATTTGAACCATTTGAACCACATTATTTCGGTAACCGAATCGTTCAAGTGATCTATGCAACATATAACTAACTAGCCTCTGCTTCAGACAGTGGCTAGACTGACGGTGGCTTGTCCAGGTCGTCTTCGTTTTCTATACCGTAACTGTCGTTGATGCGAGCACGTCCCTTCATATTGCTGGCACAGTTGAGTACACAACAGTCCTACTGACCTACATCCATCCATATCAACCTTGACAATCTGCTTCCATTTGCAAGACATAAGCTGAAGCAACCTCTCCAAAGCCAGGGGTTTCAGTGGGGTAATGCAACATACAGCCCCCTTCAGTCACATATACTGCTGTACTACTTGGACCCAGAACACTGGGGGTGGAAGCTGATAGAAAATGTGTTGACTGCGAATACAACACGGAAACACTGGGTTCCCTAGAGGCTGCTTGAGCTTATATCTTGCAAACAGAAGGAGCAGTTTACCAACGTCTGTGAAGCTATAAGTGAGCAGACATTGTGCCTGCAATGTGAAGGTCCATGCTCCAACATCGACGTCAGTTTTGATGTAGAAGGCGGAGAGGACCTGGTCGAGCCTCTGAATGAAAACAATGGACTCAGACAGTTGCTGTAAAACAATTGACTCAGTCGGTTGGAGCCTTACGTATCCGTTCAATTATTCATTAATTGCTTCGACTGAAACCAGCCTGTGGGAGTAACTGAATGGAAACAATGGTATCAGTCGGCTGAAGTTTTACGTGTCGGTTTGATTGTTATTCATTCATTTTCTTTCGCATGAAATCAGTCCATGCGAGCAACCGAATGAAAAAGACAACACAACCCTGTGGTGTTTTTTGTACTGACTGAGTTATTCTTTCTTTCCAAGCGAAACTAGTGTTTCTGTTTTTTTTATCGCTTGAAGCACGTATTTACTGAACGCATTGTCTAGCAGTTTTAGTTGACTGAGCTAGCCAGTTAGTCTTCTGGGAGAAAACAGTTTGTAAGTACTTTTATTAGGTGAATTTAAGTAGTGACATGCAGTACAAACCGGGGTACACACACCTCCAGAAGGCAGCCCCACCCCCCAGGTTTGCGTGAAGACAGCTCAATGGACACGCTAAAGTTAAAATAAGCAATATACATATTCACACATGGATGTGTGTGACGTCCTTAGGTTAGCTAGCTTTAAGTAGTTCTAAGTTCTAGGGGACTGTTGACCTCAGATGTTAAGTCCCTTAGTGCTCAGAGCCATTTGAACCATATTCATATCTTCAACTTTAGTTGTCCTGTCTCGCTCAGTTGCGTGTAATTTTACAGTACATTGTTAATTTTTACTTGCTGATCGTCTAACTACAACGGTATGACACACAATTTTCGTGCCACACGCGTTTCGCCTTTACTCTCTGCAACGTATCAGCAGTGACCTGAAATATTTTTACTATTTGTTTATGTTTCGGGACAATGTATAAACAGTTTACGCGTATGGTACGAAAATTGTAGTTATACGGTCAACAAGTAAAAATTAACAATATACCGTAATAAACATATTCATTTAATTGCGTATTGAAAGACTAATCGTTCATTTCGTCGTTTAGAAGTGACAAATAGATTGCTGTGCATTAAATTGTTCCAGGTGCACTTAACGCGTAACGAGTAAAAAAAAGCTTTTCTCTTGGGTGTAGTAGAGAGGGTTGAGGAAGCAAAGTTCTCTTAGGGCTGCATGAAGTAGGAGGGGACAAATAAACATTGCCAAATTCTTGCGACCGTCAGCATTCCGTTTTACTGATGTCCGATACTTAATTAATTAAAAATACAAAAAAGATCTGAGAGATACGGGGCGCTTGCCGCTCGCTCTGCGCGCGCTCCGCTTGGAGTCCAGCTGCTATTAGGGACAGGGCAGCAGCCGGCCCGAGGAGGTGGCGCCGTGGCCAGGCGACTTGCGCAGGTTCCGCTAGTACTGCGCATGTGCCGAACTCCGCGCCACCTCCTCGCGACGGCTGCTGCCCTGGCCCTAGTAGAAGCAGGACGTACACGTACGTCGGCCGGCGGCCACCCCCGCCCCCCAACAACGACCGGAAAAGGCTGAATCAAAAAAGTATGTCAACATCGCTCAAACGCCTGAGACTGAGTGAAAACATTCGTATAACTGACGCAACCAACAAATGCTTGTGTCACTCGAACCTGGAGAGTGAGTGCGGCCACAGACTAGTGGTTTCATTTCGTTGTTTTATTCGACTGATGAAACCGACTGAATGAAAAAAAAACAATCGGCTGAACAATCGATTGTTCAAAACAGTCGGTTGTTCCATCACTACTACATGCAAGTACCACTATGTGAAGTACCTGAGGCGACAGTAGGTATTCATCGAATCACTATACTCAATTTTTCTCTCTCATCACTTTTAATCATTCAACTACAGCTTCTTTTTAGCTGAAGAAGAGCAGCAACAACTAATTGTTCAGCCTGCACCTTCCAGAGACCAGCCGGCCGGTGTGGCCGTGCGGTTCTAGGCGCTTCAGTCTGGAACCACGTGGCCGCTACGGTCGCAGGTTCGAATCCTGCCTCGGGCATGGATGTATGTGATGTCCTTAGGTTAGTTAGGTTTAAGTAGTTCTAAGTTATAGGGTACTGATGACCACAGATGTTAAGTCCCATAGTGCTCAGAGCCATTTGAACCATTTGAGCTAGAGACCCTGATGCTTTCACCCGAACATTTCATTGCCCAAGTCCCTTCAGCTAAACCTTCTACTGTCCGAGAAACATTGCCTGGGCCACAGACAAACGAAGTAAAAACACTGTGCGCATGACAGTTATCGACAGTTCACTATATAACTTAAAATTCCTTTGTACGCATATACTATCACTAAATTCCTTCTTTCTTTTCCGGATGGAGAATTTCCGCGACATCGTGTGCTCGATATTCACTCATTTCATGTTACATGTACGTTATTACTACATACAAATTTCACATCCATCCTTTTATTCACTGTCATATACCTAATATGTTGTAAATATAATTTCTTGAAGTTTTCATTAAACAAGCTTTCCCATCAGTCCACTCAAAAGAGTCTCTTTTAATCGTAGTACACCGAAAGGTATTGCGTCGATGAGAGACAGAAAAGCAGGAGGGGTAGTTAGGCTGTAGGGCACAGGGAGCATTTTTCGTAAATTTCGCTTTGCTTGTCAGAAAAATGAATGTTGCAGACGTCTTTTGTGGGAAACTTAATAAACTTTCACGTTGGTGTTGGGGTTTTGTCGACAACATGTATATTTTTCGAGCTGTAGCGGATGGGGGTGGGAGATTTTGACGTTTTCGCAGAAGGGCCAAAAAAAAATCGCTGTTTTTCTGGACAGCGCCGATACTGCTGGTCAGAAAATAAAACCTCACTAGCGCATTGTGTAGGAAAATCTGTCTAATTTGGTACCGAGTGGTCATCTTTGAAAAACGTGCAGTTTTCTAAATATAAGCGAAAAAATGAAAAACTGCGAAAATTTTTGAAGTTTTTTTATTGTTTTGTTGTGAAGCCGACCTCTTACAAGGCAGCAAATCTGAAATTCTGATTCAACACCCTAAAAAAGTATGGAACCGTTAAGGAAAAACTTCCGCAATTTTGTTAGGAAAATGGCATTGACTTTAGCTGTTGCACTAACTCTGCGATGGTGAACGGTTCAAGCAAATGTAGAACGGGTGCTTTTGGTTCCCTTTGAACGCAGAATTAATCTTCATTTAGTTG
The DNA here is from genome assembly GCF_023864345.2 of Schistocerca serialis cubense. NCBI lineage: Eukaryota > Metazoa > Arthropoda > Insecta > Orthoptera > Acrididae > Schistocerca > Schistocerca serialis. The sequence goes on along the minus strand of NC_064647.1, from coordinate 237,676,709 downwards.
TAACATGACGATCCATGGATTTGTTGCTAGTTGCATCGGTATGCACACGACTTGTGCGACAGTTCAGTTTCTCTTGCCTCATCTGGCTTCCCTGTGGCCCACAAACACAAAAGTATTATAGCTGTGTCAGTCATCCCGCAAGGATACTGGATAATCGTCTTTCTTTTTCCTGTCTGTATGTGCATTCTACATAAATCCTCAGTTCATTTCTATGCCCATCGGAAGTGTTAAATGATCGGAATTAATATCAACCAATGGTTTCCTTTCCACAGACAGTATACTCCTCTAGCTTGCACCTAAGACCTTAAACAGTATGGGCACTTGGCACTGTGTGTGTCTCCCACTAACAGGATAATCTCCAGTCCACCGACGCAAATCATAAGCAGTACAGCACTCTTTCATGTGTTACCCTTGCTCCAACCTAATAATGATCTCCGTCCATCGAATTCACTGACATTTTTTAACATATTTGTTTGTCCTCTTTTCGTAGTTTTGTAAGGGCGCTTCTGTATGCTAGTAAAACTGAAATCGGTTCCTCGTACTCGGTTAGAAAGCACCTCACAAAGGCCCAAGTCAGACGTAGGAGATGAGCCGGCGGCAATAAAACACGAGGGGACGCTTCTGACGCCGAATCTGAAGCTATGGAGACCGTCACAGTCACATTTTCCGGCAGAAATACTGCCTCGAGAAAGAATTCAGTGGTTCTTATGTAGACCTAAATTATAAGTTGGAAATTAATCTGGTTAGGATTAAGGCTACCCCCTACCCCACCTACCCAACCAAAAATAAACAAAGAATTGTTTTCTGTGTGTAATGCAAAAGCAACGATGAATAATGATTTTGTAGAAGAATATTTCTTTTCTTATTCGTCACCCTACTAAAAATCCTAAAATATTCTCCAATTTACGACTCAGCAGCAGAGTCTGTAGCTCGAACTGAGGGTTTACCAGGTCCACGTGGTCAAGGGACGCAGATTCAGAGTTCGAAGACCGGTGGCTGCCGCGCAATGCGCCACTCGCATTTTGTTGTGTCACTGCGAACCGTTCTCCTGGTGGATTGGAAATTCCGCAGTGTCACGGCTGTGGCACGGTTTTGGTCGCTTCAGTGAACTGAGTGATGGCACAGGCTGCTGCGGATGTTCGCATAACTGAAGTAAAAGGTCCAAAGTTGAGAAAATATACAGTATAGCATTCGGTCGCTAATAATGTCTTTATTGCAGATCTGGGTTTCAAGCACTGTGTGGGTATCGTCAGAGCTAAGACATATAAGAATACATTATAATGATACATATGCATGAATGAAGAACATATTACAGTTGTATAAGATTTTTACAAGATGACAAAGCACGACATCTGTGAGATGAAAGCCCAATCCTCATTATTTCCGACTACATAGGTGGCCCCTACCAGACCATCTACGAGCAATACCCCACATTCCTTTTTTTTAAAAGCCATTAATATACACACATAAAAAAGTTTTGCATCACCTCGGTTCTGACAGTTCCGGAACCTGTACAGAAAATTGGAATGGAGGTCAACATAAACGTTATTTCCGCCCTTTTTTTGCTCATGAAAACCAGACACTGCATGCTGTACCACCATACAGCGAGACCTTCAGTGGTGGTGGTCAAGATTGTTGCACACACCGGTACCTCTAATAGCCAGTGGCACGTCCTCTTGCATTGAGCATGCTTGTATTCGTCACGGCATACTATCCACAAGTTCATCAAGCCACTGTTGGTCCAGATTGTCCCACTCCTAGATGGCGTTACGGCGTGGATCCCTCAGAGTTGTTGGTGGGTCATGTCGTCCATAAGCAGCCCTTTTCAATCTATCTAAGGCATGTTGGATAGGGTTGATGTCTAGAGAACATGCTGGCCAGTCTAGTCGAGCGATGTCATTATCCTGAAGGAAGTCATTCACAAGATGTGCACAGTTTGAGTCGTAACACAACCTCCTGTGGCTACACGAAAAGCATTATTCAATATGGTGGCGTTGCTGTCATGGTTCCTCCGAGCCATAATCCGTAGGTAGCGGTCATCCACTGCAGTAGTAGCCCTAGGGTGGCCTGAGCGAGGTATGTTATCGACAGTTCCTATCTCTCTGCATCTCCTCCATGTCCAAACAACTTCGCTTCCGTTCAATCCGAGACACCTGGACACTTCCCTTGTTGAGAGCCCTACCTGGCACAAAGAAAACAATGCGGACGCGATCGAACCGCGGTATTGACCGTCTAGGCATGGTTGAACTACAGAAAAACACGAGCCGTGTACCTCCTTCCTGGTGGAATGACTGGAACTGATCGGCTGTTGAACCCTGTCCATCTAACAGGCGCTGCTCATGCATGGTTGTTTTTATCTTAGGGCAGGTTTAGTGACGTCAAAGGGGCTGTGTGTGTGATACAATATTCACAGTATATATACAGGGTGAGTCACCTAACATTACCGCTGGATATATTTCGTAAACCACATCAAATACTGACGAATCGATTGCACAGACCGAACGTGAGGAGAGGGGCTAGTGCAATTGGTTAATACAAACCATAAAAAAATGCACGGAAGTATGTTTTTTAACACAAACCTACGTTTTTTTTAAATGGAACCCCGTTAGTTTTGTTAGCACATCTGAACATATAAACAAATACGTAATCAGTGCCGTTTGTTGCATTGTAAAATGTTAATTACATCCGCAGATATTGTAACCTAAAGTTGACGCTTGAGTACCACTCCTCCGCTGTTCGATCGTGTGTATCGGAGAGCACCGAATTACGTAGGGATCCAAAGGGAACGGTGATGGACCTTAGGTACAGAAGAGACTGTAACAGCACATTACGTCCACATGCTAATACCTTTTTATTGGTCTTTTTCACTGACGCACATGTACATTACCGTGAGGTACACGTACACACGTGGTTTCCGTTTTCAATTAGAGTGGAATAGAGTGTGTCCCGACATGGCAAGCCAATAGATGTTCAATGTGGTGGCCATCATTTGCTGCACACAATTGCAATCTCTGGCGTAATGAATGTCGTACACGCCGCAGTACATCTGATGTAATGTCGTCGCAGGCTGCCACAATACATTGTTTCATATCCTCTGGGGGTTGTAGGCACATCGCGGTACACATTCTCCTTTAACCCTGCTGTTCTGTTCACTTTTACTTGACATATATACTGTTCGGGTCAATATGACCCGACATATCAAAATGCTTTAGAAACATAAATTTTGGTACAGTTTTAGCTATCGACATTGTTGTTCTATTCCAGTACCTTGTTAGTAATAATAATAATAATAATAATAATAATAATAATGGTAATAATAATAATAATAACAATGCATACAACTTTATTGAGGGATATTTTTCATTTAAATATGCACATAAATTTGAAACAACAGACAGTTTCCATTACAGGCATTCAACTTAGAAAGCACTACAGTTTTTCCATACTTCTATTCTTATTGTTGACAGTTTAGACGTAAGTATTGACATTTTCTAACAACAGACAGTTGTCATTACAGATATTCATCTTAGAGCACACTACAGTACAGAACACACTACAGTTTTTTTATTACATTCCAACATAGAAAGCACTACAACTTTAGAATCCTCTCTTCTTACTGATTGTAGTTTAGGCACAAGTATTCACATAAATTTGAAACAACAGAATTTTCAATACAATCATCTTATAAAATACTACAGTTCTTTTCTTACTGCTTGCACTGTGGACACAAGTAGGTTACATGTTTCTTGCAAATATGTTTACTACATTTTCCACACACCATGTTTGTTTTATTGTCATTACTTGATGGACAGAACTTACAGCGTGCACGTTTTGTAGATTTTCTTGTTGTTACCGATTCTGACACACCACCCACATCATTCGGGTTTTGGATGCTTGTGACCATTCTCAAAGAATCTTCTGTTCTTGGGAAATGCGTTCTTGATGCAATATGTTCTTTTATCAGTGACTTTCCAAGTTCCTCCAAGAATATTCTCCTTCTAGTCAATTTGCTTGCATTCCAATTAGGGTCAACCGAAATCCACAAAACGTATGCATTATAAGCAGAAACATCAAGAATATTGTAGAAAACTATCATTGGCCACCTATTACTTTTTCGTTTGCATGTATATGTACCTAATAACTGATCAAGCGTGTCTACAGCACCTTTGGTTGAATTATAGTCCAAAATCATTTTTGGCTTCTTATCAGCCCTGTCACTGATTTCCGCATCATGGTGGAGAGTGCTCATAAGTACAACATTCTTGTGTCTCTTAGGAATATAATTAACCACAGTAGTGTCATTTGTGAAGTAAAATGAAGAGCTGTGTACCTCCTTGTTGGTCATTTTGTGTGGAAGCTCCGGCTTATTTTTCCGTATAGTTCCCAACATAGTCAATTTCCTTTTCAGAAGCAGCTGCCCCAAATTGTACGACGTAAAAAAGTTGTCACACGTGATATTCTGACCACGTAACTCAGAAGTGAGATCAGATACCACCCTCATTCCCTGATTTCTTTCTGGTGCCGCTCCACTCACCTTTCCTGTATAAATTTGGGCTTTCAGTACGTATGAAGTTTTGCTGTCACACATGGTCCATATTTTGATCCCATATTTTGCCGGTTTACTTGGGATATACTGCTTGAATGGACAGCGACCTCTAAATGCTACTAACTGCTCGTCAACAGTAACATTTTCTCCTGGATTATACAGTTTAGGAAGGACCTCTACCCACTTCTCCCAAATACTACGAATTGCGGCAAGTTTGTCAGTACGTCGTCTTTCCTCTCTAGTAGATTTCTTGTCAAATCGCAGGACACGTGATATCTTACAGAATGTTTCATGAGACATGGTTGCTCGAAATATGTTTCGCCCAGTATCTTTATCCCACAAACTTTTTGTAGACTCCCCATGAGATCGATATACACCCGCTAGGAGTAAGAGTCCTAAGTATGCATGGAAAACAGAACCATCAATATCTGTCCACTGTTCACCATAAACTCGCTGCCCTTCAATATTTGTCATCTCTATTATTTCATTTTGAAGCGCTGTGTGAAATACTGCTTCAAATGAACATTTTACATCAGATATTCTGCTGACTGCATACCTGGTAACTCCTGGGGTACTCTTGATGATGTTCGAAGCTGGTAGGCGACCATGTTGTGCTGGTGGATGCAACTGCCATTCTATATTCCCATTTTTAGAAAGAAAAGTCTCTACACTATTTTGTATGGGCTGTGGACTGTCGTAACTGTCATCGGAACACTCGCTTTCAGATGCATTGCTGATGTGATCTTCAAACTCAGAAAGTGATCCTTCATCTGGTGAGGCATTTACTATTTCTTCCAACTCACGATCATTCAATGGTCTCATCGCCATGGTGTCACAAGTCAAACTGGGCAGAAACAAAGCATTCCAATTATTGAGAACTGCCAATTATTATTTCCTGGGGAAAGCAACAAACAAGCCCATTGTTGTGAACGCATGGAGCTTTAGGTGATTGTTGAGAGTAAGTTGGAATGATGCAGTCACTATTCCCACACAACACAACAAAAATAATTTTCGCCATTTCCAGATTTTAGAAATAAATACGAGTTACACTAAACATATTTGTGTCGGGTCATTATGACCCGAACATTACATATGCAACTATTACAGTTGAAGCCCAAACTTCTTAAACTTTTTTAAAACCTTTTAAAACACATGCTGCTCATCCATTTTCAGACAAAGTCACAAAGTTTCATAAATATATATTGGTATTTACATAATGTAAAATAACGTTCATATTCGTTTCGGGTCATATAGACCCGAACAGAACAGCAGGGTTAACGTACCCCACAGAAAGAAGTCCAGAGGTGTAAGATCAGGAGAACGGGCTGGCAAATTTATGCGTCCTCCACGTCCTATGAAACGCCCGTCGAACCTGTGCCTCACCCCTCATGGTAATGTACATGTGCGTCAGTGAAAAAGACCAATGTGGACGTAATGTGCTGTTCCAGTCTCTTCTGTACCTAGGGCCATCACCGTTCCATTTGGATCCCTACGTAATTCGGTGCTCTCCGATACACACGATCGAACAGCGGAGGAGCGGTACTCAAGCGTCAACTTTAGGTTACAATATCTCCGGATGTAATAAACATTTTACAACGCAACAAACGGCACTGATTACGTATTTGTTTGTATGTTCAGATGTGCTAACAAAACTAACGGGGTTCCATTTAAAAAAACGTAGGTTTGTGTTAAAAAACATACTTCTGTGCATTTTTTTATGCTTTGTATTAACCAATTACACTAGCCCCTCTCCTCACGTTCGGTCTGTGGAATCGATTCGTCAGTATTTGATGTGGTTTACGAAATATATCCAGCGGTAATGTTAGGTGTGTGTGTGTGTGCACCTTACAATGGTCTGCAGAGTATAGATGTAGATGTAGATGTACCTGAAACAATCCTCTCACTGGTTACACGAGCTGCTACGTTACGAATAGCTGAGCAGTCCTCGATGGCACTTATAGGTGACACAGGCAGATTGCAGATGAAAAAAAATTAATAGGTAGAAAAATAAAGGCAAATAAAAATGTCGATACGACGATGAAAATGACATAGCAAAGAATTACAAAAAAAAAAAAAAAAAAAAAAAATGCATTTAAACCAATTGACTAAATGAAAATGATAATCAAACTCTTTTGATTTATCATCATCTTCATCGTCATCATTATCACTATTTATTGCACATACACAGCCCGTTTAGGCCAATGGCAGAAGAAAAAAAATATACAATTACAAGACATACACAGAACATAACGAAATGATTAACACATCAAGTAGACAAATCATGACAAAATACTTGTAACATGACAAATTCATTATATGTTTGCCCGTTTACTCATGTCTCGGACGTCTTGAGTGGTGGCTGTTGGATCTGCTTCTTTCTGGGTCACTGAAATCCTGTCCCTACACTCGTCCGCGGTGACTTCTTGGACGTCTCCCAGTTGGCTAGTGTAGAAATACACAGAGAAGTGCCCTTTTGTCCCATACTGTTCAATAACAACTTAAATTTTACCAGAACTGTCCTATCATTTAATTATCCTCACAACTAACCTAGACAGGGTCCTTTCCAAATGCGGTGCAATCCGAGTGTCCCGAAATGAAAAATTAAAGTTTGTGTTAATAATAATTACCTGCAGACCTAACTATGTTAGAATGATGTTTAAAGAATTATTTTGCTAATGAACCAATAGACGAATAACAAAGGTCTGACAAAGTTAGAAGATAATTTTGATACTGATTTAGTAATGAAGTTTAATTATTTCGAGACAGATATAATGGTATTTAAATTAGCAGGAAATAAGTTGAAAAGAGTAGTAACTCATATATTGGAAATCTTGAGCACATAATGATTTCAGTAATCAAAAATTTTAATACACCGATCATAACAGTTTCAGGGTCCCCCCCCATTTTTTTTATTCATTTGAATTCTGAAGTGTTCTAAACTGATTTGACCAGCAAAGTTAAAGTCAATATAAAGGCCAAAATTTATCAGTGTTTTACCTTTATCAAAATTGACATTGTGTGTGTGATTCGAAAGTACTATTTCTAGGATAACCTATGCCCGATTTTAATCAGGTCAATAGACAGTATGAAGTTTGTAGTAAACATTATAGTGTAGTGTTATGTACTTATGGTTTATCCATATCAGTCCAGAAAGTGAAATTATCAGTTCAATAGATTTTCTGGTTCTAAAATTTACCATATTATGCAGTGTTACTACGTGTTGTTTTGTATGAACGTACATCAACTTGTACAGGGAAGAAACTCAGTTAATGCCTAATTAGGCTGGCGACCATATTATTAACTAATTGGTAGCATCTCCCGTGTTGTTTTTCGTCCGTCCTGACGTGTAGTTGCATTTCAGACTTGCTTGACGTATCATTGTTATTACAGAGTGGGTGTAAGTCTGATTTGCCTCCATTCAGGTACACGCGGTCAATATCTATACAAAAATCCTTTCTGATAAGGTGAAGCCCGTCAACTTACCATAGTACAGGCTTTAAAGAGTATCGTGTGCAACCCGCCCAGCGTTGCAAGGCAGTTTAAATGTCTTGTTATATCTCACCACAAAGTCCTTAACTCGGCTCCAGATCGGTTCTACAGCGTTGAGACTGCAGTAGTTCTGTGGCAACTGTAAAAAATGCAGCATTTCTTTGGTGTGTTCAGTACTGTGAAAAATTATTGTTTTCCACATTTCTACGACACTTATCACTCTGTCTCGTGTGAGATCACATCTGTGGTATAAGACAATGGTGGTAGTCCAGATAAACAGTATTCGATTTTTCATTTTCCTGCCAAAAAAAAAAAAACTTTGATTGAAAAGAAACATTTTTGGTAGGTAGTGTTCTGATGTAAAGCCAGGTGCTGGCACGACAGGTGGGAACGTTAGAGTGTTAGGTTAGGTTAGCGTTTATTTAACGTCCCGTCGACAACCAGGTTATTAGAGACGGAGCACAAGTTTGGGTTAGGGAAGGATGGGGAAGGAAATCGGCCGTGCCCTTTCAAAGGAACCATCCCGGCATTTGCCAGAAACGATTTAGGGAAATCACGGAAAACCTAAATCAGGATGGCTGGAGACAGGATTGAACCGTCGTCCTCCCGAATGCGAGTCCAGTGTGCTAACCACTGTGCCACCTCGCTCGGTAGGAACGTTGGAGCAGAGAGGGCTGTGAAAAGGCGTCAGCCAATCACATGCTGATCGAACCCTCTCCAGGCCGATAACGCGACGGCAGCGCTCTCTACACAAAGAGTACGTAAGCGCTGCACTGCCCGGCTGCGGCCCAGCTCTATGCGCTTCTACAGAAGCGTCAAGAACAGCGACCTGCATAGAATCATCCACTGTATTACCACACTTGTATTAGGAGTTGTATATACCGAAGAGATTCCTTATTCGAAAGTCGATCTTTGCTTGCGACACATCATTGTAAATTCTCAAAGTTAAGTATTTTCATTGATTCATCTTCTAATGAAATTCTTTAATATGATTTGCTTCAATTGTTGTCTATCGATCCGAGAAAGCAGGTTTCCTAAGCACCCCATCTTTGATGAGTATGGAGGATACAACACATAGGATCCTGATGTCAATGTCTTTGAGATGTCATGCTATTGGAGAAAATAATTTGATTAATTTGATATTCAGAGAGAGAGACAGACACAAAGTACTCCAATTACTTAGCCTGGCCATATAACTATTTGCATTTAATTACTTTGTTCACAGATTATAGGCCATTGTTTGGAGAGTATTTCTGTGTGCTGACGTAAATTCCATGATAGAAATTTATAGTAGGAAACCTGCCCCCCCAATACCCGATTTTAAACTAACAGAACGTAGGAGATACCAAATTGTATGGAGCTAAACCCATGTATCTGGTGTTTTTTATTATAGAGTACATGGTATGAATATAAGCTAACGGGCTTCCCCCAGTGGTAACACTGGTTTCCATCAGATTACTGAGGTTAAGCGCTGTCGAGCTTGGCTAGCACTTGGATGGGTCACCGTCCGGGTCTGCCAAGTGTGGTTGGCAAGTGGGGTGCACTCAGCCCTTCTGAGGCCAATTGAGGAGATACTTGATTGAGGAGTAGTGACGTCACGAAAACTGAGAATGGCTGGGAGAGCAGTGGGCTGACCACGTGCCCTTCCGTATCTGCAGACGATGGCACCTAAGAGCCGAGGATGACACGGCGGTCAGTCGGTACCGTTGGGTCTTCCAGGCTTGTTTGGACGGTGGTTGTTTGTTTCCAGTGTGAATATAAGCTGTTTCAAAGCATCAGCACGTTGAGTGTCTACCAAAAACTGGCTGTTTCAGATATCATTTGTTACAATAAAAGACAGGAAATTGCGTTTCTATAGCTAAAGGCCTGCCATATTTCATGCGTTTAGTGTTGTATCTCCTGTCCTATGAAACTACAGTGTGTCAACAATTAAATTTCCAGTTTCAAAACGCTGCAGACAGAGAACCAGTGCTCTGACTGACGTCAAATTTGAACAGCAGGGGGAAACGTCATGGGGGGAAAAAAATTAAGGAAAATTTTACCAAATGGCGCTGTAAGCGTCAAAATACGCACACCAACAGACGCGTCTGCGGAAGTGACACACGGCTGTCCCCCAGTTTACATGAGAACAGTGGCTGTGCGCCGGTAGCCATGCAGAAGTTCTGGACACTCGAGGGTATGAAGAAAGGCACTGGTCCGATGTCTGCTAAGGGCCTCGAGAAAATGATTACAAAATCCGAAAAGACAACATCTTTCGATGTGTAGTGTAGTAGAGGAAGGAAAGAAGTTGATCCGACGACTTTGAAGATATAGCCACAGCGATGGAGGAATGGTCGACCAGTGGTGTGCAAATATGCAGTGCACGAGGAATTGTCCGAGCGTTAGACACGCCTGCGAGCACAGCGCAGAAAACCCTACGAAACACCCTGCATTGCTACCAATACAAAATCACCCATGTTCACTTGCCGGGAAGGACAAAAACGTTCACTGTGGAGTTTCTCGTCTGTATGCAACATTCTGTGGACAGACGAAGCCCATTTCTCCAAGGACATATCAATACCCAGAACTGTAGAATATGGGTAACGAAAAATCCACTCTCGCATCAACTGGTACCTCATCATTCTGTGTGGTGCGGGTTGGCGGCATCGTTTATCGTAGGAGGGCTGCGTTTCTTCGAGGAGATGAGTCCTGCGGATCCTGTTATCTGTACCGTCACTGGTGAACGCTATGAAGAGTCTTACATGCACACATACATTAATCCTTGTTCCATAGATCATGAATACGAGATTTCGTAATGATGTGGAACGTGTCACTTTAACATAAGTTTTCTTTACACAAAATACACTACTGGAAATTGAAATAAGAACACCGTGAATTCATTGTCCCAGGAAGGGGAAACTTTATTGACACATTCCTGGGGTCAGATACATCACATGATCACACTGACAGAACCAAAGGCACATAGACACAGGCAACAGAGCATGCACAATGTCGGCACTAGTACAGTGTATATCCACCTTTCGCAGCAATGCAGGCTGCTATTCTCCCATGGAGACGATCGTAGAGATGCTGGATGTAGTCCTGTGGAACGGCTTGCCATGCCATTTCCACCTGGCGCCTCAGTTGGACCAGCGTTCGTGCTGGACGTGCAGACCGCGTGAGACGACGCTTCATCCAGTCCCAAACATGCTCAATGGGGGACAGATCCGGAGATCTTGCTGGCCAGGGTAGTTGACTTACACCTTCTAGAGCACGTTGGGTGGCACGGGATACATGCGGACGTGCATTGTCCTGTTGGAACAGCAAGTTCCCTTGCCGATCTAGGAATGGTAGAACGATGGGTTCGATGACGGTTTGGATGTACCGTGCACTATTCAGTGTCCCCTCGACGATCACCAGTGGTGTACGGCCAGTGTAGGAGATCGCTCCCCACACCATGATGCCGGGTGTTGGCCCTGTGTGCCTCGGTCGTATGCAGTCCTGATTGTGGCGCTCACCTGCACGGCGCCAAACACGCATACGACCATCATTGGCACCAAGGCAGAAGCGACTCTCATCGCTGAAGACGACACGTCTCCATTCGTCCCTCCATTCACGCCTGTCGCGACACCACTGGAGGCGGGCTGCACGATGTTGGGGCGTGAGCGGAAGACGGCCTAACGGTGTGCGGGACCGTAGCCCAGCTTCATGGAGACGGTTGCGAATGGTCCTCGCCGATACCCCAGGAGCAACAGTGTCCCTAATTTTCTGGGAAGTGGCGGTGCGGTCCCCTATGGCACTGCGTAGGATCCTACGGTCTTGGCGTGCATCCGTGCGTCGCTGCGGTCCGGTCCCAGGTCGACGGGCACGTGCACCTTCCGCCGACCACTGGCGACAACATCGATGTACTGTGGAGACCTCACGCCCCACGTGTTGAGCAATTCGGCGATACGTCCACCCGGCCTCCCGCATGCCCACTATACGCCCTCGCTCAAAGTCCGTCAACTGCACATACGGTTCACGTCCACGCTGTCGCGGCATGCTACCAGTGTTAAAGACTGCGATGGAGCTCCGTATGCCACGGCAAACTGGCTGACACTGACGGCGGCGGTGCACAAATGCTGCGCAGCTAGCGCCATTCGACGGCCAACACCGCGGTTCCTGGTGTGTCCGCTGTGCCGTGCGTGTGATCATTGCTTGTACAGCCCTCTCGCAGTGTCCGGAGCAAGTATGGTGGGTCTGACACACCGGTGTCAATGTGTTCTTTTTTCCATTTCCAGGAGTGTATTTAATTTTTTTTACAGTTACTATTTCGTATCTAAGAATTCATCTGTTGACTAGAAGGAGTTGTCATTCAGAAATTCTTTTAATTTGCTTTTAAATGTTGGTTGGTTCTCTGTCAAACTTTTACTTCTATTTGGCAAATGACCAAACATTTTTGTGGCAGCATAATTCACCCCTTTCTGTGCTAAAGTGAGATTTAATCGAGAATAGTGAATATCATCCTTTTTTATAATGTTGTAGCTATGCACTTCGCTGTTATTTTTGAATTGGGATGGGTTATTAATGACAAATTTCATAAGTGAATATATGTATTGTGAAGGTACTGTGAATATCCCAAGTTCCTTAAGTAAATATCTGCAAAGGTGATCTTGGGTGGGATCCAGCTATTATTCTGATTATACGGTTTTGTGCAATGAATACTTTCTCTCTTAATGACGAATTGCCCCAAAATATGATGCCACATGGAAGCAGTGAATGAAAATAGGCATAGTAGGCCAATTCACTGATACATTTATCAACAAAATTTGCAATAACCCTAATAGCATTAGTAGCTGAACCTGACCGTTTCAGCAATCATCGATGTGTTTCTTCCGATTCAATTTCTCATCAATGCACACACCCAGAAATTTGGAGTATTCTACCTTAGCAACAGACTTATGTTCATAGTCTATATTTATCATTGATGTTATGCTGTTAATTGTACAGAATTGTATAAACTGTGTTTTCTCAAAATTTAGTGAGAGTACATTTGCAGAGAACCACTTAATAATTTTGTGAAAGACATTATTTACAAATTTCCTCAGCTGATTCTTGCTACTTGGGTGTGATTACTTTACTAGTATCATCAGTAAAAGAACTAACTTTGCATCTTCATGAATATAGAGTGGCAAGTCGTTAATATATATTAAGAATAATAAGGGATCCAAGACTGAACCCTGTGGGACACCATTCTTGATACCTCCCTAGTTAGAGGACTCTGCTCATTTTTGTAGACTATCTGTACTGTTAATTTCAACCTTCTGCATTCTTCCAGTTAAGTATGAATTAAATCATTTGTGCACTGTCCCACTCATACCGCAATAAAGCTTATCTAGAGAATTTCGTAATTCACACAATCAAAAGCCTTTGAGAGATCACAAAATATCCCAATGGGTGATGTTCGGTTATTCATTGCATTTAATATTTGATCAGTGGAAGCATATATAGCATCTTCTGTTGAAAAGCCTTTCTGAAAACCAAACTCACATTTTGTTAGTACTTCATTTTTACAAATATGTTTTGCTACTCTTGAATACATTGCTTTTTCAGGAATTTTGGATAAAGCTGTCAGAAGTGAGATTGGGCAGTAGTTGTTAGTATCAGATCTATCCCCTTTTTATACAATGGTTTAACAATAGCATATTTCAGTCTACCTGGAAAAAGTCCCTGTTTCAGTGAGCTACTACATATGTGGCTGAGAATCCCACTTATTTGTTGGGAACAATCTTTTAGTACTCTGTTGGAAACGCCATCAATTCCACTTTTGAGTGAATTTATTATTTTCCTAATTTCAGTAGGAGAGGTGGGTTGAATTTCAATTTTATCAAATTGCATAGGTACTGCCTCTTCCATATACTACCTTGCATTTTCAATGAATAGCTGGAACCTATTTTCTCTACAACACTTAAAAATGATTATTAAAAATGTTTTCTACTTCTGACTTCTTGTTAACAAACTTTTCGTTGTGTTTGATAGAAATAGTCTTTTTGTTCTCTCAGTTGCCCTGTTTCCCTTTTGACATATTATCAGATGTGCTACTCTCGGACATAATGCACTTCTGGATTTTTAATAACTTTTCTTAATATAGTGCAGTAGTTTTTATAATGTTTCACTGTTTCAGGATCATTACTCCTCCTAGTTATAAGATACATTTCCCTTTTCTGTTTACAAGATATTTTTATCCCTTTAGTAAGCCATGGCTTTTTACATGGTTTCTTATAATTATATTTCGCTGTTTTCTTAGAATAACTGTTTTCAAATATACTCACAAAGGTATCACGAAATAGGTTACATTTTAAATTAGCATCATGTTCTCTGTACACCTCATCCCAGTCTAACTGTTGCAAGCTTTCCCTAAAATTTTGGTGTTAAATCGTTAATGGAACACACTATTTTGGAGGATTGTTTTGCATTACTGTATGGAGCTATATCATATACTGTAACTAGCTGTGCATTGTGATCAGGCAGACCATTCTTAACAGGAAAAGTTTTTATTTGATTGAATTTATCTTGGTCTATGAAAACATTATCTATCAGCGTGCTACTTTCCTGTACCACCCAAGTAGGAAAATCAATAACTGCTGTCAAATTGAAAGAACCAAGTAACACTTCAAGGTCAAGCTTTCTATCTGACTCTTTCAGAAAATCTACATTGAAATCCCCACAAACAATAATTTGATTTCCTTTGTCTGACAGGTAGCACAATAAAGTATCCAAGTTTTTCAAAAATAGTCGAAAATTTCCCAAAGGGGACCTATACACGGCTACAAATCTAAAAGTGCCTTTATTTAGTTTCAGCTCACATGCATGTGCTTCTATGTGTTGCTCTACGCAAAAAAAAATTTTTCCCAGTTTTTTCACACTATGACTGATTTTAATATATACAGCAACTCCTCCTCTCTCCATAGTATCACTACTTACATGTGCTGAAAGCTTATATCCACCTACATTTACCATTTCAATACCTGTAACTATATGATGTTCAGACAGGCATAGTACATCTATTCCACCCTTAGTTTCTAAATCTTCTATACACACGAGAAGCTTATCTACTTTGGTTTCTAATCCCCTGATATTCTGATGAGTATATTAACATTATTCTTTACTGTACTTTAATGTGAATCTTGTGACATACTAACATTATTTTTCACTGTACTGTTATGAGAATCTTGTGATATTTTCACGTCACTAGTACCTGCCTGTCTGAACTTTTCATTAAGCTTAATTTCAATCAATGTAGGATTAGTGTAAAAAACGTACTCCCATGAGGTTCAGTGCCACCCCTTAAAGATTTTGCTATCATCCCAGCCAGTTTACCCTTCCCTTTTCTACTGAAATGCAGGCCATGTCTTGTGAAGTCCCACCTACCAATACCATCAACAGGAACCAAACCTATGCTTGATAAAGTAGATGCCCGAAGCAGCTGATCTAGCTCCATATTGACCCTCCTGACAAAGTTGTTCAATTGGGGCCAGTGATACCGCATGCAAGCAGGAACCAAGCCAACATTTGTATGGTTCGCTGCAGATGCTATTTTTACCAGGTCACACTCAATTTTGTAGCCCTCATCCCTATCAATACTGTTTCCCGCTGCACCCACTACCACAACATGGTCCTGCTTTGTAAAACCTTTGCACAATGATCCTAAATCCTCTATTACTTGGCTAAGACATTCACTGGGCTTGAAAATACTTGTCACCTCGTACCTGTCACCTAATTTTTCCTGCAAAATCTGGTCCACACCTCTTCTATGGCTACTACCTAACAACAGAACTTTCCTCCTACTTTCTACTTTTTTTGCAACAGTTGGTTTCCTAGTGAAAGTCTGTTGAGTGCTGACTACACTTTCATCTACTTGAGCCTCTTCCTTAGCTGACTGAGGTAGCAAGGCAAATCTATTGTTTGTGCCAATGATGAAACTGTCTGATACTGTTCTCTTTCTGTGGCCCCTGTTCCTTGCTACCACTTCCCACCTGTCTTAACCCCCCTCCCCCTTAACCTCATCACTTCCTCCCTAGCACTATCCAGTTCAGCTCGAAGGGCTCTAATCTTCCCTTCCTGTTCTTCTATTTTCCTATCCCTTGTACATAATCTGCAATGCTATGGAAGAGACCCATTTACTTCCCCGATTCCCATGCCACTACATTCACCCCACTGTAACCATATGCCACAACAGCTGCACAGAACCCCAGAACTGACTTTCATACGGCAGCTCGAACACTTCTCGCTCGTGGTTGTTTACAATATTTTTTTTACAAAATTTATCTAGGCAGTAACAGTAATATTCTTTTAACTACACATCACAAAAGCCACTAAAGTTATGTGGATCACAAATACATGTGTATACTATTAATATAGTAACGTAGCGCAGTTAAACTAACGTTAAAAACCAAAACTTGTATACTTGAAAAATTAGGCCTAAGATCGTGTATGCGCGATACGTACTTCACGCGTTTCGCGTTTTACGCAACAACATCATTCCAACCTTTCAATAGCGTGGATGCGTGGGTAGGGTCAGTTTTATGCACAGTCAGTAAAGCGGCTGATGTAGAGGCATTTTGGAAATAGAAGAATTATCAGCCGTTATTTGCATGTGGCATGGCCATCCAGATCGCCAAGTTAATCCGTCTGACTTCTGGCTGACAGTGCAACGTTCATTAGTCCCTGAAACGTGCTAGGTGTCCCCTCTCATCCCCTCGGCGTCCTCTTGTAGTGCTGATAATCAGCACTAAATTCAGTTTTCTCCCTATCCTGGGGGTCCATTACTATCTGCTGGCCTAATCCAATGTGGAAAAATACTTAGCTTTTCCCAGCTGGTCCAGAATTTCCGATACATTCGGGACTGGGAATGACTTACCTTCTGAAATCTCGCATACTGCATGATAATCAGTCACCAACCCACATTTTAGTTTCCAGTTGGCATCTGCTTTCTCCAAAACTAGCAGTACTGGCATTTTCCCTGGACTTCAGTGTTCTAGAGTAATACTGTCTATCAACACTTTTTCTCTGTGCTCATGTAATATCTTGTTCTGGGATTCCAGGATCCAATATAGTCTCACAGTTTTAACCTTGTCTGTAAGCTCAGGCAGTATTGAAAGTCTATGATTTACTGCCTTACCTTTTACATGAAGCACATCACAATATTCACTACACAGTTTTTCTGACTCACATTTCTGTTCTTCATTTAGGTGCTCCACGTACAAAGCGTCTCTGGTTTTCGCTGTATGATTCTTCTAATCTGATGTCTGTCCCTTGGGTTTTATTACTCTTCTTACTGTGGCTTCGTTACGTAAGTGTTCAGTAACTGAGTATAATGAACTAACATTATTCTTTACCTCATTCGTGTTCACCATACTAACAACACATTTACCTTGAGGATTTCGTACTAGGGACTCTGAAACGTATACATCCTTTAACACTTCTTCTTTTGGTCCTATTACCTCTTCCCCTTCCTGAGTTGTCTCCTGTCTTTCCAATCACATTCTCCTGGCTGGTCTTTTCACCTCTGTATCCTAGCATTTCCTTTGGACCACAACCTTCCATTTATTTCTCAAGAGCCTCTTCTTCACAGGAGTATTGTTTTAATCCGTTAATTCACTTGCTAGCATGCTATCTCTTTAAATTACTACGGCATTGTTTCACCTCCTGGAACTCGTTTATGCTATTCTTATTTTACTTACACTTTTTTGTGACCCTATCTCGATCATATAGTTTTTTAATTACCTCCATCCTGGTTATATCTCGTCTGCTGGTACTGTCAACAACAAAATGTCATATCCATTCACTGTTGTTTCTCTCTGGCTATACTCAACGACAGGTCTCTGTTTTTGTAAGAAATCCCTATTTACTAGACCATTATTTGGCTATTCTTAAGTTTATTATACCCAGTGTATTCATTGTATCATTTGTTATCCCTTTTAACGTTCATACTTGTTACTTCTTTACTGGTATTTCTGTGGTTATTGCTTCTTCCTTGAGCAGACTGATATCAGCTCTTGTATCTACTGAGAAATTCCGTTCTCTACCGATTTCCCTGCAGTAAATCGTCAGTACATCGTTTTATGCCTCATAGGCTGACAGACTGCAGGGCACTCTCACTTCTGATTTGGTGTAGGGAATATGATCTATGGCGATTTGACTTCATACATTGTGATGAAATGGTGGGCAGCAGTTTATGGTGTTGTTTGCGTACTCTAGGGAAAGAAATACGGTAAGCTTTACCTGCGTTCAAAGGAACAGGGTGCCGACTTAAACGACTGCAGTAAAAGCACGGCGTTGGTGGGGCTACAAAGCGTGTTTCTTATGGAGAACAGTGAGGAGACATTTCCAGACGGGCCATGCTGCTGTCGCATTGTGCAGAAACACATTGAGCTTTGGCGCCAGACGTCCAGGTATACAGCCTAGCGCCCAAAAGTCGCAGACAGCGCATTGTAGGACATGTTAGCGAGCAAGCCACCAAAAGAAATGTGAACGTTCTGCAAACGTCCATGGGACAGGAAAACTGGCGCCCAGACGTACAGACTCTGTTTCAAAACATGTTTTGTCAATTCAATTTTATGGCCGTTCCCTGCAAACTTTGGAATGGACGCAGCAGGGGAGATAACAAGCTGTTTATGGAGGGCTGTGCTTCCGCCCCGTATTGTGTTAATAAAAGACATGGCAAACATGTGGGAAAGAGGCCGCGAAGCTGAATTTTTTTTCCGTTTTCTGCCAATTAACTTTAAGTCTCTGATTGGTCAAATCGGTTTGCAGTTTAAAGACCATTCACCGAGCTTATAATGCCGGGCTCCAGCTCGTGATTGGCTTGTGCGAAATTGGGGGAAGTCAAAAAAGAGAAATGTGCTTTTGGAACCGAGCTGAGGAGGCAAAAAAGAGAAAGTGAGATCGTGACTCTTGTACAAGTCTCTTGTACTGGCGCTTCGCTAGTAAAGAACTCTACTTAAATAGTGAGACTTGGGTCCTTTGCTAGGGCGCGACTTAGAGCCTGTGCCAGTCACCTTCTGAACCATCAGAGGTACTGCTTATATCATCACACTCACAACGAGTCACGCGCGGGTGTACTTATTTGTCTTGAGTCGGCCGTCTAAACATTTGATGTATTCTGACACGCACAGTCGTGGCACGGAGTCAAATTGGTTTGGCAGACCAGCAGACGGGTCCACCTGCACACTGGAATCCGTCGGGGTTTCAGAGGCTCTTAGGGAAGTACCTGCGTTCTGAATTAACCGAACGTGAGACTGCGTACTTGCATTTTTCGGGAACGCGCATTTAATAACAGATTTTCGGCGTCCATGACTTCAGTCACCGAATGCATCGTAGTGTGCCACCTTGACGAGTAGGATGGTAAAGTATTCGCTGCTGCGATGTAGGACTATAATATCTATTTCTCAGCACCCTGTTCTTTTGCACCATATTTTTTCCTTTTTTGTATGGTAGAATATAGATGCTAGGTGGTGGCGTAGTTTGATGCCATAACCTGGATTGACGTGTATGAAGTGAGATAAAGTGAGTAGTGTTCTGGTTAGTATCGTGTGTCGAACCCCAGCAGATCACTTTGTCCACCATAGATCCCATTTTAGTAAGGCTTTTGTTAAATAAATAGTTTTTGTTTGATGATTCTTTAATAATTTTGTTGTCTTGTCTTGTTTAAGATCAATAAATCAGTTGTGCATTAGACTACAACTTCTCCCTGAGTTCTAGTTAACAGTTCCTTTGCATTTTTATGGCAGTGTAGATCAGAAACATAAGGAGTATCTTTTTTGTTTGGTGTCCACTGCGTGGATCTTTTACTTCATTAACAGTAATCGTCTTTCAAGCCGACTAACCTCACCTTGGGCATTTAATGGTGGCTGTGTATGACAGCTACCCATACCAGCTGTTTCGTTTCCCATTCTTTTCCTCAGAATCTTTCCTATTTTTTCTCTAGACTGGGGCGCTGTGTCCTCATATTTAGTACGCCTATAACATATGGGAGTTCGGCAGTCCTTTTCTTTGCGTCCACTCCTCTGACAGTTTTCACATATAATAATGTCACCATATTGCAGCCATATTATTCTGCCAAATTATTCCCCTTGAAGGTTGACTTTTTCCTTTCATTGACATGATCACACTCTCTTCTTGTTGGTCTGTTTCCAATTCTTCACTTAAGTTAATGTTTACACCCTGACTGTGTACAATCATTTGTATTCAGTAATTGGCTAACCCTTGAACAAAACATGCACACTTTGTGCCATAAACCATTCTGTGGCACCCTTTAGTTGCTCCATATCCATTACTCACTCCATGAAAGCCCGCAATGATTTGGATAGCTGGTCTGTCCTATTTCCCCAGGAGGCAATTGATCACCCTGAATATTGTCGGACTTGAAACATCCTACAAGCATAGAAATCTATGGTTCTTTTGTCGGAACAGTCCCCCTCTAAAATGTTTCTCACTTCGGGCCAGTTACCCATATCATCCAATACTAACAGTTTTGCTCTAGCTACGTCATTTATTTTCGATTTCACACATTGAAATAATAATTTTGAATCCTCAGACTTCACTACTCCAAAAGCAGCTTTCATGTTTTCAGTTCATTCTTGAAATTCTCGTTTGTTAACATCAAACTTCTTCAACACTAAACTATTGTTAGCACCAGCACCAATGCTACTGCTGCCGGAGAACGTCATTGTGTTACAAACCAGGGGATCTGATTCCTAATTCATCGCACTGGCTTGCCTGTCCTGGTATCTTGCTGCCCCCATTCTTCTGCTGACCTGCTGAGCTCTGCTCGACTGCTGAGTCTTCGGCACTGCTGGTCGCGTCGTTCACAGTCTGCTGGGCTCTTGAAGATAACGGGCCCTACTACTCAAATGGGCTTCTTCTTCTTCTTTCAGTGAGAGTCAGTGACACAACCGCTACAATTTGTTCCCCTTCTTACTATCCTCTCATAACCATCCTCATTATTCCCTCACAACAATTTGCTAATGCACTCTCCATACGCTTGACAACACATTTTTATGTTGTGTCCCAGCTCAGGTTCTACGTCTGCGTGCTGCATTCAGGACATAAACGACGTTGTGGGTTTAGAGTGGTTTGTTATGAGCCTTTATAGTGAAGGTGAGAGGGAGAAAATGTCCTTGGTTGGAGGGGGTTAGGTTACAGAAGATCCGGAACTCTCACGCAGTTGGCAGGAATGGTTTTCTGAAGCAGCAAGTTATTACTCTTTCAATCAATTATTTTCTATAATTAACGTATTTACCTAGTGAGGTATCAGATCAAAACCCCTTAACAGAAGTTCAGATGCTTTCAGTAATTCGTAGAAAGAACTCTGTCAGAGACGAATACTTGACTGTCACTGAGTGGGCTGACTGCTGACAACTTGCCCTAACTGATCACTCACTGACACTATGAACTACTCCATAAGTATTCACAGGCACTTTTCCTGCCTCACAAGAGGCATGTACCAAGTAGTAACTTCTTCCTGTTCTTGACTGGAATTCCGCTATTCCTCCAACTCTTTCAGACAGAAACAGCCAGTCTCTGTTTAGCGCTATTTCAGGGAAACGCTACTGAGCTTGCAGTTGCCGTGTACCCACCGTCTTCTCGTGGTCGAAGTGTTTACTGCTCCATCAGGTGCTGCTGCTACATGATTCTTTAAATAGTCTTAATTGACAGTGGGTGCTCTCTTCAGTCTCTTTGTGGAACATTCGCTTCGATCCTTCCATCGACATGTGAGCATCTTAATGTTTGATTATCTTTCTAAATCGTTCTCGGGATTCTTTCATTATGCACATCGGAAAGTTTCCTATTATTCCAGTGACGTAGACCCTCGGCGCCGTTGGCAAGGTGTCAAGCTTGCTACTCGCTGATGCGTTTGACCAGCCTCAAAGAAGCAGATATTGTCCAGCTGTTTTGGGAAGCAGTATCTGACCCCCGATAACCTTCTTGACTTATCTCTGTTATACACGCGAGCCATCTTGCATACGAAACCCATGTCACTTCCCTGATTATGATCTGACACGTCACAAAAGTATTAAACTTTTCCAAGACCAGCGCAATAAGGACACCAATGGCTCATTCAGTCTGCTGCTGTCAGTAAAGCACTGCACAGCTCGTTTAAATTCACCACACCTGAATGTTTAATGTATGTGACTGCTTAACACAAGCACTGCCTCTCCATCTTTTCGACAACTGGTGTCTCAACCTTTAACATGCCGATGTTAATACGCGTATGCGATGAGTTGTATTCAGTCGTTGTCTTTCCCTCTATCAACTCTAACTCTATGAGCTCATACTACATGGGTAATCCTATTGACACCACGAATACTGCACTCTGTTGCCAAGATGTTGAACTTTCTGTACTTCAGTCAGCACATGAAGCTCTCTGTGAGATGCTAGGCCTTCGTTCACACCAAAGATCCACTTGCAGTTAAACTGTAGGTATTGGTGAACACCAATATGCTGCTAACACCTTGCTGAAACTGAAGATCCGGTAGCGGCTGCTATGACTCTGCTACTACACAAGGTCCGACAGCTGGAGAAGACATCTTGTGGACAATGTCTGCTGCTGCTCTCGTTCAGGCAGGAACTTCTGCGTGTCCTCATCTGAAACAATAACAACAGAGCCCCGAGTATAGCGAAACAATAATAATTACAGATACATGAGTACTGAACGTCTCCTTTGTACACTACTGGCCATTAAAATTGCTACACCAAGAAGAAATGCAGATGATAAACGGGTATTCATTGGAGAAATATATTATACTAGAACTGACATATGATTACATTTTCAAGCAATTTGGATGCATAATTCCTGAGAAATCAGTCCCCAGAAGAACTACCTCTGGCTGTAATAACGGCCTTGGTACGACTGGGCATTGAGTCAAACAGAGCTGGTATGGTGTGTACAGTTACAGCTGCCCACGCAGCTTCAACACGATACCACAGTTCATCAAGAGTAGTGACTGGCGAATTGTGACGAGGCAGTTGCTAGGCCACCACTGACCAAACGTTTTCAATTGGCGAGAGATCTGGAGAACGTGCTGACCAGGGCAGCAGTCGAACATTTTCTGTATCCAGAAAGGCCCGCACAGGACCTGCAATATGCGGTCGTGCATTATCCTGCTGAAATGTAGAGTTTCGCAGGTTCAAAAATGGCTCTGAGCACTATGGGACTTAACATCTCAGAACTTAGAACTACTTAAACCTAAGTAACCTAACGACATCACACACGTCCATGCCCGAGGCAGGATTCAAACCTGCGACCGTAGTGGTCACGTGGTTCCAGACTGAAGCGCCTAGAACCGCTCGGCCACCAGCGGCCCAAGGTTCCGCAGGGTTCGAATGAAGGGTAGAGCTACGGGTCGTAACACATTTGAAATGTAACGTCCACTGTTCAAAGTGCCGTCAATGCGAACAAGAGGTGACCGAGACGGGTAACCAATGGCACCCTATACCATACGCCACTATGGCGATGACGAATACACGCTTCCAATATGCGTTCACTGCGATGTCGCGAAGCACGGGTGCGACCATCACGATGCTGTAAACAGAACCTGGATTCATACGAAAGAAATGTCGTTTTGCCATTCGTGCACCCAGGTTCGTCGTCGAGTACACCATCGCAGGCGCTCCTGTCTGTCATGCAGCGTCAGGGGTAACCGCAGCCACGGTCTTCGAACTAATAGTCGATGCTGCTGCAAACGTCGTCGAACTGTTCGTGCAGATGGTTGTTGTCTTGCAAAACGTCCCCATCTGTTGACTCAGGGATCGAGACGTGGCTGCACGCTCCGTTACAGCCATGCGGATAAGATGCCTGTCATCTCGACTGCTAGTGATACGAGGCCGTTGGGATCCAGCACGGCGTTCCGTATTACACCTCTGAACCCACCGATTCCATATTCTGCTACCAGTCATTGGACCTCGACCAACGCGAGCAGCAATGTCGCGATACGATAAACCGCAATCGCGATAGGCTAAAATTCGACCTTTATCAGTGTCGGAAACGTGATGGTACGCATTTCTCCTCCTTACACGAGGCATCACAACAACGTTTCACCAGGGAACGCCGGTCAACTGCTGTTTGTATATCAGAAATCGGTTGGAAACTTTCCTCATGTCAGCACGTCGTTGGTGTCGCCACCGGCGCCAATCTTGTGTGAATGCTCTGAAAAGCTAATCATTTGCATATTAGAGCATCTTCTTCCTGTCGGTTAAATTTCGCGTCTGTAGCACGTCATGTTCGTGGTGCAGCAATTTTAATGGCCAGTAGTGTAACTATTCACTGGCGTTGTTGGTGGTGCTTCATACTGTACGGACGTATACACAGCAAATGACCCCCCATAACCAATCGAATTATAAAAAACAAAATTGTTTGAAGGATGGGGAGGCAAGCTCAGACATCTTTGGCGCCCCAAGAGTCCATAGGTGTAACCTCATTGGCTACATGAAAAGTGGGAGGGATGATATTAGCCGAGCACCGGATGCAGGGGCAACCGTCACAAGTAAGCTGATGCTGATGCTGATGTCATCGGTTCCAGGAATTCTGTTGCTGATGCAGCGACTTTCTGCCCAGAACCCCTGCTGTCCTGTTACGTATGAAGTACACACTGTGTAAAGGCTGTATCTACAAACGTCATTATTTGATATTTAGTTTGACAAATTGTACCAAAAAAAACGATCCGTGCTTAAAGTTCCAGTTTCGAAATCACATCAAATTGGAACAGCATATTATTGACACTGGGGGAAACGTCATGAAAAAAAAGAATAACGATAATTGTAACTATCTAGGTCAGCCCCAGCAACCAGAGACAGTGGTCATGTGTATATGACTTGCATTTACGAGAATGTATGTGTGTGTGTGTGTGTGTGTGTGTGTGTGTGTGTGTGTGTGTGTACGTGTGCCTTTTGTGCGAAAGCTTATCCTACCTGTTAACCAGTCTCTTTGATGTGCCATCTGCGACACAGCATCTCCACTACATGGTAGGTAGCAAACTATCATTTTCATAACATTATCAGAATCAATGAAGGGCGATGTAAAACAACCGTGTAGCAGTGACCAGAGACAGTATTAGGTCCAGTAGCGAGCATCCAGAGGACAGTGACAATTTGAAGAGAATAGTTGATGTTAAGAATAAGATTTGGCAATGGATACAGATTACTCCATGATTAAACTGAATCCTTTGAGGTAATAACGTCACAAACGAAACGAGAAGAATGTATAAAAAAGGATAGTAGAAAGCTTTTCTATATAAGGGTGAGAGGTTCTGTAAACAGGAAAAGCCATGAAAAGGTCAATTACTGACCATGAAAATAGATTACTGAAAACACAATGCTGGGGTCTCAAAATTAGAGCACATCAGAAATGAAGAAATCACAAAAATAATGGAAGAGAGTTGAATGGAAGAGGTTAGTATCACTTAGAATGCCTTAAGAGGGGTGAAGGTGGATCCCAGAGGGAAACGGTTACGTGGTCGACTAACTGGAAGAAGGGTTATAAGGTTAATGACCTGTTTATTTTGACGTTTCATATTATGATCCTCGGTTGTCTTCTTACCTCACTGATTAATCAATAAATGCTTTGAATCGTTATCAAATAACTTGAAAGAACATAGATAATTTCAGTTTTACTTCCTTTATATGTATTATGTCTCAAGCACATTTATGACGATCGGCTTGCGTATAAACTTAGAAATATGCAAGTCTCTTAAAAACAGTTCAGCAGCTTGTGTACACTCCATATTTAGCCTAATGTAAGTCTTTAAGTAGTAATACTGACTGTCCCCATTGGATGCAGATCGCGGATCCTCATAGCAACTGTACTCAATAAGTACCAAACTTTGATTACCTCTGCCTTTCTGTGTGTCTACAATATATACAAAGTGTAGGGAAGCATTTGGATAAATTCAAATAATGGTCTAATTATACATACAATAATAATATAATATACATGGACAATAGGTAAAACATATATGCATTAGACAGGAGAGTTTTTTGTTTAACTGAAAAGTGTGTAATCCAAAAAAGACAAAATTACTAGTATTGTTTTAAAGTGTGCAATTTTGAATGTGGAATTTGACCTACCAAATATTTTCTGGAATCTTGTTATTTTTAATCTGAATATTTAATAAAGTAACATGTTATTTAGATGAAATTATTAATTTTTTGTTTCTTCGCTACAGAAATACATTATATTTGGGAAAGAATAGCTTTTGTAGATTTGAACATTCTGGAATATGTTAACTGCAAATAAGAATAATTTTTGAAATATTACTTTTTCGGAAAAGAGAAATTATTTTTGAGAACGAGAAGTATGGTTTTCAAACACGGTATGTTTATCTTAAACAGTTCTTAGAGGATTCGGATTTTAAGTGCATGTTGTTTGTGGATAGCGTAAAAGTTGAAAATATCATCAAATAAAATATGTATACTGAAACTAACTACCCCATTAGAATCAGTGACGTCAAATACTTAGTCAATAATAACTTTTACACAGAACAATACAGAGATTTCAGACACACATCATGTATTTGTCATGTATTTAAAGAAACCAGAAAAAGGGGCAAAAATTTGTATCAGGTGTAGTGTAAAAAACAATTAGGACACCGACAAGTTGATACACTACATGGTCACAGATGTTAAGGAGGCAATGCTTTCCAGGAATCTCTCAGACTGAGGTTAAGAAGACTGTAAACTATGGAGGTTGAGGGTCAAGAAAAGGCATTAGCTGTGAACAGCTCAGAAAATATGTAATACATATCGTTCAGTAGTTACAGAGTATGCAAATGGACTGAAAGAGCCCTACACTGGGCATCAAAGTCTAGTAACATGGGAAGGGCGTAACACTAATTACATTTATTCATTTTGATATAAATGTCCCAAGACTGATTGGATCAGGCGTACCCACGATTCAGTAATAGGGCATCTAAGGGGAATTAACTATTTAATCTCACCAATGGTAGAACCAGCAATGCGTGAGGACTTATATGGGTGAGTCTTGACATCCTGGCAGTCGTCTGGTCGCTTAGAGACAGCTGGAGGCTTTTATGTCCACATCTCTGTGTACTTGCAGCTTTACAGGCAATGCATGGATGTGCTTTAACTGCTCTCTGTCCAAAGTTTCCTATTTAGTCGTTCTTCAGTGAAACCATCACCCATTCACAGCTTCCATCTGGTGTCTTCTGATAGCTCGTACAGTGTCTTGTCTGCAGCAATGAGATTGCGGAGGAGGTGTCTCAGTTATATTTGGAGGCTGAGGTCTGGTAGCAAAAACATATCATGGGACCGAACGTTGGACCAAACGGAAAGCCATCCATAATGGACTTGGAGCTGAGGATGTCACAAACGACAATACGTATAAAAACTTTAAGGTTCGGCGATGACATTGTAATTCTATCAGAGACAGCAAAGGACTTGGAAGAGCACTTGAATGGAATGGACAGTGTCTTGAAAGGAGGATATAAGATGAACATCAACAAAAGCAAAACGAGGATAATGGAATGTAGTCGAATTAAGTCGGGTGATGTTGAGGGAATTAGATTAGGAAATGGGACACTTAAAGTAGTAGATGCGTTTTGCTGTTTGGGGAGCAAAATAACTGATGATGGTCGAAGTAGAGGGGATATAAATGTAGACTGGGAATGGCAAGGAAAACATTTCTGAAGAAGAGAAATCTGTTAACATCGAGTATAGATTCAAGTGTCAGGAAGTCGTTTCTGAAAGTATTTGTATGGAGTGTAGCCATGTATGGAAGTGAAACATGAACGATAACTAGTGTAGACAAAAAGAGAGTACAGGCTTTCGAAAAGTGTTGCTACAGAAGAATGCTGAAGATTAGATGGGTAGATCACATAAAGAATGAGGAGGTACTGAATAGAATTGGGGAGAAGAGGAATTTGTGGCACAACTTGACTAGAAGAAGGGATCGGTTGGCAGGACACGTTCTGAGGAATCAAGGGATCACCAATTTAGCATTGGAGGGCAGCGTGGAGGGAAAAATCGTAGAGGGAGACCAAGAGATGAATACACTAAGCAGATTCAGAAGGATGTAGGTTGCAGTAAGTACTGGGAGATGACGAAGCTTGCACAGGACAGAGTAGCATGGAGAGCTGCATCAAACCAGTCTCAGGACTGAAGACCACAACAACAACAACAACAACAACATCATCATAGTGAGTACAAAAATTAGATCAAACTGAAAAAATCGAGAAGCCTTCAGACTGATATGACTCCAGAAAGCAAAGCCAGAATGGCATTTTGCCTGCAGGATGTATTATCAAGAATGACGAAGTTTCACCAACTGCAAGCAATATGAGAATAAAAATCAGCAGATTATGACTCTGAATTATAGCAGCTCAGTACGCTCTTTAACCTGACTCCTAGGATGACCTCACAATCTGCTAGACAGAACTATTTACAAGGAGCCAATGACTCTTCTGCTCAGTTTTGATCTCCTTCCACAAAGTCTTGTCGCTGAGTGCTCTGAACTTCTCATTGTATCGTCTTGTCATTAGTGGGCTCAATTTACAACATCCTGGAATGAACGGTAGGTGGTGGGTTTCTGTGCCCTGTCACTCTTGGCGACCGTGTGCTAACCTTTCCAGCCTCCATGAAAGATCTCTGGATCTTCTTTTGCAGTTTGTGCGGTGCTTCTCTCAATTAGTCATCAAATAGGACACCCCATTTATAGTGAAGGTCAACACTTGCAATTTGCACCTGCCCATTTTCCGTGGATTGGGGAAAATCTGACAGTAATAAGGTGAGGCTTAACTGTAACCCTTCTCTCCAGAGTACTGTGGTGCCAAGTATTACACTACACAGAGAGGAAGCAAAACACAATCAAAAAAGTGCTTTATTTTCCATTGCAGATATTGATATTTTTATGTACTCATTTTCTTGGACAAATAAGTTTTGATGTTTTGAAATGCCTGAACGACACTTTTCCATGTCTTTGACATCTCAGCAGTGTAAAAGATATACCACATGAGCTCTGTCATGAACACTGGTTATGTATTTTGCTATGTCTATTAATAAACTCTGTGACTGAGTTCCTTAATTTTGACACTGTACGCCAGCGTTTTATATCGCAGTATCCTTCAGATTTTCACTGTTTTTTTCAGTTTTCATAGCATAGCTTTTGAGACTTTAGTTGATCATTTCAATTTTCGTTGTATAGCTTTTGGGGCTTTTGTTGATCATTTCAGTTTTTATAGTGTAGCTTTTGAGGCATCATCTCTGTGTGCGAGTAAGCTAGTAATTTCTTGTCCAATTTACATCCATATTTTTACTCTCATGCATTATTTAACAATTATGAGGATGACTGCATTTATCCATTATCTTTTTTTAAAAATAAAACCATTTGGTTGTTCCATCTGTTTCATCTAAGATTTGGCTGTCTTGTTTTATCTATAACCAGAAACCGATACTGTGTGTGATTCTGGAAGTCCATACATATTGTTGTAAATTCATTTGACGGCATGTCAGTTCTTGATAAACGTGTTTCGGTTTCGCACTATCTTGTTTGAAAGCAATAATGAGGTCTGTTATCTCTCATCAACCGCTTTGGAATCCTCAAGTATGTTTGACTAAAATTAAATTTCTATCCCTATGGGATGGCGGAAGCAGATACATTTTTGTACTCCATTTTGATTTTCTGATACGATATTGTCAAACATAAACACAATATTCAGCTTTACTCTCTGTGGTGGTTAGACATTTCCATGTTTACTGACTATTTTGTATGTTACACCATCAATACCTGATGATATCTTTTGTAGTAACGGGTATTTAGGCTGAAATAATGTTTTTGAAAATACATGTGTGATACCTCACAACTAAGTTCAGGGTGGCTTTAAGGGAAACACGTGGAAGGTGGACTAACATATTCGTCATTTGTTGTTTCATGTAATACACTTTATTACTTAGAAACAACATTAACATTACAATTGAAAAACTTATTAAAAGAATCAGAATTCTCACCAGAACGTAAACAGGCTTAAATCATTAAAAAAAAACTTTAACAGTAAAGACTTTGCCTGTCGACGGTGGACCAATTCTACATTGTCCCTAGGCCGTTGCCAGTTTTCCTCAAGGGTATCAGGAGTGACAGATGTGGGCAGAATATCAGAATCCACAAGTTCGATAGTGGAGAACTGAGGTGGTACGACAAGATAAGGGCGGCAGGGGCACCCTTCAAAGCCTCGTGTCGAGCGGAATTAAGCGTGAACTTGTGTATCCCATGTACTCGGGGACTTATCATGGTACACAATCAAGGCCGACTTAAAATGACGGTTCATTTCTGTAAAGGACGCCTGAGGATAACATGGTGAGGTGCAGTGCATTTCATTACGGAAACAGAACTGTTTAAATTACCGGGCGAGGTGGCGCAGTGGTTAAACACTGGACTCGCATTCGGGAGGAGGACGGTTCAATCCCGCGTCCGGCCATCCTGGTTTATGTTTTCCGTGATTTCCCTAAATCGCTCCAGGTAAATGCCGGGATGGTTCCTTTGAAAGGCCACGGCCGACTTCCTTCCCCATCCTTCCCTAATCCGATGAGACCGATGACCTCGCTGACTGGTCTCCTTCCCCAGACAACCCAACCCAACTGTTTAAATTGTTTAGAAACAAAGACAGCAGCGTTATCACTCACGAGAGCCCTAGGAGGGCCAAACCACGAGATGATGATGATCATGAGGTGTCTGGCAGTAATGGAGGCAGTAATACATCGGCTAGGAACGAGCCGAACAAATCGCGAAAACGCGTCGGCAACTACAAGGACATAGCGATTCCCTTTCATAGGGGCCCACGAAGTCAATGAAAATTCTATCCATAGGGTACCGCTGGCGCTCAGATAGTAATCACCCACTCGGCTGGTTGTTATTGGGTTTCCCCTTTCTACAAGAGTCGCACTCGCCACCCAGACGCCGGATATACCTGTACAAAAATGGCCAGCTGAGGTGAGCTTGTCTCTTTGCCAAGGTCTTGTACAGGCCTAAATTCCCACCTAACAAGGAACTGTGGAAGTAATCTACATCTACATCCATACTCCGCAAGCCACCTGACGGTGTGTGGTGGAGGGTACCTTGAGTACCTCTATCGGTTCTCCTTCTATTCCAGTCTCGTATTGTTAGTGCAAAGAAGGATTGTCGGTATGCCTCTGTGTGGGCTCTAATCTCTCTGATTTTATCCTCATGGTCTCTTCGCGAGATATACGTAGGAGGGAGCATTATACTGCTTGACTCCTCGGTGAAGGAATGTTCTCGAAACTTTAACAAAAGCCCGTACCGAGCTACTGAGCGTCTCTCCTGCAGAGTCTTCCACTGGAGTTTATCTATCATCTCCGTAACGCTTTCGAGATTACTAAATGATCCTGTAACGAAGCGCGCTACTCTCCGTTGGATCTTCTCTTCTATCAACCCTATCTGGTACGCATCCCACATTGCTGAGCAATATTCAAGCAGTGGGCGAACAAATGTACTGTAAACTATTTACTTTGTTTTCGGATTATATTTCCTTAGGATTCTTCCAATGAATCTCAGTCTGGCATCTGCTTTACCGACGATTAATTTTATATGGTCATTCCATTTTAAATCACTCCTAATGCCTACTCCAAGATAATTTAAGGAATTAACTGCTTCCAGTTGCTGACCTGCTATATTGTAGCTAAATGATAAAGGATCTTTCTTTCTATATATTCGCAGCACATTACACTTCTCTACTTTGAGATTCAATTGCCAGTCCCTGCACCACTCGTCAATTCGCTGCAGATCCTCCTGCATTTCAGTACAATTTTCCATCGTTACAACCTCTCGATATACTACAGCATCATCCGCAAAAAGTCTCAGTGAACTTCCGATGTTATACACAAGGTCATTTACATATAGGAACGGTCCTACGACATTCCCTTGCGGCACACCTGAAATCACTCTTACTTCTGAATACTTCTCTCCATTGACATGGCTGACATCGAAATAAGTGTCCAAGGAATAGAAAAGCAACTGGAATCACTCAACAGAGGAAAGTCCACTGGACCTGACGGGATACCAATTCGATTCTACACAGAGTACGCGAAAGAACTTGCCCCCCTTCTAACAGCCGTGTACCGCAAGTCTCTAGAGGAACGGAGGGTTCCAAATGATTGGAAAAGAGCACAGGTAGTCCCAGTCTTCAAGAAGGGTCGTCGAGCAGATGCGCAAAACTATAGACCTATATCTCTGACGTCGATCTGTTGTAGAATTTTGGAACATGTTTTTTTTGCTCGAGTATCATGTCGTTTTTGGAAACCCAGAATCTACTATGTAGGAATCAACATGGATTCCGGAAACAGCAATCGTGTGAGACCCAACTCGCTTTATTTGTTCATGAGACCCAGAAATATTAGATACAGGCTCCCAGGTAGATGCTATTTTTCTTGACTTCCGGAAGGCGTTCGATACAGTTCCGCACTGTCGCCTGATAAACAAGGTAAGAGCCTACGGAATATCAGACCAGCTGTGTGGCTGGATTGAAGAGTTTTTAGCAAACAGAACACAGCATGTTGTTATCAATGGAGAGACGTCTACAGACGTTAAAGTAACCTCTGGCGTGCCACAGGGGAGTGTTATGGGACCATTGCTCTTCACAATATATATAAATGACCTAGTAGATAGTGTCGGAAGTTCCATACGGCTTTTCGCGGATGATGCTATAGCATACAGAGAAGTTGCAGCATTAGAAAATTGTTGCGAAATGCAGGAAGATCTGCAACGGATAGGCACTTGGTGCAGGGAGTGGCAACTGTCCCTTAACATAGACAAATGTAATGTATTGCGAATACATAGAAAGAAGGATCCTTTATTGTATGATTATATGATAGCGGAACAAACACTGGTAGCAATTACTTCTGTAAAATATCTGGGAGTATGCGTGCGGAACGATTTGAAGTGGAATGATCATATAAAATTAATTGTTGGTAAGGCGGGTACCAGGTTGAGATTCATTGGGAGAGTCCTTAGAAAATGTAGTCCATCAACAAAGGAGGTGGCTTACAAAACACTCGTTCGACCTATACTTGAGTATTGCTCATCAGTGTGGGATCCGTACCAGATCGGGTTGACGGAGGAGATAGAGAAGATCCAAAGAAGAGCGGCGCGTTTCGTCACAGGGTTATTTGGTAAACGTGATAGCGTTACGGAGATGTTTAATAAACTCAAGTGGCAGACTCTGCAAGAGAGGCGCTCTGCATCGCGGTGTAGCTTGCTCGCCAGGTTTCGAGAGGGTGCGTTTCTGGATGAGGTATCGAATATATTGCTTCCCCCTACTTATACCTCCCGAGGAGATCACGAATGTAAAATTAGAGAGATTAGAGCGCGCACGGAGGCTTTCAGACAGTCGTTCTTCCCGCGAACCATACGCGACTGGAACAGGAAAGGGAGGTAATGACAGTGGCACGTAAAGTGCCCTCCGCCACAAACCGTTGGGTGGCTTGCGGAGTATAAATGTAGATGTAGATGTAGACAATGATATGCTGCGTTCTGTTATCTAGGAACTCTTCAATCCAATCACACAACAGGTATGATAGTCCATATGCTCTTACTTTGTTCATTAGACGACTGTGGGGAACTGTATCGAACGCCTTGCGGAAGTCAAGAAACACGGCATCTACCTGGGAACCCCCGTGTCTATGGCCCTCTGAATCTCGTGGACGAATAGCGCGAGCTGGGTTACACACGATTAAAGACGGAGGGGGGCTATCTCAAGAGGCAAGCAAATCCTGAATTATTCAGGTTCTCCCACTTGTTTACACAATATACCAGTCTTCTTAGAAAACCTTGTCACCTCCTTTCCGGAAAACAACTGCCTCCTAATGCGTCTCCACAACACATCTTGTTCGTTTTTAACCTTAAGGTCAGCAAATAATTGGGGCACTTCGTTCAGAACGGTACAGGCAAGATCATTGGAGCCACTGGTTCCACCTCCTTCAGTGGTATCTTCCTGCTGTAACATATGACTAACCGCATCGGCTACCTTGTTTTCGGAGCGCCTTGAACATGTTGCACTTTATAGTCCAGGCAAATCAGGAAACATCGGGGAAAATTTATAAATTTTCGAAACTTTGGGGAAATACTCTAAGAGGATGAAGAAGTAAAAAACAGAAAAGTTCCCTCCCCTATATGGGGAGCTTGTCCCTCCCCCACCCCTTATTTTCCTTTTTCCAAACTTTACGAAAAACGGTTCATTTAACGAAGTTATCTATACAGGGTGTTACAAAATGGTACGGCCAAACTTTCAGGGAAAATTCCTCACACACAAAGAAAGAAAATACGTTATGTGGACATGTGTCCGGAAACGCTTACTTCCCATGTTAGAGCTCATTTTATTACTTCTCTTCAAATCACATTAATAATGGAATGGAAACACACAGCAACAGAACGTACCAGCGTGACTTCAAACACTTTGTTACAGGAAATGTTCAAAATGTCATCCGTTAGCGAGGATACATGCATCCACCCTTCGTCGCATGGAATCCCTGATGCGCTGATGCAGCCCTGGAGACTGGCGTATTGTATCACAGCCGTCCACAATACGAGCACGAAGAGTCTCTACATGTGGTACCGAGGTTGCGTAGACAAGAGCTTTCAAATGCCTCCATAAATGAAAGTCAAGAGGGTTGAGGTCAGGAGAGCGTGGAGGCCATGGAATTGGTCCGCCTCTACCAATCCATCGGTCACCGAATCTGTTGTCGAGAAGCGTACGAACACTTCGACTGAAATGTGCAGGAGCTCCATCGTGTATGAACCACATGTTGTGTCGTACTTGTAAATGCACATGTTCTAGCAGCACAGGTAGAGTATCCCGTATGAAATCATGATAACGTGCTCCATTGAGCGTAGGGGGAAGAACATGGGGCCCAATCAAGACATCACCAACAATGCCTGTCCAAAGGTTCACAGAAAATCTGTGTTGATGACGTGATTGCACAATTGCGTGCGGATTCTCGTCAGCCCACACATGTTGATTGTGAAAATTTACAATTTGATCACTTTGGAATGAAGCCTCATCCGTAAAGAGAACATTTGCACTGAAATGAGGATTGACGCTGACATTAGGGTTATCGTCAACTGCACGAAGAATTGCCTCGTCCATTGCAGGTGTCCTCGTCGTTCTAGGTCTTCCCCAGTTGCGAGTCATAGGCTGGAATGTTCTGTGCTCCCTAAGACGCCGATCAATTGCTTCGAACGTCTTCCTGTCGCGACACCTTCGTTCTGGAAATCTGTCTCTATACAAACGTACCGCGCCACGGCTATTGCCCCGTGCTAATCCATACATCAAATTGGCGTCTGCCAACTCCGCATTTGTAAACATTGGACTGACTGCAAAACCACGTTCGTGATGAACACTAACCTGTTGATGCTACGTACTGATGTGCTTGATGCTAGTACAGTGGAGCAATGAGTCGCATGTCAACACAAGCGCCGAAGTCAACATTACCTTCCTTCAATTGGGCCAACTGGCGGTGAATCGAGGAAGTACAGTACATACTGACGAAACTAAAATGAGCTCTGACATGGAAATTAAGCGTTTTCGGACACATGTCCACGTAACATCTTTTCTTTATTTGTATGTGAGGAATGTTTCCTGAAAGTTTGGCCGTACCTTTTTGTAACACCCTGTATAACAGAAAATATTTCTGGTGAAATTCTACTCAGAAAAGGTCAAATGCATGTTTAAGCAAGGTAATTAGTATATGAGTGCTAAAATTTTTGATTAAAAAAGTGAAATTTCTTCTAAAGCAGGCCGGCCGCAGTGGCCGTGCGGTTATAGGCGCTGCAGTCTGGAACCGCAAGACCGCTACGCTCGCAGGTTCTAATCCTGCCTCGGGCATGGATGTTTGTGATGTCCTTAGGTTAGTTAGGTTTAACTAGTTCTAAGTTCTAGGGGACTAATGACCTCAGCAGTTGAGTCCCATAGTGCTCAGAGCCATTTGAACCATTTTTAAAACAGACTTATTTATAGAGAACAATTTTGCTTTATAATCTTTTACTTTAGATCTATGCAACTTAAGTTATTGGAATGAAAATTTTTTTCATGAAAATTAAAAATTATTGTAAAATTAATCAACATTGACTTTTGTTGTAATATATTTACAATCATATGTACAGCACGTAGACAATGAAAATACCACACTATCTATGAAACAATAAATTCTTGTAAATTTTTGTTAATATAAAATCGTCATCCAGATCTTCTGTCAAATCACTGCCGGGGCACACTAGTGCAGCTTTGTCCACTACAGTTTTTGCACATTGTTATGCAACGCAGGTCATCCACCACACATCCGCACTTTCTTCCGCAGCCTTGAGTGCACCCGCACGAAACCAGCTGCAGTATTTTCTCTGGAGCAGGGGTCGTTCCATGTGAATCGCGGAGAGGGATGAGTTTGATTCCCTCCTGCCCCAGTTTCTGGGATTCAAGTCGTTCCCCAGCCAAAGCCGGACTTGTAAGTAAACTCGGTAAGAGTGGGGGCGTCCTGCATGAGTAGTGGGTGGCAAACGAGAGAGTATGACAGCATTGTTTGCCTGACGCACAAGTGCGTTACAACATTTAAATCGAATGGCATTTAAGTTATCATCAGGACTCTCTACTGTTTTTGTGTAGAGAGAGTGTATAAATTTGTCTTCTGCTTTTGCAATGGTATCAAGCGAAGAAGCAATATCGTTGAATATCTTTGGAATATTATGAAGTTGGGGATACCAGTTGAATAGTTGGAAAGCTTGCAGCTTTCCTTTCCCAAACAAGGCTGAAGTGCTGTCGCAACCACTTACTGCATGAAGAAACAGTACTGAATGCTTGCATTCGTGAATGAGTGAGGACTGACGTACATCTTTAGAACTGTATCACCTTGTTCTGATGCTTCCTTCACCTTCATTCATCAGTATTATGTCTGTGTCATCTAGAGTAAGAGTGATAAGTAGCACAAAAAGATCTACATCTTGAGCCACTATAACAACTTGTTGGTAAAATTTTGAGGAATTTATTGCTTCTGCGACAATTTCAACATCTGCATCGTCATCCGCAATCCTGGTTTTATTACCAAAACTCTCTACTTTTTTGCACGAGCTGCATAATGAACATTTCGTTATTGCTGAGGTTGCTAAGAAAGGCAGACTGTGATTCAATGCACAACGCCTGGTCATTAAAGAAAATTTCACGTGAGGTCCGCTTTATCGCTCGCCATTGGATTTCTGAGTATCCGCCAAATACATCAGCAACATTATCTTTATAATGGCTCTGAATGTAGGCTATTAAGGTTCTACACTACTGGCCACTAAAATTGCTACACGTAGATGACGTGCTACAGACTCGAAATTTAACCGACAGGAAGAAGATGCTGCGATATCCAAATGATTATCTTTTCAGAGCATTCACACAATGTTGGCGCCAGTGGCGATACCTACAACGTGCTGACATGGGGAAGGTTTCCAACCGATTACTCATACACAAACAGCAGTTGACCCGCGTTGCCTGGTGAAACGTTGTTGTGATGCCTCGTGTAAGGAGGAGAAATGCATACCATCTCGTTTCCGACTTTGATAAAGGTCGGACTGTATCCTACCGCGATTGCGGTTTTCGTATCCCGACATTGCTGCTCGCGTTGGTCGAGATCCAATGACTGTTAACAGGATATGGAATCGGTGGGTTCAGAAGGGTAATACGGAACGCCATGCTGGATCCCAACGGCCTAGTATCACTAGCAGTCGAGATGACATTCATCTTATATGCATCGCTGTAACGGATCGTACAGCCACGTCTCGGTCCCAGAGTCAACAGATGGGGACGTTTGCAAGACAACAACCATCTGCACGAACAGTTCGACGACGTTTGCAGCAGCATGGACTATCAGCTCGAAGACCATGGCTGCGGTTACCCTTGACGCTGCATCACAGACAGGAGCGCCTGCGATGGTGTACTCAACGACGAACCTAGGTGCACGAATGGCAAGACGTCATTTTTTCGGATGAATCCAGGTTCTACTTACAGCATCATGATGGTCACATCCGTGTTTGGCGACATCGCGGTGAACGCACATTGGAAGCGTGTATTCGTCATCGGCATACTGGCGTATCACCCGGCGTGATGGTATGGAGTGCCACTGGTTACACATCTCGGTCACCTCTTGTTCACATTGACGGCACTTTGTGAACAGTGGACGTTACATTTCAGATGCGTTACAACCCGTGGCTCTACCCTTCATTCGACCCTTGCGAAACGCTACATTTCAGCAGGATAATGCACGACCGCATGTTGCAGGTCCTGTACGGGCCTTTCTGAATACAGAAAATGTTTGACTGCTGCCCTGGCCAGCACATTCTCCGGATCTCTCACGAATTGAGAAGTCTGCTCAATGGTGGCCGAAAAACTGGCTCGTCACAATACGCCAGTCACTACTCCTGATGAACTGTGATATCGTGTTGAAGTTGCATGGGCAGCTGTACCTGTACACGCCATCCAAGCTCTGTTTGACTCAATGCCCAGCCATATCAAGGCCGTTATTACGGCCAGAGTTGGTTGTTCTGGGTACTGATTTACCAGGATCTATGCACCCAAATTGCTTAAAAATGTAATCACATGTCAGTTCTGTTATAATATATTTGTCCTATGAATACCCGTTTATCATCTGCATTTCTTCTTGGTGTAGCAATTTTAATGGCCAGTAGTGTACATTTGATTGCATATAAGGTTCTCCAGTTGTGATTTCCTCCATAATATCTTGTCGTGCAGGAATACAAAGCTGTAAAAACTTTCCCATCTTCCAAGTAAAATCGTGATTGGTAGGCACTGTTGCTTTAGTGAATGATTGTTCTGAGTAGACATTTTGCAGAACAATTTCTGCAGTTCCATCTCTATTCTGTCTTCCAAATATTAGCAGACTAATTCTTTGGGCACTTGCTGTTTCACGAGAGCTCGGCATGACAGAGAGTTTCGTTGCTTTCTGATGTTGTATCGCTCTTCCTAGAGTCACACGTTTGATTCCACCCATAGTATGGAATGTACCTTCGTCCTTCATTGTTACTGAAGTCAGCATTATCGAAAACGAACTGTGAGAAGAAACCATTTGAAATATTTGGTTTCCAGAACTAAACGGCAAAAGCCTCAAAGGGCCTGGTAGCTGACAATTGTATGGGATATTTTTAAAGGGGGTTGTTCACTACCTTTCTTTTTTAACAAAACCACGCCCTTCGCAAATTCGTGCAAAGTGTCAAGAACCATAACTTCAGGATTTCCTGTCAAGTCATTGATATCTGGATAATCGGCAACAGTATAAGGAGCCATTATTATATCATCACGGATGCTAGCTGCTGCTGCGGCTGCTTTTTTTTATTCTCTTTCTCTCAACTTCCTCACTTGTCACTACCACGAAAACATACAACTGGGGGATTTTTTGGCATTTTGGGAAACAATAACCCATCATCAAACTGTTCAATCGGTTTATTTTTAAGAGTTTTTATAGTCATTGTCTGTCCTTCTGGGAGACATTCATTAACTTTCTGCAGCAAATCGAGCAGTGGAAATTGACATTCCTCTGAACTATCTATAAATTTGCATATGTTTTGAAAAGCGGCATCAAAGTTGGTATCTTGAGGCTGGACTCTTTTTCGAACAGAGAAGGGGTTCTACACTAATTTAGCATAACAACGTTGATGATAACGGGCTTCTGAAACAAACTAAACGCAAAAAACTGTTGATGCCTTTGGCAACCTTTCTGCTGAATTCATCGGGCTTCTCTACTTTCTCAAGCAGCGTATGTTTCACAGTTAAAGAGCGAACTTCGAACACTCCACGGCATTTGTGGAGCGGTTTTTTCGTTTCCTCCTCTATGTCACTTTTCAGCACATATGAAACAGTCTTTTTGAAATGGAATGTATAAGTGATTAATTAGTTCCCTTATATTACGTCCTTGAATGTGTTCATATCGACATACCTTATGCACTACAATCGGTCCAGCGTTCTGTAGAAGATCACGGGCCCCCTCCATCCGTTCCTCGCTGACACTTGGCAAGACTTTCCAAGCCCTTTGTCACTGTTGATGTCTCTCCTTCCGAAACAGGTTTACCACAAATAAAACAGGTAGCAGGGTCCAGCATTATTGTTTTCTCAGTCCAGACAAAATAAATGAGACTAAGAAGCAGCACTTCATAACACTTCAAACTGATGAATACTGTCACAAAAACAGTAGTCTCTGGCACTACTTTGACAGTTCACAACATTAATTCAACTGAACTGGACGCTGGGTAGGAAGAAACGGCAGCGACAATAGTGGTAGGGGAGTACTGAGACAATGGGAAGGAAACTTGACTTTTTCGTTGTTGGCACGTACTCCTGATTTCAACAACACTGATCACAAAAGAAATATCATAAAGTAGAACATATAGGCTACGAAATATTTCCATGCACTTAGTTACATTTTTCATTTAAATACTTTGCTAAGCAACAAAAACTGCAAACTATTACGTTAACAGATTTCTGTTCCAATTCTGATACCTCAAATATCATTCATATAAATGAAAAGATGCACAAATCTTTTTAGTGTACAATTTTGCGAGGAATATACTAACAAGATCTCTGTTCGAAAAATGAGCCTTTTCGCATATAAATTTAAAACATGGTAAAAATTGACTTTTGGAGGGAATAAATGGGGGACGTGCCCCCCCCCCCCCCCCCCGCCCCCCCTCCCTACGAGGGGGAACTTTTCTGTTTCTTATTACTATACCCCATATGAGTATTTTCCCGAAGTTTCAAAACTTTATAAATTTTTTCCCCATTTGCTGATTTTCTTACTAATTTGCCTGGGGTATTAAAATGAAACGCCGAAATCTGAACAGCACATAAAGCGATTCTACTGATTTTCCTGGGCCTGGCCAGAACCCAACACAACTCCAGACTATTGGTCTCTAAGTCGAACTCCCTATGTTGCAGATAAAACTGGAACTTTTCTAGGGCGAAGTGAACGGGCAGTGCCTCACTCTCATACATGGAATAATTCAACTCGGGGCCGGCTAATATTCTTGACACAAAAGCTGAAGGGCGTCTTTGATCCCAGTCCTCCTGAAGCAAAAGCGCAGCAATGCTCGCATTGAACAAATCTCTTTCCAAAACCGGCCACAGCAAACACCGAGGGGGGAAGGGGGGGGGGGGGGAGCGTTCGTGGCGGCGGCCTTAATAACTTCAGGCTCACCAAGGGGCTATGCCTCCTCTGACACGTACGAACCCTCTCCGCCCCATGGCGCCAGCTGTTAGGCCCCACAGCTGGACACTCGTGCACAAGATGGTCGTGCACACCACAACGAAAACGACGCCTGTGTGCCTGTGGACCAAATTTGAGAGAGGCTTTGTCACCCCTCGAAACTGAAAGCACTGGTGCTGAACCAACACATACCCTACGCTCCTCACCAGCAAAAGTGAGGGAATACAATCTACTATCTCTTGCAATCATCAAAGTTGGTGGGACGGCGAGCCAGCACCATACGTGATCAATCCTCGGGGTGCGTGCTCTCTAAGATGTTACGAATGCTATCCGACTCGGTAACAGAGATATCAAGGGCTGTGCGCACTCGCTCCACATGCTGGCTCAATGTCTCCAAGAACCCCAGTACCTGCCAATAATACGTTCTCGGACGCTCATGGAAACATATGCGCCGACAACTTTTTGGCTATAATAAGAGCCCTGAGCTGCCCTGTAGATCCCTGAAGTCTCAAGATTTCCGAGACCAAAGTATCCAATGTCCCTTTCAAAAAATGGTTCAAATGGCTCTGAGCACTATGAGACTTAACATCTCAGGTCATAAGTCCCCTAGAACTTAGAGCTACTTAAACCTAACTAACCTAACGACATCACACACATCCATGCCCGAAGCAGGATTCGAACCTGCGACCGTAACAGTCGCGCGGTTCCGGACTGAAGCGCCTAGAACCGCTCGGCCACCGCAGCTGGGAATGTCCCTTTCGCTAGAGGATAAAGCAAGAATAGAATCACATGGTGCAGTGTGCGTAAGATATCAGCATGAAACTCAAACCGCACAAGCACCCAGAGGACTTACTACACTTAGCTATCGACAGACAATTCAGAAATACCGGACAGGAAGCGTATAATCGGATTGGGTAAATTAGCAAAGTGATCAGAGGGCAAACTGCCTAAGACTTCGGACACTTACCACGTTTCCCTTTCTATACTGAGGGATCCAGCCCTAACCTGCAAGTCTCTTGTCCGGACACTCAATTGCTTAACTAATAGGAATAAACCAAGAACATTTAGTTTCTCGTGATCGTTAAGCTCAACACGAATTAAATCCCACAAGCGATTCCCCAAGTGCCCCAGATGTGCCTGAATCCTAGCAACTTGCCTAATACTGGGTTGGCTGTACATCCCCTAACAGGTGCAACGTTATGAAGAGGGGGGGCACCTACCTCCCCGATGATATCCGTCGAGCGTCTAAGCAGTCTCTCGAGTGTCGCACGCAACCTGGTCACCAATTCTAGGCTGCTAGCTTCGGTTGGAAGTTTACGTATTTGCAGTTCATATTGCAAATACTACTTTTTCAGATACAAAATTCCGGGACACCCTCTTGAATCAACGATAAGTAACGGCTCCCTGGAAACAAAACGACGTATGAGTATAACACCTTGGAAAGGAGAAACATATTACGTCAAATAATAACAAGAAGCAATAAAATGACATCAGAGGATAAAAAATTCTAAGCACCTGCCAAACAGAACGTAACCCACTCTGCGTATACCAACTCATATCCTAGAACTAGGTTTAGGATGGGTTTAAGGGAAAAACATGGAAGGTGGACCCACATATTTGTCATTTGTTGCTTCATGTAATGCACTTGATTACTTAGTGACAACATTAACATTACAATTTAAAAACTTATTAAAAGAATCAGAATTCTCACCAAAACTTAAACAGGCTCAAATAATTTTTTAAAAGAAACTACTTTAACGATTGTATCATTAGGAGTAGTACAGAGTTCCCAAAACAAAGAGTCACATCGACTGGGGGTGGCTGGAAGCAGGTTCAAGAAATAATTTTTTCAACCGAATGGATTACAATAACACCTGTTAAATGTACTTGCAAATAGCAAGCTTCGTTAACTGTTACACAATCGGACAACATTCATCCAAATACGGGAATGATCTACATCTACATCTACATGGATACTCTGCAAATTACATTTAAGTGCCTGGCAGAGGATCATCCAATCACCTTCACAATTCTCCATTATTCCAATCTCGTACAGCGCGCGGAAAGAATGAACACCTATATCTTTCCGTACGAGCTCTGATTTCACTTATTTTATCGTGGTGATCGTTCCTCCCTATGTAGGTCGGTATCAAGAAAATATTTTCGAATTCGGAGGAGAAAGTTGGTGACTGGAATTTCGTGAGAAGATTCCCTCGCAAGGAAGAACGCCTTTGTTTTAATTATGTCCAGCCCAAATCCTGTATCATTTCTATGACACTCTCTCCCATATTTCGCGATAATACAAAATGTGCTGCCTTTCTTTGAACTTTTTCGATGTACTCCGTCAGTCGTATCTGGTGAGGATCCCACACCGCGCAGCAGTATTCTAAAAGAGTAGTGTAGGCAG
This sequence comes from Schistocerca serialis cubense, assembly GCF_023864345.2. Classification (NCBI taxonomy): domain Eukaryota; kingdom Metazoa; phylum Arthropoda; class Insecta; order Orthoptera; family Acrididae; genus Schistocerca; species Schistocerca serialis. The sequence continues at coordinate 237,633,042 of NC_064647.1, read as the reverse complement.
TCTCCTTAGTAGGTCTGTTACATTTTCTCCTTTGGTTAGCCTTCCCCACAACATTTACTATTCCAATTTAAGTTGTTGGTAATTGTAATACCTCGGTATTTAGCTGTATTTACGTCTTTTAGATTAGACTGATTTATCGTGTTACCGAAGTTTAACGAGTTCCTTTCAGCACTCATGTGGATGACCTCACACTTTTCGTTATTTAGGGTCAAATGCCATTTTCCCCACCATTCAGATATCTTTTCTAAATCGTTTTGCGATTTGTTTTGATCGTCTGATGACTTTATTAGTCGATGAACGACAGCGTCATCTGCAAACAACCGGAGACGGCTGCTCAGATTGTCTCCCAAATCGTTTATATAGATAAGGAACAGCAAAGGGCCTATAACACTGCCTTGGGGAACGCCAGAAATCACTTCTGTTTTACTCGATGACTTTCCATCAATTACTACGAACTGTGACCTCTCTGGCAGGAAATCACAAATCCAGTCACACAACTGAGACGATATTCCATAAGCACGCAATGTGACTACGCGCCGCTTGTGTGGTACCGTGTCAAAAGCTTTCCGGAAATTCAGAAATACGGAATCGATCTGAAATCCGTTGTGAACAGCACTGAACACTTCATGTGAACACGGGAACGATGTTTTCTAAACCCATGTTGATTGTGTGCCAATAGACCGTTTTCTTCGAGGCAATTCATAATGTTGGATCACAACACATGTCAGTGATTGTAGCTGTTGAAAAGCCGCTTAGCAATGCATAAACTTTAATAAGAAAATCTATTAAGCACTAAAATACACTGTTTCACAAGCAGACGAACTAGAACGGTATAAAATTTAAACAAAAATGTCCCCCGTATATTCCAACCAAACATTAACAACAACCGTTAAGAACTATCCAATTGGCCAAAATACAGAGTAACCTGAGAGCTACAGCAGGCCGCTATCACAGCCAATACAAGTAAGGAGCAGCCCAAGTGTAGTATCTAACGGCTGTGGATCAAGGTAAGGTTTGTCAGTTTATTTTGATAAGCAACATGTCTTAATGCGCAGAGAAGCGGTAATAAATGTGCCAGGTTTAAATGAAGAGTTACAGAGGTACAACGACGAAGAACTCAGAGGGCCATAGACACGGGTTCACAGGTAGATGCCGTCTTTCTTGACTTCCGCACGGCGTTCGATACAATTCCCCACAGTTGTTTAATGAACAAAGGAAGAGCATATGGAATAGAGACCAATTGGGTGATTGGACTGAAAAGTTCCTAGATAACAGAACGCAGAATGTCATTCTCAATGGAGAGAAGACTTCCGAAGTAAGAGTGATTTCAGGTGTGCCGCAGGGTAGTGTCATAGGACCGTTGCTATTCACAATATATGTAAATGACCTTGTGGATAACATCGAAAGTTCACTGAGGCTTTTTGCGGATGATGCTGTGGTATATCGAGAGCTTGTAACAGTGGAAAATTGTACTGAAATGCAGGAGAATCTGCAGCGAATTGACGCATGGTGCAAGGAATGGCAATTCAATTTCAATGTAGACAAGTGTAATGTGCTGCGAATACATAGCAAGATAGATCCCTTATCATTTAGCTACAATATAGCAGGTGAGCAACTGGAAGCAGTTAATTCCATAAATTATCTGGGAGTACGCATTAGGAGTATTTTACAATGGAATGGCTATATAAAATTAATCGTCGGTAAAGCAGATGCCAGACTGAGATTCATTGGAAGAATCCTAAGAAAATGCAATCCGAAAACAAAGGAAGTGGGTTACAGTACGCTTGTTCGCCCACTGCTTGAATACTGCTCAGCAGTGTGGGATCCGTACCAGATAGGGTTGATAGAAGAGATAGAGAAGATCCAACGGAGAGCAGCGCGCTTCGTTACAGGATCATTTAGTAATCGTGAAAGCGTTACGGAGATGATAGATAAACTCCAGTGGAAGACTCTGCAGTCGCTCGGTACGGGCTTTTGTCGAAGTTTCGAGAACATACCTTCACCGAGGAGTCAAGCAGTTTATTGCTCCCTTCTACGTATATCTCGCGAAGAGACCATGAGGATAAAATCAGAGAGATTAGAGCCCACACAGATGCATACCGACAATCCTTCTTTCCACGAACAATACGAGACTGGAATAGAAGGGAGAACCGACAGAGGTACTCGGGGTACCCTCCGTCACACACCGTCAGGTGGCTTGCGGAGTATGGATGTAGATGTAGATGTAGAAGAACCCCAGGCTTGGCAAACAGGCCTCAATCTTCTGAGCTCTTTAGGCTCACCAAACAGCTGCAGCTACTGGTTACCGCTTAAACGGTGACACTCCACCGTGGCACATATGAAACGATCAACTTAACTTGAGCCACCACGATGTGAATGGGAGGTGTGGCAGACTGACGCCGTGTGACGACGGAAGTGCAGCCACGCCAACGAACAATCTCAACTCTGCTCCGGACCCAGGGTAGTGGGACGCGCCGTTCATCCCCACAGCTACCCTGCGAACATGAAAAGGGAACAGTAATCTGGGAAAATAAAGCTTCACACAAGAATGGCCAGGCAGTAAAAAAAAATTACAAATTATTGGCAAAGCAGGTACCAGTAAAGGTTAAATGTAACACTGCTTAAAATTACAAGTATTCACAAGTGATCGTATCAGCGCCTAATGATGCAATAACACGGACACACACGCGTACCACCTTGTCTCTCATACAGGGAACACTCTTACACTTGCACGACATATGCCCTAGAACACAAACTGCAGTTGGTTAGACTGACTGATGGCCATGTACTCAATCACTTGCAGGCGCGGTAATGTCACAGGTCCAATTCTGATTGGCCTTACACTATAAAGTACTGAAAATAAGTAAAAAACACTTGGCTACACTCACGCGAGAAGGAGCTGCCACTTGCAGGATTCCAGCCAGGGCGTTATTGCCTCCAACCTTTACAAGCGACCGTCGAGGTGCCGCAGACCTCAAGTTTGCAGAGTAGCTGGGGAAGTGGTCCGCCTGGTTGCACACGACTTCCGTCTGTCTTCGCGCCGCCGGCGCTACCAATTCTTAAGCGAGCCGGCCACGTGCCTCTCAGCCAACTAAACTCTGCAGGCCCCACCAAACCGATCACACGCACACCTCGACCAGCGACCTTAGCTCGCGACGGATGATCGAACCGATATCGGCAGCCTAAGTAGTTACTGGTGCCAGTGGAATGCCATAAAGCCAACATTAGAGCCGCCACAGCTCAATGTATATGTCCAAAGCAAATGTCATTTGGACCTGTTGGCAATGACATAACAATATCCGTCTTGCAGCAGTCCAATGGAACCACAGTTATCAGTCGTATACTGTGAGTCAGGAGTGTTCCATTCTTTTTAATCAATCTGCAGTACTGTAAGACCAGTCATTTACTATGTAGTTCCTGTGAAGATGGTGTTTCGTCCACCTGATCATGATTGTGACGATGTAGTTAATTATAAAATCTTACATGTTGCTAAATATGTGAAAACGCTTAAGCATAAACATATTTCTGTACCTACATCCGTTTTATAAATACTTGTAAAAGTTATTTACATATTGTTGCTAGCTGATACATACATAAAGAGTTCGTTACACAGTGTAGCTCACTTACTTTAAAGTCTAAAATGTGATTTCTTGTAAATGTACCCAAAGACTGGAACGTTGCACAGGTCACACCAATATTCAAGAAAGGTAGTAGGAGTAATCCACTAAATTACAGGCCCATATCGTTAACGTAGATATGCAGCAGGATTTTGGAACACATATCGTGTTCGAACATATGAATTACCTCGAAGAAAAACACACGGTCAACATGGGTTTAGAAAACATCGTTGCTGTGAAACAGAACTAGCTCTTTGCTCATATGAAGTGTTGAGTGCTATTGACAAGGGATTTCAGAACTATGCGTATTTCTGGATTTCCGAAAGGCTTTTGACACTGTACCACACAAGTTGCCCTATTGAAATTGCGTGCTTATGGAATATCGTCTCAGTTATGGGACTGGATTTGCGATTTCCTGTCAGAGAGGTCACAGTTCGTAGTAACTGACGGAAAGTCATTGAGTAAAACAGAAGTAATTTCAGGCGTTCCCCAAGGTAGTGTTATAGGCCCTTTGCTGTTCCTTATCTATATAAACGATTTGGGAGACAATCTGAGCAGCCGTCTTCGGTTCTTTGCAGATGACGCTGTCGTTTATCGACTAACAAAATCATCAGAAGATCAAAATAGACTGCAAAACGATTTAGAAAAAATATCTGAATGCTGCGAAAAGTGGCAGTTGACCCTGAATAATGAAAAGTGTGAGGTCATCCACATGAGTGCTAAAAGGAACTCGTTCAGCTACACGATAAATCAGTCTAATCTAAAAGCCGTAAATTCAACTAAATACCTAGGTATTACAATTACGAACAACTTAAATTGGAAAGAATACATAGAAAATGTTGTGGGGAAGGCTAACCAAAGACTGCGTTTTATTGGCAGCAGACATATTTGACATTTGTTGCTTCAGCGCTACTAAGGAGACTGCCTACAGTACGCTTGTCCGTCCTCTTTTAGAATACTGCTCCGCGATATGTGATCCTTACCAGGCAGGACTGACGGAGTACATCGAAAAAGTTCAAAGAAAGGCCGCACGTTTTGTATTCTCGCGAAATATGGCAGAAAGTGTCACAAAAATGATACAGGATTTGGGCTAAATATCGTTAAAAGAAAGACGTTTTTCGTTGCGACGGAATCTTCCCACGAAATTCCAATCACCAACTTTCTCCTCCGAATGCGAAAATATTTTGTTGATACCGACCTACATAGGGAGGAACGAACACCACGATAAAATAAGGGAAATCAGAGCTCGTACGGAAAGATATAGGTGTTCATTTTTTCCGCGCGCTATACGACATTGGAATAATAGAGAATTGTGAAGGTGGTTCGATGAACCCTCTGCCAGGCACTTAAATGTCATTTGCAGAGTATCCATGTAGATGTATACATTCTGTCTTGTTATAACTTTTAATCATTCACGGAAAACTGCGACCAGAAATTATATGGTCATACATTAGCACTGAGGAATTTTGAGCAATTCTGCACGAGCATGACAGCAATTTGCATTGAATTATCACATACATGAAGCCATTCACTGACAGATAATGTCACTTTTGTGTCCCGGTATCTAGGGTTCTCAAAACTACAACCACATTGTTCTGACGACCCAAAATCATTCCCACAGTAACCCATTCACTGTTTCTGACTTTCAAACGGTATGTTGTATTAAAAGACTTAGGGGTGTTAAGCTTGTGATGGCTTTGTCAGTGGATATTCAGTTACGTCACCTCTCCAACAATAGCAACATCAGTAGTGAGTTAAATATATGTACATCTACATACATACATACCTTGATGGCAGCATTTCTTTCTTGTTGTTACAGTGATGGGAAGGATGAACACTTCCTGCGGTTTACTCTATGACCACTTCTTTGTGACTGAAAACTTATTTGGGTATTGTTAATAGCGTACGGCCACCCTGATTTAGGTTTTCCGTGATTTCCCTAAATCACTCCAGACAAATGCCGGGATGGTTCCTTTGAAAGGGCACGGCTGACTCCCTTCCCCGTCCTTCTCTAATCCGATGAGACCGATGACCTCGCTGTCTGGTCTCCTTCCCCAAACAACCCAACCCAACCCACATCATCGAGGTGCCACGAGGTATTGTTAATAAATATTATTATTTACAGTGCAAGTGGCACTTTTTTTAGAAGGAGCAAATGTGAAATGTGTCAGGTACTGCCGGCCGGAGTGGCCGTGCGGTTCTAGGCGCTACAGTCTGGAACCGCGTGATCGCTACAGTCGCAGGTTCGACTCCTGCCTCGAGCATGGATGTGTGCTATGTCCTTAGGTTAGTTAGGTTTAATTAGTTCTAAGTTCTAGGCGGCTGATGACCTCAGATGTTGAGTCCCATAGTGCTCAGAGCCATTTGTGAGGTACTGACCCCCCCCCCCCCCCCCCACACACACACACGCACAGATTGTTTTCACAAACTTGTGACGACTGGCAATGTGAGATATGTCAGTCAGTTGCCGTCAAGATACGTCACTTGGTCGAGCAAATCGGCACACTGGACTCGCATTTGAGAGGACAATGGTTTAAACCCATGTCCAGCCATCCTGATTTATGTTTTCCATGATTTCCCTAAATCGCTTCAGGCAAATGCCAGAAGGGTTACATTGAAAGAGCGTGGCCGACTTCCTTCCTCATCCTTGCCTAATCTGCTAGGACCAGTGACCTCGCTGTCTGGTCCCTGCCCCCAGATCAACCAACAGACGAACCAACCGATGTCATCTGAAGCAGGAGGAAGCAGCTTGCAGTTATCTGCAGTAAGACACAGTACTGCCACCAGCAGTGCAGGAGATGTGATACAGGGAGGGTCAGGCCGGACTGCTAGTAGAGTGAGTCACCGGCAGCAGCCCTCGCAGGGAGGTGAAACTCTGGGGAGCAGACACAGACAGAGGGTGGGGGGTGGTCGGCTCTGCGTGTGTGAGTCGCACAGCTTCCCCTCGGAGGCTGTCACAGCCTCGGCTGGGTGTGGAGGCGGAGGCGACACCACTTTAGCTGCCCGAAGCATCGCTGCACTGGGTCGGATAGGCGGTAGAGGGACAGCACTACAGCCGCTCAAGATGGCCGCCAGATGTGGCCCTGCACTGGGGTAGCCGAAGGCGGTTTGCAGCACCAGTCTTAGACATTTTAACTGGGCATCTCCTCGCTCCAGGTACAATCCTGCGCTATTGCATGTCAAAGCATCACAATTGTTTAAATACACTAAAATTGCTACACCACGAAGGTGACATGCTACAGACGCGAAATTTAACCGACAGGAAGAAGATGCTCTGATATGCAAATGATTAGCTTCTCAGAGCATTCACACGAGGTTGGCGCCGGTGGCGACACCTACAACGTGCTGACATGAGGAAAGTTTGAACCTGATTTCTCAAGCACAAACAGCAGTTGACCGGCGTTGCCTGGTGAAACGTTGTTGTGATGCCTCGTGTAAGGAGGAGGAATGCGTACCATCACGTTTCCGACTTTGATAAAGGTCGGGTTGCAGCCAATCGCGATTGCGGTTTATCGTATCGCGACATTGCTGCTCGCGTTGGTCGAGATCCAATGACTGTTAGCATAACATGGAATCGGTGGGTTCAGGAGGGTAATACGGAACGCCGTGCTGGATCCCAATGGCCTCGTATCACTAGCAGTCGAGATGACAGGCATGTTATCCGCATGGACGTAACGGATCGTGCAGCCACGTCTCGATCCCTGAGTCAACAGATGGGGACGTTTGCAAGACAACAACCATCTGCACGAACAGTTCGACGACGTTTGCAGCAGCACGGACTATCAGCTCGCAGACCATGGCAGTGTTTATTGTTGACGCTGCATCACAGACAGGAACGACTGCGATGGTGTACTGAACGACGAACCTGAGTGCACGAATGGCAATACGCCGTTTATTAGGATGAATCCAGATTCTGTTTACAGCATCATGATGGTCGCATCCGTGTTTGGCGTCATCGCGGTGAACGGACATTGGAAACGTGTATTCGTCATCGCCATACTGGGGTATCACCCGGCGTGATGGTATGGGGTGCCATTGGTTACACGTCTCAGTCACCTCTTGTTCAAACTGACGGCACTTTGAACAGTGGACGTTCAGATGTGTTACGACGCGTGGGTCTACCCTTCATTCGATCCCTGCGAAACCCAACATTTCAGCAGGATAATGCACGATCGCATGTTGCAGGTCCTGTACTGGCCTTTCTGGATATAGAAAATGTTCGACTGCTGCCCTGGCCAGCACATTCTCCAGACCTCTCACCAAATGAAAACGTCTGGTCAATGGTGGCCGAGCAACTGTCTCGTCACAATACGCCAGTCACTACTCTCGATGAACTGTGCTATTGTGTTAAAGCTGTATGGGCAGGTGTACCTGTACACGCCATCCAAGCTCTGTTTGACTCAATGCCCAGGCGTTTCAAGGCCGTTATTACGACCAAAGGTGGTTATTCTGGGTACTGATTTCTAAGGATCTGTGGACCCAAATTGCGTGAAAATCTAATCACATGTCAGTTCTAGTATATTTGTCCAATAAATGTGCATTTCTTCTTGGTGTAGCAATTTTAATTGCCAGTAATGTAAATAAATAAACAGTAATAACAACTTTTATAATAAATAAATTCGAAGTTTCATATCAGATCAATAAAAATGTCGTCCCTCACACTTATGCTCCAGCATAACTGTTAACAAAACGAATGCCGCACATGTGGGCTAGATCACCTGTTGTTCTTGGATTGTCAGCCATCTTGTTTTGGGAACGGGAATGGGAGAGGCAAGAGAAGAGGGAGAGGGAAGGATAAGAAACCTGGGAATGCTTTTTAGGGGAGGGGGGCGTGTGAGGGAGAAATTTAGCAACAAGGCCACCTTTTCCCATACTCTCCTTTATCTACTGCTTGGAGTTCGCTATTTTAGTCATTTTGGGGGTAGAAAAAATAAGGGTTTAATTTATGTGGAGAATTACGTGTCTGAAGCGGGAGCAGAAGTGTATCCACGTTTCTGGTGCACTGAGAATACCGATGAGGTATGACACAATGGCAAAAATATTAGTGGTGTGTCTACGTCTACGTGATTACTCTGTTATGCACAATAATGTGCCTGGCAGAGGGTTCAATGAACCAGCTTCACGCTGTCTCTCTACCGTTCCACTCTCGAACGGCACGCGGGAGAAACGAGCACTTAAATTTTTCTGTGCGAGCCCTGATTTCTCTTATTTTATCGTTATGATCATTCCTCCCTATGTAGGTGGGTGCCAACAGAATGTTTTCGCAATCGTAGGAGAAAACTGGTGATCGAAAGTTCATGAGAAGATCCCGTCGCAACGAAAAACGCCTTTGTTTTAATGATTGCCACTCCAATTCACGTATCATGTCTGTGACACTATCTCCCCTATTTCGCAATAATACAAAACGAGCTGCCCTTCTTTGTACCTTTTTCGATGTCATACGTCAGTCCCACCTAATGCGGATCCCACACCGCACAGCAACACTCCAGAATAGGGCGGACAAACGTAATGTAAGCAGTAGCTTTGGTTGACCTGTTGCACCTTCTAAGTGTCCTGCCAATGAATCACAGCCTTTGGTTTGCTCTACCCACAATATTATCTATGGGATCGTTCCATTTTAGGTTATTTGTAATTGTAATCCCTAAGTATATAGTTGAATTTACAGCCTTCAGATTTGTGTGACTTATCCCGTAATCGAAATTTAGCTGATTTCTTTTAGTACTCATGTGAATGACTTCACACTTTTCCTTATTCAGGGTCAATTGCCACTTTTCGCACCATACAGATATCTTATCTGAATCATTTTGCAAGTCGTTTCGATCATCTGATGACTTTACAAGACGGTAAATGACAGCATCATCTGCAAACAATCTAAGACGGATACTCAGATTGTCTCCTATGTCGTTTATATAGATCGGGAACAATAGAGGGCCTATAACATTTCCTTGGGGAACGCCGGATATTACTTCTGTTTTACTCCATGTCTTTCCGTCTATTACTACGAACTGTGACCTTCCTGACAGGAAATCACGAATACAGTCTCACAGCTGAGGCGATACTCCGTAGGCACGCAGTTTGATTAGAAGACGCTTGTGAGGAACGGTGTCGAAAGCCTTTTGGAAATCTAAAAATATGGAATTAATTTGACGTACCCTGTCGATAGCACTTATTACTTCATGAGTATAAAGAGCTAGGGGTGAAAGTAAACTGGTTACTGATGTTGGTGAAGGTGGCGCAGCAGTGGGCACATCAGGTGGAGATACAGTTATTAAGAATAACTTTGGGAGTTACTGCCACAAGTAGTGAAACTTCCCCTTCAAAAATTAAGAATTACTGTGCTGGTAAACTTCTACGCTATTTGATTTTTAGACACCTGAGCAAAACTGGCCGTTTTCAGACAGTTTTCTCTTTACTTATTCTGATCATTACTAAACTGACACACAATATTTTTTAGCGCAACGGAATCTGACTTTCAATAATCCCTACAAAATAATGGCCCTGACTAACAGTAACCTATACCTTTCATGAATCACTTACCGCACAAAAATCTTCGTTACTCGAACTACTGCAATACAGTGAGCGCCAGCTAAATAAAAGATTCTAACAACTGAAGGTACTCACTACTGATAGGCATAGTTAGCAAATGAAAGATTTTGATAGAGAACAAACAATGGATTTACCTTAATAGTGTTCAAAAGTCATAATATTTATATCAGTTCTTGACATCCAGTCTCACAAATTTCCTTTTTCCGACGGACATAGGTCCAGATCGTCCGCTCTCAAAACTCTGGCATCTCTCTCCCCACATCCAACACTGCTGGCGGCTCACCTCCAACTGCCCAACGCTACGCACTGTTCACATTCAACTGCCCAACACTGTTGTTGTTGTTGTTGTTGGGTCTTCAGTCCTGAGACGGTTTGATGCAGCTCTCCATGCTACTCTATCCTGTGCAAGCTTCATCTCCCAGTACCTACTGCAACCTACATCCTTCTGAATCTGCTTAGTGTATTCATCTCTTGGTCTCCCTCTACGATTTTTACCCTCCACGCTGCCATCCAATGCTAAATTTGTGATTCCCTGATGCCTCAGAACATGTCCTACCAACCGGTCCCTTCTTCTTCTCAAGTTGTGCCACAAACTCCTCTACTCCCCAATTCTGTTCAATACCTCCTCATCAGTTATGTGATCTACCCATCTAACCTTCCGCATTCTTCAGTAGCGCCACATTTCGAAAACTTCTCTTCTCTACTTGTCCAAACTATTTATCATCCATGTTTCACCTCCATGCATGCCTTCCTCCATACAAATACTCTCAGAAACGAGTTCCTGACACTTAAATCTATACTCGATGTTAACAAATTTCTCTTCTTCAGAAACGCTTTCCTTGCCATTGCCAGCCTACATTTCATATCCTCTTTACTTCGACCATCATCAGTTATTTTGCTCCGCAAATAGCAAAACTCCTTTACTACTTTAAGTGTCTCATTTCCCAATCTAATTCCCTCAGCATCACCCGACTTAATTCGACTACATTCCATTATCCTCGTTTTGCTTTTGTTGATGTTCATCTTATACCCTCCTTTCAAGACACTGTCCATTCCGTTCAACTGCTCTTCACAGTCCTTTGCTGTCTCTGACAGAATTACAATGTCATCGGCGAACCTCAAAGTTTTTATTTCTTCTCCATGGATTTTAATACCTACTCCGAACTTTTCTTTTGTTTCATTTACTGCTTGCTCAATATACAGATTGAATAACACCGGGGACAGGCTGCAACCCTGTCTCACTCCCTTCCCAACCTGTCTCACTCCTTTCCCAACCGCTGTTTCCCTTTCATGCCCCTCGACTCTTATAACTGCCATCTGGCTTCTGTACAAATTGTAAATAGCCTTTCGCTCCCTGTATTTTACCCCTGCCACCTTTAGAATTTGAAAGAGAGTAGTCCAGTCAACATTGTCAAAAAGCTTTCTCTAAGTCTACAAATGCTATAAACGTAGGTTTGCCTTTCCTTGCCCAACACTACACAAGCAAATATTTCAACAATGAGTCCAACCAGCCACAGACTGCACACAGTGCAATCAGCGATTTTCATACTGAGCACTACGTGGCGTTACCAACATAGAAACCTAAACAGCCTACTTACAGTAGAAGTGGAAGATGATATAGATCACGGCTTCCCAACCTTTTCAGCTGGCGGACCCCTTCTTCAGTCGAAAATCCATGGCGGACCCCTAGTCAGTCAAGAGCACAGTAACTTTAAATTTCAGAACGAAACCCATGGGAAATAAAAGCTTCTTAATGCAAGTGCCATGTTCCCAATGATCAAAACAACACGGCTTTATGAGATTTTCTGCAATGGTATGAGCTTTGCCTGGTTTTGCCACTCGATAATTAAGCAAGAAAGAAGCTTTTAATGAATTTTCATTAATTGTTTTTGCATGAGTTTTCATGCACTGCTGAGAAGCAGCTATTCAGCACACTTCCTTTTGAAAAAATCGATGTCTTCAGCCTGGAAATCCGGGTGAGTACCTTCAAAATGACGGCGTAATTTAACTGGAACCATTGAACTGTTCGGAAGGACTCGCACACGAATTACACACTGAGCTTTACCCTCCCTTGTCTCCATAAAGCCCATTTATAAATAGCTTCTTGGTTATTCCACTTCCACAGGATATTGCAACCAATGGAGTACTTGCACCGTTTTCACATAATAAATCTGGCTGTGAAGCTTCTTGTGACTGTTCTTCCTTTCGTCTTCCAGCCTCCTCATTCTTGTCAACTGGAAACTTCCCTTGTTGTGAAGGCGATGGAGAAACTGTACCCTTCTTCAATGATCCCGACTTCAGCCACCGATCCATGTTAGAAGTATTAAACTGGTCAAAAATCGACTTATGAAATCGGTAGTGCACTGACCAAGCAAGTTTAACATTTAACGATGCCTGGGGCCGCATACGTGCCAGCGAGCGCTGTGATTGGTCGACAAAGCTCGCTCCGCGCATGCGTAAAAGGTTTCAGCGCATCTAGCGCCTTGATTCGGCGCACCAACGACCCCCGTATTGTTGCGAAACAGTCGATCAGAGAAGCCGCATTCTCCGGCACTAAACTGTGTATGCGTTCTCACTTAGGAACCGCAAAGGCTGCTTGGGAATACGATCTGAAGTAAAAGTACACATGTTTTTCACACGAAAAAAAAAATAATTTTACTCATTATTTTACACGATTTGGTGAAAGGTGGCGGCGGACCCCCTAGGGGGTCCGCGAACCACATGTTGGGAAGCCCTGATGTAGATAATAACATCTATGTGAGGATAATGTTGTGGCACCTACGATCGAAACTTGAAATGAGAGAGTCATTGAGTTTGTTTCTAAAATTCTGGACAACTGGACTAGATCTGCCATTTCTCTTGTCAGACATCGTGTTTTTTTGGTAAGGGGAGGTGGATAAGAAGGGGTGGCAAAACGAACTGCTCCGAGCCGTGGCAGCTGCTGCAGATTCGACGAGCGCGCTCAGGGGTTTACTGGCACCACCCCATTCTCTGCAGTCGTGTTGGAGGGGGGGGGGGGGGAGCGGTGTGGTGAGGGGAGCGTCAGCGCAGGGGAGTGAGCGATGGGGGAGGGTTGGGGTGACGTCCCAGGGGTCTGCGCTGTGACTGCCAGTATTACGGGGTAGATATAGACAGCGGCACGGACGGGCAGAGCCCCCCGCGTTGATGGCCCTCCACCGCTCCATCATCACACGCCAGCCGGCCTGCGCTTCTCAGGGTTGTCGGTCATGAAACGGAGGCTGCAGCAGACTGGAGATGGGCACACTCATTCATCCTTGGGAACTAGTTCGCTGCTGATCGTTCTTTCTTGGGAACCGTTCATTTTTACTCGTTGACCGTTCATTTGTGCTTGGTATATGGTTCTTATGAAAAACTGAAAACTAGTAGTGTAGGTGACTGAAGGCACCAAGAGGGGGCATTTGCCTCCCCCCTGCAGTATAGAGTTTTTATTCATTACATAATTCTTACACACTATTAGACGTAATTTCTGTGATTCTACAGAACCTGTCGTTTAGCCAGCCGTAGCGTAGTGTGGCTGATCGCAGGGGAATAATATAGGGTGGCGCACGGAAAACCGGCCCCGAGTACAGACTGCTCACCAATTACGGACGATGTGTTGCCCGTTACGAGCAGATACAACAAACAGACAAACATGTAACAATTAGGCAGTGAAGAAATAACAAGCTAATGCAACCAACAATTGCGAAACAATCGATGACGATGTGTAGAGAGCTGGAGAAGAGAACATGAAAATCTCACGCGACGCGCATGGGCTATAGCTCATGTAGTCTTGTAAACCTGTTGGTGGCTGTTTCCCAACTTAATAGACCACAAGTGTCTTGTATGAAATTCTTCGTTTCCACTTCCACTACATACCTATGCTACGTTGTAAACAATAATCGTTTACATCCTATATATGCTTCACGTTGTCTCTGAGTTCGTAGGCGAAGTAGAGACTTTATAGAAGCACAAAATAAAATGTGGTTTTCTCATACCTGCGTCACACACTTAGTAAAAATTAGGTTTTTATGTTGCATTATTAACGTTAATTCAGCAATAATAATAATAATTATTAAGTACCTAGTAATAAAGTTTTTGGTTTGAAAGCTCCTTCTGAACAAATGTTTTTGACATAATAAGTAAATATGATTTTATGGCAATCTATGTCTTTTCAAATGGAGAGGCACTGCTTTTCCTACTGAGCCAAAATGACCCACAACTCACTTTTCTTTTTTTAAAGAAACCTATCTAGCAGGTAATGCAAATTGGAAACAAACAAACTTAAAAATAATTAGAGCCTTCCTAAATGTAATGTTTTGTATATGAAAGATAAACGAAAATCGTTTTATATGAATTTTCTTACACTAAAAATTAAGCAAATTACTGAAAGTTAGCTGCTAAATCAAGTCGATGAAACCAAAAAAAATATGAATAAAAAAAACTTGCCTTGTTATAAGTATGTCTTGTGCTGTTCATCGATATAATGAAATGAGCTGATGGGCCCTTTTGTTACCTGAAAAGACGTACATATCGCATACAACGTAATTTTTATGTAATTTACGTAACTATAAAATACTTTTTGATTACCCGTCGTGGACGCTGAATAGCCAGACCCAAGTGCAAGAACAGTTTGGAACACATGTAAAATGGGCGAGCACAGTGAACGAAACGAACAACTGAATACTGAACTAACGAGGAGCAGTCGGCAGTGGAACTGAGACAGGTGGTCATGCGAAGAACGACGAGTGCGGCCGAGGGAGACCGAGACTGAGACGAGCACGCGACCGAGGCTGGAACGAGAACTGCCCAAGTGACCGCCGCGAACGAAGTGAACTAGTGAACCATGAGCCGATCGTTCCTCGTTCCCGGGAACTATAAGTAGACCGTCGCGACCGAAGTGAACTATGAACCGATCGTTGCTCGTTCCTGGGAACTATAAGTAGACCGTCGCGACCGAAGTGAACTATGAACCCATCGTTGCTCGTTCCTGGGAACTATAAATAGACCGTCGCGACCGAAGTGAACTATGAACCCATCGTTCCTCGTTCCCGGGATCTATAAGTAGACCGCCGCGACCGAAGTGAACTATGAACCGATCGTTCCTTGGAATTCGTTCCTCGGTCCTTTCGTTCATCTTGGTGAACCGTTCCTTTGCATCCGTTCGTTCGCAAACTACCCGTCTCTACAGTAGGCAGGCCAGTGAGACAACTTTGCGGCCCATCTTCTATCTCATTTAGTCTGCACACGGACCAGCCATAAAAGAAAGTGAGAGGAAATCTGGAAAGGGAATTAAAATTCAAAGGGAAAACACAGGTACTTTTCCACTGACATTGTGACTGTGTCAGAGGAGTAGCAATTGCTGTTGAACTGAATGGATGGTGTCTTGAAAAAAAAAAAAGGTTTCAAGGTGGGCATCAATAAAAGTAAACGTGCCGAATGGAATGAAGTCGAAATGAGTCAGGTGACGCTGAGAGACCTGAGGCACTAAAAGCAGTAAATGACCTTGTTGTTGGGACAGTAAGATAACTGATGAAATGTAGAGTGGAAACATTAGGAAAAGCTTTTCACTGACAGTAAAGTATGATAAAAATCGATTGTAAATTCATGCACTGGAAATCTCCTAACTGAAAGTATTTGTTGGGAGCGCAGTATTGTATGGAAGTGAAGCACGGGCAGCAAACTGTTTACGCAAAAGGCGAATAGAAGCTTCTTAGTGTAACAGAAGAAGATAGGTGGTTACATCAGATAAGTAATGAAGATTCACTTTACTGGACTGGAAGAAATGAGCGTTGTGTGACAACTTGACCAAAAGGAGGGACAGGTTGATGAGAAAATTACTGGCACACCGAGGAAGGGTCAATTTGGTAATGGAAGGCAGTGTCAGGGCGAAAATTGGTGATTACACTGACTACGCAAATCATTATGACCACCTGAACAACTTTGGGAAGCAATACAGCGTCGAATCCGCGTGGCGTGTATTCAGCAAGTCCTTGGTAAGTTTTCGGAGGACTGTGGCACCAGATTTCTACGCACCGGTATTGCAATACCCGATTGTAGCAGGGCTGTGGTTTATGGGAACCGACTTGGTGCGCGATACCATCCCTGCTGTGTCCTATTAGGTTCAGATCAGGCAGATGGCCCAGACATCGACGTCGTGTTGCTCAAACCACTGTAGCGCAGTTCTCGTCCTCTGACACACAGACCGTAGTGCTCAGAGCCATTTGAACCTTGATGCAGTGTGTGTTTGGAGCAGCCGTGGCTGACAGTATATACGGACGCAATCATCGACCTTCTGGAATATGCCATCACTGCCGAGGAGCACATCGACCATGGAGGGTTGCAGGTGGTCCACAGTAATGTCGTCATGGTGCTTTCGACTTACGACAGGTACCTCGAAAGCCGAAGTGAATGTACCCCATAGTATTACTACTGTTCCCACCGGCTTGCATCCATGATGCAGTGCCGGCCGGTGTGGCAGAGCGGTTCTAGGCGCTACAGTCTGGAACCGCGCGTCGCTACGGTCGCAGGTTCGAATCCTGCCTCGGGCACGGATGTGTGTGATGTCCCTAGGTTAGTTAGGTTTAAGTAGTTCTAAGTTCTAGGGGACTGATGACCTCAGAAGTTAAGTACCGTAGTGCTCAGAGCCATTTGAACCTTGATGCAGTGTGTGTTTGGAGCAGCCGTGGCTGACAGTGTATACGGACGCAATCATCCATCTGGTGTAACAGCAAATGTGATTCATCCGATCAGTCGACGTGATTCCATTGCTCCACGGTCGAATCCCGATGACCTGATGCCCACAGCAATCATAATTAAAGATGTCGTTGACTCAATGTGGAAACACACAGAGGTCGTATGCTGTGGAGCCACGTGTTCGACAATATGCGCTGAATGCTGTGCTCCAGAACACCTTTGCCTCCACCAGCGTTGTACTCCGTCATCAGTTCTGGCAAAGATCGCCGGTCATCCCACTTTGCAGACGAGGCAAAGCTCCGAGCTCCCGTTCTGCGAAGAGATTTTGACGCCCGCCGTATTGTCGCCTGTTCGTGTTTTCACCACCCTTCATCAATTTTCCACAGAGGCTCGTAACACTAGCACGCGATCAACCAACCAGTTTCGCCGTTGGCAAATCCCCACTCGCAGGCGCTGGATCATAACACGTGCCCTTTGTCAGAGTCACTTGAAGGCAGGGGATTTACCCTTACGTGGCTCATCCCATCTCCAGACTGGCTCCCCATCCGCCTCTTGTCCAATTACGTACTTTCCTTGCTGCATTTCGCATCCGCGACGCCACCATGTGCTATTCGGCGTCGGAGTGGGGAAAGATGATAGTAAGGAACATTTTGGGGTGACAGGAATGGAACGGAAACGGGATAGGAAGGAGACAGCAACGAGATGACGACATCCAGCCGCACAGGATGTTGTGGCAATGCAGTGGCGAGAGCTGAAAATTTGCGCCCGACCGGGATTCGAACCCACATACTCTGCGTCTCTAGAACACTTGCCTTACCAGCCTCGACCATCCAGACAGGCTTTCTGTCAGACTCAAAGTCTCAGCTTCCTACTCGCCGCAAGAACTTCCACTCATTAACTGCCTACTCGCAGACTTCTGATTCCAGTAAAAATTCGCATGTTGGTTATGCATCTGC
Organism: Schistocerca serialis cubense; assembly: GCF_023864345.2. Taxonomy (NCBI): domain Eukaryota; kingdom Metazoa; phylum Arthropoda; class Insecta; order Orthoptera; family Acrididae; genus Schistocerca; species Schistocerca serialis. Next base: position 237,615,230 of record NC_064647.1, on the reverse strand, counting down.
ACTGATACTTTTTCATCAAAGAGCCATCGTGACCATAGAATTATATATATGAGCGTTGTTTGTTCTGTTGGACATGTCCGACAGAACGGGCACCACTCACATCTTTGAGGGTGAGTCAAATGAAAACCTTAAATATTTTTTAAAATATTATTTATTGTGCAGAAGTGGTACAAAGCTGTATCACTTCTCAACATAATCTCCCCCACGCTCACTGCAAGTCCTCCATCGCTTACAAAGTGCATAAATTCCTTTAGAAAAAAATTCTTTTGGTAGTCCGCGCAACCACTCATGCACCGCCTGGCGTACCTCTTCATCAGAACGGAACTTCTTTCCTCCCATTGCGTCTTTGAGTTGCCCAAACATATGGAAATCACTTGGGGCAAGGTCTGGTGAGTATGGTGGATGAGGAAGACACTCAAAATGCAGGTCTGTGATTGTTGCAACTGTTGTACGGGCAGTGTGGGGCCTTGCATTGTCATGTTGCAAAAGGACACCTGCTGACAGCAATCCACGTCGCTTTGATTTGATTGCAGGCCGCAGATGATTTTTAGGAGATCTGTGTATGATGCACTGGTGACCGTGGTCCCTCTAGGCATGTAATGCTCCAAAATGACGTACCAAATGAGTGTCAGCATAATCTTCCCTGCTGATGGTTCTGTTCGAAACTTCTTTGGTTTTGATGATGAGGAATGCAGCCATTCCTTGCTCGCTCTCTTCGTTTCCTGTTAGTGGAAGTGAACCCAGGTTTCGTCCCCAGTAACGATTCTTGGAAGAGAGCCATCACCTTCTCGTTCAAAGCGCCGAAGAAGTTCTTCACCAGCGTCAACACGTCGTTATTTGAGGAATCAGCTGCCGTGGCACCCATCTTGCAGACATTTCGTGAAACTGGAGCACATCATGCACAATGTGGTGTGCTGACCCATGACTAATCTGTAAACATGCTGCAGTGTCATTCAGTGTCACTCGGCGGTTTTCCTTCACTATGGCTTCAACTGCTGCAATGTTCTGTGGAGTCACAACTCCTTGTGCCTGACCTGGACGAGGAGCATCTTCCACTGAAGTCACACCATTTGCGAACTTCCTACTCCATTCGTAGACTTGCTGCTGTACAAACATGCATCACCGTACTGAACCTTCATTCGCCGATGAATTTCAATATGTTTCACACCTTCACTACGCAAAAACCGAATAACAGAACGCTGCTCTTCCCTGGTGTAAGTCGCAAATGGGGCGGCCATCTTTATACTCATACTGCGACGGTATGTGTGCACCTGCACCATGCTGCCACCTACAGGCCATTCTGCACGCTGTTTGTAGCACGCTTACCAACTTACAGTGTAACAGCGCGAAATTTCGATTTGTTATTACAAATTTAAGGTTTTCACTTGACTCGCCCTCGTATAATGATGATAGTGGTGTGTGTCATCAATGTGGAATCGAATGGGAGCAGCAGCTGGGCACAAATGAAAAGAGTTGACGTCAACGTCAAATCGATGATCGGGCTGACCAATACATCAAAACAAAGGAACAAAGTGCAGTGCCGCGCGGGGTAGCCGCGAAGTCTACGGGCACCTTGTCACGGTTCGCACGGCTGTCCCCGTGTCGAGTCCGCCCTCGGGCATGGTTTTGTGTGTCCTTAGCGTAAGTTAGTTTAAGTTAGACTAACTAGCATGTAAGCCTAGGGACCGATGACATCAGCAGTTTGGTCCCACAGGATCTTACAACAAATTTCCAATTTTTTCCAAAGTTTAGTATACTCCTGACAGGAGCAGGTACAAATAGTTCGACAGCTTGTAGCTTTACCGGACTCTCCATGCAATCATTAACGAGTACGATGGAGGGGGCACATAGTGTCCTCAGCTTATCCATTAACTGCTGATCCACATAAGGAAGCATGTGTAGGGGCTGATTCTTACTGATTTTGCCTTGGAGATCTCAAATTCGTCCCATATTTCTACATTTCCAAGAAGCTTTCGATATTGTTCTACACAATCAGCATACAATCAGGCTGCGTGCCTATGGAGTATCGTCTCAGTTCTGTTACTGGATTCGTGATTTCCTGTGGGAAAGATCACAGTCCGAAGTAATTCGTGGAAAGTCATCGAGTAAAACATCTGGCGTTCCCCAAGAAATGTTATAGGCCCTCTGCTGTTCACAGTCAATACAGGGTGGTCAGAATCGGTCTGAGAAACTTGTAAGGATGTTGCAAAGTAAGTTGATCTGAGGACTAAGAGTTAAGAAAAAGTTCGGTATGTTGCGCCGCTTCCGAGTTAATTAGCACTGAAGACAGACAGTCAGGCCGTTGCTTTTCAGAGACTGGGTCGCCAAACGCGTTCTTCCTAAAATTTAGCAAGATAACGTGAAGGGTATCTACGTGATATAGAAAGGTTTTCTGTGAATAGATGAACGGTGGTAGGTAGTTAAACAGGGCTGAATTTGAAAAGGTTTATCGCATACAGTAAAAATATGATTATTTTAAATCAGTTAATGTCTGTAAATAAGTTAACAGGAACAGGAGCCAGTGGTAAGACGAATTTCACAGTATTACTGGTATACTGAGCATTAATAAACAACGTGGCTGTCAGAATTATGCACAGTGCATATATGAGAGAGTGTGGGATTGCAATGCTTGGTTTACCGGCTATGCACAGTAATCAGGGTGTGACTAACATTAACCCTAGGACGCCCAAGACTTTTTTCCAAATTTGGATGCCTAAGGGGAGGGGGGGGGGGGTTCGGCGAGCCCACAGGTGTTAAATAAGTTTACTGACGAAAAATTACAACTTTCAAAATGGTTTATGTATTTTAACTAAGGCATCAGTTTATAAATGATGTTAATTGTTATAAATACTGGACTGAGTGAATAAAAAATTGACATATTACAATACAAAAACAGATGTGTTCATGTACAATAGATTTCTCCGAGTCCCATACTTCAAGGCAAGAGACACACTTCACAATTTTTTCTGAATGTGTGTTACACACATGTTTATGACACTGTCCACAATACTGTTTTGGTTTACTTAGATTCTTGTACTTCTGCTTCTTTGTTTTAGCTTTTCTTACACAAATATGGCACCGACCTTTCCCCGCAGGAGGCTGACGTGCTTTTGTTGTCACTTCTTTGGTTTTCTTTTGTGGAATAGTCTTCATTGATTGAACAATTTGGTTAGATAACCCTCTTGCATTGGCACTTCTGTCTTCTACCTGCAATTTCACTATTTCCATCCCAGCTTGCAGAAGATAAATTTTCCGTCTGTTGTGTTTCTTTTCATTCCATCTTGGATGTTGCTGGATGAATATAGTGGTTGCATTGATAGCACAAACGTCGATGAGAGAGTAAAATACAGATAGAGGCCATCTCTTTGTTTCCCTCTTGCGAGTGTACATACGCGCCATTTGATCAATGGTATCAATTCCACCTTTAGTGGAATTATAATACGCATTTATCTCGATTTTATTCTCCTCTGCTCCAACAGTGCCTTTATCTTGGTGCGTTGTTGACATCAGTAAGTTTTTAGTTGGCTTCGTTTTTGCTACGTAGGACACCAAAGTTACTGGAGGCCTACCTGTTGATGGGTCTGTGAACAGGAACATTGATGCATGTAGCTCTCCATTTTACGTGTTCTTCATTATGTCTGGAATATGCTTCCTGTTTGACTGGAGAGTTCCTACTGTAGTAACTTTGTAGTCTTGGTATAACTTTTCCGCCAAATCCACCGATGTGTAGTATCGGTCTGTAGTAATACTTCGACCAGTATTTTTCACAGGTGCTACAAGAGGTTTGACGACAGCTGCTGAACCCCGTTCTTCTTTCGACAAATTCTGAACATTACCTGCGTAGGGTTCCATATTCAAGACGTATCCGTCAACTGCATCGGAGATCATGCGTATAAGGATGCCATACTTGCCCGGTTTATCCTTCATAAATACACTCCTGGAAATGGAAAAAAGAACACATTGACACCGGTGTGTCAGACCCACCATACTTGCTCCGGACACTGCGAGAGGGCTGTACAAGCAACGATCACACGCACGGCACAGCGGACACACCAGGAACCGCGGTGTTGGCCGTCGAATGGCGCTAGCTGCGCAGCATTTGTGCACCGCCGCCGTCAGTGTCAGCCAGTTTGCCGTGGCATACGGAGCTCCATCGCAGTCTTTAACACTGGTAGCATGACGCGACAGCGTGGACGTGAACCGTATGTTCAGTTGACGGACTTTGAGCGAGGGCGTATAGTGGGCATGCGGGAGGCCGGGTGGACGTACCGCCGAATTGCTCAACACGTGGGGCGTGAGGTCTCCACAGTACATCGATGTTGTCGCCAGTGGTCGGCGGAAGGTGCACGTGCCCGTCGACCTGGGACCGGACCGCAGCGACGCACGGATGCACGCCAAGACCGTAGGATCCTACGCAGTGCCGTAGGGGACCGCACCGCCACTTCCCAGCAAATTAGGGACACTGTTGCTCCTGGGGTATCGGCGAGGACCATTCGCAACCGTCTCCATGAAGCTGGGCTACGGTCCCGCACACCGTTAGGCCGTCTTCCGCTCACGCCCCAACATCGTGCAGCCCGCCTCCAGTGGTGTCGCGACAGGCGTGAATGGAGGGACGAATGGAGACGTGTCGTCTTCAGCGATGAGAGTCGCTTCTGCCTTGGTGCCAATGACGGTCGTATGCATGTTTGGCGCCGTGCAGGTGAGCGCCACAATCAGGACTGCATACGACCGAGGCACGCAGGGCCAACACCCGGCATCATGGTGTGGGGAGCGATCTCCTACACTGGCCGTACACCACTGGTGATCGTCGAGGGGACACTGAATAGTGCACGGTACATCCAAACCGTCATCGAACCCATCGTTCTACCATTCCTAGACCGGCAAGGGAACTTGCTGTTCCAACAAGACAATGCACGTCCGCATGTATCCCGTGCCACCCAACGTGCTCTAGAAGGTGTAAGTCAACTACCCTGGCCAGCAAGATCTCCGGATCTGTCCCCCATTGAGCATGTTTGGGACTGGATGAAGCGTCGTCTCACGCGGTCTGCACGTCCAGCACGAACGCTGGTCCAACTGAGGCGCCAGGTGGAAATGGCATGGCAAGCCGTTCCACAGGACTACATCCAGCATCTCTACGATCGTCTCCATGGGAGAATAGCAGCCTGCATTGCTGCGAAAGGTGGATATACACTGTACTAGTGCCGACATTGTGCATGCTCTGTTGCCTGTGTCTATGTGCCTGTGGTTCTGTCAATGTGATCATGTGATGTATCTGACCCCAGGAATGTGTCAAAAAAGTTTCCCCTTCCTGGGACAATGAATTCACGGTGTTCTTATTTCAATTTCCAGGAGTGTACTTTGAAGGTGCAGCGACCTCTAAACAAGCTGAGCATCTCATCAATGGTGAGGTGGACCCCTGGTTTATACAGTAGTGTAAACCTATCATTCACTTTGTTGAAAACATCACGGATTGCTGTCAACTTGTCTGCTTCCCTTCTTAGCTGGCGGGTACTTTTGTCATCAAACCTTACGATTGCAACAAGTTCCTTGAAACGTTCTCTTGCCATAATACCCTTGTAAACCATTAGGTCTGACCAAAGATCGTGTACACTGACAAAATTGTCCTTATTTTCCCCCATAAGTACCAGGATTCCTGTAAAGAGATACAATTATTTCTCATTAGTCAAAGTAACATTTCGCCTAACTGCCTCTTCATTTGAATGTTTTACTATAACATCCATGATGTGAGGCGTAAGAAGTAACTTCAAGGCTTCTCCAGGTGAATGGCAAACACCAGCTGGACTTACTCCTGCCTGCTCTCTTACTATATTAGCAACAGACCTCCGAGGAATTCTAGGCTGTGTGGTTACGTAATCTCTTCCAGACTTGGCCACAATAACATCCTGATGGTCACTGCCTGAAGCTGCGCTATCTTCATCTTCTCTAACATCTACATCACTTTCCCGATCTGAGTCACACTCCATAACAGCATCCTCATATTCACTTTCACTCCCCAAGTCAGAATCTTCATCTAAAATTTCATTCAGAACTCTTTCTAAAGACGAGTCACATATTGTTTTAGTCATTTCCAAGTCTGGGTGTGAACAGTAGGGAACTGCACTAACTCTCTGCAAGTTTACAAGATAAATAACAGCTGACTGACATAAACAATCACTTGCTCTGAAAGTAAACCCATTGTTGTGAATATCAAGAATACCAATCAACAAGAAACTAACTTGCATTGTTGTAGAGATGAGAAACACGAAATCCTACTAAAGGAAATTTTCTATAGCGTGGAAGCCTAAGGGGAGGGGTTTGTTGGACCCATAATAAGTTTATTTCTTTTTTCTTTCAAAGCAGGAATTTTCTATAAAATATATTGACACTAACGTTTCATAAAATAGCCAACAAACAATAACTCAAAGGGAATATGTAGTATGAAATTTACTTGGGCAAAAGCAGGGGACATAAAAAAATTGTTCAACGAAACCCCCCCCCCCCCTTAGGCGTCCTAGGGTTAATAAGAATGAAATAATAAAAGACCTGATTAAATCCAGGCGTGGAACCAGTTTTAAGTTGTACACATATAATCCAGTAACTGTACCTGGAATTCAACTCAACGTGAACTGAACACTTTATTTGGGAAATAAGTTCGCGAGATGCGAGAACATTTAACATGAAATTGGCCTCAGCTGGTGGTGCCTGCTTCATTATAAATGAGTAACAGAGCTGACCTTATAGCTTGTGGACAGTAAATAGTTGGCAAAATGAGAATCGCGGAATGGGCGGGAACACACGCGCACTTCGACATTCACGCTAGTTCAATACAGACTGGGGAAAGTAACGAGAAGAACAGGAACCTGCACCATAAGCATACACAGCAGGCAAAGGAGACGTGTTCCCACAGCCAGACATATCAATAGCGGAACATACAGAAATCGCAGATTGAGACTGAATAAGAAGGCAAAGACAGAATTTAGATTAGAATCAAACGTACAGCAGAATGTGGTTCAACTGAACGGACCACAAATGAAACACGTGGCCGAACAGATTGACACGCAGAAAGACATGCAAAAGACCAGAGTTACGTTAGCGGTACCGACATGTCACATATATCGGGCAAAGCGACCCTTTTCCCCCCTTGTGAAAATAGAATTATTTAAAGTACTTACTTTGATCCTAATGTCATTAAAATATCCAATATTTTTAATAGTCGCAGATTACAATCAGTCATTTTTATGCATGTACGTCTACTGCTACTCAGCTCAAAAAACAGCAGTACCTTAGTCCAGCCACTTTACCCAACTCTCCACTAATGCTCTACCACTGGCTACAAAAACTCGTAATCTGTTGCTAACTCTTTCGAGATAGCTTTCTTCTGCTACCTAGAGTTTCTGTAGTCTGTATCGAACCTTACTGAGTTCGTTTAACGGGTATGTCAGAGGACATCCTAAACGACAGCTCCAAATGGAACTGTCCTTCGATGTCCTCTAACCCTCCTGTTGAACGAACCAAATAACGATTCAGAATTGACGAAAACAACTCTACGTAGGTAAAGATAGGTTTCTTGAGTGGATGTGAAATTAAAGTTGAATGATATAAATTACAAGATTCACTGCTTTCTTCAGTGAAAGTGATGAAGAATTACAGGACCCACTTAAAGGGGCAAACAGCCTACTGAATGCAAGATATGGATTGAGAATAAAAGAAAGACGAAAGTATGAAGGAACCAGAGAACTCAGTTTGACGATAAACTTCGTATGAAAATTAGCGGCAATATAGACGATGAAGTTTAAGAATTCTGCTACCTCTGCAGCAAAATAATGCATAAGGAACAAGTAAGAACAAGAAAAGTACTACGGTTGGAAAGAGCATTACTCGGTAAAAAGAAATATTTACCTGTTGAACATAGACCTCCGTTCGAGGAAGAAATTTCTGAGAACATACATCTGAGTTATGGTATTGTATGGAAGTAAATCACGTACTTTGAGAAAATGAGAAAAGAAGAGAATCGAACCAGGATGCTGAAAATAAAAAATGAGGGGATTATCCGCAGAGTCGGTATGCAGAGGAACCTGAGGAAAATTGAAAAGAAGAAGGGACATGGTGGTACGACATGTGTTGAGCGGTGACATGTGCCAGACACGTAGTCTCACGCTATCAAATTGTGTGCTTAAGATATTAAAGATCAATGAGTAAAATTGAGTGTAGTAATGTGTAATCAACTTTAAATTCACTTTTCAAGAATTTTATTCGAATTTTGAAATTATTACAAAATTATCAATTTCAGCACATCTGTAATTATTTACGCTCCTTTTCCTCAGAGTTTATTTAACCAATCACTGCCAAACTTAAATAGTGTCATGTCTACATCCATATAAACAGTTGTATGCATGCACTTTTGAATGTTTGATAACAAAGATTTTATAACGTTTTGCATCTTTTTGGTATGAGACACTGCAATAATTCCAGCACATTTATCTACATATCTAAGCATAAACGAAACATTTGAGAATTTATCTCTATGTGCTTGTTTCTTGCACTGTGAGAGGTGTATGGACCAGATTTCAAGGCATTATACTATATTACAGATGTTCTGAGAAGAAGGTACATAAGTATTAGAAAATGTAGCTTCTGAGAAAATCAATTTAAAGATTAAAATTATTTTTCATTCAATTAATACAACTGACAAAATTGAGAGGCAAAGTCCAAGGCAACGGGAGGATATTAATTTAATAACTAACTAGTGAAATAATTTAAGTGGATCAAGTACATGGATTTGGACTGGTCATATTGATTCCATCGATCTTGTGGGGTGTAGAAAAATACATGAAGGAATTACATATATCTGAGTTGTGTGTAAGCGTAATTTGTAACAAGGTCTCCCGCTGGTTTAAAATAAAAACGCTCTTACTCCTGCATCCACACTAATAAGAGGGTTGTCCAGCAAGTAAGTTCCGATCGGTCGCGAAATGGAAACCACTGAGAAAATCATGTAAATCTTCGCACAGGTGTGTTGGGTAGTGTCTGTAGTTAGCCCATCGATCGTGTGGCGTCGATCTTTTCAGTTTTGAGTGAACAGTGAGCACGTAAATATGCGTAGGGAATAGTGTCTCCGGCTGAGTATGAGGGCCTGGTTAGAGATTTCGCCTGTGTCATGCAGCCCACATAACACAACTGTCGAGCAGTTTCTTCGTCATGCCAATTCTCGGCCGCACACAGCAGGGGCAATGAAGACGCTCTTGCAGCGTTTCCGATGAGAAGTGTTTGACCAGCCACAATACAGTCCGTAATTGGCTCCCCCTGAGTCTCATCTCTGCTCACAAGAACCGCTGGCTATGAAGACAAATTTTTTCCACAGACAACGAGCTGCAGACCAGTGCAGATGACTGGCGGCTGCTTTCTATGACGAGGGTATGGAAAGCTGATACAACACTACGACAAAACTCGAAGTTGGAGCGGCGACTAGGTAGAGAAGTAGCTGGAAGGTGTGATTATTGTTGCAAATAAACGTTTCTGGTTTTCAGTGTGGTTTCCATTTCGCGACCGATCGGAGCTTACTTTCCGGAAAACCCTCGCATTTCGCCAGTTGTGCTGCCTAAACGTACCAAAACTGAGTCGCAAGGAGTTGGGCTGCTACGCCAGCAACAGCAGAAGTGTTCTGCACCACAAGTGCTGCCTCGCGCCGGACTCCGTCTGCAAGTCGAAAGCGAAGTCTCTCCATCACGCCCATGGCCAGAAGTTTTCTGTCCCCGTCCAGAAGACAGGTGTTCATGAAACAACACTCATCTCTGTTCTCTTGCGGAGTAGGTGCAAAGCACTGCTTGTTGGCCGGTCTGAAAGAATGTTTCATAACATTCCCAATGAGAGGCCCGGCAGCAAACACTAACCCTCTGTCTTCTGAAAGGTTTAACGCCAAATCACACTGTCCGTCACGTCAAGTTAATTCACGTCACGTGATCTTAACTAGCATGGCTGCCCTCAACTTTTCTCTAGCGGGATTTGTGGTCTTCGTAAGATGATTCTCAACTGCTTTTGTGCGGTAAGTGTACATCCACATGCGGAATTTTCTATACGTCGATGCCGGAGTCCACACTCGTACGAAAATGACATTTGTCTATATCATATGGTTTGCTGTTTGCAGGCGACAGCTTGTATATTACAGGAGGAAGAATGAAGTGTGAAACAACGCAATAAAGAGTGTGGGTCCGAAAAATGGTGTCGTTACATGATACAGAAGGGGAGCTTCACACACTACAAGGTATTCGAGGAAGAACGATCTACATTTTGCAAATACTTTAGAATATCGAAGCATCAGTCTTTTCATTTGTTATGTCCCCGTGAAAAATTGATTTGTTTAAGGTTAAGTTTAGTTGCACGTCCACTGCAAAGTTTTGGGCAGTATGTGTATCTCCCTCAATAGCTTTCCTTCCAAGATTCATAGGTTTTCTTTACAGTCTTATTTGGCTTTTAATAGTTCAAAGTGCCTTATTTGTATTGGGTTTAACTAGTGAAACCACACGAATACCGACCACTGGTACTTGCGAAACTGTTTTACACACAACCATTCAGCTGCTTAAGCCTTCCACAAATATATATTTAAACAAAACAACTTGATGTGTACCTTAAAAAACAATTGCCACTCTTGCAATGTCTGAGGCTTTCAGTCAATTTCTTCATCAAATATTACAATTGCGTGGTAACATACGAACAAAGTCCACTTACTAATCAATCTGATTCTATCGACAGTATTTTTTTACCTTCAAGTTGTAGCCATACTGCAATCCATTTCATTGTAAAATATTAAATACCAGTATGTACAAAAGTCCACTTTATAAATGCAGTAGATGGTGCCTAATGTAGAAGTGCTACTCGAAATCTATTTATGTCGCATGAGAATTGCAAGAGAAAAAAAAAGGCTTTAACTGTTTAGGGATCAGACGTCACACATTCTTTATTTGCGCCACACTGCTTGTTTCGTAACAAGAGTCTGAGTACCTCCTGTCACTCATGTCTTACAGTTCAGACTGATACGTCACTACTTCAATCAATCTTTCGTCATTCATTATAAAACTACAAATTTCAACAAAAGAAATCTACAAGAAACACGAAACTAACGAATAACAAAGACTTAGAATGACACCTGACATCAACCACTAAAAACGCGACGAAACGAAGTATGGAGGATGAACGCACGGCTGTGTGTGTGGAGGAAATGAGATTTGGAGTCACGTGATCAAAAAGATCGAAGACGTCATCGGTCAACGCTTTTTTCCCCGAGAAATATTGACAGTGCCGTGATGTGACGGAACGGCTGCCATTTCAAATTTATTGCTAGAAGTTTTGACGTGGCGGTTAGTGTCATTTGGCCTTTACTCTTACTCGGGCCAGTTTCTTAATTTTTTTTACTGTAAACTGACTTGGAACGATTTAGTAGGAAACACGATTGTTCTTCTTATTAAAGAAGTTCATTCGCCCAGGTCGCACGAAAATATACAATGATTACTAGTTTCAGCGAAATTAAATTGACATTTTGAGATCATTTTTACGGGGCCAATCTATTTCGTCGACTGTTCACTGTAATGTACATAAATGTACATTTATGGAAAATAGAAACGTCAAACGAACATAAAATGCATACGAATTCAAAGTAAAGATACCTTACAGAGACGATAGTCCATAGTACTGTTCCTCATCATATACAGTAAATAAATAAATGTCATGTGACTAGGGCCTCCCGTCGGGCAGAAATTCGCCGGGTGCAAACTCTTTCGATCTGACGCCACTTCGGCGACTTGCGCGTCGAATCATATGCAATAAGATAATAGCTGTGCGAACAGTAATCAATAGTTACAAATAAAATTCATAAGATACGTACAAATGTGGTGCTAAGGAAGAATGCTGAGGATTAGATGGGTAGATCACATAACTAATGAGGAGGTATTGAATAGAATTGGGGAGAAGAGGAATTTGTGGCACAACTTGACTAGAAGAAGAGATCGGTTGGTAGAACATGTTCTGAGGCATCAAGGGATCACCAATTTAGTATTGGAGCGCAGCGTGGAGGGTAAAAATCATAGAGGGAGACCAAGAGATGAATACACTAAGCAGATTCAGAAGGATGTAGGTTGCAGTAGGTACTGGGAGATGAAGAAGCTTGCACAGGATAGAGTAGCATGGAGAGCTGCATCAAACCAGTCTCAGGACTGAAGACCACCGCAACAACAACAACAACAACAAGATACGTACAAAATATTTTCACGTTATGTTCTTTTTGACATCTAATGGGAAACAGTTATGAAGTAATAAACACAATATATTGTGTTTTGAGGCCCCACCAGGTTTTTAGCAATCCTTTACAACGTAAGATGTCTTCGAAATAAAATCTAAAGGATAATGTACATTTTTATACGTATAAAACTCCATATAAGTAAAAGGTTTTCCAAATACACATGTCAAAAAATTATTACAAAAGTATTCTTACAGTGTCGTGTCAGTGTTGTGGTCACTGTTACCAGATACATAAAATGGTAAACTGTTAACGTTACAATAATAAGTTCTCGGCACACAGAGATTAGAAATATGAAACCGGTGTTGTGTGACTTTTTGTAGGGGACCCTCACTCTGGAAAAAGTGGTGACTGGGAACAATCCGAGAAACGTCACGCTCTCTCCCCTTGGAAAGGCGATGCTCGTCTACATCTACATACATACTCCGCAATCCACCATACGGTGCGTGGCGGAGGGTACCTCGTACCACAACTAGCATCTTCTCTCCCTGTTCCACTCCCAAACAGAACGAGGGAAAAATGACTGCCTATATGCCTCTGTACGAGCCCTAATCTCTCTTATCTTGTCTTTGTGGTCCTTCCGCGAAATGTAAGTTGGCGGCAGTAAAATTGTACTGCAGTCAGCCTCAAATGCTGGTTCTCTAAATTTCCTCAGAAGCGATTCACGAAAAGAACGTCTGAGACTCCCACCCGAGTTCCTGAAGCATTTCCGTAACACTCGCGTGACGATCAGACCTACCAGTAACAAATCTAGCAGCCCGCCTCTGAATTGCTTCTATGTCCTCCCTCAATCCGACCTGATAGGGACCCCAAACGCTCGAGCAGTACTCAAGAATAGGTCGTATTACTGTTTTATAAGCGGTCCCATTTACAGATTAACCACATCTTCTCAAAACTCTACCAATGAACCGAAGACGACTATCCGCCTTCCCCACAGCTGCCATTACATGCTTGTCCCACTTCATATCGCTCTGCAATGTTACGCCCAAGTATTTAATCGACGTGACTGTGTCAGGCGCTACACTACTAATGGAGTATTCAAACATTACAGGATTCTTTTTCCTACTCATCTGCATTAATTTACATTTATCTGTATTTAGAGTTAGCTGCCATTCTTTACACCAATCACAAATCCTGTCCAAGTCATCATGTATCCTCCTACAGTAACTCAACGACGACACCTTCCCGTACACCACAACATCATCAGCAAACAGCCGCACATTGCTATCTCCCCTATCCAAAAGATCATTTATGCAGATAGAAAACAACAGCGGACCTACCACACTTCCCTGGGGCACTCCAGATGCAACCCTCACCTCCGATGAACACTCTCCATCGAGGACAACGTACTGGGTTCTATTACTTAAGAAGTCTTCGAGCCACTCACATACTTGGGAACCAATCCCATATGCTCGTACCTTAGTTAGGAGTCTGCAGTGGGGCACCGAGTCAAACGCTTTCCGGAAGTCAAGGAGTATGGCATCCGTCTGATACCCTTCATCCATGGTTCGCAAGATATCATGTGAAAAAAAAGGACGAGTTGCGAAAGCAGGAGCGATGCATTCTAAAGCTGTGCTGTTCCATGGACAGCAACTTCTCTGTCTCAAGGAAATTCATTATATTCGCACTGAGAATATGGTCGACAGTCCTGCAACAAACCGATGTCTTGCAGTGTTGTTACTGTTTAAGGCAGCGTCCAGTCAACGCGTTGTGTGCTCCGCCCGTCAGTAACCATTGAATGTTGGCGCCGTGACGTCGTGGCTGTGACGTTTCGTAGTGGGACCCAACTTGTTCACGTTTCCTCTCATACGTCTCTCACACGAACCGCTCGGTCTTCCGAGGCCGGTTCCGACGGAGTTTCAGTTTAGTTTAGTCCCTCACGAGGTCTTATCTTTTATGACCAGCGTCGGACCATTAGCGGGGACAAAACTACGGTCTCCCGCGGTTCCAGTCATTTCTTTTACGACTGCTAGCTATGGGCGACGGGACGTCCGCAAGTCGCCTGCCCAAATTCCGAAAGAGTGACTCAGCTTCCCCAGAGTCGCTGCCAGCACAACAACAGGAGGGCGGAATGGAATGCCGGGGTTGGGTGGTAGGGGTGCGCGACCAACCCTTGAGTTGGCGGCTAGTCACTCGCAAGTTCAGGCAAGCACTCCCTCAGGACGCTGAGCCTCCGTGGACAACAGGAAACGCTCGGCTGTGATGGCTTCACCGAGACTCAACAAAAAACATGCAAAGCCTTTTATCCTCCATCGGCTGGCTGTTACAGCAGCCGTAACGAATTACAGTAGAGCGTCGATTATCCGAAAGTCGGTCAACCGAATGACCGCTTAACGAACTGTGTACTCGCTCACACCTGTTACTCTCCCCACCCTACTGTCTTACAATACAGGGAGAAAAACTGTCGGCTGATTCTTCAGCAGCTGATTCTTTCAAAGTCAAACTAAGGGACGTATTAAGGGAAGAAGATTATGCTCTCGAATACGTTCACAATGCTGACGAAACTGGACTAAACTGGAAATCTTTACCGAGAAAAACTCTTGTTTCACTTCATGAATTAGCAGCACCTGGTCCTAAAACAAGCAAGGACCGTATTACAGCTTTGACTTGTGCTAATGCTACTGGAAGTCACCGACTGCCTATGTTCGTCATTGGTAAAAGTAAAAAAACCGCGTTGTTTCAAGCACGTTAATATGTCAGCCTTGCCTGTTGTGTACACCTCACAAAAGAGTGCCTGGATGGATAGTACGATTTTTATGAAGTGGTTTCTGGATGTTTTCGTACCCTCTGTAAAAGCTCATCAGCTAAAGAATGGGAAGAGGGAGAAAACACTACTTCTCCCTGACAATGCACCAACTCATCCGTCATGTGATATTTTAAACGAAAAAGACGAGTTCATAAAGGTAACATTTCTTCCACCTAAAGTAATCTCCTTATTACAGCCCATCGATCAAGTCGTTATTGAGACTTTCAAACGATATTACAGGAAAGAACTGTTGCGTAAGTTATTGTTAGAAAGAGAAGAGGATGGAGAAGAAAGCCTCTTAAGAAATCATAAGAATATTGACTTCAAAGACGCGTCCTACATGATCAGCGCAGCATGGAATAGTGTAAAGGAAGAGAATTTGAAGAAAGCCTGGAATAAAATTTTGGACAGAGAAGAAAATTTACAAGATATGATTGAAAATGACGAACAGAATGATATGTCCGAAATTCTCGGTATGCTAAAAGAAATAGATTGCCACGAACGTGATGAAGAAGACGTTCATGAATGGATGAATATCGATGATGCAGAGCCAGGACACCAAATCATGCAGGACAGAGAGATTGTAAATGTCGTCACTGATAAAGATGACGCCGCCAGCATCTCATCAATCAGTGCTCCAGAAAGTGAAGATGAAAGTATACCAACAGCTTCTGAGGCGTTCACTTGTTTAGATACTGCCTTGCGATGGTTTGAAGTCCAAGATGAAAGTGACCAGTTTCAGATATCTGTAATGAAAAAAGTACGTGACTTAGCTGCTCGTAAGCGTGTAGGCTTGCTTAGACAGACCAAAATAAAGGATTTTTTTAAACGTTAATTTTGTATACTGTGTGTATTGTTCATGCAAAATGAGTATGTAACGTGTATATATTTTTGTTTAATAAACTGTGCTACATACTACATATTCCTACTGAAGTTGCCTTTGTATGTTACTTTGTAATGCTAAAAGAGATGCCTGTTTTTATGAATAAATTTACTGTACAGTACTTCTATTTGGCAAATAAACATGTACAGTTCGATTATCCGAACAAACCAGTTTTCCGAACACCCATGTCCCCCAATTACTTCGGATAATCGACTCTCTACTGTATTTCAAAAAGACAACACTCTTGGTTGAAAAATAATGACTATTTAATAAAGCGTTTCATTATTTTGGATAATCACCAGATTATCTACAAATAAAGGGCAAAAAGAAAAATATTAATACGTAAAGGGAGCATGGTTCAATCGTGCACCTCTACAAAGAGTGAATAAGCAATATAGAAATCGTTGTAAGGGGAAACTTCGTAGAATTCTGCAAACAAGCATTCGTCCAAACGTGCTGAGCAGGGCGTGGACCTATAAGGTAAGGCGTTTTGACAGTAACTGACAAAAGAAAAAAAAATGAAAATAAAAAAAGATTCAAGAAGTTACGAAAGACTTGGAGAGAAGCAATATAAGTGAAAAACATGCAACAGAAAGAGAGATTTTCAAGAGGAATGTGTTAAAAATGGAAGGATTCCAAGGCAAGAGGGAGAAGAATACAGTGTCAAAATTGCCCGACAGAGGAAAAGGATACATAATGAAAAGATGAAAGAATACTGGAGGAAAAAGAAAGAACAACAAAGAAGGAAGCATTGAAACTGAAATTGGTGCATGGTCCTTAGATGACCCAAACGAGGAGAGTAGAAGAAAAATAAAAGAAAGCATAGAAGCCAGAGCAGCAACTGCAAACTTTACCTGAAACACACCAGCATCCACTGACGTAGAAGCGTAGAAGCAGGTCCACGCTTACAAATGTCGCATCCTCTGTGGGCATAGCAGTAGTTCCCTCAAAACAGACATGTAAAAGTATACCTCTTTCGGTCCACCATGGACAGGGGACATTGGCTGCTTCAATAATTGACAATGTGAATGAAATTCACCAACAGTTGTGTAATTTAAGATGTTATTTTATTTTACTTTTAAGGCTACCAGTTTCACCATGCTACCTTCAGACCTCATATGCATCTCTCCAAATAAAAGATGTCATAACTCTGCGGATGTCGTTAATTCAGTCGTTACACTAATGCTTCATTCGATCTTTCAAGTCTTCGAATGAAGCCCTGGTGTAACGACTGAATTAACGACATCCGGAGATTTACGGGTCTATATAACACCTTCTTTTATTTGGAGAGATGCATATGGGGCCTGAAGATGGGATAGTGAAATGCTGATATTGGTAGCCTTCAAAATAACATAAAATGACGTCTTAAGTTGCACTGCTGTTGGTGAATTTCTTTGACGTTGACAATGTAAACGTATACGCCGAACTGCATGAAAACTGTACGGCATGTAATGTTTAGTAAGGGTAACTTCACCTAGGCGGTGCATATAAGCTTAACATACAAATTACTGCATTTAACATACGACGAACAGTTATAATACAGAACCACAATATAAACTACAAACGTTTAAAACGAGTTACAAGTAAAGGCAGAAAATATGAGTAAATGCGATGTGCAGTTTGGATATATGCAATGCGTGCTGCCGTAGAATTAGCAGTGGTCAACGTATGCACTAAAATGTAGCACCAGGTGAGCTAAGATAAAATTACCTGGTGGGAAAATTAAATAAACAAATACGGATTTGAGAATTAAGATACAAAGCCCCAACATGTGGGGAGGAGTATTCAAGAAAATAGTACCCATCTAAGTAGCAATACAGAGCAAGAAATTCAGCAGAAACAACCGTAAAAACAGAAGTTCATCGCAGCAATCAAAATGTGGTCGAAAGCTATGAACCGAAACTAAGAAAAATGAGGAAAGATATAGCTAATTGAACATTTTAAAAACTGGCAATATTGAATCGTAGTAGGATTGACTTCTACTGCAGCTGGTCGCTGAGAAGCAGCTCTTTACTGGTATGCGAATGTTTTACTACTATTACTTCTTGAAGGAGATTTAACTTTTCCCCTTTCTGAGCATAGTGTGACATCCGCAGATTGTCCAGCTTAGGTGGTTGGTGCCCACTAATCTCAAGATGCTCGCAAAGGGCAGAGTGCCTTTTGACCTTACCTTTCTTTGTTAGCAGATGTTCTTAAAAACTAGTTCTGAACATTCTACCGATTTGTCTTATGCAAGACATAATTCAAGCCTTTTCTTGCAATGCGCACCAACATAAGTTGAGCTTCTTCAATTGGGCGATAAAGCGTAATTGAGATTTATCTCTCAGTTCGTCACCCATTAACGAAGAACTAGCAAACTCGAGGTATGTGGCTATCAGTAATGGATATAATCCTTTAATGATTGACAAGACGTGTAAATAAAAAACGTCAAGAATTAATAACAACACAGTAACAAACTTATACGATCTGAAACCAAAATTAGCAAAAAATCCGTTTGTAGTAAATGTGTCATACGATCTAGCAAAACTTTTCAAAAATCATGACATTCGAATTACTTTCGGAACAGAATACAGAAGCCAGCGTAATTACATTCATAACAAGCATCCCTATAATGATAAATACGTTAGTTCTGGTGTCTATAAACATGAATGCAATGATCGTCAAATATCTTTTTTACATTACCAAGATGGCCGCCGAGAAAGTGACGCCAGAAACTATTTACAGAAAGTTACGTGATTTAGACAGGAATATAATTTAGTTTAACACCGACAACAAATTAAATACGTGCATTAGTTAAAGGTTTCACTTTTCTTGGCGTATTTTTTCAGAAAACACGAAAAGATCGTAACTTCGCGAAGTCGTGTTTAGGCTTAAATTTTGTAAACGTGTTTGTTTGTTGTTTCACGGTAATTTGACTAGTTTCTCGGTAACAAATAAGTAAACTATCTTAAATAGCGTATAACGTCATTGTTTTAATTCAGATTTCAGAAAAACAGCGTAACTTTATATCAGAAACTTGCTTATATACATTTGTTTATAGGCCTAATTCTCGTATCGTTTTTGGAGAATCAAACTTAAAGTATCTCGTTTATTTGTCCTTTTTTTCATTCCATCGAGTGAAATATATAATAAATAGCGTATACCTTCGTTGTTTTAATACAGATCTCAGAAAAACAGCGGAAATTTAAATCAGAAACTTGATTATATACATTTATGAATAGGCTTAATTCTTGTAACGTCTTTTTTGATTTTCGGTAATTTAATTGATTTATTCTAGCTAAAGTATTATTTTTGCCATGAGTGAGAAGTGCCTGACTTGCCGTAGAATTGTTAGTTCCGGGGTTTGGTGTGATGGATGCAGTAGTTTTTTTCACTGGGGGGACTGCAGTGGCGTGGGTGTTGGGAAAGTGGATCAGGCTCATCAGTGGTTATGTAGGATTTGCAGCAGAGATAGGAAGATAGTGGAACAGGAGGGGAAAATTGCTGCCCTTCAGGCTGAGCTAGATCAGGCTAGGGAAGATCTGGACAGGTTAAGGAGGGAGAAGGGCAAAGAGAGGTGGAAAGTGGCAACAGTTAGCAGAAGGAACAGGCCTAGAACTAAGTCTGACAGTTTTGTGGTGAATGTCAAAAATAAGTTTGACCTGTTGCTTCAGTTAGAAACTGATGAGCCTCAAGCAGAGGTAGGTGTAGACAGGACACAACAAACTTTCAATAGGAAATTGAAAAAGAATGTAGGAAAGTCATCGAAAAGGAAGGAAGTTTTGTTGTTAGGCAGTTCTCATGCCAGAGGTGTAGGCCAACTTCTGCAGGAGGAATTAGGACGAGAATACCAGGTCACAAATTTTTTCAAACCAAGTCCTAGTCTGGATCAGGTGACAGAGGATTTAGGTTCACTCTGTAAAGGATTTACCAGGGAAGACACCGTGGTTATTGTGGGAGGGCCAGGGAACAGCATCGACAGAGATCCTGGGTACAGTATAGAGTGTGACCTGGTAAAGATTGCGTCGGCATCGAGACACACCAATGTTGAATTTGTATCTGTCCTGAGACACCATGACCAGCCTCATTTGAACTCTTCTGTTGGGAGAGTTAATTTGGAGTTGGAACGGCTGCTTGGGTCGGGTGCGGGGGCTCATATTGGTGTGGTTCCTGTTGATTATCTCAGTAGGTGGGACTATACCAGGCACGGCCTACATCTCAACAGAAAAGGGAAGGGGAAACTGGCTGGGCTAATAGCAGGAAATTTAAGGGGGGGAGGCACTGCCATGAATGGTAAAATACCAGTGGTTACAGGTGTTGGAGCAGCACCTTTTTTAGGATAGGTAAGACAGAAAGATGTCAAGTTCTACGAGAGCTCAGGATTGAAACAAATCTTCAGTTTAGGAAAGAGATTAAACAGCACAATTCTAGCACATTGGAATACCAATCACAGCTGTCAATTATAAATTTTCACCAATCAGCAGAAATTTTATCTCCACCAAGTTGTATCTCAGTCGTAGGTAACTGCATTGATGAATTAAAGTCACCCAACCCAGTTGACATAATCTGGCTCTCTGAACACCACGTGACCACTGGTATAGGAACTAGGCCTAAGCACAATGAGAAACGCAGACAGGAGAGTACTGCAAATGTTAGAATAAGGAAAGGTTCTCATAAAGGTATAATTACAAATAATATAAGTATATTTCATCACAATTTTGGGAGTTTAAAGAATAAAATAGATGAGCATCTGGTTTGTTTAGAAGATTTAGAAGCTGAGGATGAAATAGATATGCTATGCCTGTCTGAGCATCACATTGTTACTGGTATGGATAAGGTAAATGCAAGTGGATATAAGCTCTCTGTACATGTAATTAGAGAAAATATGGAGAAAGGAGGAGTTGCCAAATATGTCAAAAGTTATCATTGTGCAAAAAGTATAGAAACAAAAAAGTTTTCTGTAGAGAAACATATAGAAGCATGTGCCTGTGAGATTAAATTAAATAAAAGCACATTTATAATTGTCACTGTATATAGGTCCCCATAGGGAAATTTTCATCTATTTCTGAAAAATTTGGACTCCTTGTTGTGCTATCTGTCAGACAGGGGGAAGCAAATTATTATTTACGGGGACTTCAATGTAGATTCTCTGAAAGAGGGTAATAGGAAAAATGACCTTGAAGTATTACTCGGTTCTTTCAATTTGACACCCATTATTCATTTTCCTACTCGGGTGGTAAAGGATAGCAGCTCACTGACAGATAACTTCTTTATAGACCAAGATACGTTTAACCAGATAAATGCTCAGCCTGTTGAGAATGGTCTTTCTGATCATGGTGCACAGCTAGTTACAATATATGACATAGCTCCATTCAGCAGTACTGAACAGTCCTCCAAAGTAGTACGTTCAGTCAACGATTTAACAATTGCAAATTTCAGAGAAAGCCTACAGCAGTTAGTCTGGGATGAGGTGTACCGTGAACCTGATGCCAATTTAAAATATAATTTATTTCATGACACTTTTGTAAACGCATTTGAAAACTGCTTCCCCAAGAAAATAGTTAAATATACTCGTAAGAAACCATGTAACAAACCATGGCTTACTAAGGGTATAAAAATATCTTGTAACCAGAAAAGGGAAATGTATCTGACAGCAAGAAAGAGTAGTGACCCAAACAATTTGGAATATTATTAGAAGAGAAACAGGTCAACCAAGAGCACAGGAAGACAGTATTACCATCAAATTGAATGAAAACTTTACGAACAAAAAGTCAGAAGTTGAAAATATTTTTAATAATCATTTTCTAAATGTTGTGGATATAGTAGGATCCAGGCGTTCACTAGAAGATGCTAGGCAGTTAATGGAAGAGGCCATACCTATGCAATTTGATACAATTGAAATCTCACCCACTTCTCCCTCTGAAATTAGGAAAATAATAAACTTGCTTAAAAGCAAAACCTCACATGGGATTGATGGCATTTCCAGCAAAATCCTAAAAGCTTGTTCTCAACAGATAAGTAAGATTCTCAGCCACCTATGTAACAGCTCTCTGGAACAGGAAATTTTCTCTGATAGACTGAAATTACTATTGTTATACCTTTGCATAAAAAAAGGGGATAGATCTGATGTCAACAATTACCATCCAATCTCCCTTCTAACAGCTTTATCCCAAATTTTTGAGAAAGTAATGTATTCAAGAGTAGCTTCACATATCTGTAAAAATGAAGTACTAACAAAATGTCAGTTTGGTTTCCAGAAAGGTTTTTCAACAGAAAATGCCATATGTGCTTTCACCAATCACATTCTGAATGATCTGAATAAATGAACACCACCCATTGGGATTTTTTGTGATCTCTCAAAGGCTTTTGATTGTGTAAATCATGAAATTCTGCTAGACAAGCTCAAGTATTGTGGCATGAGTGGGACAGTGCACAAATGGTTTAATTCATACCTAACTGGAAGAGTGCAGGAAGTTGAAATAAGCAGTTCTCGTAATATGCAAAGATCAGCACATTCCTCAAACTGGGGAACTATCAAGAATGGGGTTCCACAAGGGTTGGTCTTGGGTCCTTTGTTGTTCTTAATATATATTAATGACTTGCCATTCTATATTCATGAAGAGGCAAAGTTAGCTCTCTTTGCTGATGATACAAGTATAGTAATCACACCCAACAAACAAGAATTAACTGATGAATTTGTCAATAATGTATTTCAGAAAATTACTAAGTGGTTCCTTGTAAACGGACTCTCACTGAATTTTGATAAGACAAAGTACATACAGTTCGATACAATAAATGGTATGACGCCATTAATAAATATAGACCTTAATCAGAAGCATATAGCTAAGGTAGAATATTCAAAATTTTTAGGTGTGTCCATTGATGAGAGATTAAATTGGAAGAAACACATTGATGATCTGCTGAAACGTTTGAGTTCAGCTACTTATGCAATAAGGGTCATTGCAAATTTTGGTGATAAGCATCTTAGTAAATTAGCTTACTACGCCTATTTTCACTCATTGCCTGCATATGGCATCATATTTTGGGGTAATTCATCACTGAGGAATAAAGTATTTATTGCTCAAAAGCGTGTAATCAGAATAATAGCTGGAGTCCACCCAAGATCATCCTGCAGACATTTATTTAAGGATCTAGGGATATTAACAGTAGCTTCTCAGTATTTGTTATTAACAACCAAACCCAATTCAAAAGTAATAGCAGTGTGCATAACGACAATACTAGGAGAAAGGATGATCTTCACTATTCAAGATTAAATCTAACTTTGGCACAGAAAGGGGTGAATTATACTGCCACTAAAGTCTTTGGTCACATACCAAATAGTATCAAAAGTCTGACAGATAACCAACAAGTATTTAAGAAGAAATTAAGAGAATTTTTGAATGACAACTCCTTCTACTCCATAGAGGAATTTTTAGATATAAATTAAGAAAAAAAGAAAAATACCAAACAAAAAAATTATAAAAAAAATAAAAATATAAAAATAAAAATAAAAAAGTTGTTATATTAACTTAATTATGTTGTTAAATTAACTTAATTATGTCATGTATTGGAAAATTTGACTCGTTCCACATCATTACGAAATATTGTATTCATGATCCATGGAACTAGTATTAATGTAATGTAATGTAATCTAATCTAATCTTCAGTAGGACAAGCTGGTAGAATGTTTAGGATTTAAGAGCATTTGCTAACAAAGGATGGTCAGGTCAAACGGCGCTCTACCTTTGGTGAGCACCTTAAGATTAGTGGCCACCAACCACCTACGCCTGACAACCTGCGGATCTTACACTACGCTAAGAAAGGCAAAAGATTAAATCTCCTTGAAGAAGTGGAAACAGTTAAACGTTTCTGGACATCATATTTTGCTGCCTAGGTAGCTTCGTCTGCTTCGTGATCCCCCAGTCCGATGTTAAGTTACTCCCTGTTCTCAGTTCTGCTACTTCTCATTACCTTCGTATTTTTTCGATTTACTCTTAGCCCATATTCCATACCATTAGCCTGTTCATTCTGTTCAACAGATGCTCAAGTATTCTTCACTTTCACTGAGGATAGCAATGTCATCAGCGATTCGTATAACTGATATCGTATCACCTTGAACTATTCTTGGACCTTTCTTTTATTCCCGTCATTGCTTCTGCGATGTGTCGACTGAACAATAGGGGCGAAAGACTACATCCCTGTCTTACAGCCTTTATAACCCGAACGTATCGTAATTGGTCTTACAGTCTTATTGTTCCGTCTCAGTTCTTCTACATGCCGCATATCGCCCGTCTTTCCTGATAAGGTATGCCTGTTTTTCACAAAATTTCGAACATCTTGCGCAATTTTGCATTGTCCAATGCTTTTTCTAGACGACAAATCCTATGGACGTGTCTGGATTTTCGTTCAGTATTACTTTCATTGCCAAGTCCAACGTCTCGACTACCTATCTGGGACCCTTATCTTCCCTAAAGCCAAACTGATCGTCATCTAACACATCCTGTTATCTTTCCCATTCTTCTGTATATTATTCTTGTTAGCAATTGTGATGCGTGAGCTGTTAACCTGATTGTGCGATAATTCTCGCACTTGTCAGCTCTTGCAGTCTTCGGAATTGTGTGGATGACATTTTTCCGAAAGTCAGATGGTATGTCGCCAGACTCATACATTCTGCACACCACCGTGTGTAGTTGCCAAATGTGCCAACGATTTTAGAAATTCAGATGGAGTGTTAGCTATCCCTTCTGCCCTATCTGATCTTAAGCCTAGCAAAGCTCTTTTTAAGACTTATACTAATACTGGATCCCATATCTTTTCCCTATTCTCTCCTGATTCTTCTTCTACCGTGTCATCGGAGATGTCCTCCCCTTCACAGAGGTCTTCAATGTATTCCTTCTACCCGTCCGCTCTTTCCTCTGCGTTTAACAGTGGAATACCCACAGTGCACCTAAATGTTGCCACTCCTGCTTCTATTTTCACCGAAGGTTGTTCTGACTGTTCTGTGCACTGAGTCAGTACTTCCGATAATAATTTCTTTTTGAATTTCTTCACATATTTCATAAGCCATATCACTTTAGCGTCCCTACACTACATGTTTATTTCATGCCTAAGTGACTTGTATTTCTGTTTTCTTGAATGTCCCTGAACATTTCGGTTCTTCCTTCTTTCGTCGATCAACCCATGGTTCCTTCGCATTTACCTTCCTTGTACTTAGGTTTTTCTTTCCAGCTTCTGACATTACCCTTTCTAGAGATGCTCATTCCTGTTCAACTGAACTGCCTACTGAGCAATATCTATAGCCTCAAGGAACTTCAACCTTGTCTCTTCGTTCCTTAGTACTTCCGTATCTCACTTCTTTGCGCTTTGATTCTTCCTGCCGACCGTGGTGGCCGAGTGGTTCTAGGGGCTACTGTCTGGAACCGCCCGACCGCTACGGTCGCAGGTTCGAATCTTGCCTCGGGCATGGATGTGTGTGATGTCCTTAGATTAGTTGGGTTTCCTTAGATTAGTTGGGTTTAAGTAGTTCTAAGTTCTAGGGGACTGATGACCTCAGATGTTAAGTCCCATAGCGCTCAGAGCCATTTGAACCACTTACTAAATAAGTCCATCACCTGCTGCACTTCAACTAAGAGTGTATCAGATTGCGCAGAGGCAAAGACTGTGCCACAACAAGGCCAAAGATTCTTTATAGGAACGTGACTTGCTCGCCCTCTCTGATGTGCACATCGACAACGTACAAAAATTAAAGTCACATGTACACCTTACAACAGAATTGCCGATGTCACATGGCTGGCGGGATGTAGAGATATCAAGGCACAACGCAATGTATGTTCGAGAGGAACCAACTGACTATTAAATGGAGCAGGAATAAGCACCTCACTAGCGTAAGAGGAGGTCTAGTAAATATAGGTTTATAGCTTAAATGCAATCTCTGAACCTTGCGGGTTAAGCTGCCAGACACTCTTGTGAAAGATACTTGTTCTGCGAATTAATAATTATTATTCTCGTTTCAGAAACATACATAAAACACAGTTTATACAATTATTGACAGATCAGCACAGTTTATATAATGTTTAACCAAAATTTGGCCACTTGCAGTGCACTTTCAGTCGCCTGGTGAAGCCCATCTTCTATGCAGGTGGCTGGACAGTCGACACTGAGGCATGTGTCGAACAGTCTGTTCTTCCCCGCAGTCACATTGGGTTTTGTTTTCTTCATTCTGCCGAGTTAACGCGTGATGTGCCCACTCCTGATCTCAGCCTATTCAAGGACTTGCAGACTGGCCAATTTTCATCATGAACAGGGGTAGAGGTGTCCTGACCGTAGAAAATTTTTATTTTTATTCTTGCTTTTGTGACCATAATAAGAGTCCAGGCTCCATAGGCAAACAGCCAGCCGACATTAAGAAATAGTCCACCAGGACGTAGGGAGAAGATAAGCGGCGGGGGCTGCCAAGTATGGCTTGTCGATCAAATAATTTAGTGTTTGACTTCCTGCCAGAGGAAGCAACATGACGCAATGGAAGACTGAAACACCAGTTCGTGTCGAACCAAATTAAGTTGTGTGCAGCTAGAAACGAGAGTGTCGTATGGAACCGAAGGCATTCTTGCGCAAGCCGACCAATTAGAAACGAGGTTGTCGTGTGGAACCATAGGCATTCTTGTGCAATCCGATCACTTAGAAATGAAAGGGTCGTGTGGAACATATTAACTCGTGTGCACACAAGTACAGGAGAAACGAAATAAAAGGCCAGGCAGCGGAATAGCTAGGAGCAGAGATTCAGACGCAGATTCAGAGCCAGTGCCGGCAGTTTGGAGATCCCACAGCGAGACGCCAGCAGGGCTGAGTAGGCCCGTAGCAGCCGATACAGCTGATAAAGACTTCAACTACGAGGAGACGGTGATAGACTCTGGTGGACACTCAGGAACTGCTGGTCGAGTAGGATTTTTAGAGTTTCATTGGAATAGTATTGGACAGAGGCTGTCAGTCTTTGTCTCAATGACTTAGAGAGATTTCAGTGCTAACCAAGAACAAGTGATTGCTTTGTACTTGTTTCTTATATGTACCGGCAATCAGCTTTGAAGTAGCAAGTCCGAATAAATAGACTGAATCTTACTAAGGGGTTTATGGTCCAACACCTCACATAAGTATATGTGAGAATAAACTTGATAGAAACTAACCAATCTTTTCTGCCTATCGCAATTCTGTAACCTATTTTTCAGGAAAGTTATTTGCTTCTAACCAAGGCGATTCTCTCCGTCTCATCTCCGATGTAAAGGTTGACAGCAATTTATAACTAACGCAATGTCGTTAACGTCCCGATTACGCTACGCAGTTCGCACTTACTTCATTCCGGTGTAGTGAGGCTGTGCCGGCATGCGACAGAGGTTCTAGAAATCTTTTCCAACCAGGAGGGTGGGATGTGTCCGCAAATGTGATTGGTCTTAAGTGAGACCATGGGGCTGTGTGTTTCCGTGGAGTAAAGTAGCGTAGTGCCACTACCATTTTCTGGGCAAATCTACAGGAATATGGGATGTGCTGGTAGCTGGCGAGTGCAGGGTGTGGTCATTTCGGTTACGGCAACAGAGCTGTTGAATTACTGCGAGACGGGCCAGGGTCACTCAGTGAAACCTGCCGGTGCAGTGGTAATGCACGGTTCACGCAGTACAGGCGAGAGATTTTCTCCACCAGTGAGTCCCAGTCGCGTTGCCGAGAATGTGACCAGAAGCAGAAAACTGGCGTAACAGATCCGCTGTTAGCCAGTATAAATGGCTGTCATTTTGGTAGCAGTTTTATTCGCAGCCCCGCAGTTCTAGTGGAACACGGAGGCTAAGCCAGATGAGGGGACCACACGGAGGTTCCAGCTGCAGTGACGAGTGTGGGCCTTGACCGTGGCACCAGCTGCGTGCGCTGACTGGACCTAATGCCACCACACTGGCCATTCCTATTGTGCCTCTTTGGCTGAACCCGCCAGACTGATGCTGTTCCAATCACCTCACTGTGCCTAAAGCAGGCACTCTATTTTTGGCAACTGTTATACATTCTCTCAACAAATCCATTCATTTCTGTAGTAGCACTTCACACCGGGGAAACACATTGGCGTTATGTGCAAGCTCTTTCAAAACGTGCTCAAAATTAGACATTCTTTTGGTCCAGGTATTTTGTTGCATACGATTGTATAGCCGACACAGCCGTCTGATCTCTCTCATAGCGCACTTACAGGGTTTAGCCTGTGAGTGATGCAGGGATGGATGTATCAGCCTGATAGTCAAGTCGTTAACTGCAATCTGTCAATTATTTTGCAACAAACTGGACCCGTTGTCTGATGTAGTTGGCGGTCGAGTTCAGGTCCGCAGCTCGTCGTCTGGTGGATAGCATCGCTGCCTCTGGATCACGGGGTTCCGGGTTCGATTCCCGACCGGGTCGTGGATTTTCTCCGCCCGGGCACTGGGTCTTTGTATTGTCCTCATCATATCACCATCATTCGGGAAGTGCCGTCACTGGAAATGGAAAGATTTGGAAGTTGTACAGGCGCTGATGAACACGAAATTGAGCGCCCCACGAACCAACATCATCACAATAACATTATCATCATCGAGTTCAGGCTTGTTCTGAGCACCTTCGGCACGTATGCTCCGACAGCCAATCAGTGTTGAGAAGTGCTCTGAGCGCTGTGCTCTGAAAGCCGTAGCTAATGCTAGCAGTAAACGTGATCGTAGCAAGTTATTTAGTAAATTTCTGTTTCACTTGTTGCGAGTTGTCATCGCTGATAGTGGTGGTGAGTGATAAATTCTGCATTATCAAGGGAGAGACATAATTTGCCAGATACACGCTTCCTTCAAGCGTACCGCAACTGTCGCTTGGAGTCGTCAACAGTGCCATTCCCGTCCGTGCCTCTGCATGAGCGAGCCGCCATCGTTCATCGACCAGACTATAGTAACTGCTGTGGGCTGCCTCACTGAGGAACAAATTATTATTACTTTTTTTTTTGAGTCATCAGTCTTCTGCCTGTTATACCTAGGTATTAAAATTACGAACAACTTAAATTGGAAAGAACACGTAGGAAATGTTGTGGAGAAGGCTAACCCAAGACTGCGTTTTATTGGCAGGACACGTAGAAAATGTAACAGACCTGCTAAGGAGACTGCCTACACTACGCTTGTCCGTCCTCTTTTAGAACACTGCTGCGCGGTGTGGACTCCTTACCAGATAGGACTGACGGATTACATCGAAAAAGTTCAAAGAAAGGCAGCACGTTTTGTATTATCGCGAAATATGGGAGGGAGTGTCACAGAAATTATACAGGATTTGCGCTGGAAATTATTAAAAGAACGGCATTTTTCATTGCGACGGAATCTTCCTACGAAATTCCAATCACCAACTTTCTCCTCCGAATGCGAAAATATTTTGTTGACACCGGAAGGAACGATCACTACGATAAAATGAGGGAAATCAGAGCTCGTACGGAAAGATATAGATGTTCATTCTTTCCGCGCGCTATAGGAGATTGAAATAATAGAGAATTGTGAAGGTGGTTCGATGAACCCTCTGCCAGGCACTTAAATGTGAGTATGCTGATAAAATAGCTCCATATTTAGCAATTATATACAATCACTCGCTCACAGAAAGATCCGTACCTAAAGACTGGAAAATTGCTCAAGCCGCACCAATACCCAAAAAGGGAAGTGGGAGTAATCCGCTGAATTACAGGCCTATATCACTAACATCGATTTGCATTAGGGTTTTAGAACATATACTGTATTCGAACTTTATGAAGTACCTCGAAGAAAACTCTTTATGGACACACCTTCATCACGGATTCAGAAAATATACTTCTTGTGAAGCACAACTAACTCTTTATACTCATGACAGGGGATGTCAAATTGATTCCATATTTTTAGATTTCCAGAAGGCTTTCGACACCGTTCCTCACAAGCGTCTTCTAATCAAACTGCGTGCCTACGGAGTATCGCCTCAGTTGTGCGACTGGATTCGTGATTTCCTCTCAGAAGGGTCACAGTTCGTAGTAATAGACGGAAAGTCATCGAGTAAAACAGAAGTAATATCCGGCGTTCCCCAAGGAAGTGTTATAGGCTCTCTATTATTCCCGATATATATTAACGATATAAGAGACAATCTGAGTAGCCGTCTTAGATTGTTTGCAGATGATGCTGTCATTTACCGTCTTGTGAAGTCATCAGATGATCAAAACGACTTGCAAAATGATTTTGATAAGATGGTGCGAAAAGTGGCAATTGACCCTGAATAAAGAAAAGTGCGAAGTTATTCACATGAATACTAAAAGATATTAGCTAAATTCCGATTACGCGATAAGACACACAAATCTGAAGGCTGTAAATTCAGCTAAATACTTAGGGATTACAATTACAAATAACCTAAATTGCAACGATCACATCGATAATATTATGGGTAGAGCAAACCAAAGACTGCGATTCATCGGGAGAACACTTTGAAGGTGCAACAGGTCTACCAAAGAGACTGCTTACACCACGCTTGTCCGCCCTATTCTGGAGTGCTGCTGTGCGGTGTGGGACCCGCATCAGGTGGGACTGACGGATGACATCGAAAAAGTACAAAGAAAGGCAGCTCGTTTTGTATTATCGCGAAATAGGGGAGATAGTGTCACAGACATGATACGTGAATTGGAGTGGCAATCATTAAAACAAAGGCGTTTTTCGTTACAACGAGATCTTGTCACGAAATTTCAATCACCAGTTTTCTCCTCCGATTGCGAAAACATTCTGTTGGCACCCGCCTACATAGGGAGAAATGATCATCACGATAAAATTAGAGAAATTAGGGCTCGAACGGAAAAACGTAAGTGCTCGTTTTTCCCGCGTGCCGTTCGAGAGTGGAGCGGTAGAGAGACAGCTTGAAGGTGTTTCATTGTAACCTCCCCACAAAAATTTTAATGACAGAAATATTAAATGAATAGGAGCCAAACGTCCAAACGTAACCTCCCTGCAATTAAATTTAATGACAATAAAACTGATAATCGCAATCTGGCTCAAATATAAATTCTTCACAAAAAATTAAAGTCTATTCAGTGATAAGAAAATTCAATTAAACCGAAACATCGGTCTTTGGCCCTGTGTAAATCAATCAGAATTAAAGTCTTACCTCAGAATAACTGGATGTCAAATTTCTGCTCTTATCTTTGCACACGGCTTGGAGGAACTGCATTGCAAATAATAATATTCCTTTTTTCTGTAATTTTACTGAAAATTTTCTTTAAAAGAAGTGGAATGAAATGGGAAGTGCAACGAAATCTTTAGTTCAATAAAAAATAAAACTTTGAAAAAATGCTTTTGAAATTAAAAATTATTATTGGGGCACTTATTGGAGAATAATTACAATAAACAAATTTTTACATTATCTAATGATTATATTAATTAACAGTATACCTCATTCAGCATCTTGACCAGTGTTGCCGACCGCCTACATCACACAACCGCACTGGGCTGCTACTACTGACCGACCGCTCTGCATGACGACTACTAGCGTACTGCACTGCACGACTACTACTGACAGAGTACTGCCCTCAACTAGACAGAGCTACAGACTCGCAACGACTGACTGACAGACTGAGAACCGCTCGCAACACTCGCGCGGTCAAGCGCATACTCTCTGGTCACAGATGCTACAATGCCTCGCCATCGCTGCTATGTTACATACGTGTTTCATAACCCTCCACTGGGGGGGCAAAAATTTGGCAGCGATGGTGAGTCATTTGGACTTGCCAAGCGCGGCAAAATTTTTCTTTAATTAACAAAATTCTACAACTTACAGAATATTTAAATGTTGTGCACACGCACTAAGTACAAAATATATCAGACAAAGACAAAATGTGAGTACAAAACATAGTAGCAAATCAGAAAAATGTATATACAAAGTATTTGACAGATAACAAAGTGCACAGGCACTGAAAAAAATTCTTTGGCATATTCAGAACAAATAAACAGACTGGCAAAATATTATGTTGACAAGTGACATGAGTGCACATGCACTGCAGTTGAGAACATATCAGTAAATGATGAAATGTATGTACAATTAGTAACAAATGACATAAGTGCATACGCATTGAAGTATTGAATATACAGTATAGTACAAATCATATTGAAAAATAAGAAAAGTGCACAGGCACTGAAGTTCAATAGAAAACATATTAACACCTAACATAAGTGCACATGTACTGTAGTTCAGAACATATCATAAAAAATAAAAATGTATATACAATATAAAAGACAAGAGTGTACATATACTGTACTTCAGAACAAATCGAAAAATGTCTTTAGCAATTTGGCAATAAATAAACATAATGGCAAAAAAAATCATGTCCAAAGTGCACACGCACTGAAGAAATGTCTTTAGCATTTTCACAACAAATAAACATAATGACAAAACATCATGTCGACCAGTGACATAAGTGTACTCGCACTGGAGTTCAGCGAATCGAAAAAAAATGTATAACCTACGAACAGAAATGATGTTACCAAAAAAATGATTTTCATTATGTGACAAGAATTAGGATAGGAAAGGGAAGGATTGCATCATGGTTGTAGCACTTTAGATTGCACACAGCTGTTTTGAAAGTCCATATCTTTCCACAGAAGTACAACACCAAGTGACACAACTTGAAGTTCTTTTCCCATCAGAATTTATCAGTGTAGCCAAGACACTGAACTGTCGTAGTAATGTTCCATGTTTTCATTTTGGCAGTACATTAGGTACACCAAACAGTGGGACCATAATAACGTCTTCATCGCTCACGGTGGTGGACAGCATGTCGTGTCAACACCACGCTCTTACAAGGCACACCCACGTAGAATTAGTGCAAAACCAAATATAGTGCTCCATGATCAGTGGGATAAACAGGACAAATGGACATTGCAGTAATTCGGGGTAGTTAACTCATGAGGTGAAGGACATTATGTCACATAATATTGACAATTACAGTCTTCATTGATAGTTTGTGGCGTTCATAGCCCAGTTATTGAACATTTCTGTACCAAGTATGTAGTATTACAGAAAAATGTTCATTAATTGTTTTACATAGAATCAGTAGCCTTCTTTTCCTGGTTACAAAGTATTATGAAATAATAGCATTCTTTTCAGTTACAGAGTATAAGTAAGAATCATTAACCTTCTCCTAATTACAGTTAATTAATCATTTGTCATTCCAATAATAATCATTAGCCTTTTCCTAATTACAGTTGATTAATCATTTGTCGTTAATTAATCATTTGTCTAATTACAGTTAATTAATCATTTGTCTAATTACAGTTAATTAATCATTTGTCGTTAATTAATCATTTGTCATTCTAATATAGTAAGAATCATTAGTCTTCTCCTAATTACAAAGCATTATTAAACAGTACCATAGTTAATTAATTATGTGTCATTCCAATCTATTAAGAATCACTAGCTGGCATCATGGGTAATCGTATTACAATAAACAGTGGCGGTCCTTGGCCAGTTACAAAGTATATTTAGTATGACAGAATAATGTTCATCAGAAGTCTTAGTTGAAAAGGAGAGTCAATTATTGGCCTAGCATTAACATAATACATTGAGTGATACAAATTATTGGCACTCATTGGCCATTAACCAAAACATGAAAACTCAACATGGGAAAAAAAGGGCTAATTAATGGCATAATTAATAACAATTCTTCAAGTGACATTAATTATTGGCACTCAGTGGCCAGCAAGTATTGAATAGAATCATCATTCAGTATTATTCAGATTATTACGAAGTCATTATTAAAAATAAGTTAATTACAGTCATAGCATTAATAATCACAGGCATTACAAGTAGTCTCATTACAATAAACAGTGTTCCTCCTTCAGTAGATTCAGATCATTACAAAGTCATTATTAAAATCAGTTAATTACAGTCAAATCATTAATAATCACAGGCATTATAAGTAGTATCATTACAATAAACAGTGTTCCTCCTTCAGTAGTATTCAGATCATTACAAAGTCATTATTAAAATCAGTTAATTACAGTAAAATCATTAATAATCACAGGCATTATAAGTAGTATCATTACAATAAACAGTGTTCCTCCTTCAGTAGTATTCAGATCATTACAAAGTCATTATTAAAATCAGTTAATTACAGTCAAATCATTAATAATCACAGGCATTATAAGTAGTATCATTACAATAAACAGTGGCAGTTATTAGCTAGCGACAAAGCATTATTTTGAATATAGTCTCATTAAGAGGTCATTACTCAAGTGACATACTATTCAGAGCTAATCAGTATTATTCAGAATTTTCTCAAACTGGTATCACTACTTGGGATTGGTAATACATTTTTTTTTTTTTTTTTTGTTAGCAATGCATTGCGTTGGGATCGATAATTAATTGGTGAGGCATAACACTATTTGCTTTTGACCTATTGCTGCAAATGAGGATAGGTAACGTCATTCGTCATGAGTCAGCTGTAGCAAGATTATGTAACAAGGCAGTATATGTGATCACATTTATAAGTGATAAACACAAATGGGTAAAAAATAAAAATGCAAGTACTAGAACAGGTATAATAACTAACAGGTTTAGTAAGTATCATGAAAAGCTTCTCCTGGAAAAAATACAAAAACGGATTATTGACCTGAAAGAAGAAACGCACACTATGCTGAAAAGTAGTGAACTTCGAATTAACAGGCAGTGAAGTGTGTATAAAAATGTGTTCCATAGCTGTCCTTTCCAAAACTTTCAGTCATCCTACTATGCAATGTAACACCTGCTGTCAAAGCAAACTGCAACAAATACTTAAATAACTACGTAGCATAAATACATAACTTCAACATTATCCTCATCTGTAAAGAAAAAAACTTCATTATTCATAATACCATATCCTTCATCATTATTCATCAGTATTCATTATCATCTGCAAAAAATCACTTCATTACTCATTATACAACTATTCCTTATCTCTAGCATATTTCATCACTAAAACTAAGATGTGTAGTTCAGTCTGACAGCCTGCATCAATCACCTTGTATTCTGAAAGAAAAAATTAGTTAAGACTGCTATTCTGTGATGAGTATAGTATAGTCTTGTTAATGCTTGTTAATCCTGATCCATTTACTCTTCCTCATAAAGTTATTGCATCTCCTTTCGTTTATCCCGTAGGTGAAATTCCCATTTCTGTTGAATTTATTTCTTACACGCACCATTTCTTACTGAAATTGATGACAGAGATTAATGTCCTGCATTAAAATCATATACCCACTAAATAATGACTGGTTTATGGTGACATAATTAACCCTACAGCATAACATGACAGAAAACGTAATATGTCAAAAACATTGACAGTGTTCAAATGCAAAAATATACACAGAATAATACAATGCAGCAGCAAAAAAAAATGTGAAACAGTCACGATGTTGAGATGTCATAAGGCAAAAAAAATGTCAAAGTCGACTGGTGTGTGTTATATCTTAACTATTTCACAGTGCATACTAACAAAACTGGAATACAATCGTACATAAAAAGACAAATGTGACGTTCGTTGTGTTCAGCTCGTATGTAGTGTAGTTAATAGAGGCGAGAATTAAAGACTTTAATGAAAAAAAAAATATAATGAAATTAACATGTCATTAGCTAACATTGCATAATTAGTCATAAAATACGTAAGTGTCTCTGAAAAAATATGCACGGTCTGATGTGTAACGACAAGAAAAGCGACCTGCTAACCTTACCTTGCCGGGCACTTGCCAAGAAAAAATACGATAATCATCAGTAATTAGTCAGGTGAAGTAATTGCATTAGTAAATGGCATCATAGTGTGTTGAATCATAAAGTGTCTTCATTCAATAAACGGTTTAATGTTTGAGATATGGTGATTGCCTTTCGATTTTCTGGTTCTCAAAGTTTCGACGTGTACAACATTGGGGTGAGGGATGCTGCGAATCCGATATGGACCTGCGTATAGAAGTTCAAATTTACTGCACTTACCTTTTAATTTGCTGGATAAATAGTGTGTACGTACTAATATCTTCTGTCCAACGTGAAAATCTCGGCGTCTACAAACCTGTTTTTGCTGTCTTCTCCGGCGCTCTGCGGCACGTTTGATGTTGTTCAGCGCAATGTCAATTATTTCATGGTGTCGTAATCGACGAGATGTAGGAAATGTTATTAATTCTTTAATTTTGTTAGGTGGTTCAGCATTTTTCAGTATAACAGACGGAGATAGCATAGTGGATTCATTTGGTATGGAATTAATTACATCTTGGAATGAGAATATGTGTGTGTCCCAATCAATATGTCTTTTGTGGCAGTATATTCGGCACAGTTTACCAATTTCTTTCATTAATCTTTCACAAGGGTTCGAAGAAGCGTGGTACTTGGATATATAAATCGGAGAAATGTTTCTGGCTCGTAACATGCGTGTCCATATGGTACTACGAAATTGAGATCCATTGTCAGAAATTACTCTCATCACATGCCCTACATGAAATAGAAAATGTTTTACAAATGCTTTCGAAACAGTTTTAGCAGTAGCTTTGCGTAACGGAGTGAAAGTAACAAATTTTGAAGTGAGCTCAACAGCGACAAATATGTAGCAAAAACCTCTGTTAGTTCTGGGAATCGGACCAAAAATATCTACTGCAGCCATGTGTCTTAGTTTAACAGGTATAATGGGATATAATGGAGGAATATGTGAAGTGGTGTCTGATTTAGCTTTCTGGCAAATTTTACAAGACGCTAAAACTCGTCGTATACGTTTCTCCATGTTAGTAAAATAACAGTTCTGTCTCAGTATAAGAAAACATTTTCTTGCTCCGTAATGTGCGTAACTTAAATGAGTGTACCAGATTAGTTTGTTGACCAGTTCGTCAGGAATGTATAATAACCAATTGTTGCTGTCAGGATGAGAGCGGCGAAACAAAATGTCATTGCGTACAGTGTAGTGGTTCCTAATCGTAACATTATTCTTATCTAGCCAAAGGTGTTTAATTTCTTTCCACGCATTGTCTTTATTTTGCTCTTGTGCTATGTCCTGTAATGACGATGAAATAAAATTTTCAAATGCTACTTGTTGAATGTACATGACACTGAAATTTGCTTTGCAGAAGTTGGTTGCTACGTCTTGCTGATTGTTGCCGAGAGAACGCGATAGTGCGTCTGCTATAACATTTTGTGTGCCGGGAATGTGAACAATCGTAAAATTAAATTCCTGTAAATACAGTTTCCATCTACTTAATCTATCGTGAGTGAATTTGGCCGAAAGTAAAAATTGTATCGCTCTGTGGTCAGTGTAAACAGTGGTATGTCTGCCATAAAGAAAGTGCCTAAATCTCGTGAAAGCCCATACAACACATAATGTTTCAAGTTCTGTAACAGAATAATTTCGTTCAGCGGGTGACAAAATGCGGCTTGCAAATGCGATGTTTTTAATTACTGTAGAACCATCTTCTTCAATTTCCTGGAAAATGTGTACGCCTAAAGCGGTGTTAGAACTGTCGGTGGCAATGGAAAAATTTCTGGTAAGATCTGGGTGCGATAAAAGTGGAGCATTCAACAAAGCATGTTTCAAATAACATTCTCGTGAACAAAATTCTGCGTGTCAAAAGTAATGTTTGCGTTACTGTAATACGCAATCTGTGCTGTATCTGGTTAAAATCTATCGTACGTGTTATTATTTACGGGAGAATGTTGTGGCATATCCACTATATGAACTGTTCTGTTATTTCTTACTGACGTGTTACGCTATGGATGACACCTATTGTCTGTTTCATTCATGATAATGTGTTGTTGCTGATGTTCTTACTGCTGAAAAGATCGACTGTTATTAAATCTACGCTGAAAATTGTGCTCATCATTTTTTTTACGTCTGTCATGATAGTAATTTCTATACGGCGCATTGCGATACGAGTTGAAATAGTGTGTTATCTGTACGTAGTTATTTCTTTGCTGCCGTGCGTTATTATTTGTTGGATCTGGTACTATACGTGCACGTGGCGGAACATTAAAGTTTGGTTGACCTTGTAGACTGCATTGTTGGTTAGGTATGCTAACCGGTTGACTTTCATGTTATTGTGGTGGAAAACGTCTATTGTTACCAGAAATGTGGTTCCTGTTACTAATAATTTTACACATATTGATGATTACGATTTTATCTGTAATTAAAATTACGGCGGTAGTTGTCATTACGCGAGTGCTTAATAAAATTGTCACATTCGGTAAAATATTTCTCATATCCGGTTTTCATTACTCGTTTCTTAATACTAGGTAGAGCAATAGTTAAAGAGCAGTTTGGATAGATATAAAGGACAGTAGAAGAAAAGGCAGCAGTGCAGAAAACTAAAGATGAAACAGCACTAATACAGCTCGGGGCCCTATGCTCGCTACGGCACATATTCATTAAAGCGTAATGAATCCCCTGAGGTCTATTACGCACTGCAAATAAATTTTAGCTTTTGCGTTGCACGCAATAGCGGTAAAATTCCAAAAGTAAATCGCTGTATTCTTGCTAATTCCAGTTTCTGCATAATAGGTAATGCTGTTAAAAATACAATAGCAAATTGTCGCCTCAGGTTCAAAGCTAGTTTCTCCATTACAGGTAATAGCGGTGAAAGTACAAAAATAAATTGTCGTATACAGTGCAAATTGTGTATCTGTGTTCTGCCATTATTAAATTCCTTACATTTTCTGGCGGATAAAAATTGCTCGTAATCTATGTTCTCGCCACTGAATTTGAAAACACGTTCGGGTTTGTGAGTGAATCTGTTCGTCTGTGTCATTTCGTACTTCAAGTCGCGTAGCTTTTCAGATTTTAAGTCGCGTGGCTTTTCGGATTTTAAGTCGCGTAGTCTCCATAAATTGCTTAAGTTATACGCGCTGCGTGAGTCAGACAAATGTTCGCAATGTGGCGGATTCTGTGACGTATTGGTGACTGAAATAGTTTTCAACTCTGTTACTTTAATACTTTCGTCAATTTGGTTGTTGTGTCGTTCACTTTTATTAACAATTTCTGTATTCACAGTGTGTGAAACTTCCACTGACTCTAAATTAACTTCGTCGCGAATCTGTATTGCGTTTTTAGGGCATTGTTCAGTGACTGCATTAACTTCGTCTTTATGTGATTCTGTTGTGCCTACACGTGTGCTATTTAATTCTTGTGCAACAGTGCCAACTTCTTTATTACTGTTTTTAGCACAAGCCTCAGTATCCTCACGTAATTGTTCTTTAATGTCCTGGCATTGCACGGTAATAGCTGTATTCTCTTCACTAACTTGTCTGCTCCGTTCGTTAAGGTTGTCTTGTTTTTCGTTCGTCAGTTTGAAACTTTCATTAATTGTTTCGCTAAGTTGTTTGTAATGGTTGTCGACACTTTCATTTAGTTGTTTGAAATAATTATTCATCATTTCATTCCGCTGTTTGTACTGTTCCCTAAGTTGTTTGAAATTTTCACTCTGTTTGTCTAATTTTTCATTCTGTTGTTTCTTTAATTCAAGAATTTGTAGCAACAATGCCTTAAGTGGATCCGACACAAAATTAGCATTTCTATTCTCCGTGCTATTTAATGGTGGATCTGAAATTGTCTTGTTTTGCGTGACCATTTGGTCATTCTGTAATTTACAAAAAGGTTTATCAGTCGGATGTACACTGTCAGACATTATTTCGGAATTAAATAGATCCATCGTACTTTGAGTATCCTGTTCATTTTCATTAGACAAATTTGTCTGTACATTACTTGGATTTTCTAAATCGGGTGTGTTAAGCTCGGCAGCGCTCATTACTATAGACCGCTCCGCGTCATCAATTGTCGTCAAATTAACAGACGAGACAATTGAGTTCGTTTGTTCATTATCAGGGTAAAAGTCATCACTAGTGGTTGGAATGCACTGATTGTTAGTGAACGCAGGATTGTCATCATTACACTGCGTATCACATGTCCTATCGGTAAAGTTGTTTGAATCGGTAGTTTCATTCAAAATACTTCGCGATACACTATTCACAGTCTTTCGCGGCATTTTTACAATAGTCACAATTTTTCACAAAATAAATAAGCACAATGCAAAAACAACACAAATACAACAAAGCAACAAATTGCCGTTGACCTGTAGAAAGAAAGTCACAATATTATTAAAAGCGTTGCGCTAAATCCTAATTATATCTAAGCAAATAAGAGCAGATATCTGACTGTCGCTCAAAAGATTCTCAACGAAATACGATCCTGGACTGGGTGTCGCCAAGTGTAACCTCCCCACAAAAATTTTAAAAGAAATGACGATACTAATTAGAAATGCTAATGGACATTGCGCTAAGCGTAACCTGCCCACAATGAAATGTACTGACAATGGCAACAAAAATGTGAAATTCGCAATCTGACTCAAATATAAATTCTTCACCAAAAAATTAAAGTCCATTCAGTGATAAGAAAATTCAATTAAACCGAAATATCGGTTTTTGGCCCTGTGTAAATCAATCAGAATTAAAGTCTTACCTCAGAATAACTGGATGTCAAATTTCTGCTCTTATTTCTGCGCACGGCTTGGAGGAACTGCATTGCAAATAATAATATTCCTTTTTTCTGTAATTTTACTGAAAATTTTCTTTAAAAGAAGTGGAATGAAATGGGAAGTGCAACGAAATCTTTAGTTCAATAAAAAATAAAATTTTTGAAAAAATGCTTTTGAAATTAAAAATTATTATTGGGGCACTTGTTGGAGAATAATTACAATAAATAAATTTTTACATTATCTAATGATTATATTAATTAACAGTATACCTCATTCAGCATCTTGACCAGTGTTGCCGACCGCCTACATCACACAACCGCGCTGGGCTGCTACTACTGACCGACCGCTCTGCATGACGACTACTAGCGTACTGCACTGCACGACTACTACTGACAGAGTACTGCCCTCAACTAGACAGAGCTACAGACTCGCAACGACTGACTGACAGACTGAGAACCGCTCGCAACACTCGCGCGGTCAAGCGCATACTCTCTGGTCACAGATGCTACAATGCCTCGCCATCGCTGCTATGTTACATACGTGTTTCATCATTGAACCCTCTGCCAGGCACTTCACTGTGAATAGCAGAGTAATCACGTAGGTGTAGATTTGCAGTAGATTTGCAGAGTATCGATGTAGATGCAGCTCATCACGAATTCTTCTCCTGTACCATATTCTTCATCTCAGAGTAGCACTTGCAACCTACGTCCTAATTATTTGCTGAATGTATTCCAATCTCTGTCTTCCTCTACAGTTTTTGCCCTCTACAGCTCCCTCTAGTACCATGGAAGTGATTCCCTCATGTCTTAACAGGTGTTCTATCATCCTGTCCCTTCTCCTTATCAGTGTTTTCCACATATTCCTTTCCTTTCCGATTCTGCGCAAACCTTTCCATTCCTTACCTTATCGCTCCACCTAATTTTCAACATTCGTCTGTAGTACCACATCTCAAATGCTTCGGTTCTCTTCTGTTGTAGTTTTCCCACAGTCTATGTTTCACTACCATACAACGCTAGTCCAGACGTACATTCTCAGAAATTTGTTCCTCAAATTAAGGCCTGTGTTTGATACTGGTACACTTCTCTTGGCCAGGAATGCCCTTTTTGCCATTGCTAGTCTCCTTTTGATGTCCTCCTTGGTCCATCCATCATTGGTTATTTTACTGCCAAGGGTTCGTTAACTTCATGTAAAAAATGGCTCTGAGCACTATAGGACTTAACATCTGAGGTCATCAGTCCCCTAGAACTTTGAACTACTTAAACCTAACTGACCTAAGGACATCACACACGTCCATTCCCGAGGCAGGATTCGAACCTGCGACCGTAGCGGTCGCGCGGTTCCAGACTGAAGCGCCTAGAACCGCTCGGCCACCGCGGCAGGTGTAACTTCATCTACTTCGTGACCATCAATCCTAATGTCAAGTTTCTCATTTCTGCTGTCTCTTATTACTTTCATCTTCCTTCGACTTACTCTCAATACATATTCTGTACTCATTAGACTGTTGATTCCATTCACCAGAGCATGTAATTCTTCTTCACTTTCACTCGGGATAGCAATGTCATCAGCAAATCGCATCTTTGATATCCTTTCGCCTTGAATTTTTATTCCACTCCTGAACCTTTCTTTTATATCCATCACTGCTTCTTCGATGTACAGATAGAACAGTAGTTGCGAAAGACTACATCCCTGTCTTACACCCTTTTTAATCCGAGCACTTCGTTATAGGTCGTCCACTCTTATTATTCCCTCTTGGCTCTTGTACATATTGTATATTACCCGTCTCTCCCTATAGCTTACCCCTATTTTTCTCAGAATTTCGAGCAACGTGCAACATTTTACATTGTCTAAGGGTTTTTCCAGGTCGACACATCCTACGAACTTGTCTCTATTTTTCTTTAGTCTTGCTTCCATTATCAACCGCAACGTCAGAATTGCCCCTATGGTGCCTCTACCTTTGCTAAAGCCAAACATATTGTTAGGCGGCAATATTTTGCCTCGTCACCTATAATATTATACCGGTTCGTTTGCACATTTTATTCGATATGAGAACGCGATTGACGCTGCGTGATCGGATAATTAATCTTTTCGTTGGTTGCACCGGGCAGCACCACGCACTAACATATTTCTGCAGTGTTGCACGCCTGCAAATTTCAGATGCACCCTGGCAGCAGGAAGCGACGGCTGTTGCACGTTCGTGCGGAAGTGACTATCGGCAGAAGAGAGTTTAAAAGAGAAGTGTCGTGACCGACCGAGAGGGATGTTTTTACAGCTCCGTAGAAAACAGAGTGGAGGTGGCGGCTTTATGGCCCTGTGAGCGAGCGGTCTCCCTGTGACGTACCCCTGCCGCCAAAAAAGCAGCCAGAGGCTGGAAGGTGGGGGTGCGAGCGATAACATCTTACAAGAGGAGAAGGAGGCATCATTTTAGTGCGGA
The DNA here is from genome assembly GCF_023864345.2 of Schistocerca serialis cubense. Lineage (NCBI taxonomy): Eukaryota > Metazoa > Arthropoda > Insecta > Orthoptera > Acrididae > Schistocerca > Schistocerca serialis. The sequence goes on along the minus strand of NC_064647.1, from coordinate 237,572,402 downwards.
GGAAAGCGCGCAGGTCACGAACGGCGGACGCGAGTTTCGCACATCTTCTCACGAGAAACGGCGGGCGACGTTTCCCGCCAAAAAGCGGAGAAGTGAATTTGACTGGCGGTGTCCTTAGTCGCAGTCGGAGTTCCAGAATGTTCCAGAACAGTGTTCTGCACGGAGTGTGAACTGCAGGTGATTATTAGCTGGCAGCTTCCTGGTCTGTGTAGTGAGAGGCACTGCTTTTGTAATGGGCGCGAGGATTTGTTGCATGGAGGGGACATGCGTACGTCACGAACCGACTCTCCCGCAGGTGTTCAAACGGGAGACATCGCACATCACCCGGGGAGCGACTTAAGAGACCTCGCCGACTAAAGAGCGTCAGCGAAGAGTCTCACAGTCAGCATTTGCAATGTACTGATTTCGTCACAGAGAACAAGCCAAGCCGCTTCTCCGTCAGCAGAGGGACGATTCTTTGCTTCTCTGTGGAATCCACGGCCTACTCAAATGCTTTTTTACGAACTTTTACTAGAGGTTTGCTTCTGTTCCTGGTTTATGAGCAAACACAAATCTCGGCTTTAAATGCGAACATTTTAGGGTAGGCTTTACTGTGGCTTATTGACGCCATATGAAACAACAAGTTTGATGTTGCCACTCATCGTTCTTCACTACGCGATTCAAAGGTTTCAGCCATCATCAGTTCGATTTATATTTATTAGTGTGATGTGACATATCTGTCGTGTTACGATTTTTGAGGAGCTTACGGCGCTGTCTAGTGGAGAAAAAAACACTACTTCAGAACATGCTTTTGGCTATTTTTTTACAAAAGAACTAAACGTACATCTAACGGTGAAAATAAAATAAGTGAAATAGAGTACCTCGAGTGGTCACAGTTTCCTTCCACTATCGTAACGCATCACATTGTATACTGTCATTTTTTGTAAACAAACATCGCGCCTGGAAACTATTAGCTGCAAGGATCATATAGCAGAAGAGAATCATTATCACATAGTACAAAGAATATACGTCATAACAACATTAGGTTTTAAGGATTTTGGAGATCTTTCTTTTGACGTGTCGAATACAAGCGTTGGAAGACATGTTTGAGGTGGTATATAGTGCGATTTTGTCAAGTTTATGAAGCTTAAACTTCGTACTCCCTTATATAATCAGGTGACATGTTGCAAATTTTAACTATAATCATAATTATTGCTATAATTGCGAATTTACAGTCGTAATTATTGTGCTTAAAATTTGCAATATAATTATTGGTTCTGAGTATTATGGGACTTAACATCTGAGGTCATCAGTCCCCTAGAACTTGGAACTACTTAAACCTAACTAACATAAGGACATCACACACATCCATGCCCGAGGCAGGATTCGAACCTGCTACCATAGCGGTCCCGCGGTTCCAGACTGTAGCGCCCGGATCGCTCAGCCACACCGGCCGGCCAATATAATTATTGTGCTTAAAATTTGCAACACGTCACCTAGTTGTATAAACGAGTATGAAGTTTAAGCTATATAAACTTATCAATAACGGATTTATATACTACCTACAATACGCGTTCCAATGCTTGTATTCAACACTTCAAAAGAAAGATCTCCAAAATCCTTAGAAGCCTATTCTGTAACAATGTTGTTACGATGTGTATTCTGTGTACATTGTGATAATGTTTCTCTTCTGCTATGTGGTCGTTGGACCTAATAGTTTCCAGACGTCATATTTGTTTAGAAAATACGACAGTATACAATGTGATGTGTTACGACAGTGAAAGAAACATGTGACCACTGGAGGTGCTCTGTGTTAGTTTCCTTTCAACGTTAGATACACTTTAAGTTTTTTTATCAAGAAAACCCAAAACCATGTTCTGAAATAGTGTTTTGTTTCTCCACTAGACAGCGCCTAAGTTCCTCCAAAAATCGTAACACAACACACACACACACACACACGTCATATTAACAAATATAAATGCACCTGATGATGGAGCTTGAAACATTTGAAACGCGGCGTGGAGATAAATAAACAGTGAGTGGTAACAGTAAACTTGTTGTTTCATTTGATGCAGAAATCTCGACTCGTGTTCTGTGTCGTACTGAAGTACTTTCAGCTCTAGGAGTTTGCAGACGGTGTATTACGTCCACTGTGCAGACAAAATTTATACGTACTCAGCGTACATCAATGGCACCCAGCAGATCAACGCTGCTCTACGACGTCTCCCAGCATTGTAATCTGAGAGACACGCAGTATGGGTCAGCAGACAGGCGACTGACCACAGCAGATGCGTTGCGTTCCGTTTGCTTGTTCCCTGAGCTCTGTACTGCCAGTGAAAGTAAGGGTGGAGATCTTTCGTTTCATGGGGCTAGTCAGTAACAACCAACTTCGTGTGACCGTGTAATAAACGGGGGCGCGATTTTCACAAAAGTCACGGGGTTGAACATTCTGTATTGATTTTGTACATTTATTTCATTTTTCTGTTGTTTGAAAATAATTAATTTTATGGTATGTAGTTGTATTCATTCTTGTAGAACATCTATTCAATATTCTAGATTTCCTAGTTAGAGGAAGTACCTGATGATATTGAATGGGTAATTCAGTACGTAAAGGGAGATGAAAATCTAATAGTGATGGCGAACTGGCATGCTGTTGTAGGGAAAGGAGTAGAAAACAGCGTTACTGGAGAATATAGGATTGATAGTAGGAATTAAAGAAGAGAAAGACTGATTGAGTTCTGTAATAAATTTCAGCTAGTAATGGCGAATACTCTGTTCAAGAATCGCAAGAGGAGGAGGTATCCTTAGGAAAGGCAGAGAGATACGGGAAATTTCAGTTAGGTTACATCATGGTCGCGCAGAGATTCCGAAATTAGATGCTGGATTGTACGGCGTACCCAGGAACACGTATCGACTGAGATCACAATGTAGTAGTGACGAAGAGCAGGCAGAAGCTTAACAGGAAGAATCAATACGCAAAGAAGTGGGATGTGCAAGTAGTAAGGAATGACGAGATACGCTTGAAGTTCACTAAGGCTATTGATACTGCAGTAAGGAATAGCGCAGTAAGCAGTACAGTTGCACAGGAGTGGAGATCTCTAAAAAAAAAAAAAAAAAAAAAAAAAAGGGCAGTAACAGAAGTTGGAAAGAAAAACGTAAATACAAAGAAGGTAACTGCTAAGAAACCAGGGATAACAGAAGAAATACTTCAGTTGATCGATGAAGGAAGGAAGTACAAAAATGTTCAGGGAAATACAGGGCAATACAGAAACACAAGTCGGTGAGGAATGAAATAAATAGGAAGTGCAGGGATGCTAAGACGAAATGGCTGCACGAAAGATGTGAAGAAATCGAAAAAGAAATGATTGTCGAAAGTACTGACGCAGTATACAAAAAAAGTCAAAACAACCCTCTGTGAAATTAAAAGAAAGGGTGGTAACTTTAAGATTGCAACAGATATTCCACTGTCAAATGCAGAGGAAAGAGCGGATTGGCGGAAAGAGTATATTGAAGACCTCTGTGAGGGGGAAGATTTGTCTGATGTGATGGAAGAAGAAAAAGGAGTCGAATTAGAAAAGATAGGGGATCCAGAAATAGAATCAGAATTTAAGAGAGCTTTTGAGGACTTAGATCATATAAGGCTAGAGGGATTCCATTCGAATTTCTAAAATCACTGGAGGAAAAATGGGAACAAAATGACTATTCACATTGAATGTATGAGTCTGGCGATATACCATCTGACTTTCGGAAAAACATCATCCACACAATTCCGAAGTTGAAAAGTGCGTGATTTATCGCACAATCGGCTTAACAGCTCATGCAGCCAAGTTGCTGACAAGAGTAATACAAACAAGAATGGACTGTACTGTGAAACCTTGGTTCTTGCCAAATTTCATGATTTTATGTCAACGGGAAGCATCCTACACGTTATGATGAGTCAGTTTTCGAGTATGAAAATCCACTATTTGATCTAAAGTATCCGGACAGCTGGCTGAAAATGACTTACACATTCGTGGCGCCCTCCATGGGTAATGCTGGAATTCAGTACGCTGTTGGACCACCCTCAGCCTTGATGACAGCTTCCACTCTCGCGGGCATACGTTCAATCAGGTGCTGGAAGCTTTCTTGGGGAATGACCACCCATTCTTCACGGAGTGCTGCAATGAGGAGACGTATCGATGTCGATCGGTGAGACCTGGCACGAAGTCAGCAATCCAAAGCATCCCAAAGGCGTTCGAGGACTATGTGCAGGCCTGTCAATCACAGGGATGTTATTGTCGTGTAACCACACCACCACAGGCCGTGCATTATGGACAGGTGCTCGATCGTGTTAAAAGATGCAACCGCCATCCCCGAATCGCTCTTCAACAGTGGAAAGCAAGAAGGTGCTGAATCCATAAATGTAGGCCTGTGCTGCGATGGTGCCACGCAAAACAATAAGGGGTGCAAGCCCCCTCCATGAAAAACACGACCACACCATAACACCACCGCCTCCGAATTTTACTGCTGGCACTACACACGCTGGCAGATGACGTTCACCGGACATTCGCCATACCCACACCCCGCCATCGGATCGCCACATTGCGTACATGTGATTCGTCACTACACACAATACTTTTCCACTGTACAATCGGCCAAAGTTTACACTCCTTACACCAAGCGAGGCGTCGTTTGGCATTTACCGGCGTGATGAGTGCCACTCGACCACGAAATCCAAGTTTTCTGACCTCCCGCCGAAATGTCATAGTACTTGCAGTGGATCCTGATGCAGTTTGGAATCACTGTGTGATGGCCTTGATAGATGTCTGCCTATTACACATTACAGCCTTCTTCAACTGTACGCGGTCTCTATTTGTCAACAGACAAGTTGGCCTGTACGCTTTTGTGCTGTACGTGTCCTTTCACGTTTCCACTTCACTATCACATCGGAAACAGTGGACCTAGGGTTGTTGAGAAGTGTAGAAATCTCGCGTACAGACGTATGAGACAAGTGAGACCCAATCACCTGACCACGTTCGAAGTCCGTGAGTTCCGCGGAGCGCCCATTCTCCTCTCTCACGATGTCTAATGACTACTGAGGTCGCTGATATGGAGTATCTGGCAGTAGGTGGCATCACAATGCACCTAATACGAAAATCGTATGTTTTTGAGGGTGTCCGGATACTTTTGATCACATAGTGTGAGTGACAAATGACTGTATCTTTTCACTGAATTGACTTAGAGGATTAAGTTTTTTACACCGTCAAGCGGCCATAAACCTTAATATGTAACATAAATTTGAGCTTCATACGTCTACTCGTTCTTGAGAAAAAGGGTTCTTCACAATCGGAATGACAGACAGACGGACAAATAAGCTATGGCAGTTCTTTAGGGGTTCCGTTTTTATAGATCTTGAGGCGCGGAACCGTAACAGTGACGATGCATTTAGGTTACCATGTCAGGACGTATTTGGAACATATGACAGAAGAGGCAGGAAAGTTTCGTTTGGCGTCTGCCTGCCTACTGAGGATGTCCTATTGACGGGATTCGTTTGTAAAGCAGGAAGATTTTAGGACGACTAATAACATCCAAGTTACTTTTAGGGTCGACAGAATTCAGACTGTATACAACTATCCGGTGTTGCATAACATAATTGTTGACAGCATTACGTGTGTTTTGTTTTAGTTGTTCAAAATGGAATGCGTCTTGCGAAACTGAATTAATAAGAGTTCAGGTTAATTGTTGGCAACAATAGGCGTTTTTTTTTCTTGTTTGTGGTTGATGTTCAGTATCTCGTATGAGCGCGAGAGAGAATTGAAGGTTGCGTCTAGACCAGGGTTCCCAACCATTCTGGGACCATTACGGCTGAGTGTAGCCAGGTATTAGCCAGTACACTCTCCCTCTCCCCACGCACCATCTCCAACATTAGCGCCTAACTAAAGGTTAGAATCAAAAACAATGTTCTTTGAACACCCTCACTTTCAAAGTGGAAGATATATAATATATCGCTGTCACGAAGTAGTAAGTGAATGAGACGATTGCTTCTACATGTTTCTAACAGTCTTTTTTTATAGAATGCTTAAGCAGTTCCCAATCCATTGCTAGTGCTAGCTACAACTTCTTTTCAGAAAAGAAAGCTAGCTATCCCCATTGAGGCTAGATATTTCCTACAAAACGTGTTTCCTCTCCATCTCTCCTCTCCCTAAGGACAATTACTTCACCCATAGTCTGCACCCACATTGAAAATCGAGCAAGTTAAGTGTGTGCATTACACTAATTACTTGGAATTTGCTGGATGGTTGGACTCCTTACTTCTGAAATGACAGAAACTGAAAGACTTCCACTGCGAATGCTGCACCTCTAACCACTGCCGTTAGTAATAATAATAATAATAAGAAGAAGAATAATAAGAATAATAATAAGAAGAAGGAGAATAACAATAATAAGAAGAAAATAATAAGAACGAGCAGAAACTAGCAAAATACAATCACTCATATAAATACATCGGCTACACCATTGCAATTTCATAACCACTTCTACAACCATTTCGATCACATAACATCAACAGATACGAAGAAAGTAAATTGGAAAAAGAAAACACTACATGGCAGGCACCCGTATCTAACACAGCCACACATCGATCAAGACTCATCCAACACATGGCTAAGAAAAGGCAACATACAGTGAGACGGAAGGATTCATGACTGCTATACAGGATCAAGCAATAAACACCAGATATTACAGCAATCATATTATTAAAGATCCCAATACCACAACAGATAAATGCAGACTTTGCAAACAACAAACAGAAACAGTAGATCACATCACAAGCGGATGTACAATACTAGCAAATACAGAATACACCAGAATACATGACAATGTAGCAAAAATAATACATCAACAACTTGCCATACAACATAAACTAATAAAACAACACGTTCCCACATACAAGTATGCACCACAAAATGTACTGGAGAATGATGAATACAAATTATACTGGAACAGAACCATTATAACAGATAAAACAACACCACATAACAAACCTGACATCACACTCACCAGTAAAAAGAAGAAATTAACACAACTAATCGAAATATCCATACCCAATACAACAAATATACAGAAGAAAAGAGGAGAAAAAATTGAAAAATACATCCAACTGGCTGAAGAAGTCAAGGACATGTGGCATCAGGATAAATTTGACATTATACCAATTATACTATCAACTACAGGAGTCATACCACACAATATCCGCCAGTACATCAACGCAATACAGCTACATCCAAACGTATATATACACCATACGGTTAAAAGGAAGTCAGGCTTGATCAAGGTCCCCATCAGTTTCCATTTTTAACGAGACATAACGTGTGAGAAAGGAAAGAAATAATTATAATACTCGTAATAGTGCATAGAGCCAAAGAAACTGGTATACCTGCCTATTGTAGTGTAGCCCCCCCCCCCCCCCCCCCCCAGCACGCGGAAGGCCGCAACACGACGTGGCATGGACTCGATCAATGTTTGAAGTAGTGCTGGAGGGAGCTGGGAGCTGACGCCATGAATCCTGCACGCCTGTCCATAAATCCACAGGAGTACGAGGGGGTGGAGATCTCTTCTGAACAGTACATTGCAAGGCATACCACATATGCTCAATAATATTAATGTCTGGGGAGTTTGGTGGCCAGCGGAAGTGTTTAAACTCAGAAGAGTGTTCCTGGAGCCACTCTGTATCAATTCTGGACGTGTCGGGTGTCCTATTGTCCTTCTGGAACTGCCCAAGTCCGTCGGAGCGCACAAGGGGATGATGCAGGTGATCAGACAGGATGCTTACGTACGTGTCCCGTCAGAGTCGTATGTAGACGTATCAAGGGTCCCATATCACACCAACTGCAGACGCCCCACACCATTACAGAGCCTTCACCAGGTTGAACAGTCCCCTGTGGACACGTAGGTTCCATAGATTCATGATTATGTCTCCATACCCATACACGTCCGCTCGATAGAATTTGAAACGAGACTCGTCCGACCAGGCAACATGTTTCCAGTCATCAACAGCCCAATGTCGGTGTCGACGGGCCCCGACGAGGCGTAAACCCTAGTGTCGTACAATCATCGATGGTACACGAGTGGGCCTTCAGCTCCCAAAGCCCACATCGGTGATGTATCGTCGAATGGTTCGCACGCTGACACTGAAATCTGCAGCAATTTTGCGGAAGGGTTGCACTTACGTCACGTTGAACGGTTCTCTTCAGTCGTCGTCGGTACCGTTCTTGCAGGATCTTTTTCTGGCCGCAGCGATGTCGGAGATTTGATGTTTTACCGGATTCCTGATATTCACGGTACACTCGTGAAATGGTCGTACGGGAAAATCCCCACTCGATCGCAATTTTGGAAATACTGTGTCCCATCGCTCGTGCGCCGACTATAGCACCACGTTCAAACTCGCTTAAATCTTGATAATCTACCGTTGTAGCAGCAGTAACCGATCTAACAATTGCGCCAGACTCGTGTTGTTTTATATAGGCGTTGCCGACCGCAGCGCCTTATTGTGTCTGTTTATATATGTCTGTGGCTCTGAGCACTATGGGATTAAACATCTGTGGTCATCAGTCCCCTAGAACTTAGAACTACTTAAACCTAACTAACCTAAGGACGTCACACAACACTCAGTCATCACGAGGCAGAGAAAATCCCTGACCCCGCCGGGAACTGAACCCGGGAACCCGGGCGTGGGAAGCGAGAACGCTACCGCACGACCACGAGCTGCGGACTATATATGTCTGTATTTCAATACGCATGCCTATAGCAGCTTCTTTGGCGCTTCAGTGCATGTAGGTCCTACAACACTACAGTAACCACTACGCCATGGTTATGTTGTGCTATCAATTAGTCCGTTTGTCTGCTGCGGAGCGAATAATGAAGCAATTTCTGGTCCATTGCGGGAACTATCATTTCGGAGAAGGCGTTTTCAAGGGATATTTTAGCACATGTGATCTACATGTCTCAATTTTACTGTCGTAGGTTCGTGGTACAAAGTTCAAAATATGCATACAGCCGGTGGATTTGGCGTGGGAAATATTCATATCTTCGTTTCGCAATCTGTAATCTCCAAGACACACGACACACGTTAATGCTGGTATTTGAGAAGATGCAATTACTAGTAACTGGTGTAATCAGTAGCACAGTCTTCCAAAACTGTGACAATAGTAATAAACTTTAAAAAATTATTTAGTTTTGTGACCGAAACACATTAGAATTCTTTGGTTTTCACCCCTCAGAAGAGTTCATTTTATCCCTTAGACTCCCATAACTGGAGAGTACTTTGGCACTAGATCAAAGGCTAGGGTTTTGAACACAAAGGACGGTGCTCAGCCGCCGCAGTTGGGAGAGACATTACGTTCTGCGAGGACGGAGGCAGCGATACAATCGGCCGTGAGGCAAACGGGGAGTTGAGTGCAGATGCATGTAAGCAAAGGACCGGCCGCGTGCCGGGAAAATGGCGAAGGAGACGGACTCACCAGAGCGGCAACCACAGGGGAAATAACAGGCGAAGGTGCATCTATCAAGACGGGAGTGGGCGCTGAAACAATAGAACCGCCAGGCGGCATTCCAACGGCCGCGCCGGCTTTCTCACTAACTGAAATGTTGGCGCTACTGCGGCAAGGGCAAAAAGCGGTAGTGAAAATTCGGTTATCAAAAGCAAGAAATTAGATGCAGAATGAAATTTTCACTCGGCAGCGTGATGTGCGCTGTTATGAAACTTCCTAGCGTATTAAATTGTGCGCCGGACCGAGGAATTTTCAAGAAATGACGTGATCCAAGTAAGAGGAACGAAGTGCACTAAATGGGCAGCAGCAAGGATTAGAGAAAAAGAGCTTGATGACACATTGGGAGAAATAGTAATCAGAGCAGACTCTGTAGTTGCAGCCGCCCGGAGTGGCCGAGCGGTTCTAGGCGCTACAGTCTGGAACCGCGCGACCGCTACGGTCGAAGGTTCGAATCCTGCCTCAGGCATCGATGTGTGTGATGTCCTTAGGTTAGGTAGGTTTAAGTAGATCTAAGGGTGTGCGGACATTTGCCACGCCGGACATTTGCCACGATTTCACCTGCTCCGAAGGGTTGGGTCCCTTGTCTCCCCCTCCTCCTCCTCATCGCTTACTGAGCCTTTCCGTGGTTTTCTTAACACAGGACCAGAATCTCTTTGGATTTTCCGCCACATATCTAGAGAGAGTTTCGTTGTGGAAACTATTAAATGCATCTCGCATTGAAATCCGCACCAAATTTCGAGCCACAGTAAAACTTCGCCAATCTTGGAGATTTTGCGCTCGTCTAAATTATACATGCCTTTTTCGGTGCTACTGCAGCAGCTTTCTGTCGTGTTTTGTGTACCATAGGGAACAGTTCTGTCTCTTATTAATTTATTTGGTATGAATGTCTCGAGTGCTGTTGATATTATTTCTTCGAAATTAAGCCACATATGGTCTTCACTTACATAGTTTGCAAGGATTGGAGACTATCTGTTAGAAAGACGTCAACCGAGTGTTTTGTTTCTTTTATAAATATATATATATTTCGCGTTTAGTTTTGGTGAATTTCTTTGTTACGGAATTGAGTCTCGCTACGACTGTGTGTTCACTAATTCCTGGATCCGTCGCGATGCTCAGGATTATTTGTGGCTAAGAGGTCAAGTGTGTTCTCGTAAGCATTTACAATTTGAATGGCCTCGTGAACTAATTATTCAAAATAATTTTATAAAAAGCAATTAGAACAATTACGGAAGTTGTTTTCTATCTACAGTATCGTCTGAAAATGTATTTTTGTGCCGGCCGAAGTGGCCGAGCGGTTCTAGGCGCGACCGCTACAGTCGCAGGTTCGAATCATGCCTCGGGCATGGATGTGTGTGATGTCGTTAGGTTAGTTAGGTTCACGTAGTTCTAAGTTCTAGGGGACTGATGACCTCAGAAGTTATGTCCCATAGTGCTCAGAGCCATTTGAACCATTTTTTGTATTTTTGTCAACATACGGAAGGTAGATTGAAGTCACTGCCAACTATAATTGTATGAGTATGGTACCTATTTGCGATGAGACTCGAGTTTTCTTTGAAATATTCAGCAACTGTTTCATCTGAGACCGGGGGTTGGTAAAAGGAGCCAGTTATTACTTTATTCCGGTTGTCCAATATAACCTCTGTCCATACTAAGTCACAGGAACTACCTGCTTCAATGTCGCTTGTGAGCTGGAACACGCATTACATTATTTTTCCTCAAGTAGTGCTTCTTGTTTCTGTTGTAGTCGAGATCATTACAATTACGGCTTTTGCCTCCAAAACCTAGGATGCTTTCTCTGTGACCCTGTAGATACCAGAGCTAAACAATGTAGAACAACAACGTAAGGTACAAGCATAGCATTCTGTATTACTTCATTTCCCTATTTCCAACATTTTAAAATTGTACGTCGACTTTAGATGACATGTCCATCATAGATGTTCTTATCTCTGTTTATGGACGTACTTTCAGTCATGTTTTGAACATTGCCCCGCTACACTTTATTAACTAATGTTTCACCGCAAGGGATATCGGATTTTAGAGAGTAAATTAATATGGAGTATATCGTTCTTCTTTCCAAACATTCACATACCCATTTCTTATTTCCTTATTGTTTTCTGGACATGCTGTTGTAGTAATTAAAGTAGGCACAAATGCATTGATCAAAAAGAAATGATTAGCTTACATTCGCATTCTCTTTACATCGTTCCTTTCTTGTTGCTCTCATGGCGATGGACTTTTTCTATTGCAATCAGTAAGCGTGAAAGGAAGCTACCGTACAGACACAGGGATCTATATTTATACTTGGCAGAACTAATTACATACGGACATAATAGTCGGAATTTCTTTCGTTTCCCAAAAGATATAAATATTTCGATTTCGGAAAAGAAGCTCTGTATTTCGCCAAGATGTCGAAGAAAAAGGTCCCTTAAGTACTGATTGTATAGAGTAAGATGTGGAGACGACGGTTTGAAAGCGGACAGAAGAAGTACGAGGGAGGGCGTCCCTTACCTGAGGGATCGCTACCTGGCGAACCAAGTGTGGCAAATGTCCGGCGTGGCAAATGTCCGGCGTGGCAAGTGTCCAGCGTGGCAAATGTCCGGCATTCGATCTAAGTTCTAGGGGACTGATGACGTCAGACATAAAGTCCCATAGTGCTTAGAGCCATTTTTCACTAGTTGCAGAAAGCCGAGATGCAAGTCAGTGGATAAAACAGTGGCATCAGAAATATTGGAAGTCGACTGTCGAGATTTTCGATAATAGTGAGAAGATAGCGGAAAAATACAGTGAGCAACACGAGGAACCTGATGAGCAGAGTGAAAGCGTGCCACGAAAGTCAGTGTCGACGCCCAAAGAAACGGCGGCACCACAAAACATCGCGAGGAGGCTCAGGTGCAGGTGAGGCAAGAGGATGCAGCCTCGTAGGCTCTGAGAATAGGTGCGCTGGAGTGGCACAAGCCATGGGACACCACCTAACATCGTGTCGGATCTCCATTTGCCCGGCACAGCGCAGCAACGGGACGTGGCACGGTCTCAAGTCGTTGGAAGTCCTCTGTAGAAATACTGACCTATGCTGCCTCTACAGCCGTCAGTTATTTCAAAAGTATTGCCGGTGCAGGATTTTGTGCACGAACTGACCCCTCGATTATGTCCCATAAGTGTTCGATGGGACCCATGTCCGCGATCTGGGCGGCCAAATTGTTCTCTGGAATTGTCCACAATGTTCTTCAAACCAGTCGCGAACAATTGTAGCCCGGTGACAATTGGTGACATGTTTGGGAATGTGAAGTCGATGAATGACTGCGAATGGTCTCCAAATAGCATAACATAACGATTTCCAGTCAGTGAGCGGTTGAGTGGGACCAGAGGACACAGTCCATTCCACGGAAATCATGGAGTACTTCTAGATAAGCTCACGTACTATGGTATGAACGGGACAGCGCTCAAATGGTTTCAATCATGCCTAACTGGAAGACTGCAGAAAGTTGAAATATGCAGTTCACATAATACGCAAAAAAAAAAAAAAAAACTGGTGATTTCTCAAACTTGGGAACCATCAAGAATGGCGTGCCGCAAGGTTCTGTCTTGGGTTCTCTGCTGTTCTTAATATACCGGGTGATCAGAAAGTCAGTATCAATTTGAAAGCTGAATAAATCACGGAATAATGCAGATAGAGAGGTACAAATTGACACACATGCTTGGAATGACATGGGGTTTTATTAGAACCAAAAAAAATAGAAACGTTCAGAAAATGTCTGACAGATGGCGCTTCATCTGATCAGAATAGCAATAATTAGCATAAAAAAGTAAGACAAAGCAAAGATGATGTTCTTTACAGGAAATTCTCAATATGTCCACCATCATTCAACAATAGCTGTAGTCGGGGAATAATGTTGTGAACAGCACTGTAAAGCATGTCCGGAGTTATGGTGAGGCATTGGCGTTGGATGTTGTCTTTCAGCATCCCTAGAGATGTCGGTCGATCATGATACACTTGCGACTTCAGGTAACCCCAAAGCCAATAATCGCACAGACTGAGGTCTGGGGACCTGGGAGGCCAAGCATGACGAAAGTGGCAGCTGAGCACACGATCATCACCAAACGACGCGCGCAAGAGATCTTTCACGCCTCTAATAAGACTTTGCTTTTTTTGGTTCTAATAAAACCCCATGTCACTCCAAGCATTTGTGTCAATTTTTACCTCTCTATCTACATTATTCCGTAGTTTATTAAGTTTTCAAATTTCTACTGACTTTTTGATCACCCGATATATTAATGACTTGCCATTCTGTATTCACGAAGATGCAAAGCTGGTACTTTTTGCCGATGATACAAGTATAGCTATCACATCCAACAGACAAGAATTAGCTGGTGAAATTGTAAACGATGTTTTTTAGGAAATCATTAAGTGGTTCTCTGCAAATGGGCTCTCATTAAACTTTGACAAAACACAGTATATACAGTTCCACACAGTAAATGGAATGACACCATTAATAAATATAGACTTCGATCAGAAATCCGTAACTAAGGTTGAATATTCAAAATTTCTAGGTGTATTCATTGGTGAAGGGTTGAACTGGAAAAAACACACTGAAGATCTGCTGAAACGTTTGAGTTCAGTTACTTATGGTATTAAGGTCATTGCAAATTTTGGCGATATACATCGGAGTAAATTAGCTTACCACGGCTGTTTTCATTCTCTGCTTTCGTATGGCATCGTATTCTGGGGTAACTCATCATTGAGTAAAAGAGTGTTCATTGCACAAAAGCGTGTAATCAGAATAATTGCTGTAGCTCATCCAAGATCATCCTGCAGACACTTATTTAAAGAGCTAGAGATTTTCACTGCAGCCTCACAATATATATATTCACTTATGGAATTTGTTATTAACAATCCGGACGAATTCAAAAGTAATGGCAGTGTACATGGCTACAACACTAAGAGAAAGGATGATCTTCAGTACTCAAGGTTAAATCTAACTTTGGCTCAGAAGGGGTAAATTATGCTGCCACAAAAGTCTTTGGTCACTTACCTAACAGCATCAAAAGCCTGACAGATAGCCACGTAGCATTTAAAAGGAAATTAAAAGAATTTCTTAATGGCAACTCCTCCTACTCATTAGATGAATTTTTGGATATAGTAAGTGGGTAATTTCTCCACGCCCCACAAAAAAAAATATTAAGTGTGATGTAATGTTTTGTGTAATGTTGTGAGCGTGTGGCTGCTATTCTGTCATTCTGCGCAACGGATTAATCTGAGATGTACCCTTTGCCCTTTGGCTCCAGCAAGATGCAATTTCCACCCCCACACTACTACAGAAGTCAGACAGACGCTCCTAACGTTCTAAAGAGAAATGCCTGAAAACTTTCAGCAATAAATATCTTCTGGAGTCGTCCGCTTTAAGGAAATGACACAAAAATTCACAGAATTTCTTACGTAACTAGTGGGATACTTGGGTACTGGAGTAGTGCTAGTTAGTGTAAGATAAACATGAAACTAACGAAAATTATTATTTATTTTGCAAAAATTTTGACAAATCACAACGACACTTTTAGTTATGAACTGAACAAGTTATTTCCGGGTTCTTTACGGAATGTGAAGTTACTTCTCAAGAATAAGATTCGCTAATGAAATTTCTATACAAAGTTTAAGATGGTTGTTGACTTGGCAGAATGGCTGAGAGGCACGCCTACTCAACTTGAATAATTATCCTTTAGAATGTTGCTGGGTACGGTTGAGGATGTCGCGTGTGAAATGCAGTGAAGTGCACTGTTGTGGATGAAATATGGGGCTCGCAAAGAGCTGGAGCAAACAATACTGCAAGCTGCGATGACTGCTGTCTGCGCCGCTCGCTGCTGACAAATAAGATAACTCTCGTTCTATCTGTATTGACCTTCGCCAATCAAACTCTCCCTACACCTTGATGAAGTCAAGGACTCTTATTCGCCCCTAGTCTAACTATTTGGCTGGTACACTGGTCAGATAACCAGTCCACCGCGATGCCACTCAAAAATTCGCTCACAGTCGTTTAACTATAACTCTGTCCGTTCACACCGCACAATAAGTGTGTTGGCCAACACATTGAACAACACTTAATCGCAAGGACTCAATATAGAGTCGCACTGCGATTCGTTCTCGACAGAGCTGACGAGAGACTTGTTGCTCGCTCTTTGAGTACACGTACGAGCGCCCACACTCTCGTTACGTGTTCTCGCTCCAAGAGCAACAACGGAACGGCCCCTCTCCACGCCAGACATGAAGGGGTATATCTTTCGGTCTCTTCCATTACTCCTTCAGCTCAAGGCGTCAGGAATATCGTCTGCCAATGAGCATCGCTCTTCTAAAACGGGAGGATGACGTTTCGTTTAAGGCGACCAATCCGGAAATCTGTAGCATCGGCGTTTGGCGTTTGCGGTCTCCTTGCGAAAACCTCTGAAACTGCGTGCTATGTTTTGTAAAGAATGCGTAGGCTGGGCGCTCCCACACACTGTAGCCGAACACGGGGTCGTTCTTCCTTTCACTCGGGCAAACGCTATCTATTCTACGGGCGGTCACCGGCCGACATAGATAGGCTGAGTCGTCCTCTGAAGGGACCGGCCCCACGGCGTGCGGTTTGTGTCTCCCGAACTAAAAGCCCCTGTGACCGTCGAGTATTTCAATCTCGGAGCGCATCTGCGATTTACTAGTTATTTGCATATCGTTTACATGAATTCATACAACGCTGACTTCATTTTATCGAGTTTGGGTTCGAATGAAGCGTCTTGATGTGCGGAATATGATTGTGAGGGCGGAATATGTAAGCAACGAAGGTTAGGAGACCGGCTGTAACGGATCGTGCAGCCACGTCTCGATCCCTGAGTCAACAGATGGGGACGTTTGCAAGACTACAACCATCTGCACGAACAGTTCGACGACATTTGCAGCAGCACGGACTACCAGCTCGGAGACCGTGGCTGCGTTACACTTGACGCTGCATCACAGACAGGAGCGCCTGCGATGGTATACTCAACGACGAACCTGGGTGCACGAATGGCAAAACGTCATTTTTTTCGGATGAATGCAGGTTCTGTTTACAGCATCACGATGGTCATATCCGTGTTTGGCGACATCACGGTGAACGCACATTGGGAGCGTCTATTCGTCATCGCCGTACTGGCGTATCATCCGCCGTGATGGTATGGGGTGCCATTTGTTACACGTCTCGGTCACCTCTTGTTCGCATTGACGGCACTTTGAACAGTGGACGTTACATTTCAGATGTGTCACGACCCGTGGCTCTACCCTTCGTTCGATCCCTGCGAAACCCTACATTTCAGCAGGATAATGCACGAACGCATGTTGCAGGTCCTGTACTATCCTTTCTGGATACAGAAAATGTTCGTCTGCTGCCCTGGCCAGCACATTCTCCAGATCTCCCACCAATTGAAAACGTCTGGTCAATGGTGACCGAGCAACTGGCTCGTCACAATACGCGAGTCACTACTCTTGATGAACTGTGGTATCTTGTTGGAGCTGCATGGGCAGCTGTACCTGTACAGGCCATCCAAGCTCTATCTGACTCAAGGCAGTTCTTACGGCCAGACGTGGTTGTCCTGGGTACTGATTTCTCAGGATCTAAGCACACAAATTATGTGAAAATGTAATCAAATGTCAGTTTTAGTATAATATATTTGTCCAATGAATACCATTTAATCATCTGCATTTGTCGTAACACATCTGAAATGTAACGTCCACTGTTCAAAGTGCCGTCAATGCGAACAAGAGGTGACCGAGACGTGTAACCAATGGCACCCCATACCATCACGCCGGGTGATACGCCAGTATGGAATGACGAATACACGCTTCCAATGTCCGTTCACCGCGATGTCGCCAAACACGGATGGGACCATCGTGATGCTGTAAACAGAATCTGGATTCATTCGAAAAATTGACGCTTTGCCATTCTTGCACCCAGGTTCGTGGTTGAGTATACCATCGCAGGCGCTCCTGTCTGTGATGCAGCGTCAAGGGTAACCGCAGCCATGGTCTCCGAGCTGATAGTCCCTGCTGCTGCAAACGTCGTCCAACTGTTCGTGCAGATGGTTGTTGTCTTGCAAACGTCCCCATCTGTTGACTCAGGGATCGAGACGTGGCTACACGATCCGTTACTGCCATGCGGGTAAGATGCCTGTCATCTCGACTGCTAGTGATACGAGGCCGTTGGGATCCAGCACGGCGTTACGTATTACCGTCCTGAACCCACCGATTCCATGTTCTGCTAACAGTCATTGGATCTCGACCAACGCGAGCAGCAATGTCGCGATACGATAAACCGCAATCGCGATTGGCTACAATCCGACCTTTATCAAAGTCGGAAACGTGATGGTACGCATTTCTGCTCCTTACACGAGGCATCACAACAACGTTTCATCAGGCAACGCCGGCCAACAGCTGTTTGTGTATGAGAAATCGGTTAGAAACTTTCCTCATGTCAGGAAGTTGTAGGTGTCGCCACCGGCGCCAACCTTGTGTGAATGCTCTGAAAAGCTAATCATTTGCATATGACAGCATCTTCTTCCTGTCGGTGAAATTTCGCGTCTGTAGCACGTCATCTTCGTGGTGTAGCAATTTAAATGGCCAGTATTGTAGCTATGGGGCAAGCGACTGAAGAACTTCACAGCAGCGGGACGGAAAAGCTTAATCAGCCTTTAAAACGCTTCACATTGTAGTCTAGAAATTGGAAGGAGGTCTTGAATACATGACGGACTTGCTCGATTTACATTATTACGGAGAAGATATGACTGCAGTTCTATTGTGCAGTAGACAATTAAGGGAACTGTGAAGCTAAGCAGGTAGGGGAAGTTCAAGCATCCCGTGGATTGGTCGACGCTGCCATGGTGTCTTTATGGCGCCAGTTTGCACTCACTGTGGTAAGTAGTTTGACGTATCAGCAGATGGCAGTGGCTGGATTCAGATGATATCATCTTAGTAGGGTTCATTTTGCAATGCACTTTGAGTCTAACAGTGTTTTATAGTGGAGCATCATTTTAATTTATGTTTCGTTGAGGTGAAATTTTGTCTGGAGGCAAGCGTATATTTCGTATATTTTATAACAGCTGAGGAAGCATCGTTAGATACATTACTAACACCATTTCACGAAATTATTTGTCGGTTGGTTTCTGAAACGTTAACCGTAACTTCTGACAAGTAATCGCCTATACAGGCGAGAGCGTATTTCTTGATCGTATTGACGTATCTCTTTATTTGAATACGGATGCTTGTACCAGTTTCTTTGGCGCTTCAGTGTAGATTTAATCGATGAACGTTATTTAAATCTATCTGTTGTGTCGTCTCCGATATTGACTGAATGCATTACATTGTCTCTTTACTTATGCTGTTACCTCCTCATATAACAGGCAAAAACAGGCGAGATTGGCGACGGATTTTTCTGGCATAATTAGTGTCCTTTCGTTAATTTCTTTACAGTTAATTGCCCGAACTGCCCTGACATATTTATTACGCTCGTTTCTCGTCTGTACGCAAATTTTTACAATTAAAACGACACGGGTCTGATCGGTTTCTGTTTACGAACAATGACGTCTGCCACGTTACTCAGTGGCCTAATACCACACAGATCTGCAAGAAAACCACAAGAGGATGGATTTCTGGAAGGTAATTTGCGGTAGGCAAACGGGTAGGCCATTTCGAATCAGATTTCAAGAAAACCTTAACCTAAATAATCCCCGATAGGCGCTAACATCGCATTTACGCGAACAGGGGCACAGCATTACAAGCCCTTCAGAAAATCTAATAACACTTCATAAAAAGAAAAACAAACGTATTTTGGATATATTAGATTAAGTAGAAATTTGTAGATGTAAACAGAAAAATGCACACTTCACGATGAACAACCAATTAGAATATTAGAACTAAAGCACCATAACATTCTGGCTAATTTTCATTGTTCATACGATTAGGTACTAATGCCCAATAAAATCCTGTGTTATTCTCTCTTATAAGGGTAGCGACCCAGCGCTCCTAGTCGCGAGTGTATGACGTCACACTATCCACATGGATAGCTTCCGTTCCGCCAGACAGCTGACCTGTCTTTACCGTTCGTGCAGACCGCTCTTGCTCTGCACCAGTAAAACACGCCCACCTGACATTTTAATTTGCATATTGCCGCGACTAATCATCGAAACAGTGACAGTTTTTTATCGCTAATCCGGCCTCTATAATATATTTTCCATTTTTATTTTTAGATGCAGGCAGATTTTAAAACATGGCTCTGTAACTGCGAGTTTCGCTAACAACAATTTGTCCTAAATAAAAGGAGCACGTCCTAGTTACCTTTCGCTAGCCATAGTATTGACAATATTCACTGAATAGTAAATTATGACCTCTTAACGTTGTGAAAATATTTTAGACATTCCTTCATTAATTTTAATGTCCAAGAAATGTCATGACACTGTACTTTGGTTTTTACTGTGTAGGTTGCACCCGATGATGCGGTTTTAGGCCGCGAATCCGGTTGTGTTTTAATGAACAGCTGTTAGCACAATTGTATGTAACATCATGCCTTTCAACAGTTGCAGATGCCCAGAATATAAAATAGTTTGTGGTTATACAAGTTACTCCGCAGACTGCTTCGATAGCCGTCATATAATGTAGTGTAGGTATCATTGTAGCCAATGGCAAGGGACAAAATGGTTGTGTTGAGAAACGTCTCGGAAAAGTTTCGAAAAAATCTCATTAACATTGTATTTGACGTATATGCAATGTGACTGTTTGGTTGAGGTAAGACATTGTTTTCAAATATGTCTACGGTAACAACATATTTTTTAAATGGTAAAATCTGCCCAAAAATTGCTACTTAAAAATTCATCACCGGGTACTTGATATTGTTTGCTTTCAAAGTGAGTGCACTTAACAGGGGTTTAGCATTGATTTATTACTGTTTACTTGCTGGGTGGATTAACAAAGCTTCATTGCGAAACCTCTCATAAATAAAAATTTGAAAGATCCGAATAGTTTCAGCTTTTGATAATAAGTTATTTTTGCAATATTAACGTATAACGACCTGACAAATTAACCTGTGATTCATCATAATATAAAATTAATTGTAGAGTTACCTTACTACAGCATATAAACAATTTTAATGCTAGCGAGATAATAAAATATCGATTGTTCGTTTACAAAACAATATGACAGTAGTACTAGAGCAAAGGAAGAAAAAAGCCGATAATATCATCTTAGGCCTTAAAATGTTGTGAGGAATTACATAGCGAAACAATGATAAACGCTTATGATTGCAAATGACGTACTGGAAGGCAATAATTGTAGCTCTGTTGCAAACACGAAACAAATTTGTGAACACCGGTATGTAATAACGAGATATATATTTACTCTTCACGTAAATGGTTCAAATGGCTCTGAGGACTATGGGACTTAACAGCTGAGGTCATCAGTCCCCTAGGACTTAGAACTACTTAAACCTAACTAACCTAAGGACATCACATACATCCATGCACGAGGCAGCATTCGAACCTGCGGCCGTAGCGGTCGCGCGGTTCCAGACTGAAGCGCCTAGAACCGCTCGGCCACCTCGGCCGGCCTCTTCACGTAAATATTTCTGTCAATATTTATAGTAATGAAAATACTATAATCTAAAAAATGTCACAAATACCAAATGCGTAACTTCTTTCTGTATTGTTCAACGGACAACAAAAAAATCCCACTGACGTTGGAGATACTTCACCGAAGCATGTATAGGTAGTAAAACAAGAAAAATTGTGTTATCGCATGGCAGAGCCAGGTTTCCTTATTACATACCCAGGATCTTTAACTGAGTCGTGGTTATCCACTTCTTCCTCGGATTTTTCCAAATTGTCACCGAAAAGCTTTCTCCTAGCATGAACACCGTCTGTATTACTATTACTTGTAATCATGTTTTTGGCACTTACCACTGTTCACACGCATACTTCCTCACAAACTTGTCACTGGTGGGAATCTAATATTTAAACAGAACTGCTGTTTCTCAGTTTATCGTGGATGACAAGTACGTCGCTCAATGTGTTTGATATGCAATAACTCTGTTTCTTATCGACTGGCCTTTAGCACAGTTTACATGACAGATTTTCACTTATCTTGGTGTCTGAAGCTCGAAACAAATCAAAGGTCGTTAAACCACAAAAATAACCGTAAGTCCCGAGATCTGATAACTCACAAAAAGTTGCAGTTCAAGTTTTCGTAACCGCACTCGGAAAACTTACAAAGTTTGAAAACACATGGCCGTGCGGTTCTAGGCACTACAGTCTGGAACCGAGCGACCACTACGGTCGCAGGTTCGAATCCTGCCTCGGTCATGGATGTGTGTGATGTCTTTAGGTTAGTTAGGTTTAAGTAGTTCTAAGTTATAGGGGACTGATGACCTCAGACCTTAAGTCGCATAGTGCTCGGAGCCATTTGGAAACACACGAAACATTTCCAGAGACCGACATAGAATACGGGGCCAGACTACTACCTCAACTGACAAAGATACCGTTTCATCCGTGTTCCCAAATTCAAGGACTCACTCTGTATGAACACCTTTCTCCACGGCCTTAGGCGAAGATTACACTTACGTAGATGTTGTTCTGTGTCTGTGGAGTGGTAGCAAAAGATAACTGAACATCCCTAGAACATCTAAACTCATAACAAAAAAAAACATACAGTTCTGCAAGGACATTTGCGAAAAATCCATTAATTTCTTAGAGCTTAAGAGGTATCAATGCAAATAAAGTTTACATAAAACCCATAAGAACAGACACGTCAATATAATCATGTCCACAACAGCCAGTAACTCACGATAATGCTGCCTTCCATTCCATGGTGCATCGTCCTACATCAATACCAATGACAAAGCAGAATTTTCAAACAGAATTAGACAAAAATGTACTATTTCTAACAATGACTATGACTGACAACATTCTTCACGAAAAACAAAATAGTAAAATGTTGCCCTACGCTTATCTGCAGCAACAGTCATATTTAAAACCAACTGGTGTACTATCCCGCATTTAGAAAATCTATCCGACAAATAGCCCAAAACTCTCAAATCTTGCAACCATAAAACTTTATTCCATGAAGCGACATTGCAGCTCATGTCTTATTCAACAGCAAAGACAAAACAGATTTCACTGGTGTTAATAAAATCCCTTGCAATGACTGCAACGAATACGAACACAGCTGGAGACTACATAAGTCAGACATTATCTTTCCATATATGTAATAAAGGAAGGACACAGAAACTGAGTCCACACAGAGGTGTTGCAAACAGCCAACAAAGGAAGAAAACTTGGCCTGTTAGAAGCAGTTGAGATAAAAAAAATACTGAGCTCATAACCCCAACTGGTTCTAAATGATCAGTTACAGCTGAACCGTTCCCACTTTTCAGCTTCACATATTGCAATCAACCAACCACGTACCCACAGTCATAATAATCACACAATGTTTCAAAAATTTATACTTCAATAGAATTTCATATTCCTTACCTTGCATACCTCACAAATTTCAGCGTTATAATAATTATTGTGTATTTTAATCACGAACTGTGCTTAAAATACACTAACTACATTTTCAATGTAAGGCATGTCTGTTGCACAACATAAGTGACTGTTGCCCATATAATCTCTAATACTGTAATATTGTGTTTTTTAATTATTTGTTGTTTAATATTGCCCAGTGCGTGAAGTGTTTGAAAAACGTCGTACGTGCGCATTTTAAGCGACGAGCATTCAGTAGGACATTTCCTCAACCAATGTCACGAGCACACAAACAACAGCATTACAAACATATATCCTGTACTACTGTAAAACTGTGTTATTTTCATTATCTATTGTATTTAATATTGTCCATTGCTTAACGCGTAATTTACAAAATTAAAAAAAAGAACATGTTTGGTGCACAACATTCTCTACCAGTCGATTGTATCTTTGTTTATAATGTTTGGTTACCTGAGAAGTAGTGCCCCTTGCGGGCGCTTGTCAGTTGTTTCCCGAAGATGGTCCAATAAGCGAAAACCAGTAGAACAAAACAGTTTACCTGTTATTTAACCTTAAATATGGAACTGTTCTACCAAAAACCTACAGAAGCATTTGTAATGCGCCGTGCAGATTAGATTGACACCTCGACAGACTAGATAAAATCCACCTTTTCAATCCTGGTTTACCCAGTCCAATTGACAACGAACAACGGATGGTACACCGTACAGCATATGATGGAACTTGTCGAAAGATCAGTTACGATTTGTTAGACGAGCCACTTTTGTAATATCGTGGCCAAAAGTGAACTGTGGCTATTTCGCTTAAGACGAAGAATTCACCAACAACGAAACTAATGGCTGATCTCCGAAGAAAGAGTGCCGCTGACAAACACAATACCAATCTGAACCTTGACACAATACTGATTTCGGGCTAGATGGCCGATGTTAGATATAGTAGTTGAAAAAGTTTTAGGATAACGCATCTGACTTTAATTAACAAGAAGAATTCCGGAGTTCCTACAATAACCAACACCTACAAGACTAGTTTGGCAGGTATTAAATAAATACAGCAACTTTGAAACCTGAGTATTCTCTCCTCAGTAGCTTGCAGTTTTTCCTAATTAAAAAAAAATAACAACTCCCGTCGACACGTAGACACCACGTATCAATAATCATCTCTCCCCACCACGTATCAACGTCACTCTCCGGGTATTATGATGGAACACACGCTAATAGCGATCGACTGATATGAAATTAACCAACAGCTCTATTCACTTTTTAAAAAAAGCCATCCGTCAACACTGTCACAACGACGTAACGTATAGTCAATATTAGCAACAGTATTAATTAATATTCTATTATCTAGCACTGCTGAGCTTTAGTATGCACCACTACCACTAATAAACTTTTACTTCTGATGATAACGAAGTCTAACTTTCACTGTGGCTCATTCCACCACAGTGCTGTCGTCTGCTTAAACTTACGTGTAGGATGTGCACTCGCACAAATAAAACAACGACGTCTTTCTAGTACCAAACCAAATCGACAAACACCAAAAGAGTACTATTCCGGTTCAATGCGAGCATACACAACTTTGTCTAATAATCCTACAGGCGTATTATACTTTCAAGAAATATTATGTATTTGTATACTGTTGGTTTCTGATGAAGCAACGATATTATTATTACGCTTTATTTACATTGCGTTGCGAACCAGCGACTGTATTATTCGCAGCCTGAGAACTCATAATTTTATTCCAATGTTCAAAATCTATTGCGAACCTATTCGTTCGTAATGTTGGTTCTCTTAAAAGTTTTTCTACTATCTTTTGCTTTCCAAAGATTCTTTTTTTCACCAGGTCCGACTCAATACAGTTATTATTATATATTTCTCAAATAACATATAGCTAAATCTTTGGTTTTCTACGTTTATGTAACATTATATTCTTGGTCCTTGCCAAGTCCAATAATGGGATTATTTTAATTAACTTTCCCAAAAGCAACTCTGAAAAAATCACCTTGTCTCTCTATTTCTGCCTTTATCTTAGTCTCTTTATCTCGTTCTCTCTTTTTAATGAAAGAATGAAAACTTTCTTTAGCACTTTCTCTGTACTACTAATGACGTACGCAGAACAAAGTTTTAAACTTTCACATAACTAAACAACTTTATTTTTATCTTGAAAATCTCAATGGTCACACTTTATAGTGATTTGTTCAAGTGCTGTTTATAAACTATTTCCCTTCGAAATGGAAAACAAACTAAAAAAAGTGAAACACACATAAAAACAAAAACCTATGTGTCACCGCCACTTTGTATTCTATTTCAAGATTTTAGCAAAAATCAGACCACTTCAGGCGTTGACATTCGTGTACCCACTACACCTTGAAGTTATTAAATCAATTAGAGCACTTGAGTAGTAAAAGATAACAACCGTTCGTCCCTCCTTTAAATGGTTCTTGATTGGATCGCTTTCCGCCTTGACTCTATCAAATTATAGGAAGATAGTCAGTTTCCAAAGACAGTCGCGATATATGGTATAATATATTAACGTACAATCACGTAAAGTTGTGCCGTCCGGACCTGAAACATACAAGTCTCACCTCAGTAGATGGTCGTGGGTTCTCAAGCGTTGTTCAAATACCTTAGAAAACGCAATAATAATAATCCTAATTGGCCGATACTCACTCCGTATTCCTTTACACCCACCATTACATCGGCTGTGTCACCTTCAATGGTGCACGCGGTCAACGCTCCAAACTATCCAAAATATTGGATTGTTAACGGATGAGTTCTCCAACATTCACATAAATCCCTAACCAAAGAAAAGAAACCTCCACAACATCTAATAGCCGGTACGACCAACTATACTTCAAAATTCATCAACAAAATGGTTCAAATGGCTCTAAGCACTATGGCACTTAACATCTGAGGCCATCAGTCCCCTAGACTTAGAACTACGTAAACCTATCTAACCTAAGGACAGCACACACATCCATTCGCGAGGCAGGAGTCGAACCTGCGGCCGTAGCAGCAGAGCGGTTCCAGACTGAAGCGCCTAGAACCGCTCGGCCACAACGGCCGGCAATTCATCAACAGATCGACCACATAATCGCTTACGGTATTTCCGTACTTATAATGCACAGTGTGTAGCGTTACACGGACGTCCACCTTGCTATCTCCCAAATCTAAATTATCATGCGCTCATATAGCAATCACGCTGGACTGCCACACAGACATCAAAACTTCTCAGTACTAATCCAATCGATTAAGCTCCCTGAAGACTGGCTGCCGAATCTAGAACAAATTAATTTCAGTTAACTTGTAGGAGTATATAATTACTGATGACGGAAGAGAATTCAGAATCAAACTATGACACGTCAGTGTCCTGTCATATACCACTACGACCGACCGTTAACCGTCCGCGTCGTAACGACGCACACTTCCTCAGCGAATACTCACGCTTCCTTCCTCGAGGATCGAACTAAGAACCATTTTTCGAACAATCTTAGAACGGTGATTATCCCTTGTACACGTTACGTTCATTCTCCGTGGCCTTCGGTAAATTTCCTGGTGGCCAGCTGCAGTAGTTGTAGCGTCGCTGACTCGCGCTGCTACCCACTCGCATCTCTGACTGCGACCTGGTTTTCGTCAGCTTTTTCTCTCGGTCCTTGAATACTATAACATGTCAAATGAATACACATTAAAACATATCTTTTACAAAGTTTAAACATCCATTTTCTTGTCGAGACTAACTTGAGTCGGCTCTATTACGTAATGCGAAACGAAAAAATCGTAACAAAAGCTTTTGGCGCAATACAAATCCATAAATAAGTTTGATGTCCATTTCTATTTTCATTTCTTCCCCTTTCCGGCGTCGATCTTCACTCACAAGGAAATCTACACCAGCGGAAAAGTGCTCCAATCGGAGCACAAAAAAGGCGAATATGCTTTTCTTTATTAAAAGACTGAGAAGTGTGGCACCAGCTACTTCTTAGTATGTTCCTGAGCACCTTTAAAAATTTTCACAAAAATATTGGCATCCGGACATATTCGTGATCTTTTTAACATACAACCCTCTCCCCATGCTGCCCTAACTGTAACTCCATCACACCCACTACTCCATCGCTTAAGTCTGTCACGCTCATTCATTCGCAAATGCTCATTCATTAGGCCCAACTCATTGTTGTTATCTGTTTGTGTACATCCATCTGTCACTGTCTCCTGCCTCACAGCCAGAGTCGCCTTCTTTCTGTCCTGGTACTATTGTCACTGCCTCCCTCTTGTTCGCTCTCACTTCAAATATCTCATTCCTTCTTTGTCCGCCCCCGGTAGCTAAGTGGTCAGCGCGACAAACTGTCAATCCTAAGGGCCCGGGTTCGATTGCCGGCTGGGTCGGAGATTTTCTCCTCTCAAGGACTGGGTGTTGTGTTGTCCTTATCATCGTCACTGCATCCCCATCGACGCGCAAGTCGCGGAAGCGGCGTCAACTCGAAAGACTTGCACCAGGCGAACGGTCTACCCGACGGGAGGCCCTAGCCACACGGCATTTACATTTTTACTGTGTCCCTCTCTTTTTCTCCACTGTCATTGTCTCCTCCGCTCTTCCGTTGTTTATTACTTCTACACCTCTTTCCCATTGCCAATGTCTCCTCCTCTCCGAGCACAAAAAAAGAGCGAGTATATTCGCATAGCAATACTTCTACGAAAAGTTTTAAAAGTGCCGAGGAAGGTAGAATTAGGCATCTGGTACACGGCTTTTGGTCAGCGTCTTTTAATATAGAGGAACATATTTACCTTTTTTGTGCTCCAATAGGAGCATTTTTCGGCTGATTCCCTTCCTTTTCCATCAATGCAGGGCATGAAACTCATATTAAAAGAATTTGACGTGTCAGTAAAATTTTGATAAAACTGAAAAAAAGCAAAACTAATGTTACTCGTCCGACCGGATTTTACGTGTCGAAAAATTTTGCATGTGCTTGAGAACACCAAAATGGACTTCCCAGAATCTTCCGGTGGTAACGGAGACGCTTTACATCACATTTCTCCGTGCTACGTCAACTTATAAACTACGTTTTCGCCTCCACAGCAGTAACGTGCATTCTTCATGTTCACTAATAGGGTAACATTGAACCTCTCCGTCTCGGAAACGGATGAACATATCTAGAAAATTTTCAAGGTTGTTTGAGACCGGAATCTCAGGATTACACCTTAAAAATTACAGCCATATGCTGCGTGTAACCGTCTTGGAATACTCGGAAAGGTTATGGTCCGCTGGTGAAGGCGAAAATGTGGTAAAAAGAAAAACACATTTTTGGGATTTTCCGAGGAACCACCCTTGACCTAACGATGGCTCCATAAGACGCGTGGTTGGCTGGTTTGGGGGAGGGAACCAGACAGCGTGGTCACCGGTCCCATCGGATTAGAGAGGGACGAGGAAGGAAGTCGGCCGTGCCCTTTCAAGGGAACCATCCCGGCATTTGCCTGAAGCGATTAGTCACGGAAAACCTAAATCAGGGTGGCCGGACGGGGATTTGAACAGTCGTCCTCCCGAATGAGAGTCCAGTGTGTCAACCAATGCGCCATCCCGCTCGGTTTAAGACGCATAAAGGCCACCGAAAAACCACATCAAATGTAAAAAGATCCAACCGATTTGCTACATTTGTCTAAGCAGGAGGAAGTGTGCAATGTTCCTACGTTGACCCTGCAGCGTAGGATTCTGACAGAGCGTTCTTCTGTTGGGTAAACAAATGGTTATCAAAAGCACTTGACCTTTTCTTTTTATCGGCAGTAGAAGCAGAGGTATGAGCACCGGCAAATTTCGTTTTTATGTGCACCGTTTTGGGAACATATTAGTTACGCTTGCTGTCGCGTGCATATCGATTTGTACATTATACAGGGTGTCCCAGCTATCTTGTCCACCCAAAATATCTCTGGAACAATAACAGCTATTGGAAAACGACTTTCACTGGTATCAATGTAGGGCTGGGGCCCATGAATGTATATATTTGGAAACATTCTAAAACGAAAGCATACGTGTTTTTTAACACAAACTTATGATTTTTTAAATGGACCTCCTATTTTTTCTTCAGCAATCGATAGCATGACAAAGCACATACACAATGGCGTTGATTGCATCGCAATATTCCCATTACATCCCGAGATATCAAGACGCGAAGTTGACGCTTGAAACACCCGACATGCGCTGCTAGCGCACGTCCTGAGGCTCAGGCGTGAACCCCATGCTGCCCGTAATCGCGATGTGATTGGCATGCGTAATCACACTTCCATACTTATCAAGAGATCAAGAGGTCCGAAACGAATAATACGGTCTGCTGCGCGATTACAGGCAGCATGGGGTTCACGCCTGAGCCTCAGGACGTGCGCTAGCAGCGCGTGTCGGGTGTTTCAAGCATCAACTTCGCGTCTTAATATCTCGGGATGTAATGGGAATATTGCGATGCAATCAACGCCATTGTGTATGTGCTTTGTCATGCTATGGATTGCTGAAGAAAAAATATAGGAGGTCCATTTAAAAAAAACATAAGTTTGTGTTAAAAAACACATATGCTTTCGTTTTAGAATGTTTCCAAATATGTACATTCATGGGCCCCAGCCCTACATTGATACCAGTGAAAGTTGTTTTCCAATAGCTGTTATTGTTCCAGAGATACTTTGGGTGGACAAGATAGCTGGGACACGCTGTACACTGATGAGGCAAAAGATTAAGATCACCTGATAAGTAGCTCGCTTGTCCATCTTTGGAGTGAAATACACCACTGATTCTGCGTATCAGGTATCCGAGAGTTTGTTGGTAGGTTTCTGGATGTATGTGGCGTTAGATTTTTGTAATTGGCGTAAATAACGGGCCGCTGATTTGCACATGCGGTGATAGCATCTGATAGCAACCTAGACGTGTTCCATACGATTTACATCGGGTAGACCATCGCCGAGACATCAACGAGAGTTCACTATAATGTTCATCAAACTGCTGTAGCACAATTCTGGCTCCGAGAGACGGGCAATCGTACAGCCGGTTGCCTGGAATAAAAATATTTTGTGCGATCTTGGCTTCTGTGTGGTTTTTTTAACAATTAAAACAGATCGCCCTTAAGCATTCTCATAACAAGAAAATCACTTGGTTGACGATATACGGAAGTCTGGGTGTGGCCTTGAAGCGTGCCCAGATAGCCTAGTGGTAAGGCGACCGCTCGAAATCAGGGTTCGAGTCCCGGTCGGGCAGCAATTTTCACCGTCGCCATTCCATTCCACAGCCGATGGTTGTCCAAATTCGCCACTGTGAAAATATTTCATAACGGCTGTATTTGCCTCAGTGCCTGTTTCTTCAGACATGCATGCACGTCCGAAGGAACTACGCATCGCACTTCTGAACAACACTGGCACTGCAGTATCGTATTCTTTCTACCGTTCCACTAACAGAGCGTGGAAAAAATGGACACTTAAATATTTCTCTAGGAACTTCGATTTCTCTTATTCTATTACGATGATCATTTCTCTGTATGTACGAGGGTGAGTCAAATGAAAACCTTAAATATTTTTTAAAATATTATTTATTGTGCAGAAGTGGTACAAAGCTGTATCACTTTTCAACATAATCTCCCCCACGCTCAATGCAAGTCTTCCAGCGCTTACAGAGCGCATAAATTCCTTTAGAAAAAAATTCTTTTGGTAGTCCACGCAACCACTCATGCACCGCGTGGCGTACCTCTTCATCACTACGGAACTTCTGTTGTGGGTTGGCAGGAGAGCCAACACCAGTTAAGAGAGGAAGCCGAAAGGCACGCGTTTTAGCTCACGCAGGCTGGCGTGAGGTCTGGAACAGGTCAAGGAAATTAGACTTTAGCAAAAAACGTACGTAGCTGCTGGAATACTTACCTTTAATCCATAAATGGTGAACATCGCTCTTGACGGTACATTATTTTACAGCATCAATAGTAACTGAATATGACGCCTTGCTAGGTCGTAGCAAATGACGTAGCTGAAGGCTATGCTGAACTGTCGCCTTACCAAATGAGAGCGTAAATAGTCAGTGAACCATAGCTAGCAAAGTCGGCTGTACAACTGGGGCGAGTGCTAGGGAGTCTCTCTACACTAGACCTGCCGTGTGGCGGCGCTCGGTCTGCAATCACTGATAGTGACGACACGCGGGTCCGACGTACACTAACGGACCGCGGCCGATTTAAAGGCTACCACCTAGCAAGTGTGGTGTCTGGCTGTAACACCACAAACTCATTCACCCAGGCTTTCGATGGCACAGAGTCCGCTTTAAACGAACTTGTAAATTCTTTGTTTGTGGGGCCAGATTGTCCGTAGCCGCTTTACAATTGTCGAGGATATTTTCGTTCTCTCATGGCGACAACAAAAATGCGGTATGTTTTTTTTTCACTAGACGCTTTTCACTTTATTGAGGGAAAGAATCAACAGCGTTTGGTTGGTCGGTTGATTTGGGGGAGGGGAGCACACAGCGAGGCCATCGGTGTCATCGGATTTGGGAACCATTCCGGCATTTGTCTGAAGCCATTTAGGGAAATCACGGAAAACCTAAATCAGGATAGCCGGATTCGGGTTTGAACCGTCGTCCTCCCTAAGACGAGTCCAGTGTGCTAACCACTGCGCCACCTCGCTCGGTAGAGCCCAGTGTGTCGTCCTCGACGGCGAGGGCTCATCAGAGATAAGGGTATCGTCAGCAGCACCCAAGGGGAGTGTGATAGGACAGTCGTTGTTCTGTATATACAGGGTGGTCAATTGAACGTCACCGGGCCAAATATCTCACGAAATAAGCGTCAAACGAAAAAACTACAAAGAACGAAACCTGTCTAGCTTGAAAGTGGAAACCAGATGGCGCTATGGTTCGCCCACACGATGGCGCTGCCATAGGTCAAATGGATATCAACTCCGTTTTTTTTTAAATAGGAACCCCCATTTTTTATTACAAATTCGTGTAGTACGTAAAGAAATATGAATGTTTTAGTTCGACCACTTTTTTCACTTTGTGGTAGATGGCGCAGTAATAGTCACGAACATATGGCTCACAATTTTAGACGAACGGTTCGTAACAGAACGTAGGTACGTTTGAACATTTTATTCCGGTCGTTCCAATGTGATACATGTACCTCTGTGAACTTATCATTTCTGACAACGCATGCTGTTGCAGCGTGATTACCTGTAAATACCACATTACTGCAATAAACGCTCAAAATCATGTCCGTCAACCTGAATGCATTTGGCAATACGTGTAACATTTCTCTCAACAGCGAGTAGTTCGCCTTCCGTAATGTTCGCACATGCATTGACAATGCGCTGACGCACGTTGTCAGGCGTTGTCGCTGGATCACGATAGCAAATATTCAACTTTCCCCACAGAAAGAAATCCGGGGACGTCAGATCCGGTGGACGTGCGGGCCATGGTGTGGTGCTCCGACGACCAATCCACCTGTCATGAAACATGCTGTTCAACACCGCTTCAACCGCACGCGAGCTATGTGCCGGACATTCATCATGTTGGAAGTACATAGCCATTCTGTCATGCAGTGAAACATCTTGTAGTAACATCGGTAGAACATTACGTAGGAAATCAGCATACATTACACCATTTAGATTGCCATCGATAAAATGGGGGCCAACTACCCTTCGTCCCATAATGTCGCACCATACATTAACTCGCTGATGTTCCACTTGTCGCAGACATCGTGGATTTTTCGTTGCCCAATAGTGCGTATTGTGCCGGTTTATATTACCGCTGTTGGTCAATGACGCTTCGTCGCTAAATAGAACGCGTTCAAAACATCTGTCATCGTCCCGTAATTTCTCTTGTGCCCAGTGGCAGAACTGTACACGACGGCCGGCTGTAGTGGCCGTGCGGTTCTAGGCGCTTCAGTCTGGAACTGCGCGAGCGCTACGGTCGCAGGTTCGAATCCTGCCTCGGTAATGGATGTGTGTGATGTCCTTAGGTTAGTTAGGTTTAAGTAGTTCTAAGTTCTAGGCGACTGATGACAACAGATGTTAAGTCCCATAGTGCTCAGAGCCATTTGAACCATTTGTACACGACGTTCAAAGTCGCCGCCATGCAATTCATCGTGAATAGAAATATGGTACGAGTGCTATCGATGTTGACGTAGTATTCTCAACACCGACGTTTTCGAGATTCCCGATTCTCGCGCAATTCGTCTGCTACTGATGTGCGGATTAGCCGAGACAGCAGCTAAAACACCTACTTGGGCATCATCATTTGTTGCAGGTCATGGTTGACGTTCGCATGCGGCTGTACACTTCCTGTTTCTTTAAATAAAGTAACTATCCGGCGAACGGTCGGAACACTTGGATGATGTCGTTCAGGATACCGAGCAGGATACATGGCACACGCCCGTTGGGCATTTTGATCACAATATCCATTCTCCAACACGATATCGACCTTTTCCGTGATTGGTAAACGTTCCATTTTAACACGGGTAATGTATCACGAAGGAAGTACCGTCCGTACTGGTGGAATGTTACGTGATACCACGTACTTATACGTTTGTGACTATTACAGCGCCATCTATAACAAAGCGAAAAAAGTGGTCCAACTAAAACATTCATATTCCTTTACGTACTACATGAATATGTAATAAAAATGGGGGTTCCTTTTTAAAAAAAACTCAGTTGATATCCGTTTGACCTATGGCAGCGCCATCTAGCGGGCCAACCATAGCGCCATCTGGTTTCCCCCTTCAAGCTAGACGAGTTTCGTTCTTTGTAGGTTTTTCGTTTGACGCTTATTTCGTAAGATGTTTGGCCCGGTCACTATCAATGGACCACCCTGTATACGTAAATGATTTGGCGGACAGGGTGGGCAGCAATCTGCTATTTTTTCCTGATGATGCCGTGGTGTACGGCAAGGTGTCGAGGCTGAGAGATGGTTCAAATGGCTCTGAGCACTATGGGACTCAACATCTTAGGTCATCAGTCCTCTAGAACTTAGAACTACTTAAACCTAACTAACCTAAGGACATCACACACACCCATGCCCGAGGCAGGATTCGAACGTGCGACCGTAGCAGTCCCGCGGTTCCGGACTGCAGCGCCAGAACCGCTAGACCACCGCGGCCGGCGAGGCTGAGAGACTGTAGGAAGATACAAGACGACAGGCAACATTTCCAGTTGGTGTGACGAATGGCAGCTAGCCCTAAAGCCGGCCGGAGTGGCCGAGCGGTTAAAGGCGCTACAGTCTTGAACCGCACGACCGCTACGGTCGCAGGTTCGAATCCTGCCTCGGGCATGGATGTGAGTGATGTCCTTAGGTTAGTTAGGTTTAAGTAGTTCTAAGTTCTAGGGGACTTATGACCACAGCAGTTGAGTCCCATAGTGCTCAGAGCCATTTGAACCTAGCCCTAAATGTGGAAAAATGTAAGTTAATGTGGATGAGTAGGAAGATCAAACCTGTAATGTTCCGATACAGCACTACTAGTGTCCTGCTTGCCACAGACAAATCGTTTAAATATCCGGGCTTAACGTTGCAAAGCGATACGAGATGGAACGAGCGTGTGGGAACTTTGATAGGGAAGGCAACGGTCAATTTCGCTTTGTTGGGGGAATTTTTGGAAAGAGTGGTTGTTCACCTGTAAAGGAGACCGCACATAGGACACTGGTGAGACGTATTCTTGAGTACAGCTAGAGTGTTTGAGACCTCTACCTGGTCGGATTAGAGGAAGACATCGAAGGAATTCACAGGCGGGCTGCTAGATTCGTTTCCGGTAGGTTAGGACAAGACGCAAGTGCTACGGAGATGCTGCAGGAACTCAGTTGGGAATCTCTGGAGGGAAGACGACGTTCTCTTCTCCGAAAGCTATTGAGAAAATTTAGACATTCTGCATTTGAAGCTGCTTACCGAAGTGATTCTACTGTTGTCAACGTACATTGCACGTAAGCACCACCAAGATAAGATACACGAAATTAGGGCTCATTCGGAGGCGTACACGCGGAGTGTCCGCGCTGTTTGAGGCGCCGTGTCACGGATAGCGCGCGGCCCCTCCCGCCGGAGGTTCGAGTCCTCCCTTGGCCATGAGTGTGTGTGTTGTTCTTAGCATAAGTCGGTTTAAGTAGTGTGTAGCAGTTTGGTCCCTTACGAATTCACACACATTTGAACATTATTCGGAGGCGTTGTTTTTCCCTCGTTGTACACTACTGCCAATTAAAATTGCTACACCACGAAGATGACGTGCTACAGACGCGAAATTTAACCGACAGCAAGAAGATGCTGTGATATGCAAATGATTAGCTTTTCAGAGCATTCACCCAAGGTTGGCGCCGGTGGCGATACCTACAACGTGCTGACATGAGGAAAGTTTCCAACCGATTTCTCATACACAAACAGCAGTTGACCGGCGTTGCCTGGTGAAACGTTGTTGTGATGCCTCGTGTAAAGAGGAGAAAACGCGTACCGTCACGTTTCCGAGTTTGATAAAGGTCGGATTGTAGCCTATCGCGAATGCGGTTTATTGTATCGCGACATTGCTGCTCTCGTTGGTCGAGATCCAATGACTATTAGCAGAATATGTAATCGGTGGGTTCGGGAAGGTAATACGGAACGCCGTGCTGGATCCCAACGGCCTCGTATCACTAGCAGTCGAGATGACAGGCATCTTATCCGCATGGCCGTAACGGATCGTGCAGCCACGTCTCGATCCCTGAGTCAACAGATGTGGACGTTTGCAAGACAACAACCATCTGCACGAACAGTTCGACGACGTTTGCAGCAGCATGGACTGTCAGTTCGGAGACCATGGCTGCGATTACTCCTGACGCTGCATCACAGACACGAGCGCCTGCGATGGTGTACTCAACGACGAACCTGGGTGCATGAATGGCAAAACGTCATTTTTTCAGATGAATCCAGGTTCTGTTTACAGCATCACGATGGTGGCATTCGTGTTTGGCGACATCGCGGTGAACGCACATTGGAAGCGTGGATTCGTCATTGCGATAGTGGCGTATCACCCGGCGTGATGGTATGGGGTGCCATTGGATACACTTCTCGGTCACCTCTTGTTCGCACTGACGGCACTTTGAACAGTGGACGTTACATTTCAGATGTGTTGCGACCTGTGGCTCTACCCTTCATTCGATCCCTGCGAAACCCTAGATTTCAGCAGGATAATGCACGACCGCATGTTGCAGGTGCTCTATGGGCCTTTCTGGATACAGAAAATCTTCGACTGCTGCCCTGGCCAGCACCTTCTCCAGATCTCTCACCAATTGAAAACGTCTGGTCAATTTTGGCCGAGCAATTGGCTCGTCACAATACGCCAGCCACTACTCTTGATGAACTGTGGTATCGTGTTGAATCTGCATGGGAAGCTGTACCTGTAGACGCGATCGTAGCGCTATTTGACTCAATGGCCAGGCGTATCAAGGCCGTTATTACGGCCAGAGGTGGTTGTTCTGGGTACTGATCTCTCAGGATCTATGCACCCAAATTGAGTGAAAATGTAATCACATGTCAGTTCTAGTATAATGTATTTGTCCAATGAATACCCGTTTATCATCTGCATTTCTTCTTGGTGTAGCAA
The DNA here is from genome assembly GCF_023864345.2 of Schistocerca serialis cubense. Lineage (NCBI taxonomy): Eukaryota > Metazoa > Arthropoda > Insecta > Orthoptera > Acrididae > Schistocerca > Schistocerca serialis. Next base: position 237,535,832 of record NC_064647.1, on the reverse strand, counting down.
TTTTTATGGCCAGTAGTGTATTTTCGAATGGAACAGGACATGATGAGACACGCCACGCACCGTACCGTGGCTTGCTGAGTATCTGTGTAGATGTAGGCTGGCACTGTGTCCGAGGAATTTGTCCCGCGGGACGGATTGATACCAATCGCTGTCTCCGGTTGGTTGGCCCCACCGCAGCTGTAGACACCGTGGTGTACCTGTGGGTCACGTATCAGGGATAACAACGCGGTCCAGCACAATCACCAGATGTCGACGACGCTGCAGCTGGCTGCACGCAGGGCCGGCTGGCTAACTGGAGCGCAGTCAGCGCCAGCCAGACGGAGGCCGCTGGGGAGGGTATTTATACTCGCCGCGGCCCGCCGTGTCGGCTGCCGCGGCAGCAGTTCGCTCCCAGCCACCTGGCCGGCTGCGAACATCTGCATCTACATCTACATTTATACTCCGCAAGCCACCCAGCGGTGTGTGGCGGAGGGCACTTCACGTGCCACTGTCATTACCTCCCTTTCCTGTTCCAGCCGCGTACGGTTCGCGGGAACAACGATTGCCGGAAAGCCTCCGTGCGCGCTCGAATCTCTCTAATTTTACATTCGTGATCTCCTCGGGAGGTATAAGTAGGGGGAAGCAATATATTCCATACCTCATCCAGAAACGCACCCTCTCGAAACCTGGACAGCAAGCTAAACCGCGATGCAGAGCGCCTCTCTTGCAGAGTCTGCCACTTGAGTTTGCTTAAGATCTCCGTAACGCTGTCACGCTTACCAAGTAACCCCGTGACGAAACGTGCCGCTCTTCTTTGGATCTGCTCTGTCTCCTCTGTCAACTCGACCTGGTACGGATCCCACACTGATGAGCAATACTCAAGTATAGGTCGAACGAGTGTTTTGTAAGCCACCTCCTTTGTTGATGGACTACATTTTCTAGGGACTCTCCCAATGAATCTCAACCTGGCACCCGCCTTACCAACAATTAATTTTATGTGATCATTCTACTTCAAATCGTTCTGTACGCATACTCCCAGATATTTTACAGAAGTAACTGCTACCAGTGTTTGTTCCGCTATCATATAATCATACAATACAGGATCCTTCTTTCTATGTATTCGCAATACATTACATTTGTCTGTGTTAAGGGTCAGTTGCCACTCCCTGCACCAAGTGCCTATCCGCTGCAGATCTTCCTGCATTTCACTACAATTTTCTTTTGCTGCAACTTCTCTGTATACTACAGCATCATCCGTGAAAAGCCGCATGGAACTTCCGACACTATCCACTAGGTCACTTATATATATTGTGAAAAGCAATGGTCCCATAACACTCTCCCCTGTGGCACGCCAGAGATTACTTTAACGTCTGTAGACGTCTCTCCATTGATAACAACATGCTGTGTTCTGTTTGCTAAAAGCTCTTCAATCCAGCCACACAGCTGGTCTGATATTCCGTAGGCTCTTACTTTGTTTATCAGGCGACAGTGCGGAACAGTATCGAACGCCTTGCGGATGTCAAGAAAAATAGTATCTACCTGGGAGCCTGTATCTAATATTTTCTGGGTCTCGTGAACAAATAAAGCGAGTTGGGTCTCACACGATCGCTGTTTTCGGAATCCGTGAATCGTTGCTGTCCGCCGTTACGGCAGATCGCTGCTCCAGCACTTGCTGGAGTGTCCAGCTGTAGAGATGTAGAAGGCTGGCATGCTCCGTGGATGCCTGCTATGGTCCGTCTCTGAACGATGTTGCAACAGCAAAAACTTCTCCGTAAGGCGAACTGATGCCCCGTAAAGCCCCTTTTACGTGATGGACGAACTTGTAACCGACTGACAATCGATTGCGTGAATGGCAGCCACCTGTCGTGTGAACGGCTCACTATTACGTTCGCGTTAGCAGCAACGCGCCATAATTCTCGGGACAGAGGAAGAGGTCCGGTGCTATATTCCGTACTAGCTGCTGGCTGTCCGCTGTGTCCACGTCTGAGCTGAGAGCCGAGTCCGCCATACTGCTTTCTGGTGCACTTACCGTATGTTGAGCTTCGTTTCTGTTTATGGTCGTTTCGTTATCACGAGGAACTTTCTCAGCGAGTGAGCTTAGTGCACCTTCCGTAACTATTTTCACAGAAGTTTTTAAATCTTTCTAAATTTCATAAATAATTAATGATATGCTAATGTGGAACACGACTTTGGTGTCCGCAGCTCGTGGTCTAGTGGCTAGCGCTGCTGCCTCTGCATCAAGAGGTGCCGGCTTCGATTCCCAGCCGGGTTGGGGATTTTCTCTGCCTGGGAACTGGGTGTTTGTGTTGTCCTCCTCCTCATCATCATCACTATTTGTGTCAGTGGCTAAACTGGAGTGTGAAAAAACTTGGACTGTGTAAAAATTGCGACTTTGTACGGTCGCTGATGACTACGTAGTTGAACGCCCCATAACCCAAACATCATACCACTTTGGCACTGTCATACTAGTAGCTGTACGCTGTGTTTACGTTTATCATTTAAACATGCAGCGAAATGATCTGGTACGAGCTTATAGTTCGAGCCTAGCACGCTTCGAGCGCGACAGTAGACTAGAATCTTTCTTCAACACTTTCGTTCGTCGTGCAAAAAGGCCTTAACCCTATAGGAAAAAAAGGGTAGCTGCAGTTTAACGTGGTACCCGTACGACGTCTCGTTCATGGTGAATCTTCACATGACGGAGAGGTGAAGACTGGATGAATGGAAGACCACAGTGTTCTGTGTTGTGCCATGGATTCGATCTCGCGACCTTTTGGTCCCTTTAACTCCAGATAGTCAGGTTCGGCTAGTCATTAATACGACTAATCGACACATGTGGTGTTTAATACAAAAGTAACCTTTAATTGCGTAAAAGGTAAGTAACTTTTAGAAATATTTGCTACAGCAATGACAGCAGTATATCTTCAAGTTTTACTTAAAAATCACTTTTGAATGCATTATGGGAACAGCAGTGATCAATGTCTTGTAAATAATTACTATTAAAAACAGTCTTGATCACGATTTATTTTACAAGGTGACCGGTTTCGACCACTACTGTGGTCATCTTCAGACCATTGAGTAGGAACCCCCTTTCTCCAACAGAAAGGGGTTCCTACTCAATGGTCTGAAGATGACCACAGTAGTGGTCGAGACCGGTCACCTTGTAAAATAAATCGTGATCAAGACTGTTTTTAATAGTAATTATTTACTTAAAAATGTTCAATATCTGCCATCTGATTACAGATTCCTGTAAAAATCCTATGAAGCAAGTCTTGTGATGCGGAGGCACCTGATTGTCTTATGTGTTGTGATAGACCGTGGAGGTTTCCCGCAAGTAGAGAAACAAACGCACTGCTTTAACGTAACTCCGTACACAGAAATTTATTGGGGTTAAATCAAGCGATCGTGGTGGACAGGATATTGTTGCACCACGTACAATCCAACTCGGCACATTCCTACGGAGATACGTGACAAATTCACGATTCTAATGCGTTGGAGCGCCATCTTGCTGGAAAATGAATTCTGTGCCCATATCCTGTTGTATCTCGGGCATTAGATAGTGTTCAAGCATGTCCAGGTACGGTATGCCAGTTACAGCCGACCTGGCTAAAAAAAAAAGAAGAACCGTAAATGTTGTTACAGGTTAGAGCACGAAAATGATGTACCTTAGGCAGGTCCCATACACGTTCGATTACGTGACGAGGTTTCTGCTCGCTTCTTATGCCAATATTACGCCAATTCACTTTACCGCAGGTGACTTAGTAACTGAACACAATTTTGTTAAGAAATTCACCTTCAATCTGCGTTTTGCTAAACGTTTCTACACTGAGATGATTTTGCTTTATCAATTTCTCTTAAAAAAATGGCTCTGAGCACTACGGGACTTAACTGCTGAGGTCATCAGTCCCCTAGAACTTAGAACTATTTAAACCTAACTAACCCAAGGACATCACACACATCTATGCCCGAGGCAGGATTCGAACCTGCGACCGTAGAAGTCACGCGGTTCCGGACTGAGCGCCTAGAACCGCTAGACCACCGCGGCCGGCCAATTTCTCTTAAATCTTGCACCAGTTACAATTCGTTGGGTTTGAATGACAGGCATTTCCGAAATACACTGTAAAACTAGGCATATTCAGTTCCAAATTGGCACGTCTCGTTGATATACCCGGACTATGTATGTAAGACTGTAGAACTTCTAGAAGCGGATTTGGATTTATCAAACCATAAACCGCACTCCGCACGCTCTGCACCGTCATATGACTCCATGATGACTTTCGGAATAACTCATTCGCGCTTGCCGCCTAGCGGGAACGTCGGGAACTAATAGTGTCGGGCGGGAATAAAACTTTTAAGATATAAAACGTCGGGAACTAACAGTGTCGGGCGGGAATAAAACTTTCAAGATATTATGCATTCAGTGCTCTATCAAACATTTCTGTAAGCTATTTACCCTTTTCACAATCGAATGTTACTTTTGTATACTTAATTTATTATTTATTATTGTATACTTAATTTATTATTTGTATACTTAATTTATTGCTTTCTAATTGTAGTTGTAGCTACAAGTAACATTAATTGTTTCGCCTACTGTTTTGTGATTGCTAACTGAAATCACAAGGCTCGCTCTTGAAATTAACTTTTTGTGAAAGTATAATGATTCTGACGTATCATATTACATTCCTCCTGCAACGATTGGGTCAAATTCCTTTATTATTATTATTATTTGCAAATGCCACACTCAACTGCAGTTATCTTATAATTAACAGATGTAAACCAGATTAATTGATTCTACATCTACATACATATTTCGCAAGCCACTGCACGATGCTAGGCAGAGGGTACCATGTACCACTACTATTCATTTCCTTTCCTGTTGCACTCGTAAACAGAGCGACGGAAAAACAATTGTCTGTCAGCAGATTTCTCTTATTTTGTGTTCGTGGTCGTTCTGCACTCAGCTTGAAATGCCGGTTCGATAAATTTTCTCAATAGCATTCCTCGAAAAGAACGCTGCCTTCGATCCAGGGATTCCCATTTGAGATACCGAAGCATCTACGTAACACTTGCGTGTTAATCGGACCTACTGTTAACGGATCTAGCAGCCCACCTCTGAACCTCTTCGGTGTCTTCCTTCACCCCGACCTGGTGGGGATACCAAACAATCGAGCAATACTCAAGAGTGGTTCGAACTAGCGTTCTATACAGCGTCTCCTTTACAGATGAACTACATTTTCCCAAATTACTCCCGAACATTTCCCTTCCCGACTACCACCCTGACGTCCTCGTTCCATTTCATATCGCGTTTGTAATATTTCTAGCTTAGTCAGCCATCATATTAGGCTCCAAGAAGCTGTTCCCTGAGTAGTGGAGATGCAAGAAGTATACAGATGACGAAATGTGGTGTGAGGTACCTGTGACAGATGTTAGATTCGGTACCATTCCCGTGAGAAAGACCGCCTGCATAATGCTACTGCTCTGTGATTAGCTGCTGTGTTCCGAGCAAGGGCGCCAAAACGTTAAAGTATGGTCATTATTGGTTCAAATGGCTCTGAGCACTATGGGACTTATCATCTGTGGTTTTCAGTCCCCTAGAACTTAGAACTAATTAAACCTAACTAACCTAAGGACATCATACACATCCATGCCCGAGGCAGGATTTGAAACTGCGACCGTAGTGGTCACGCGGTTCCAGACTGAAGCGCCTAGAACCGCTCGGCCACACCAGCCGTCTATAGTCATTATTATTATTAGTTAAACTATTCATTGGAATGACTTCACTTTTTAATATAAATATGCAGCTGACTATGAGTCAGTCATTTTAGAATTATTAAAACCAATTTAAATCAAAAACAGAAGGCTGACGGAATTGCAGACGAAGCACTTCGGAAGTGTTCGGGTCACGCCATTTCTGGTTGTTGTTTGTTGTTGTTGTTGTTGCCTTCAGTCCAGGCTGGTTTGATGCAGCTCTCCATGCTACTCTATCCTGTGCAAGCTCCTTCATCTCCCAGTACTTACTGCAACCTACATCTTTCTGGATATGCTTAGTGTATTCATCTCTTGGTCTCCCTCTACGATTTTTACCCTCCACGCTGCCCTCCAATGCTAAATTTGTGACCCCTTGATGCTTCAGAACATGTCCCACCAACCGGTCCCTTCTTCTTGTCAAGTTGTGCCACAAACTCCTCTTCTCCCCAATTCTATTCAATACCTCCTCATTAGTTAAGTGATCTAGCCATCTTACCTTCAGCATTCTTCTGTAGCACCACATTTCGAAAGTTTCTATTCTCTTCCTCTCCAAACTATTTATCGTCCGTGTTTCACTTCCATACATGGCTACACTCCACACAAATATTTCAGAAACGGCTTCCTGACATTTAAATCTATACTCGATGTTAACAAATGTCTCTTCTTCAGAAACGCTTTCCTTGCCATTGCCAGTCTACATTTTATATCCTCTCTATTTCGACCATCATCAGTTACTTTCCTCCCCAAATAGCAAAACTCCTTTACTACTTTAAATGCCTTATTTCCTAATCTAATTCCCTCAGCATCACCCGATTTAATTCGACTACATTCCATTATCCTCGCTTTGCTATTGTTGATGTTCATCTTATATCTTCCTTTCAAGACACTGTCCATTCCGTTCAACTGCTCTTCCAAGTCCTTTTCTGTCTCTGGCAGAATTACAATGTCATCGGCGAACCTCAAAGTTTTTATTTCTTCTCCATGGATTTTAATACCTACTCCGAATTTTTCTTTTTTTTCCCTTACTGCTTGCTCAATATACAGATTGAATAACATCGGGGACAGGCTGCAACCCTGTCTCACTTCCTTCCCAACCGCTGCTTCCCTTTCATGCCCCTCGACTCTTATAACTGCCATCTGGTTTCTGTACAAATTGTAAATAGCCTTTCGCTCCCTGTATTTTATCCCTGCCAACTTTAGAATTTGAAAGAGAGTATTCCAGTCAACATAGTCAAAAGCTTTCTGTAAGTCTACAAATGCTAGAAACGTAGGTTTGTCTTTCCTTAATCTATCTTCTAAGATAAGTCGTAGGGTCAGTATTGCCTCACGTGTTCCAACATTTCTACGGAATCCAAACTGATCTTCCGCGAGGTCGGCTTCTACCAGTTTTTCCATTCGTCTGTAAGGAATTCGTGTTAGTATTTTGGAGCTGTGACTTATATAAACTGGTAGTTCGGTAAGTTCCACATCTGTCAACACCTGCTTTCTTTGGGATTGGAATTATTATATACTTCTTGAAGTCTGAGGGTATTTCGCCTGTCTCATACATCTTGCTCACCAGATGGTAGAGTTTTGTCAGGACTGGCTGTCCCAAGGCCGTCAGTAGTTCTAATGGAATGTTGTCTACTCCCGGGGCCTTGTTTCGTCTCGGGTCTTTCAGTACTCTGTCAAACTCTTCACGCAGTATCGTATCTCCCATGTCATCTTCATCTATATCCTCTTCCACTTCCATAATATTGTCTTCAAGTACATCGCCCTTGTATAGACCCTTTATATACTCGTTCCACCTTTCTGCTCTCCCTTCTTTGCTTAGAACTGGGTTTCCATCTGAGGTCTTGATATTCATCCAAGTGGTTCTCTTTCCTCCAAAGGTCTCTTTAGTTTTCCTGTAGGCAGTATCTATCTTACCCCTAGTGAGACAAGCCTCTACATCCTTACATTTGTCCTCTAGCCATCCCTGCTTAGCCATTTTGCACTTCCTGTCGATCTCATTTTTGAGACGTTTGTATTCCTTTTTGCCTACTTCATTTACTGCATTTTTATATTTTGTCCTTTCATCAATTAAATTCAATATTTCTTCTGTTACCCAAGGATTTCCACTAGCCCTCGTCTTTTTACCTACTTGATGCTCTGCTGCCTTAACTACTTGATTCCTCAGAGCTACCCATTCTTCTTCTACTGTACTTCTTTCCCCCATTCCTGCGAATTGTTCCCTTATGCTCTCTCTGAAACTCTGTACAACCTCTGGTTTAGTCAGTTTCTCCAGGTCCCATCTCCTTAAATTCCCACCTTTTTGCAGTTTCTTCAGTTTTAGTCTAAAGTCATTATTATTATTAGTTAAACTACTCATTGGAATGAGTTCACTTTTAAATATAAATATGCAGCTAACTATCAGTCAGTCATTTTAGAATTATTAAAAACAATTTAAATCAAAAACAAAAGACTGACGAAGTTGCAGACGAAGCACTTCGGAAGCGTTCGGGTCACGCCTTTTCTGGTATGGCCAGCGAAGTGTTTCGGACTGTTCGTCTCTCTGGATTAGGCAGTCGAGAAGGACAGACATGTTGTTTGTGGCAGGATGTGTTTGCCAGTATTCAGTATTAAAAGATTCACTCCGGTAGCCATGAGGCACAGACAAGTGCCACAAATAGTGTAAAGATACATTTTCGTAAACACTATGTTTGATCATGTACTTTGCTGTATCAGAAGGTGTTGTATTAAGATCATGCAGTCTTCTCGTGTGGCTATATTAAAGTACGTGAGTGGCATCCCAAAGAAGTGAAACATTATTTCAGAACAGAACCTCGCTAAAAGTCACTTTCAGCCCCAAGGTACAGAACCTACGACCTGCGTGCTGTTTTCTGCGCTGGGGACATCAGCTTGAAGACACCAGGTTAGTGAACTATAACAGAACCTTCGTATTGCACACAGTGCAGTGGAAACAACTAGGCGCCTCACGTGTACTGCATGCACAGAACAAATGTGCTCAGTGACACGTCATCTGAAGTAATGCAGAGGAGCTAATAGAGAATGATCGTTATTGACACCAACAGTCACTTCATTCTTCCTTTCTTGCCGTACGTTGCGTCCTTACTCCTAGATATTTAATCGATCTGCCTGTGCCAAGTAGCACATTACTAATGCTCTATTCGAACGTTGCAGCGTTGTTTTTCCTATTCATCTGCATTAATTTACATTTTTCTACATTTAGAACAAGATGCCATCAGTCACACCAACAAAAACTTTTACCTAAGTATTGTCGTATCCTCCTGATCATTTACGCACATAGAAAATAACAGCAACCCTGTCACACTTCCCAGGGCCACTCCTCACGATAACTTTGTCTCTGATGAGCACTCAGCATTGAGGACAACGTACGGGATGCTATATTACCTAAGAAGTCCTCAAACCATTCACATATCTCAGAAGCTATTTCGTATGCACATACCTTCGTTAACAACCTGGTATGGGTCGCTCCGTCTGAAACGCTTTGCAGAAATATAGGAATATCCAATCTGGCTGTTGCCCTTCATTCATAGTTCGGAGGATTTCATTTGAGAAAAGAGCAAGCTGAGTTTTGCTCGAGCGATGTTTCCTAAAACGGTGCTGGTTCATGGACACAGTTTTTACTGCTGGGGGCGTTCAAAAACTAATGCAATACTTTTCTTTCACGGCCAGTTCGCATTGAAAAAAAAAAAAAAAAAACGTACTTTCTTGTGGGACATCGCTGCATATTCGCGCTTCACTCCCTATAATTTCATGAACTTCCGACAGATGGCGGTGCTATACGTAACCTTCAACGGAGATGCTTTCCAAGAAGAGATATGTCATTCACCTTCTTTTTGAGTAAAACCAGAGCGTCGCAGATACAATGAACAAAAGCACGGTGACTCGTTGGGCGAGACGTCTGTCGTCATCGCAACAAGCTCACGCAAGCCTGTCTGACGTCCTGCGTGCCAGCCGGCTGGACACACACACAGCTGTGGCTCCTGCAATGATGGAACGTGCGGACACTCTCATTCGAGGTGATCGTCTGATCACAGTCAAACACCTCGCTGCTCAACTGGATATCTCTTGTTAGTGGCACTGACGCACTCGTCCAAAAGTTGGGTACTCAGTGGTGTGTGTCTGCTGAGCTCCTCACCGCCTAAAAGATCATAAAGAGCAACGGAGGACCATTTCTGCGATACTGCTTGCACGTCACGAGTTTGGTTTTCAAATGTCGAGTCGAACTTCGTGACAAACCTATTTTGTTTCTGCAATGATCGCCACTAACCAACCTGTGTCGGGCAAGTGGTACTCATGTATATCTTATACAGGGTGATCCATTGACGGTGCCGGGCCAAATATCTCACGGAATAATCGTCAAACTAAAAAGCTACAAAGAAAGAAACTCGTCTAGCTTGAATGGGGAAACCAGATGGCGCTATGGTTGGCCCACTAGATGGCGCTGCCATAGCTCAAACGGATATAAACTGCGCTTTTTTTTTTGAACAGGCACCCCCATTTTTTATTGCATATTCGTGTAGCACGTAAAGAAATATGAATGTTTTAGTTGGACCACTTTTTTCGCTTTGTGATAGATGGCGCTGTAATAGTCGCAAACATATGGCTCACAATTTTAGACAAACAGTTGGTAACAAGGTAGGTTTTTTAAATTAAAATACAGTACATAGGTACGTTTGAACATCTTATTTCAGTTCTTCCAATGTGATACATGTACCTTTGTGAACTTATTATTTCTGGGAACGCATGCTGTTACAGCGAGATTACCTGTAAATACCACATTAATGCAATAAACGCTCAAAATGATGTCCGTCAACCTCAATGCATTTGGCAATACGTGTAACGACATTCCTCTCAACAGCGAGTAGTTCGCCTTCCCAAATGTTCGAACATGCATTTACAATGCGCTGACACATGTTGTCAGGCCTTGTCGGTGGAACACGATAACAGATATCCTTCAACTTTCCCAACAGAAAGAAATCCGGGGACGTCAGATGCGGTGAACGTGCGGGCCATGGTATGGTGCTTCGACGACCATTTCACCTCTCATGAAATATGCTATTCAATACCGCTTAAGCCGCACGCGAGCTATGTGCCGGACATTCATCATGTTGGAAGTACATCGCCATTCTGTCATGCAGTGAAATATCTTGTAGTAACATCGGTAGAACATTACGTAGGAAATCAGCATACATTGCACCATTTAGATTGCTATCGATAAAAATGGGGGCCAATGATCCTTCCTCCCATAATGTCGCACCATACATTAACCCGCAAAGGTCGCTGATGTTCCACTTGTCGCAGCCATCGTGGATTTTCCGTTGCCCAATAGTGCATATTATGCCGGTTTACGTTACCGCTGTTGGTGAACGACGCTTCGTCGCTAAATAGAACGCGTGCAAAAAATCTGTCATCGTCCCGTAATTTCTCTTATGCCCAGTGGTAGAACTGTTCACGACGTTCAAAGTCGTCGCCACGCAATTCCTAGCGCATAGAAATATGGTACAGGTGCAATCGATGTTGATGTAGCATTCTCAACACCGACGATTTTAGATTCCCGATTCTCGCGAATTTGTCTGCTACTGATGTGCGGATTAGCCGCAACAGCACCTAAAACACCTACTTGGGCATCATCATTTGTTGGAGGTCGTGGTTGACGTTTCACATGTGGCTGAACACTTCCTGTTTCCTTAAATAACGTAACTATCCGGCGAACGGTCCGGACACTTGGATGATGTCGTCCAGGGTACCGAGCAGCATACATAGCACACGCCCGTTGGGCAATTTGATCACAATAGCCATACATCAACACTATATCGACCTTTTCCGCAATTGGTAAACGGTCCATTTTAACACGGGTAATGCATCACGAAGCAAATACCGTCCGCACTGGCGGAATGTTACGTGATACCACGTACTTATACGTTTGTGACTATTACAGCGCCATCAGTCACAAAGAGAAAAAAGTGGTCCAACTAAACATTCATATTTCTTTACGTACTACACGAATATGTGATAAAAAATGGGGGTACCTATTTAGAAAAACGCAGTTGACATCCGTTTGACCTATGGTAGCGCCATCTAGCGGGCCAACCATAGCGTCATCTGGTTTCCCCCTTCAAGCTAGTTTTTTCGTTTGACGCTTATTTCGTGAGATATTTGGCCCGGTCACTATCAATGGACCACCCTGTATATTATAGTCTGAAGAAGACAGTTTTAAAACTGTCGAAACCATGGTCAAAGGTGATAAACCTGTATTTTGCAACTAGTTAGCTGTTAGTTCCAGTGCATTCAAGATACTGCAGTCCCCCATCACGTTTTTCTCTCTGCACATGTAGGACACTCTCAGGAACTACAGTAGGGACTTAGACACGGTTCCCACTAATAGGTATACTGCTTCACGAGGTAGGTTTCTTGGCATAATTTTTAATTATATAAATCATAAGGCTGTAACGTATGTATTGTTGTCTGTGCCATATTTAACTCTTATTGTTTGACATGGTCAAAATGGAGATATGGAACCTGTTGTATTGAAGCTGTGGGTTCAAAAAATCTTTGACAGGCAAGATAGCAATTTATTTTATTCGATAATTATTAGGCTGGTGCATATGTTCGTAGCGTTTTTGTTCTGCATGTTGGTATTCTGGTTGCTATGGGTTTATTTATCGATATTGTTTATTTGTAGTTCAATGTTGCTTTGTGATTTTACATGTTGCAATTTTATCATTTGGAGAAAGTGAACAAACCTGTGGACGCTAGAAAATGAGGTGTCAGATACGCAAATCGGAACATTTCCGACGTACTCTTCCGTTTGAGTTCAGTCAAAGGGTGGCAGCAGCGGAGACAGCGAGGAACATTTGCGCCGCGTGTGGGGATAATGCCATCGGGCAGAGCACCGCAAGAAAACGGTTCTGTCGTTTCAGTGAGGATCGTTTTGACATTGGTGACCCTCCACGTTCAGGAAGATCTCCGAGGTTTGAGGAAGATCCTTCAAACGTATTACTCCACAATGATACACGTCAGTGTACTCGACAACTTGCGCGTGTGGTGAACTGTGGTCTTTCTACCAACGTGCGACGTCAGGTTCAAAAAACTAGTGTGTGGGTACTGCATGTTCTAAGCCAAAATCACTAAAATCAGCGGATGCCCGTGTGTGGATCTCTGCTCGCTCCTCATCAACTGGTTCGTGAACAACGCTGTCCATCCTTACGCTGTATTGTTCTATATCTACATCTACATTTATACTCCGCAAGCCACCCAACGGTGTGTGGCGGAGGGCACTTTACGTGTCACTGTCATTACCTCCCTTTCCTGTTCCAGTCGCGTATGGTTCGCGGGAAGAACGACTGTCTGAAAGCCTCCGTGCGCGCTCGAATCTCTCTAATTTTACATTCGTGATCTCCTCGGGAGGTATAAGTAGGGGGAAGCAATATATTCGATACCTCATCCAGAAACGCACCCTCTCGAAACCGGGCGAGCAAGCTACACCGCGATGCAGAGCGCCTCTCTTGCAGAGTCTGCCACTTGAGTTTGTTAAATATCTCGGTAACGCTATCAGGGTTACCAAATAACCCTGTGACGAAACGCGCCGCTCTTCTTTGGATCTTCTCTACCTCCTCCGTCAACCCGATCTGGTACGGATCCCACACTGATGAGCAATACTCAAGTATAGGTCGAACGAGTGTTTTGTAAGCCACCTCCTTTGTTGATGGACTACATTTTCTAAGGACTCTCCCAATGAATCTCAACCTGGTACCCGCCTTACCAACAATTAATTTTATATGATCATTCCACTTCAAATCGTTCCGCACGCATATTCCCAGATATTTTACAGAAGTAACTGCTACCAGTGTGTGTTCCGCTATCATATAATCATACAATAAAGGAGCCTTCTTTCTATGTATTCGAAATACATTACATTTGTCTATGTTAAGGGACAGTTGCCACTCCCTGCACCAAGTGCCTATCCGCTGCAGATCTTCCTGCATTTCGCTACAATTTTCTAATCCTGCAACTTCTCTGTATACTACAGCATCATCCGCGAAAAGCCGCATGGAACTTCCGACACTATCTACTGGGTCATTTATATATATTGTGAAAAGCAATGGTCCCATAACACTCCCCTGTGGCACGCCAGAGGTTACTTTAACGTCTGTAGACGTCTCTCCATTGATAACAACATGCTGTGTTCTGTTTGCTAAAAACTCTTCAATCCAGCCACACAGCTGGTCTGATATTCCGTAGGCTCTTACTTTATTTATCAGGCGACAGTGCGGAACTGTATCGAACGCCTTCCGGAAGTCAAGGAAAATAGCATCTACCTGGGAGCCTGTATCTAATATTTTCTGGGTCTCATGAACAAATAAAGCGAGTTGGGTCTCACACGATCGCTGTTTCCGGAATCCATGTTGATTCCTACATAGTAGATTCTGGGTTTCCAAAAACGACATTATACTCGAGCAAAAAACATGTTCTAAAATTCTACAACAGATCGACGTCAGAGATATAGGTCTATAGTTTTGCGCATCTGCTCGACGACCCTTTTTGAAGACTGGGACTATCTGTGCTCTTTTCCAATCATTTGGAACCCTCCGTTCCTCTAGAGACTTGCGGTACACGGCTGTTAGAAGGGGGGCAAGTTCTTTCGCGTACTCTGTGTAGAATCGAATTGGTATCCCGTCAGGTCCAGTGGACTTTCCTCTGTTGTGTTGTTACTGGTGACGAGGAAAAGAAAGGAATAGGCGAGCACAAACAAAGCACCAATTCCCTGTTCAAAGACTGTGCATCCACAAAATACCGCGTTATGCATCTGGTGGACCAGCGACGGTGTGGCGCAGTACGAATTGCTTCCCTGAGGTGTAACGATCACTGCTGAGATTTATTGTCAACAGCTGAGACGCAGTGCGAGAACAACGACCAGCAAGTTGTGCTACTCCTTGATAACGCCGGCCCGCATTCTGCTAGACTGACATAAAACACTGTACAGGAGTTGGGTTGCAAGTCATCCCGCAGACACCTTATTCACCTGTTCTTGCACGCTCAGATTTTCAACATTCCCACTCTCTATCCAACAACCTTCAAGCAACTTTACCAAAGCCTTTGACCTATTGGAAAGAGATCTCATAGTCCGAAAACTGGAAAACACAATGGGAGAAGATAGCGTATGGGCAAGAATAATCAAGTCAATCCTCGAATACAGCTTAATCACAATATCAGACAACCTCTCTTTTTCGAACCCCATTCTGCAATCGAACGGAGTCTTACAGCGTGACCCAATGAGCCCTTTGCTGTACATTCTTGCCACTGAAGAAGTACTCCGAATTGGAGGAAATGAAGAAGATGTGTCTGTATATGCATACGCTGACGACATAGCCGTAGGTTCAACAGATAAACAGAAGCTGCAGAGAATCGTTGAGAAAATAGACAGATGGTGCAGTGAACACAAACTACACATAAACATAACAAAGACAGAAATGGTAATTTTCAGAAAAGGAGGCAAAACACCCAAGAATGCGGAAATCAGCATCAGAGGACAAAAAATAAAAACCTCATCAGAATTTAAATACCTAGAAGTGACATTGCAACCAACAGCCAAATGCTTCACAAAACATGCAACAGAACGTGCAGTCCAAGCAACAATAGCAGTACAGGACATCAAAAACATCCGCCTACTCAGTCTAGAAACAGGCAAGAAATAATTCAACACAAAAATCTTGCCAATCCTTGCCTGTGGGATGGAGGTTATATGGGACTACCTGACAGAAAACAATCTAGAAACACTAGAAAAGGTAAAATCGACCTATCTAAAAAGAGCACTAGGTCTCATCTAGATCTAGACTAGTGTACCCGCTAGCGAGAGGGACATTCCAAATCGAAGACATCAGACTTCGATATATGATGCCACACACCAGGGCTTCCAGGAAGCAACTGAAGATCATGGAGGACAAACGAGAAAAAATATGGCCGGATTTCTATGGCACCGAAGCAATGACGAACCGCTCATGGACAGCACCAAACTTCGAACAGCAACATGTCGTAACTAGACTTTGTATTCGCGGCTTTCATCATCTAATCTGCAAAAACAAGACCACAACATGTGTATGTGAACTGTGTAACGAAGCCTGTGAACGATATCACATAGAACTGTGCAGTAAAAGAGTGAAATCGATAAATGTATATGCAGAAATGTAAATGTAAAATGTTAAGCAAAGTAACTGTATATGGCTATTTGTCTGCAATTTTCTTAAATAAAAAAACCTTCAAGCAACTTCCTTTCCGGATGAAAGTGCGCTCGGAACATGGCTGGACGAGGTCTTCGCCTCAAAACCACGTGACTTCTACAGTCGCGGAATCGAAAAGTGACCCCAGCGTCGGCAGACTGCTGTAATTAGTAAAGATATATGTATTACGGCTGACTAAACTTCCTGTTACGTATATTTGTTGTATTTATTAAACCAATGGAAAGGCACTAAGAACTTACGCACCAACCCAATAGCTTCGGCTTATACACAACCTATCAAAACATTCTACACTGATTAGTTTACAACTACCAAATGGCGGGCACACCGTCATAATTCGTGTGATAAGGATAGTTTGTTGTCACATCAAATGGAATAATCATGTAAAACATTCCAGAATAATAGGTCATCATATGTGATGTTTACAGACAGAGTCCGGCAGCTTACATATGTGGACACCGTGGTTATATCTGTTTGCCAAATTATATATTCTACAGTAACGTCACATGTCTGTTCCACATTAGTAACTACAGCATAAACATGGCGCGCAGCTCATATCGCAGGCCTGAGTAAAGGAGAAAGTGCTCATGTCAAGACAGGAAGGAGGCAGCCGCTAGCTGTAGGGTGTGAGGTGCAGGCATGGCGACTGACGCTTAGGGCGTCGTAAGTGCCCTAGTGTAAAGAATGGTTCAAATGGCTCTGAGCGCTATGGATCATCAGTCCCCTTGACTTAGATCTAACTGACCTAGGGACATCACACACATCCATGCCTGAGGCAGGATTCGAACCTACGACCGTAGCAGCAGCGTGGTTCCGGATGCTCTCATGTAACCTGATTAGTTAATGTGACTGGAGCACCAGTGTCTATCTGAAACCTACATCTTCACTGCAAAACTGTAAAGATATGAATAGTTTGCGATTATCCCTTTGAATGTGACTTTCACCTATGAGGTTCAGAACACTGTCTTTTATCTGATTTGGAAGTGATGCAGAGGCATTTAATTAAGGAAAGCAGATTTGAATGAGCAAATTTTTTCGCTGGTTGTGTAAGGTAGGGATGTAAGGAGATGGCAACTGGATAAACTCAAAGAACTAGAGGTTGTAGAGAGTTTCAGAGAGAGCATTAGGAAAGAAAACTACAGAGGAAAGAAAAGTTCAAAATGGCTAAGCAGGGTTTGCTAGAGGACAAACGTAAGGATCTAGAGACATACACCACTATGGGTAAGATAGACACTGCCTACAGGGAAATTAAAGAGACCTTTGGAGAAAGGAGAGGCACCTGTGCGAATATCAAAATCTCAAATGGGAAACCAACTCTAAGAAAGAAGGGAAAGCAAAAAGGGGGAAGGAGTATATAGAGGATCTATACGAGGGCGATGTACTTGACGACAATATTATGGGAACGTAGATGCAGATGAATTACAGTGAAGAGTTTGACAGAGCACTGAAAGATCTAAGTCGAAACAAGGGCCCAGGAGTAGACAACATTGGATCAGAACTACTGATAGCCATGACAAAACTGTTCCATCTGGTGAGCAAGATGTATGAGACAGGCGAAATGCCCTCAGGCTTCAAGAAGAATATAGTAAATCCAATCTCAAAGAAAGTAGGTATTGAAAGGTGTGAGAATTGCCGAACTATCAGTTTAATAAGTCACGGCTGCAAAATACTAACGTGAATTCTTTACACACAAATAGAAAAACTGGTAGAAGAAGACCTCGAGAAAGATCAGTTTGGATTTTGTTGAAATGTTGGAACACGCGAGTCAATAATGACCGTATGACTTATCTTAGAAAATAGATTAAGCAAAGGCAAGCCTACGTTAATATCATTTGTAAACGTAGAGAAAGCTTTTGACAATGGACTGGAATAGTCCCTTTCAAATTCTGAAGGTAGCAGGGATAAAATACAGGGAGTGAAAGGGTATTTATAATTTCTGTAGATGGCAGTTGTAAGAGTGGAGGGGCATGAAAGGGAAGCAGCGGTTGGGAAGGAAGTGAGACAGGGTTGCAGCCTGTCCCCGATGTTATTCAATCTGTATATTGAGCAAGCAGTAAAGGAAACAAAAGAAAAATTCGGAGTAGGTATTAAAGTCCATGGAGAAGAAATAAAAGCTTTGAGGTTCGCCGATGACATTGTAATTCTGTCAGAGACAGAAAAGGACTTGGAAGAGCAGTTGAACGGAATGGATGGTGTCTTGAAGGGAGGATATAAGATGAACATCAACAAACGCAAAACGAGGATAATGGAATGTAGTCGAATTAAGTCGGGTGATGCTGAGGGAATTAGATTAGAAAATGAGACAAAGTAGTAAAGGAGTTTTGCTATTTGGGGAGCAAAATAACTGATGATGGTCGAAGTAGAGAGGATATAAAATGTAGACTGGCAATGGCAAGGAAAGCGTTTCTGAAGAAGAGACATTTGTTAACATCGAGCATAGATTTAAATGTCATGAGGTCGTTTCTGAAAGTATTTGTATGGAGTGTAGCCATGTATGGAAGTGAAACACGGACGATAAATAGTTTGGAAAGGAAGAGAATAGAAACTTTCGAAATGTGGTGCTACAGAAGAATGCTGAAGATAAGATGGGTAGATCACTTAACTAATGAGGAGGTATTGAATAGAATTGGGGAGGAGTTTGTGGCACAACTTGACAAGAAGAAGGGACCGGTTGGTGGGACATGTTCTGAAGCATCAAGGGATCACAAATTTAGCATTGGAGGGCAGCGTGGAGGGTAAAAATCGTAGAGGGAGACCAAGAGATGAATACACTAAGCAGATTCAGAAGGATGTAGGTTGCAGTAAGTACTGGGAAATGAAGAAGTTTGCGTAGGATAGAGTAGCATGGAGAGCTGCATCAAACCAGTCTCTGGACTGAAGAGAACAACAACAACAACAACAACAACAAACAACAACCAGAAAAGGCGTGACCAGAACACTTCCGAAGTGCTTCGTCTGCAATTCCGTCAGTCTTCTGTTTTTGATTTAAATTGTTTTTAATAATTCTAAAATGACTGACTCATAGTCAGCTGCATATTTATATTAAAAAGTGAAGTCATTCCAATGAGTAGCTTAACTAGTAATAATAATGACTATAGACGGCTAGTGTGGCCAAGCGGTTCTAGGGGGCTGAAAAACACAGATGATAAGTCCCATAGTGCTCAGAGCCGTTTGAACTAATAATGACTATACTTTAACGTTTTGGCGCCCTTGCTCCGAACACAGCAGCCAATCACAGAGCAGTAGCATTATGCAGGCGGTCTTTCTCACGGGAATGGTACCGAATCTAACATTTGTCACAAGTACCTCACACCACATTTCGTCATCTGTATACTTCTTTCATCTCCACTACTCTGGGAACAGCTTCTTGGAGCCTAATATGATGGCTGACTAAGCCAGAAATATTACAAACGCGATATGAAATGGAATGAGGACGTCGGGTTGGTAGTCGGGGAGGGAAATGTTCGGGAGTAATTTGGGAAAGTGTAGTTCATCTGTAAAGGAGACGCTGTATAGAACGCTAGTTCGAATCACTCTTGAGTACTGCTCGATTGTTTGGTATCGCCACCAGGTCGGAGTGAAGGAAGACACCGAAGAGGTTCAGAGGTGGGCTGCTAGATTCGTTACCAGTAGGTTCGATCAACAGGCAAGTGTTACGTAGATGCTTCGGTATCTCAAATGGGAATCCCTGGACGGAAGGCGGCTTTATTTTCGGGGAATGCTATTGAGAAAATTTATCGAACCGGCATTTCAAGCTGAGTGCAGAACGACCACGAACACAAAATAAGAGAAATTTGCAGACAGACAATTGTTTTTCCGTCGCTCTGTTTACGAGTGCAACAGGAAAGGAAATGAATAGTAATGGTACATGGTACCCTCTCCCTAGCACCGTGCAGTGGCTTGCGAAATACACTGCTGGCCACCGTAAATGCAACACCCTGAAGGAAGCATCCGAATCAAGTGAAATTTACACCATGGGTTTGCAGCGATGAGATATGCAACTGATTAGAATTTCAGCGCAGACGCACATCACGCGCGCCTGTGGCGCCACCTCATAGCGCCATTTAAGGCTTGGCGATTTCGACGAGTGTACGTTCGGCACGTGTGTTTACCTTGTGGTTGTTTCACAAGACGATCAGTTATGCCTCGTAGACAACAGCGAACATCGTTTGATCAAGTATCCGAGCTCGACAGAGGAAGGATAGTGGCTTACCGAGATTGTGGATTATCATACAGAGAAATCGCTAGTCGTGTTGGACGAAACCAAACAACTGTAATGCGGATATGTGACCGTTGGATGCAGGAGGGTACGACGGACCGACGTGGTCGATCGCATTCACCTCGGTGCACCAGTGCACGTGCTGATAGGCAAATTGTGCGCATGGCACTGACGGATCGCTCAGTGACATCCCGAACCATAGCATAGCACATTGCGTCTGTAACGCATCATCCAGTGTCTGCGCGTACCATTCGACGCCGTTTACAGCAGAGTGGTCTGTCCGTAAGATGTCCATTGCTTCGTCTACCATTGACGCAGAACCACAGACCTCTCCGTCGCCAATGGTGTGATGACAGACGGATGTGGACGGCAGAATGGAATGACGTTGTCTTTACTGACGAGGCACACTTCTGTCTGCAGCACCACGATGGTCGGATTCGAGTGTGGAGACACCGTGGAGAGAGGATGCTGGACAGCTGCATTATGCACCGCCACACTGGTCTTGCACCGGGCATTATGGTATGGGGCGGTATTGGATATTACTCTCGCACGCCTCTAGTGCGCATTGCCGGTACTTTAAATAGCCGGCGCTAAATATCCGAGGTGCTGGAGCCAGTTGTCCTTCCTTACCTTCAGGGCTCGGCCACAGCCATATTTCAACAGGATAATGCGCGATCACACGTGGCACGCATTGTCCAAAGGTTCTTCGTCAATAACCAGATTGAAGTGCTTCCCTGGCCGGCTCGCTCTCCGGATCTTTCACCGATAGAAAACATGTGGTCCATGGTTGCTCAACGAGTGACCCAGATTACATCCCCAGCTGCCACACCAGATGATCTTTGGCAACGTGTGGAAGCTGCTTGGGCTGCTGTACCCCAGGAACACATCCAACGTCTCTTTGACTCAATGCCGAGACGTGTGGCAGCGGTGATCTCCAACAATGGCGGCTACTCTGGCTACTGATTCTGGCAGGAACCACATGTCACAGACGTCTGTAAACGTAATCATTTGATACTTGGTCAACATGTAATCTACAAAATAAATTTTGTTGTGCTCCCTCTTGTCTATCTTGGTGTTGCATTTACGGTGGCCAGCAGTGTATGTATGTAGATGTAGAATCAATTAATCTGGTTTACATCTTTTAATTATAAGATAACTGCAGTTGAGTGTGGCACTTGCAAATAATAATAATAATAATAAAGAAATTTGACTCACAAAAAGTTCATTTCAAGAGCGAACCTTGTGATTTCAGTTAACAATCACAAAAAAGTAGGCGAAGCAATTAATACTACTCGTAGCTACAACTACAATTATAAAGCAATAATACAGGATTCCAATTGTGAAAAGGGTAAATAGCTTACACATATGTTTGATAGAGCACTTAATACATAATATCTTAAAAGTTTTATTCCCGCCCGACAGTGTTAGTTCCCGACGTTCCCGCTAGGCGGCAAGCGCGAATGAGTCATTCAGAAAGTCATCATGGAGTCATATGACGGTGCAGAGCGTGCGGAGTGCGGTTTATGGTTTGGTAAATCCAAATCCGCTACTAGAAGTTCTGCAGTCTTACATACATAGTCCGCGTATTTCAACGAGAAGTGCCAGCTTGGAACTGATTACGCCGTTTCACAGTGTGGAAGATATTTAGGAAACATCAACTTAGATACTTCTATTTGTACGCATATCTTAGAAGCTAGATTAAGGAAGGGCAAACCTATGTTTCTAGCATTTGTAGACTTAGAGAAAGCTTTTGACAATGTTGATTGGCATACTCTCTTTCAAATTCTGAAGGTAGCAGGGGTAAAATACAGGGAGCGAAAGGCGATTTACAATTTGTACAGAAACCAGATGACAGTTATTAGAGTCGAGGGGCATGAAAGGGAAGCAGTGGTCGGGAAGAGAGTGAGACAGGGTTTTAGCCTATCCCCAATGTTATTCAATCTGTATACTGAGCAGGCAGTAAAGGAAACAAAAGAAAAATTTGGAGTAGGAATTAAAATCCAAAATAACTGTTGATGGTCGAAGAATAGAGGATTCAAAATATTGACTGGTTATGCCAAGGAAAGCGTTTCTGAAGAAGAGAAAGTAAAACGTCCCCTTTGGAAAATCTGTAAATGACTGTGCTGGTAAACCTCTTACGTTATTTGATTTTCAAACAGCTGAGCAAAACTGAACGTACTCAGACATTTCTCTCTTTACTTATTCTGATCAACACTAAACTGACACACAATATTTTTAGCGCAACGGAACCTGACTTTCAATAATCCCTACAAAAGAATGGCCCTGACTAACAATAACCTATACCTTTCATGAATCATTTACCTCATAAAAATCTTCGTTACTCTAACTACTGGAATACAGTGAGCGCCAATACTGCCAGCTAAATAAAAGATTCTAACCACTGTAGGTACTAACTACTGATAGGCATAGTTAGCAAATGAATGAGTTTGATGGAGAACAAACAATGTATTTACCTCAATAGTGTTCAAAAGGCATTATATCAGTTCATGAGATCTAGTCTTACAAATTTCCTTTTTCTGACGGACACACGTCCAGATCGTCCGCTCTCAAAACTCTGGCATCTCTCTCCCCACATCCACCACTGCAGGCAGCTCACCTCCAACTACGCAACGCTACTCGCTGTTAACATCCAACTGCCCAACGCTACAATAGAGAGTATTTCAACAATGCCAACCAGCACAGACTGCACACAGCACAGCTAGTGATTTTCATACAGAGCGCTACGTGACGTAACCAAAATAAAAACCTAAACAGCCTACTTGCAAAAGGTGTTGACATCGAGTACAGATTTAAGTGTCAGGAAGTCGTTTCTGAAAGTATTTGTATGGAGTGTAGCCATGTATGGAAGTGAAACATGGACGGTAAGTAATTTGGACAAGAAGAGAATAGAAGCTTTCGAAATGCGGTGCTACAGAAAAATGCAACAGATTAGATGGGTAGATCACGTAACTAATGAGGTGGTACTGAACGGAATTGGGGAGAAGAGAAATTTGTGGTACAACTTGACTATAAGAAGGTATCGGTTGGTAGGACACGTTCTGAGGCATCAAGGGATCATCAGTTTAGTACTGGAGGGATGCGTGGAGGTTAAAAAGAGATGAATACACTAAGCAGATTCAGAGGGATGTAGATTGCAGTAGTTACTCGGAGATGAAGAAGCTTGAACAGGATGGAGTAGCATGGAGAGCTGCATCAAACCAGTATCTGGACTGGAGTCCACAGAAGAACGTGTAAGTTTGCGATTCCAGTGCTTGCATCTACGTTTTCTATGAGGATTTCCAGCAGACCGTGTTCCTCTATTCTAGATTCGTATGGGCTAGAATTGACCTTACGACTGTTTCGCAGGCAATCTTGCTGGCTGTGTCCTGATTTGTCGGCATACTGCTTGGCGGAAGAATCAGTGTTTGCGTTCGTGCTTGAGACAGCACTTAACACGAGAATTTCGAGCGCGTGAATTCGCAGACAAACAAACTGGCTGGCTTGCGGACTGCTCACCACGCCGCCTGTTGTTGTCAACATGTGTGTCTTGGGGCCCAGATTTGAACGTGCCTGATGTCGCAAAACTGACCGCTTCGAATCATCAGCGGTCAGAGCTGCAACATCAAGCACTTAAAATCTGGCTCCGGGAAGTCTTGCCCTTTCCGAGATTTAACCGCTTTTAAGTACACGATGGTTATAAATAAACTTTCGCCACATGAGCCAGCGCAGACGGAAACTACACTGAAGAGCTAAAGACTGGTACACCTGCCTCATGTCGTGTAGCCCCCGCGAGCACGCAGAAGTGCCGCAACACGACGTGGCATGGACTCGACTAATGTCTGGAGTAGTGCTGGATTGAACTGACACCATGAATCCTGCAGGGCTGTCCATAAATCCGTAAGAGTACGAGGGAGTGGAGATCTCTTCTGAACAGTACGGTCCAAGGCATCCCAGATATGTTCAATAATGCTCATGTCTGGGAAGGTCGGTGGGCACCGGACATGTTTAAACTCGGAATGTTCCTGATGTCACTCTGCAGCAATTCTGGACATGTGGGGTGTGGCATTGTCCTCCTGGAATTGCTCAATTCCGTCGGAATACACATGGACATGAATGGATGCTGATGTATGTGTCACTTGTCAGAGTCGTATCTAGACGTATCAGGGGTCCCATATCACTCTAACTGCACACGCCCCACAACCACAGCATTACAGAGCCTTCATTAGCTTGAACAGCCTCCTGCTGACATGCAGAGTCCATGTGTTCATGTGGTTGTCTCCATACCCGTACACATCCATCAGCTCGGTATGATTTGAAAGAAGACTCATCAGACGAGGCAATACATTTCCAGTCATCAACAGTCCAATGTCAGTCTCGACCGTCCCAGGTGAGGTGTAAAGCTTTGTGTCGTAGAGTCATCAAGCGTACTCGAGTGGGCCTTCGGCTCCGAAAGTCCATACCGATAATGTTTCGTTGAATGGCTCGCACGCTGACACTTGTTGATAGTCCAGCATTGAAATCTGCAGCAATTTGCGGAAGGGTTGCACTTATGTCGCGTTGAATGATTCTGTTCAGTCGTCGTTGGTCCGGTTCTTGCAGGATCTTTCTCCGGCCTCAGCGATGTTGAAGATTTGATGTTTTATCGAAGTCCTGATATTCACGGTACACTCGTGAAATGGTCACACGGGAAAATCCCCACCTAATCGCTACCTCGAAGATTATGTGTCCCACCGTTGGTGCACGAGTATAACACCACTTTAATCTTGATAACCTGCCATTGTAGCAGCGGTAACCGATCTAACAACTGCTCCAGTCATTTCTTGTCTTTTATAGACGTTGCCGACCGCAGCGCCGTATTCTGCCTGTTTACACATCTCTTTATTTGAATACAGACGCCTGTACCATTTTCTTTGGCGCTTCAGTGTATTTCCCGTATGGGTACCGAATTTTATAGAAATGATGTTAAGACTGTGTGCTGCAGGATCTGTGTTGTTGGTAGTATTAGTGTCATGGCCTGCCCTTGGGTGTCCGTAGTGGTACGGCAGCATAGGTTCTGAAACACAAGGATCAGTGTGCATTAGAGTTGCAGACAGTTAACACGGTTCTGGACAAGGTGAGCTGGGCTTTATTTGTTATGCTGCTCAATCGAAACAACAGCAATAGTGCTGATATTGTGCGATAGTATCGAGGAATGCGGAGAGGACCTGTTTATGAACCCGGCCTGAAGAACATGATTCGGAAGTCCGAATTAACTGGCGATTTTGGAACTCCT
The DNA here is from genome assembly GCF_023864345.2 of Schistocerca serialis cubense. NCBI lineage: Eukaryota > Metazoa > Arthropoda > Insecta > Orthoptera > Acrididae > Schistocerca > Schistocerca serialis. The sequence continues at coordinate 237,510,373 of NC_064647.1, read as the reverse complement.
CCTGGAGAAGGTCGACGGTACCTTCTTGAATTTCTCCTAGCAAACGACTTAGAGGTCCTGAATAGGGGCAATGAACCTACATTCAGGAATAGCAGAAGGGAAGAAGTAACTGACATAACATTTGGTTCCATGACGATGGGTAGCTATGTCAAACAATGGCATGTGGTGTTGGAGCCATCCTCATTGGACCACATGTACATTAAATTCAAAGTTGAAATGGGAATCAGACAGACCATGACTTATAGAAGTCCCAGGAAAACAGACTGGGAGACACATAGGAGGGACCTTGACTTAGGCTTATCGGAAATTAAAACCACGATAAGGAACCCAGTAGAATTTTAAGAAATAGCAGAGACTGTTACCTCTGCCATAGTGACCTCATATAACTGCACAATCACCAGTTAGTGCACAAATAGGAATGTTCTTTGGTGGAATAACAAACTGGAAACGCAAAGAAAACAGGTATAGAGACTGTTTAATATTGCGAGACGTAAAGGACAATGGGCTAAATATCGTGAGGCCCTTGTCAGTTACAATCTTGCAATAAGACAAGCAAAGGAGGCATCCTAGAAGGCATTCTGTGAGGAAGTGGAGGGCACAGCTGCACAAGCCAGACTTCACAAGATTCTCACTAGAGTACCAACTAATCCAGGAGGTATGTTGGGGAAGGAGGATGGGGAATATACAAAGACAGCACATGAGACGCTGGAATTGCTCCTCAAAAGTCACTTTCCTCAATATGTTCTGCCGGACAATACAGACCAGTATGTGAACCCAGAGAGACAACGGTTCTCAGGCACTCGGAGAGGAGACTGGGAATCGGCCAAGGAGTGTGTGAACTTCAACAAAATCCAGTGGGCAGTGGGAACATTCCAACCGTTCAAGTCACCTGGCCCAGATGGAATTCTTCCAGCTCTCCTGCAACAGGCAGGAGGAAAGCTTATAAGAGTCCTATGCAGGCTATTCAGGGATAGTCTAGCAGTAGCAATCATTCCCAATGCTTGAAGGGCTTTGAAGGTTGTCTTCATCCCAAAGCCAGGGAGAATTGATCGTAGCAAGGGCAAGGATATGAGACCAATCAGCCTGTCCTCCTTCATTCTCAAAACATTGGAAAAACAGGTTAATGTATATGTTGGGGAGAGGAGGCTAAGTAGGGTTCCTCTACACCTGATCCAACACGCATACCAACCAGGTAAATATGTGAGACAGCTCTCCACCAACTCGTTGGGAAGGTGGAAAAAGCACTTCCAAGAAATAGCCCTCTGCATCATCCTGGATATCGAGGGGGCCTTCAGTAACACGACCTTCGATTCCATGGTAAGGGCAGCAGAGGTGCATGACCTGGGGACCACTATATGTAGGTGGACCAGGGCCATGCTTAGTCCAAGGAAGGTAGAGGCTACCATGATGAATGAAAAGATAGTAATCAAGACCACTAAAAGCTGCTCTATTGTGGAATCTAGTGGTGAACGAACTCATTCAGGAACCAAATTCCAGACAATGCTTCTGCCAAGGATACGCAGATGACCTTGTCATAGTAATACTTGGCAAATTCACTGACACAGTCAGGAATATGGCACAAGGAGGGTTGGACATTGTGCAAAAATGGTGCATTAAACAGGATCTGAGAGTTAATCCTAAGAAGACTGTTGTGGTGCCATTTACGAAGAGACATATTCAGCATGCCAGTTGGAATCTAAAGCTCTTCGATGAAACTCTACCTGTGAAGGGGACAGTGAAATATCTAGGAGTAACCTAGGATGAGAAGCTAATTTGGACCCCTCATATAAAGAGCATCTGCTCCAAGGCAAAAAGTACTTCAATGTGTACTAGGAGGGCATATGGCAAAAACTAGGGCCTAAGCCCCAGGGGTATGTACTGGATATACACCACAGTGGTTAGACCTAGGATTTCCTATGGGGCCGGTGGAAGAAGAGAGAACAGCGGGTTGCTGCTAAAGAGCTATCTAAGGTGCAGAGATTGGCCTGCTTAGCCATAACGGGCGGAATTAGCAGCACACCAACCGCTGGAATGGAAGCCATGCTGGATATGCCTCCACTTCACCCTTGGGTTAAGATGGAGGCGGCAGCTGGGGCACACAGACTTAAAACTGGCCAAAACTGGGTTTCATTCGGATATCCAGAATCACACACTAATATAGTGAGTGAGGTAAATGTAGGTGTGGTTGGGGAAATGCCTGCCAACTAATATAATAACTCCCAACTGCTTCGTCAAGCCTTACAAAATAATAATTGAAAGTAGGGAGCAGTGGGAGAAAACACTTTGATACCATACAGGGGACATCATTTGGTTCACCGATTGGTCGAAAACAGACCAAGGTGTTGGGACAGGGTTGTACGGGGTTCAGCCAAGACTGGAGAGCATCATCTCTCTAGGGAAACTGGCCTCTGTATTCCAAGCTGAAATTACTGTAATGAGGGCATGTGTGGAGCAGAATATGCATAGGTGCTACGACGACCATAGTATCTACATCTATTCAGACAGCCAGGCAGTCCTGAAATCATTGGCAGCTCCTGCAACAAGATCTAAGATTGTTGCCGATTGCCACAGGGCTCTGGTGGAGCTAAGGGGAAGCAATAGGGTGAACGTAGTGTGGGTCCCTGGCCACTCAGGGATCTGTGGCAATGAACAAGCCGATAGGTTGGCTAGGATGGGGGCAACAACTCCATTTATTGGACCGGAACCTGTCGTGACAATCACCAAGGCTATGATCAAACTAGAACTATGGAACTGGCTTAGGAAACAGCACATAGGATATTGGACCAAGCTCCATAAACAAAAACATGGTAAGGTAATGATGCCCAAGCCATGTTTTAAAAGAAGCTCTGTAATCCTGGGATTGAACAGGAAAGAGATCAAACTCATGACTGGACTGATGACCGGCCATGGGAATTTCGAAAAACAACTACACACAATGGGCATAACGGAAGAGGACACTAAATGTAGATGAGGGTGAAGAAACTGCATCACACCTAATCTTCGAATGAATGGCACTGGAGAGTAAAAGATACAGAATCTTCGGGACAACTAGACCGGAAGAAATTGTGTCTAACAAAAAACTGGGATTCCTTGCACTATTTAAGGGCACTGGTTGGCTTTACTGGATATACAGGGAGCGATACTGTACAATAAACCTAGTTTCGGTGTGGGCAGTGGCGCATCAGACCTAAGCTGTTTTAGCTCCCCTGTTAAAATCAATCAATCAATCAATCAAGAGGTCGACGGCCAAATGCGCCACAAATTGTTGAAGTTGCTGTTGCCATGACTGGGAATGGTGAACACTCGGCGATCTTCGCACAGTGCACCAACTGTGTCATGGCAGTGGAACAATCCAAGTTCACATACCATCTGTGCAGTAGGGCAATCTAGAGCGCGACTTCACACTGTCATGGCTGTAGACGGTTGCTATAATGAGCAACGTTTGTAACCTGGAACGTAAACGTGGTACGCAATGAACAAATGTTATCCTGTCATGTGGAAATTAAAACTTGTTGTTGTACAAAGGTTTATTCGTTATTTCGCTTCCGCCTGTCCTTACAAATGTTTCCACAAAGTTTCATTGTCATACGATCGCACGTTTTTCATGGGGCCTCTCTCAAGTAGCGAAAGTTTAATCATAGCCAACCTGTACATCAGTGAGAGAAGTACTGCGCTACTTCAAAATCTGAGCCCAGATTCTATCGTCACTCAGGTTCTGTGTAATTGCGTCGGGAAGTGTTTCGTTTTGAAATGAAAGTCCACAAGGGCATTTGAAGTTGCAGTTCCTTGTCACGCCCTTGAGTTCGATTACCCATTCCTTGCAAGTATGATTTCTTTGACAACACGTACGGAAAAATTTGTAATGAGCAGCAGCTACATGAACTAGGTTGTAAGGTGGCTGAATAAGTGGTCAGATTCGCACCTTACACGAGACCTTTACAAATCGCAATGAGAATGTGAAGATGACACCTAATGTAAATCGACAGTTATGAGAACACATGTAACGCAAAAAGGGATGTCAGTCAATTGACAGTAATTAACACACAATTCCTATACAACGCATGTCTCTGAGTGGAAGGTAGAACAGGGAACACAAGTCGAGTCGCTTTTAGTTTTGAAAAGCCAGCTCCACTACGGCATAGCAAAGCCGCGCTGCGGGAGTTGCGCCGGAAACCACTTAAAGGGGTGGCAGGAAGGAGGACAGCGACCCCGGACTAGGTAATTCAAGCCGGAGGACTGCCTGTAGCGAGGCATCTGCTCAAGGGCAGAGAAGAAGTTTTAGAAAACTGCATTTCGAAATTCCAACAGGATACGAGCAATAGCTAGTGACGCTTTTTCGTCCAGCGAGTGCAACACATGGAAAGATCAATGTACTTTAGGCATCTAGAATGGGGACAAAACGTCCGATTGGCGGAAACGCACTAGGAAGGAGAAAAATACTGAAATTTCGACGCAGTTTGATAGAAGGGACGTTGCGATTGGTAGAGAGTGCTTCTACTAAATAATAGGAACGCTCCTATTGGTCGAAAAAGGCTGTGATGTGAAAAAGGAACCCAAGTAGAGGGAGGCAGTTCAGCCACGAGTAAGACAAGAGGGAAATTTTCCAGGGGACTCGTCTGTGAACTGGCGTCAAGTGGAGAATGGAGCGCTTAACGCTCCGTAGGACGCAGAGAAGAAATTTGTGTGGACACTGTGTTCACAGCGGCTGCACTGCAGGTAAAATTAGCTGTAGCAACGCTTAGGTCCAACTGTGGAGAAACGAACCAGCCAAATTAGTTAATTGTTCTTGCGAGAACTAAGAGGGCGCTATAATATGTACACTGCTGGAACCATGCACGTGCATATCACCACATAATAAGACTAGGGCTGAGTGCATGATTTCTCGCATAACGAGAAACATAGGGAAAGTTTCTGCTGGAAAGTTCAGCAAAGGCCAGATTAGTTTTGTAGGAATTTCAGTGGGAGAGAGCGGCCTTGCAGACAGCAGCACATCGCAGCTTAAGATAAATACCGCGAGCAGAGGTGTAAACTTTGTTGGGTCACCAGCTTGCGTCCACTGTAAACTCGATCGGCCTCGGGTAATCTTGCGCTCAGATTTGTCACTTGACTAATCATCCAGCGTAGACTTGATTGTCATTCCAAATAGTACAGAACTATGAACCGGAATCGGACGATTTTCGTAGTACAGACCAACATCATAACATATGTGTAGGAGCAGTTTTGTAAAGAAACGTCCAATTAAACTGGCATATTATTGTGCTTAGGATTAATGTAAAGAAACTTCCAATTAAACTTCATAATATTGTGTTTAGGATTAATGTGCTTTCACAGAGTTAATACTTAACATTGGTGTGTATAAACTTATTTCACTTTTCGATGTTGGCGAGATGCGTTATCAATTGCGCTGTTTTTATGTTGGCCAGTTAAAACTGTGTGAAAAGCTGTAATTTAGTGAGAAATATTGCGACACTAAACTTGTCATTTCACCTCACATATTTCTTCTCAATTCTAGAATAAGCGAAAAACAAACCCTCACACCCTTACAAGGTCATTAAAAGATTCGACTATTTTTCAAACGACTTCCTGATAGGGTAGGTTGTGGGGCTCTACTTGGGGAGTAACTCGCGACACAGCCCGAAAACTGACACTGCTACACGGGAGAAAAAGACAGGACGTCGCGATTCAGCTGTGGTTCTGTAGGCTGCACAGTGTTCGTCCACCTGCCCAGTGGTCTTGGTTTTCATCGGAAGACTGGGAGATATGGGGCGGCATCGGGCCGCCGATGTTGTGTGCTTCAGCCACACTTGTGCTTCCACCAGACTGGTATTGCGAGCTAGACAGGTTTGTACTTGTTGACTCTGAAACTCAGTAAGTGCAGCGAGCCGCTGCTTGCGGGAGCTGCCGTTGCACACAAAAATTAAAAACACTTCAATTCCAATATCACGGGGTGTGTGAGACTGTGAAAACTATCACAGTAGTGGCCCTATCCAGACTCCATCATACTCCCCTTAAGATTCCACGTTAATTGTAAATTACGCAACGAAATCGCTATCTTGAAACGCCCTAATATAGAATCATAAGGTGGTGAGCAAGATGTATGAGACAGGCGAAATACCCTCAGACTTCAAGAAAAATATAATAATTCCAATCCCAAAGAAAGCAGGTGTTGACAGATGTGAAAATTACCGAACTATCAGTTTAATAAGTCACAGCTGCAAAATACCAACGCGAATTCTTCACAGACGAATGGAAAAACTGATAGAAGCCGACCTCGGGGAACATCAGTTTGGATTCCGTAGAAACGTTGGAACACGTGAGGCAATACTAACCTTACGACTTATCTTAGAAGAAAGATTCAGAAAAGGCAAACCTACGTTTCTAGCATTTGTAGACTTAGAGAAAGCTTTTGACAATGTTGATCGGAATACTCTCTTTCAAATTCTGAAGGTAGCAGGGGTAAAATACAGGGAGCGAAAGGCTATTTACAACTTGTACAGAAACCAGATGGCAGTCATAAGAGTCGAGGGGCATGAAAGGGAAGCAGTGGTTGGGAAGGGAGTGAGACAGGGTTGTAGCGTATCGCCGATGTTATTCAATCTGTATATTGAGCAAGCAGTAAAAGAAACAAAAGAAAAGTTCGGAGTAGGTACCAAAATCCATGGAGAAGAAATAAAAATTTTGAGGTTCGCCGATGACATTGTAATTCTGTCAGAGACAGCAAAGGACTTGGAAGATTGTTGTTGTTGTTTTGAGGGAAGAGACCAAACAGCGAGGTCATCGGTCTCATCGGATTAGGGAAGGATGGTGAAGGAAGTCGGCCGTGCCTTTTCAAACGAACCATCGCAGCATTTGCCTGGAGCGATTTAGGAAAATCACGGAAAACCTAAATCAGGATGGCTGGACGCAGGATTGAACCGTCGTCCTCCCGAATGCGAGTCCAGTGTGCTACCACTGCGCCACCTCGCTCGGTGGACTTGGAAGAACAGTTGAACGGAATGGACAGTGTCTTGAAAGGAGGGTATAAGATGAACATCAACAAAAGCAAAACGAGGATAATGGAATGTAGTCGAATTAAGTCGGGTGATGCTGAAGGAATTAGATTAGAAAATGAGACACTTAAAGTAGTAAAGGAGTTTTGCTATTTGGGGAGCAAAATAACTAATGATGGTCGAAGTAGAGAGGATATAAAATGTAGACTGGCAATGGCAAGGAAAGCGTTTCTGAAGAGATATTTGTTAACATGGAGTATAGATTTAAGTGTCAGGAAGTCGTTTTTGAAAGTATTTGTATGGAGTGTAGCCATGTATGGAAGTTAAACATGGACCACAAATAGTTTAGACAAGAAGAGAATAGAAGCTTTCGAAATGTGGTGCTACAGAAGAATGCTGAAGATTATATGGGTAGAACACGTAACTAATGAGGAGGTATTGAATAGAATAGGGGAGAAGAGGAGTTTGTGGCACAACTTGACAAGAGGAAGGGACAGGTTGGTAGGACATGTTCTGAGGCATCAAGGGATCACCAATTTGGTATTGGAGGGCAGCGTGGAGGGTAAAAATCGTAGAGGGAGACCAAGAGATGAATACACTAAGCAGATTCAGAAGGATGTAGGTTTCAGTAAGTACTGGGAGATGAAGAAGCTTGCACTGGATAGAGTAGCATGGAGAGCTGCATCAAACCAGTCTCTGGACTGAAGACAACAACAACAACAAGAAAGTGGAAAATTCAATAATTCTACTGTATAACTATCCATTCAATCAACAGAATAAGTCAGTGAATTGAACTATGTGCTCCTTCAAATAAAAATGCAAATGTAACATAAACCGATTATTTATTATGTTAAATAATTACAAGTATTGGTACCAGCATTCTACGAAAAACACAATTAATTGATGACTACAACTAGGAGGACAGGCAAGCGGAGGTATGACTACCGTATTCTAGCTGCACATTAAATAATTAATTCGAGTGGCGGCTCGCAGATATACATTCTAGGCGTTCAGAAATTGTTATATTCAGATAAACATTAGTGTGCGAAATTAATAGCATCTGTTGTAAAACAGTTATGCTCATCAACATAATTATACAACTGCAGCCGCTGTCAATAATAATAATAATAATAATAATAATAATAATAATAATAAAATGCATCACTTGTCTGAAAAAAAGGAAGAATTGTTTTTGTGGAATTTTGCTGTTTTGTACATAATTAAGTGCAGCTTATCGGAATAACGAAATAATGTTTAAGCTTTCGCTACTCTCCGTTTCGCATTTTTGTGCAAATGGCAGTTTTCGTGGTTTTTTATTTGTGCGGACAAATGTAGAAGATCCCTAATTCACGTATTAGATAACGAATTAACTTCTGGGCTGAAAATCAGGCATTCTTACGCTTATTATACATTTCTTTGTTAAACGTTCGCTTGTAGTCAAGCTTATTTGATTTCGTGACTTTCTCGGACATGGGATCTGGTCTGGTGTGCCCAGGTTTCTTTGCGGCTAACTTTTCCTGGTAATTTTCTTTTCTGTTACCGCTTAATACAGGTTCAACACAGTTCAAGCTGAGACTCCACAGGAAATCCGATTCCTGGACAGTAGACAACCAACTGCAAACACAAACTGCCGTTTGCTCAAAGGTTAAATTCAAGTCGTACTATCCAGCAACAAGGGCCAAAAGCACAGCGTCTTCGCCCCCCATATTTAGGTTAGTGCCAGAGAAATCAGTGAGACAGCTGTTCGTGAATGTTCAGATATAAGTACAATGTGGACCTACAGTACAGATAAACCATAAGATCAACAGATGTCAGAAGCACGAATAAATGCTGCAGTCTCACAATCGATAACGATGTGCTTTAGGGTTCACAGCGCCTCGAATGGATTGAAAAAGGTTCAAATGGCCCTGAGCACTATGGGACTTAACAGCTGAGGTCATCAGCCCGCTAGAGTTAGAACTACTTAAACCTAAGTAATGTAAGGACATCTCACACATCCATGCCCCAGGCAGGATTCGAACCTGCGACCGTAGCAGTCGCGCAGTTCCGGACGGAAGCGCCTAGAACCGCTTGGTCACAGCGGCCGGCTCAAATGGATTACTCTGTGATAAAATCCAAAACGTTATGTGCCATATCTCATTCGGAATCCCACGAAACAGGTTTTTCCCTCAGTAAAACTCAAATATGTACTGATGCGCACGGTTTATTTTTAGTGCATAGTGTGTGTATTCGCATATCTATGGAGTGTGCTAGCACCTAGCGGGATTTATGGCGAACATAAAAGTTTGCTGCAGTGTACTATACCACCTGGTGGCATTGAAGTAAACTAGTGGTTGCGCGGTAAGGGCTTGCAGTGCACCACACGAGGCGTGCACACTGTTCATCAAATCCGTCTGTATTTGGCCCGTAAGGCAATTACGTCACACCAGTTGCGCAAAGGCAAAAAACAAAAGGCTCTGAGCACTATGGGACTTAACTTCTGAGGTCATCAGTCCCCTAGAACTTAGAACTACTTAAACCTAACTAACCTAAGGACATCACACACATCGATACTAGAGGCAGGATTCGAACCTGCAACCGTAGCGGTCGCTCGGTAGAACTGCTCGGCCATCCGGCCTGCCAAGCGCCAAACCTGCTTAAAATGTGCATAAGTGAATGTGTGCTCACGAACCTGGTGCCAAGTTTCGCCAAGTGTAGTGGACCAATTTGTAGCACAGAGCCGTAGATTTAGAGCCGTGTATTTCAGATTACCGCATCTACATTGCGTTTAACAGCACTGAAAGAAAAATAGCCGATAAATCCATGAGGTGTCAAAAGTTACCGTGTTCACGTGCTTTGTGCTCTTACACAACAACCGCCACTGATTAATCCAGTACAAGCCAAACATTCGTTTAGAAACTCCAGTGGTCGATCGAATACCGCACCAAACGATACTGAGGCACGAATCGGGTATACCAGAGCTGTTGCAACGGTACGCTTTCAATGTAAACATAAGCCCCCACCTAGTGAGCCATACAGCTGTATACTCTCACCAGTCTGCTGTGGCGAATGCCGGACATTTGCCATGCCGGACATTTGCCACGCTTGCACCTTCGCCAGGTAGCGATCCTTCAGGTAAGGGACTCCTTTCCTCGTACTACATCTGTCCGCTTTCAAACCGCCGTCTCCACATCTTACTAGATACAACAAGTACGTAAGGGACCTTCTTCTTCGACATCTTGGCGAAATACAGAGCTTCTTTTCCGAAATCGAAATATTTATATCTTTTGGGAAACGGAAGAAATTCCGACGATCATGTCAGTATGTAATTAGTTCTGCCAAGTATAAATATAGATCGCTCTGTCTGTACGGTAGCTTCCTTTCACGCTTACTGATTGCGATAGAAAACACCCATCGGCATGGGAGCAACAAGAAAGGAACGATGTAAAGAGAATGCGAATGTACGCTAATCATTTCTTTTTGATCGCTGCATTTGTGCTTACTTTATTTACTACAACTACTTGCCCAAAAGACAATAAGGAAAGAAGAAATGGGTATGTGACTTTTTGAAAAGAAGAACGACATACTCCATATTAATTTACTCTCTAAAATCCGATATTCCTTGCGGCGAAACATTAGTTAATAAAGTGTAGCGGGACAATGTTCAAAACATGACTGAAAGTACGTTCATAAAGATAGATAAGAACATCTATAATTGACACGTCATCTAAAGTCGACGTACAATTTTAAAATGTTAGAAATAAGGAAATGAAGTAATAGAGAATGCTATGCTTGTACCTTACGTTGTTGTTCTACATTGTTTAGCTCTGGTATTTACAGGGCCACAGAGAAAGCATCCTAGGTTTTGGAGGGAAAAGCCGTGATTGTAATGATCTCCAGTACAACAGAAACAAAAGCACAACTTGAGGAAAAATAATGTAATGTGTGTTCCAGCTCACAAGCGACATTGAAGCAGGTAGTTCCTGTGAATTAGTATGGACAGAGGTTATATTCGACAACCGGAATAAATTAATAACTGGCTCCATTTACCGACCCCCGGTCTCAGATGAAACAGTTGCTGAATATTTCAAAGAAAACTCGAGTCTCATCGCAAATAGGTACCATGAAACTTCCCCTTTGAACAATTTATACACGACTGTGCTTATACTGACACACAATATTTTTAGCGCAACGCAATCTGACTTTCAAAAATCCCTACAAAAGAATGGCACTGACTAACATTAAACTATACCTTTCACAAATCACTAAATCACTTACCTCACAATAATCTTCGTTTCTCCCACTACTGCAATACAGCAAGCGCCACTACTGCCAGCTAAATAAAAGATTCAAACTACTAAAGGCACTAACTACTGATAGGGATAGTTAGCAAATGAAAGATATTAATAGAGAACAAACAATGTATTTACCTTGATATCATCATATATAAATATAGCAGTTCATGACAAATTACAAATCTCCGCCATCTCTCTCCCCACATCCACCACTGCTGGCGGCTCACCTCCAACTGCGCAACGCTACGTGCTGTTAACATCCAGCTGCCCCTCTACACTACAATGGCAGACAACAATGCAAACTAGCCACAGACTGCACACAGCACAGCCAGTGATTTTCATATTGAGCGCTACGTAACGTTGCCAATAAGAAAACATAAACAGCCTACTTACATAGCCCCCATGCTCCCCACAAAAATTTTACAAATTTTTTTTTGTGCAGTGGCCAATAATGATTTGATAAAAATTTTTCACAATTACAGTAACAAAGATATAAAATGCACACACTTATTGACACAACGTTGGTCAAAAGCTCAAATTATCTCACAGTCCATAAAGACAGTCCTAATCGTACATAACAGTAATTACAGGTTTTTTTTTCACAAAGTCTCATTAGTAAAAGAAATTGCACACAGAAGTAGTGGATTTCCATGCAGTCTTGAAGAAGTAGTGTTGTCCTTCCAACGGAAAGACAGTGCTGACTCTTGACATGCATACAGGTAATGGGCCACAACAGAGCAAACCCACAGCAGAGTCATTCGACGTTTTGAAGAATATTGGTAGGTAGGTCATCACAGAACAGACCCACTGTAGTCCTGGTAGAGATTACGGTATTGGTGGGCCACCAGAGATGCAGACCCACTGCAGTCCTTGTAGAAAGTGCGGACAGGCCCACTGTAGTCCTGGTAGAGATGACCAGCAGCCATCTGTTGCGATCTGTTGCGACTGTGCAGGTGCACAATCACCATCGAAGAGTCTTGCGAATAATATAGCAAGTCCATAACCACCACTTGTGCACTCACAAAGTTTTTTGGAATTGTCCTTAGAACGAGCAATGCTGTTATCCAGTCCCTTGCTGAATTACCAACACACGTGCAAACACTATCAGTCCCTACTTCTCACATATTGTCCATATACTACGACCAACAGAAACGTGTGCAGTGAAATGGAACTAACAAGTTAATAATATCATGAACTGGTGACAATTACAATTTTATAACATAAGAATACAATAACAAAGGTACAAAACACATCATTAAAAACATAATAATACAGATAACATTTGTAGTAATAGGGGCTTTACAAAAGAATAGAAATAAACATATACATCAGTGTTACAGGAATTGTGACATAAGTAAATACATAAAAGATCAGAATAACTTTCGAAACATCAACTTCACACATGAGCATTAACACAAAACAGAGTAAATAATGTCTAAACATCTTTACAAAGTAAATAACACATTATTAATGCCAATTATATTCGAGGATGACAGTATTCCTCATCATAGTGAATGTAGCTTAATATTAAAAGAAGAAAAAATTCTATGAAACTACACAGAGACAGGAAGAAAACAAATACACAAGGGTACACAAACACATAGTGGGATAACACCAATGGGAAAGGACAGGGTTCGTTTTCAGTGTAACATTTGGTACTGCAGTCCAACCCAAAACTTCATATATCTTTCCTCTTATTTCATCCTTTGTTTCCACCAAAAAAAATTCTAACTAAGCATGCTTTCTGTATTTATATGTTCACACATTTCTTACCTCAACATTTATTTCCAAGAAAATCCTACCTAAACCTGTTTTCTCAATGCATTTCTTCCAGTTCATCGCAACTCATTCTCTTAGAGGCTACCCCCTCTTAAGCTAACTTAAATCTACTGAGCTCAGATGCTAAACTAAGGGACGAGGCAATGCAGCATCACATAACAAATCAACACAAACAGCAATGCAAAAAAATGCAAATTGGCAAAGCTAGCAGCATAAATGAGCAAAAGTCAAATTCAATAACACTATGCCTGGCAAACAGCAGCAACTTATACCTAAACATGACATAGCGCAAGCAGAAAAAATATTACACTAAAATGGCCATGTCTAATACCTATGTCACATCTTAACATTAGAGTGATGCATCACAATTTATTCTACAAAAGAAATTACCAAGTACTTGAAAAGAAAATTATGTGTTACTGTTACTAGTTCCTTCTTATTGTTCTTTCCTTTCCAAGTGCTCCTTTTTTTAAAGAATGTGGATCATAAAATAATTATTTAATAGATCTGTTGACAGAAAGTGTTCACATTAGCAAATGCATTTCATTTTATAAAAGCAATGCTGCAACACAGCTGAAAAACAGGTATCAAATGAAATAAGCAATTACGCAAACCAAAGCATAAAAATATCATTCAATAGTCATGTGACATTTCATAAGTTAGTAGAAATTCTCTCAACTCTCGTAGAAAGACGCTTGTCGTAATCAGGTGTGCAGATGTACGAATATTTCCCATCAATTCATAAGCATTTCAGTAATTAGCACAAAGTGCGAGTAATCATATGTTTTCAAGTAACGAGGGTGTCGCATTAGCGATGAAAGGCACACCCTAATGGCTTGTTCTCCAGTTGTTTGACACAGCTGTGTGCCCACAATGCATTACAAAAATCATATGTTTTCAAGTTCGACCGTGTCGTTTTTGCGATGCTTTCTACAAAGGAATGTCAGAAGCGAGGTTAATGGCGTCCCCTTTTTTTCTACCTGTGCCGCTGAAAAGGGCTCGCAATAATGGCTTTTTCTCCAGGCGTCTGACACAGCTGGGTGCCCGCGACGCATTACGTGCAGGTGGTCACTTAACTTTCTTACGGAAATATTTACCGCTACAGTGACAGTCTCACATAAAAATATTTCACAGGTCAACAATTAGCGTTGCAAATCTGTAGAAACAAAATCCTATGAATATAACAGTGTCCAAAAAATGTTCAGTGGCATTGTGATACATTCACACATGATTCACACATGTCATAACTCTTAAAGTACGATTCTTGGTTTTCAACATCCTTTTTCACAAGTCAAGAGTCCCTACCCACTATTCATTACTCCTTACCTTATTACACATATACGTATCCATCGACACTCGTCAATATTTTGTCATTATAAATATGAAGCATAATCAAATAACTCATATAGCCTCAGCCTATTAATCGTAAACATACCTCAGCAGCATAATACACATTGTCTTCGTAAAAATAACATCATAACACCTCAGTCAAATCTCAAAATCGTCGTAGCTTCCTCCAATAATTAAAAAAATTCTCTGCTCATGTCAAAAGTGTCATCTGCCTCAAACGTACTTTAAAAATCATAATCCCTTTACCAAATACATCATTCAAAGCTCTCATAGTATCACAATGGTTCCGAAAAAATATGAACAGTTTACAAAGTACAGACAAAATACAGTTTCATAAGTGTGAAGTTATCCAACTGTGTAATTACGTAAACATCTGTCACTGATATAGTAAAAATAAATGTTTGTCTCTCTCAGTTAAATGATCAGATAGCTGTGTAAATTGTGTGTTAGAGAAATATGGTACCGATGTGTAAAGTTGTATAAGCAAATACCATATTAGCTAGGGTTCCTTGTGCTTGCCAAACACATGGTACACAAAGTAGACGTGTACCCCCCTGAGGATTAATGTAATTATACCCTCAGGTGCTACAGATTATTGCAATGGAATGAAATGTATCACGGAAAAACTTTGTATCATTGTATTTCAAATATCTTTGAAAATAAATGTTTTTAGTACAAAATTGATCACTCAAATACGTGTCCTGTAGCGCTAAACATGCGTCTTGCTGTAAGATAATCTCTGTGGAAGTGTCGTAGTTATCGTCCCCCAAAGCTAAGTTCTGCAGAAGTCAATGTACTGACCTCATGATAAACAAAGTGAAATGCTTTGCGTATAGATATCATACTTATTACGCTTATTGCCGTGATGAAGAAAGTACTGTGCTGTAACGTATTGTTGTGCTACAGAAAAGGCTGTCTCCTTGTAGCTATACCATAAAAGTTACTACTAAAACATGTTTTACTTTCCAGAATAATACAGAAAAACTGTGCAGATATAAAACAGAAACACCGCAAAATCAACATTGTAAATTGTCACTCATTAGTAGCGTCGTGATAAAATCGTGTAGCTGTCACATAAACTAACTATTGTCTCATCTGGTATCTCACAGAAAGTACTTTAAATCCGGAATGTATTTTCAAGTAAACCAAAATGTTGCATTAAAATCTCATTAGCAGTACTGGTAAATGTTCTCATCGTGCAACTAACAAGCAAGAATGTACACACACAATTACACTGTGTCGTCTGTTCGCAATAACAATGCATTCGTAATTTGTGTTTAAATAATTTCTCTTGGTTCTTGGCTGGATATTTAACTTCAAACATTGTTGCATGGTAACAGTTTCTAAAGCATACTAGTAACGTGAAGTGAAACGTTTTATGGCAAAGACAAAGTTAAAAGACAGATTATCTGTCAATAAATGGTTTTACATGAGAAATGTGGTGTAAACCTTTACTCTTCCTAGTACGCAGAGTTTCAACTTGAATGCAATTGTCAGGCGGTATACGTCGGTAAAGAATACTGGAATATTTCTCAAGGTTAGCGTCTTATGTTATTTTTCTCGGAGCCAGCCGGCGCACGCGGCTGCCTGCTGTGCGAGTCATTGTCTGTCTCTTTGTTGGCGCGCGTCGTTATTGGGATTTGGAGACCTAACTTCTACAAATTCGCCTTGCCGAGAGGGCCCAGCTCTGTTTAAAGCTCGCCAGTTCTGATGGAATTCAGGTCTGTCGTTTTGTCGGTAGTTTACACAGTTTCTTTCGTGTCGGTCATGTGGTGGAGAATTTCTCCCTGAATCGTAACTGCGCGCTGAACTGTTGCGTCTGAAATTATTCTGTCTCCCTTGATAATAATAGTTCTGATTACCATATTGTCTGTTTCTATGGTTATCTCTGTCATATTCATTACTCCGGAAATGCGATCTTTCTCTGTAACTATTACTCTGCCAATGGTTGTCATATGGGTGGTGTCTGTTTTGATCACGATTTGCGTTGTAAGAATAGGCTTGTCGTGTCCAGTTATCGTTTCTGTCGTCACGGAATTGTGACAGATGTGACCTGTAATTGTTATGTTCCTGTTTTCGCGTTCCGCGATTGTCAGTGTCAATTTCCAGTTCTTGTAAGAGTCCCTGAAATGCTTCAATGTCGTCTTTGCAACGTCCTGCCAAAATAATATGTCGTAAATGTTCAGGCAGTTTGATTAAGCAAATGCGGATGAGTTCTGAGGGGCTGTATGGGTTTGCAAGATATTGATTCTTATGCAACATGTCTTCAAAATATTTGGCAAGACTGGAAAATTCAGATTGTTCAAAGTGTTTCATCATCATGATGCTATGTTTTACACGGTCTTGTGTGGCTTGAGACCAATATGCTGAGAGGAAGGCATGGTAAAATTCTCCCTCACTGTGGCAATCGTGAATTACCGATCGCATTCTTACAGCTGGTTCATTCTCCAAGTAGCCACACATAAATTCTAATCTGTGCTCCAATGACCAGTTGGGAGGAAAACAATGAGAAAATTGATGGAGCCATGCTTGTGGATGAATGTCGTTGCCAGAATTCTTAAATGTTTTGAATTTACGTGTAGTAATGAACAGCTTATAGTCAAAATCATCATGTCGGCGAGTCACATATCGGTCATTGTTACGTCGTGTCGGCGGTTCCATCTCAAAATTCGGTGCACCTTGCCAATTCCTTTCATAATTACCGAAATGCTCTGTGTTATTATATTGTGGCTTTTCCGTATTTCTATGTCCCTCTTCCCGTATTGGGGTGCGAGTATCCTCTGAAATACGTAATTCTTGAATTACTTGTGTCAGCTGATCTTGTACTTCCCGGATTTCTCTTTTGTACTGTGTATTGATTTGATTTTGATTCTGTTTGAATTTTCTAATTTGTTCATACTCTTCTGTGTCAGTGAAGGCTACAGGTCTTGTGTCATTCAGATCATCATCTACCTTTGTAGATAAGTTAGTGACCTGATCCGAAAGTTCGGCTACTTTCTCCGATAGTGAACACATTTCCTCAGTGTGTTTTTCTGAACCAAGTTTCAGAGTGTCCATTTGTGTTGAAATCGAATCTACTGTGTCCTTTAAGTTTTCCTGAGTTATTGCAAGTTGCGTAACCGAATCGGTAGATGCAACTGAGTCAATTGTAGCCCACAAGGTCTCATGATTTTCAGGAACAATGGTTTGCAGTTCTTTTATGGCTGCTTCGTGATTCTGTAATGCATTTTCATGCCGCGAAAAAATAGGTTGAAAATGCTCACAAATTTGTGTTTTTACGTCATTACAGACTTTTTGACATTTCGATTCAATTTTATGTAACTCAGTAGTTAAATCTTCACGTGTTTGTTCAAGTGTGGTGTCTAACTTTTTAAGATTTTGTTCGACTGTATCTAACTTTCGAAGATTTTGTTCCATTGTGTCTAACTTTTGAAGCTTTTGCTGTGTTTGTCCCATTTGCTGTATTAACTGTAATAACAATGCACTGGTGTCTGGAACATGTTCCTCAGTGCTTTTCGGCAGTGAATTTGCACCGGAAACATTCACATTTTGACAAGCAGAAAATGTGTCTTGCCTTATTTGAGAAAACGGTGAGGATCCAAAACCTGAATCTACAGTATTTGCGAGATTGTTTCCTGTCATTTCGGATTCCTGAGGCGAGCTGTTGCCGATCGATCGATCGATAATGCTTCCCTGTTCACTAATTGTTTCACTGTCCACGCCATTGTTTGCCGCCCGCTCCATTTCCCTATGCACAGTTACCAAATTACTACTTTGAATGTCTGTTAATTCATTACTCTGCGGCGCTAACACACTGCTTTCGTCTTCACTGTCATTTCTCAGTTTACTTTGGAGCCTAGTATTACGTTTTTCACACGCCATTATTGTCACAATATTTCACACGACAACACAGAAAAGCACAATTTGAAGAGCAAAAATAAGAGAACACATTAACATAA
Source organism: Schistocerca serialis cubense (assembly GCF_023864345.2). Taxonomy (NCBI): domain Eukaryota; kingdom Metazoa; phylum Arthropoda; class Insecta; order Orthoptera; family Acrididae; genus Schistocerca; species Schistocerca serialis. The sequence goes on along the minus strand of NC_064647.1, from coordinate 237,492,022 downwards.
CACTGAAAAAATATCTAGTTAATTGCACGCGCTGCTGAGAAATACTTGGTGTAAAACTGCATGCATGCTACAACTGTTTTACTGTACCACAATGAAAGACTGCAACTACAAAGGAGATTCTCTCTACAATTACGCGCTAGCAATAAACAAAGGCTACACTAATTACACAAACTACAAGAAAAAATCAGAAGATTCCAGTGAGGTATCCTAGGCCAAGGGTCGACATATGAAACTTCCCCTTTGAACAATTTATACACGACTGTGCTTATACTGACACACAATATTTTTAGCGCATCGCAATCTGACTTTCAAAAATCCCTACAAAAGAATGGCACTGACTAACATTAAACTATACCTTTCACAAATCACTAAATCACTTACCTCACAATAATCTTCGTTTCTCCCACTACTGCAATACAGCAAGCGCCACTACTGCCAGCTAAATAAAAGATTCAAACTACTAAAGGCACTAACTACTGATAGGGATAGTTAGCAAATGAAAGATATTAATAGAGAACAAACAATGTATTTACCTTGATATCATCATATATAAATATAGCAGTTCATGACAAATTACAAATCTCCGCCATCTCTCTCCCCACATCCACCACTGCTGGCGGCTCACCTCCAACTGCGCAACGCTACGTGCTGTTAACATCCAGCTGCCCCTCTACACTACAATGGCAGACAACAATGCAAACTAGCCACAGACTGCACACAGCACAGCCAGTGATTTTCATATTGAGCGCTACGTAACGTTGCCAATAAGAAAACATAAACAGCCTACTTACAACCATACTCATACAATTATAGTTGGCAGTGACTTCAATCTACCTTCCATATGATGACAAAAATACATTTTGAGACCCTAATGTAGATGGAAAACAACTTCCATAACTGTCCTAAATGCTTTTTATAAAATTATTTTGAACAATTAGTTCACGAGGCCATTCAAATTGTAAATGGTTACGAAAACACACTTGACCTCTTAGCCACAAATAACCCTGAGCATCACGACGGATCCAGGAATTAGTGAACACACAATCGTAGCGAGGCTCAATTCCGTAACAAAGAAATTCACCAAAACTAAACGCGAAATATATATATTTATAAAAGAAACTAAAAATTCGGATGACGTCTTTCTAAGATACAGTCTCCAATCCTTCCAAACTATGTAAGTGAAGACGATATGTGGATTAAGTTCAAAGAAATAGTATCAACAGCACTCGAGAGATTCATACCAAATAAATTAATAAGAGACGGAACTGATCCCCCATGGTACACAAAACACGACTGAAAGCTGCTGCAGGAGCACCGAAAAAGGCACATATAATTTAGACGAGCGCAAAATCTCCAAGGTTGGCGAAGTTTTACTGTGGCTCGAAATTTGGTGCGGATTTCCATGCGAGATGCATTTAATAGTTTCCACAACGAAACTCTCTCTAGATATGTGGGGGAAAATCCAAAGAGATTCTGATCCTTTGTTAAGAAAACCAGCGGAAAGGCTCAGTAAGCGATGAGGAGGAGGAGGAGGAGGAGGGGGGGGGGGGAGACAACGGACCCAATCCCTTCGGAGCAGGTAAAAGCGTGGCAAATGTCCGCACACCGCTGTGGCGGTAGGTCGGAGGACCGTGGTGGTAATGGAGAATCAGAATCTCGTTCGTCTGGACTAGGGCACCTCAAAGGGCCACGACGTCTGAACCAGGGACCTGTCTGCACCCACCAACAAACGAAGGGTGTCCCTTTTTCTTGCACCAACTCCCAATGCAGCAGTTTCCGCCCATCTGGCCACAAATGCCAATCAGATAAAATATAACTCTTTTTCCGCCAGTAGCGTGTCAGTGCCGCGTTTAACAAATCCCCACTCCAGAATGTCATCAGCTACAGGCTAATAAGATCACGTCTTCGTCGGTAGTTTGTCCCAGAAATTCCCGTCCGACATAAGCCGGCGATGGGCGAATCAGACCGTAATTTAACGCTTGTGAATTTCCCGATGCCAAACCACGTTCCTAGACTTGTACTTTTCCGCCATACATGTGGTGTCCCAGGAAGCATTTGAAACTGTTGCCCTCGGCCATCTGAAGGTGTGAGTTGTGCCACCGGCCGCTGACCCCGACTTAGTGAAAAGGACCTGCAGGTTCCGTGAGCTTCTGTGACCAGCAGTAGGTGACGTGGCAGCTTGACACGTGCGAGCCATCACAAAGTTCTGAGTGCCCACGACACACCTGCCGTGTTCAGAGCAATGTGTGAGCTGTGCATTTCTCACGGATACACAGACTCGAACTATTAGCCCTTTTCCCTACGACGAAGTAAATATTTCTGAATTCCAGTCAACAACAACTGCCAAGGTAAGAAGCATAGAAGTAGATATCCTCGGTGTAGCAAAGCAGCTTAAATCACTTAACAAAGGCAAGGGGTCTGGTCCAGATTGTATACCAGTCAGGTTCCTTTCAGAGTATGCTGGTACAATAGCTCCATATTTAGGAATTACACTACTGGCCATTAAAATTGCTACACCACGAAGGTGACGTGCTACAGACGCGAAATTTAAACGACACGAGGAAGATGCTGTGATATGCAAATGATTAGATTTTCAGAGCATTCACATAAGCTTGGCGCCGGTGGCGACACCGACAACGTGCTGACATGAGGAAAGTTTCCAACCGATTACTTACAAAAAAATAGCAGTTGACCGGCGTTGCCTGGTGAAACGTTGTTGTGATACCTGTTGTAAGGAGGAGAAATTCGTACAATCACGTTTCCGACTTTGATAAAGGTCGGATTGTAGCCTATTGCGATTGCGGTTTCTCGTATCACGACATTGCTGTTCGCGCTGGTCGAGATCCAATTACTGTTAGCGGAATGTTGAATCGGTGGGTTCAGGAGGGTAATACGGGACGCCGTGCTGGATCCCAAAGGCCTCCTATCACTAGAGTCGAGATGACAGGCATCTTATCCGCATGGCTGTAACGGATCGTGCAGCCACGTCTCGATCCCTGTGTGAACAGATGGGGACGTTTGCAAGACAACAACTATCTGCACGAACAGTTCGACGACGTTTGCAGCGTCATGGACTATCAGCTCGGAGACCATGGCTGCGGTTACCCTTGACGCTGCGTCACAGACAGGAGCGCCTGCGATGGTGTACTCAACGACGAACCTGGGTGCACGAATGGCAAAACGTCATTTTTTCGGATGAATCCAGGTTCTGTTTACAGCATCATGATAGTCGCATCCGTGTCTGACGACATCGCGGTGAATGCACATTGGAAGCGTGTATTCGTCATCGCCATACTGGCGTATCACCCGGCGTGATGGTATGGGGTGCCATTGGTCACACGTCTCGGTCACCTCTTGTTTGCATTGACTGCACTTTGAACAGTGCACGTTATATTTCAGATGTGTTACGACCAGTGGCTCTACCCTTCATTTGATCCCTGCAAAACCCTACATTTCAGCAGGATACTGCACGACCGCATGCTGCATGTACTGTACGGGTCTTTCTGGATACAGAAAATGTTCGACTGCTGCCCTGGCCAGCACATTCTCCGGATCTCTCACCAACTGAAAACGCCTGGTCAATGGTGGCCGAGCAACTGGCTCGTCACAATACGCCAGTCACTACTCTTGATGAACTGTGGTATCGTGTTGAAGCTGCATGGGCAGTTGTACCTGTACACGCCATCCATCCAAGCTCTGTTTGACTCAATGCCCGGGCGTATAAAGGCCGTTATTACGGCAGGAGGTGGTTGTTCTGGGTACTGATTTCTCAGGATCTATGCACCCAAATTGCGTGAAACTGTAATCACATGTCAGTTGTAGTATAATATATTTGTCCAATGAATACCCGTTCATCATCTGCATTTCTTTTTGGTGTAGCAATTTTAATGGCCAGTAGTGTATATAAAACCGCTCGCTCAGAGAAATATCCGTACCTAAAGATTGGAAAATTGCTCAAGTCACACCAATACCCAAAAAGGGAAGCAGGACTAATCCGCTGAATTTCAGGCCAATGTCACTAACGTCGATTTGCAGTGGGGTTTTGGAACAAATACTGTATTCGAACATTAAGAACTATCTCGAAGAAAACGATTTATTGACACATAGTCAGCAAGGATTCAACATCGTTCTTGTGAAACACAACTAGCTCTTTATACTCATTAAGTAATAAGTGCTATCGACAGGGGATGTCAGATTGATTCCATATTTTTCGATTTCCAGAAGGCTTTCGACATTGTTCCTTACAAGCGCCTTCCAATCAAACTCCATGGCTATGGAATATCGCCTCAGTTGTGCGACTGGATTCGTGATTTCCTATCAGGAAGGTCACAGTTAGAAGTAATAGACGGAAAGTCGTCGAGCAAAACAGAGGTAATATCCGGCGTTCCCCAAAGAAGTGTTATAGGCTCTCCATTGTTCCTTATCTATATTAACGACATAGGAGACAATCCGAGTAGCCGTATTTGATTGTTTGCAGATGATGCTGTCATTTAACATATTTTAAGGTCTTCAGATGACCACAACGAATTGAAAAATGATTTAGATAAGATATCTGTATGGTGCGAAAAGTGGCAATTGACCCTGAATAAAGAAAATTGTAAAGCTATTCACATGAGTACTAGAAGAAATACGCTAAACTTCGATTACGCGATAAGTGACACAAATGTGAAGGCTGTAAATTCAACTAAATACTTATGGATTACAATTACAAATAATGTAAACTGGAACGTTCGCATACAGAATGTTGTGAGTAGAGCAAACCAAAGACTGTGATTCATTGGCAGAGCACTTAGAAGGTGCAACAGGTCTAGTAAAGAGACTGCTTACACCACGCTTGTCCGCCCTATTCTGGAATAGTACTGGGCGGTATGGGATCCGCATCAGGTGGGACTGACGGATGACATCGAAAAAGTTCAGAGAAGGGCAGCTCGTTTTGTATTATTGCGAAATAGGCGAGACAGTGCCACAGACGTGATACGTGAATTGGAGTGGCAATCATTAGAACAAATGTGCTTTTCGTTGCGATGAGATGTTGTAACCTCCCCACCGCAATTTTTTAAAGAAGAAAATATAGCAATACTTAATAGAAATGGGTGCCAAGTGTAACCTCCCCACAAAAATTTTAAAAGAAAATAACGATACTAATTAGAAATGCTGATGGACATGGCTCTATGCGTAACCTGCCTACAATCAAATGTACTGACAATGGCAACAAATGTGAAATTCGCAATCTGACTCAATTATAAATCCTTCAAAAAATTAAAGTCCATTCAGTGACAAGAAAATTCAATTAAACCGAAATATCGGTTTTTTGGCCCTGTGTAAAAACAATCAGAATTAAAGTCTTACCTCAGAATAAATGGATGTCACATATCTGCTCTTGTTGTTGCGCACCACTTGGAGGAACTACATTGCAAATAATAATATTCTCCTTTTTTTTGTAATTCTAGTGAAATTTTTCTTCAAAAAGAAGTGGAATGAAATGGGAAGTGCAACGAGATCTTTAGTTCAAAAAAATTAAACTTTTGAGAAAATGCTTTTGAAATAAAAAATTATTATTGGGAGACTTGTTGGAGAATAATTACAATAAATAAAATTTTTCATTATCTAATGATTATATTAATTAACAGTATACCTTATTCCTCATCTTGACCATTGTTGCCGACCGCCTACATCACACAACCGCACTGGGCTGCTACTACTGACCGACCGCTCTGCATGACGACTACAGACTGAGTACTGCTCTCAACTAGACAGAGCTACAGACTCGCAACGACTGACTGACTGCTACTCTGCATAGCGACAACTAACTCGCAAAGACTACTACTGACTGAGAACCGCTCGCAACACTCGCGCGGTCAAGCGCATACTCTCTGGTCACAGATGCTACAATGCCTCGCCATCGCTGCTGCGTTACATACGTGTTTCATAACCCTCCACTCGGGGGGCAAAAATTTGGCAGCGATGGTGAGTCATTTGGACTTGCCAAGCGCGGCAAAATTTTTCTTTAATTAACAAAATCCTACAACTTACAGAATATTTAAATGTTGTGCACACGCACTAAGTACAAAATATATCAGACAAGGACAAAATGTGAATACTAAACATAGTAGCAAATCAGAAAAAAGTATATACAAACTTTTTGACAGATAAAGTGCACAGGCACTGAAAAAATTCTTTAGCATATGCAGAACAAATAAACAGACTGGCAAGAATAATTAGATGTAGTACATAAAGTAAATGTTGTGCACACGCACTAAGTACAAAATATATCAGACAAAGACAAAATGTGAGTACAAAACATAGTAGCAAATCAGAAAAGTATATACAAATTATTTGACAGATAACAAAGTGCACAGGCACTGAAAAAATTCTTTAGCATATTCAGAACAAATAAACAGACTGGCAAAAAATATTATGTTGACAAGTGTACATGCACTGAAAAAAACAAAGTGCACAGGCACTGAAAAAATTCTTTAGCATATTCAGAACAAATAAACAGACTGGCAAAAAATATTATGTTGACAAGTGTACATGCACTGAAAAATGTCTTTAGCATTTTCACAACAAATAAACATAATGGCAAAAAAAAATTCATGTCCAAAGTGCACATGCACTGAAAAATGTCTTTAGTATTTTCACAACAAATAAACATAATGGCAAACATCATGTCGACCAGTGACATAAGTGTACTCACACTGGAGTTTAGCGAATCGAAAAATGTATAACCTATGAACATAAATGATGTTACCAAAAAAAAATTTTTTTTTTTTATGTGACAAGAATCAGGATAGGAAAGGGAAAGATTGCATCATGGTTGTAGCACTTTAGATTGCACACAGCTGCTCTGAAAGTCCATATCTTTCCACAGTAGTACAACACCAAGTGACACAACTTGAAGTTCTTTTCCCATCAGAATTTATCAGTGTAGCCAAGACACTGAACTGTCGTAGTAATGTTCCATGTTTTCATTTTGGCAGTACATTAGGTACACCAAACAGTGGGACCATAATAATGTCTTCATCGCTCATGGTGGTGGACAGCATGTCGTGTCAACACCACACTCTTACAAGGCACACCAACGTAGAATTAGTGCAAAACCAAATATAGTGCTCCATGATCACTGGGATAAACAGGACAAATGGACATTGCAGTAATTCAGGGTAGTCAGCTTATGAGGTGAAGGACATCAAGTCACATAATATTGACAATTACAGTCTTCATTGATAGTTCGTGGCATTCATAGCCCAGTTATTGAACATTTCTGTACCAAGTATGTAGTATTACAGAAAAATGTTCATTAATTGTTTTACATAGAATCAGTAGCCTTCTTTTCCTGGTTACAAAATATTATGAAATAATCGCATTCTTTTCAGTTACAGAGTATAATTAAGAATCATTAACCTTCTCCTAATTACAGTTAATTAATCATTTGTCATTCCAATCTATTAAGAATCATTAGCCTTCTTCTAATTACAAAGCATTATTAAACAATCACATTTATTTCCAATTACAAAGTATGAACATTGAAAACAAGAGTTAATTAATGGCATAATTAATAACAATTTCGTTGATTGACATTAATTATTGGCACTCAGTGGCCATCAAGTATTGAATAGAATAAAACATAGTTCATCATTCAGTATTATTCAGATCATTACAAAGTCATTATTAAAAATCAGTTAATTACAGTCAAATCATTAGTAATCACAGGCATTACAATAAACAGTGGCAGTTATTAGCTAGTGACAAAGCATTATTTTGAATATAGTCTCATTAAGAGGTCATTACTCGAGTGACATGCTATTCAGAGTTGATCAGTATTATTCAGAATTATCATAAACTAGTGACATTATGTGGGACTGGTAATACATTTTTTTGGTAGCAATGCATTGCGTTGGGATCGATAATTAATTGCTGAGGCATAATACTTTTTGCTTTTGACCTATTGCTGCAAATGAGGATAGGTAACGTCATTCGTCATGAGTCAGCTGTAGCAAGATTATGTAACAAGGCAGTACATGTGATCACATTTATAAATGATAAACACAAATGGGTAAAAAATATAAAAATGCAAGTACTAGAACAGGTATAATAAGTAACAGGTTTAGTAAGTGTCATGAAAAACTTCTCCTGGAAAAAATACAAAAACGGATTATTGACCTGAAAGAAGAAACGCACACTATGCTGAAAAGTAGTGAACTTCGAATTAACAAGTAGTGAAATGTGTATAAAATGTGTTCCATAGCTGTCCTTTCCAAAACTTTCCGTCATCCTACTATGCAATGTAACACCTGCTGTCAAAGCAAACCGCAACAAATACTTAAATAACTACGTGGCATAAAGAAAAAAAACTTCATTATCCATATCATCATAACTTCACCATTATCATCACCTGTAAAGAAAAACTTCATTATTCATAATACCATTTCCTTCATCATTATTCATCAGTATTCACTATCATCTGCAAAAAATCACTTCATTACTCATTACCTAACTATTCCTTATCTCTAGCATATTTCATCACTAAAAATAAGATGTGTAGTTCTCTCTGACAGCCTGCATCAATCACCTTGTATTCTGAAAGAAAAAATTAGTTAAGACTGCTATTCTGTGATGAGTATAGTATAGTCTTGTTAATGCTTGTTAATCCTGATCCCTTTACTCTTCCTCATAAAGTTATTGCATCTCCTTTCGTTTATTCCGTAGGTGAAATTCCCATTTATGTTAAATTTATTTCTTAGAATCATCATTCCTTTCTGAAATTGATGAACAAAGATTAATGTCTTGCATTTAAATCCTATACCCACTAAATAATGACTGGTTTATGGTGACACAATTAACCATACAGCATAACATGACAGAAAACGTAATATGTCCAAGACATTGACAGTGTTCGGATGCGAAAAAATGTACACAGAATAACACAATGCAGTAGCAAAAAAAATGTGAAACAGTCACGATGTTGAGATGTCATAAGGCAAAAAAAAAAAAATGTCAAAGTCGACTGGTGTGTGTTATATCTTAACTATTTCATAGTGCATACAAACAAAACTGGAGTACAGTCATATACACAAAAAAAATGGAAAATGTGCACGGTCTGATGTGTAACGACAAGAAAAGCGACCTGCTAACCTTACCTTGCCGGGCACTTGCCAAGAAAAAAAATACGATAATCATCAATAAGTAGTCACATAAATATAATTGCAGAAATAGTCGTAAATGTGTAAATTCATCTGGAAAAATATGCACGGTCTGATGTGTAACGACAAGAAGAGCGACCTGCTAACCTTACCTTGCCGGGCACTTGCCAAGAAAAAAATACGATAATCATCAATAAGTAGTCACATAAATATAATTGCAGAAATAGTCGTAAATGTGTAAATTCATCTGGAAAAATATGCATGGTCTGATGTGTGACGACAAGAAAAGCGACCTGCTAACCTTACCTTGCCGGGCACTTGCCAAGAAAAAAAATACGATAATCATCAATAAGTAGTCACATAAATATAATTGCAGAAATAGTCGTAAATGTGTAAATTCATCTGGAAAAATATGCATGGTCTGATGTGTGACGACAAGAAAAGCGACCTGCTAACCTTACCTTGCCGGGCACTTGCCAAGAAAAAAAATACGATAATCATCAATAATTAGTCAGGTGAATTAATTGCATTAGTAAATGGCATCATAGTGTGTTGAATCATACAGTGGTTTCACTCAATAAACGGTTTAATGTTTGAGATATGGTGATTGCCTTTCGATTTTCTGGTTCTCAAAGTTTCGACGTGTACAACATTGGGGTGAGGGATGCTGCGAATCCGATACGGACCTGCGTATAGAAGTTCAAATTTACTGCACTTACCTTTTAATTTGCTGGATAAATAGTGTGTACGTACTAATATCTTCTGTCCAACGTGAAAGTCGCGGCGTGTACAAACCTGTTTTTGCTGTCTTCTCCGGCGCTCTGCGGCACGTTTGATGTTGTTCAGCGCAATGTCAATTATTTCGTGGTGTCGTAGGCGACGATTTTTGGGGAATTCTATTAATTCTTTAATTTTGTTCGGTGGTTCAACGTTTTTCAGTATAACAGTCGGAGATAGCATAGTGGATTCATTTGGAATGGAATTAATTACATCTTGGAATGAGAGTATGTGTGTATCCCAATCAATATGTCTTTTGTGGCAGTATATTCTGCACAGCTTACCAATTTCCTTCATTAATCTTTCACAAGGGTTCGAAGAAGCGTGGTACTTGGATATATAGATCGGAGAAATGTTTCTAGCTCGTAACATGCGTGTCCATACACTACTACGAAATTGAGATCCATTATCAGAAATTACTTTCATTACATGCCCTACATGAAATAGAAAATGTTTTATAAATGCATTTGAAACAGTTTTAGCAGTAGCTTTGCGTAATGGAGTGAAAGTAACAAATGTTGAAGTGAGTTCAACAGCGACAAAGATGTAGCAAAAACATGGTAGTGAGGTCGGACATGTTCTTTTGTGTTCCGATTCTACTTTGTTACTATCCGTAATAGTTTGCACGTGTCAAAATTAATCATTTGCTGAAAAACATTTGTTTGTGTTTTGTGAGTGTCGTAAATTGGTAGTGACAGCAGAAGACAACACAGCTGACGGACAGAAGCATTAGCTCGTGCAGCTGACCAAAGCATGTGAAAGAAAAAAAAAAGAATACTATGTCTCGTAATGACGACGAAATGAAATTTTCAAATGCAACTTGTTGAATGTACATGACGCTGAAATTTGCTTTGCAGAAGTTGGTTGCGATGTCTTGCTGATTGTTGCCGAGAGAACGCGATAGTGCGTCTGCTATAACATTTTGTGTGCCGGGAATATGAACAATCGTAAAATTAACTTCTTGTAAATATAGTTTCCATCTACTTAATCTGTCGTGAGTAAATTTAGCTGAAAGCAAAAAATTGTATAGCTCTATGGTCTGTGTAAACGGTGGTATGTCTGCCATAAAGAAAGTGCCGAAATCTCGTAAAAGCCCAGACAACGCATAATGTTTCCAATTCTGTAACAGAGTAATTTCGCTCAGCAGGTGACAGAATGCGGCTTGCAAATGCGATGTTTTTGATTACTATTGAACCATCTTCTTCAATTTCCTGGAAAATGTGTACGCCTAAAGCGGTGTTAGAACTGTCGGTGGCAATGGAAAAATTTCTAGTAAGATCCGGGTGCGATAATAGTGGAGCATTCAACAAAGCATGCTTCAAATAACATTCTCGTGAGCAAAATTCTGCTTGTCAAAAGTAATGTTTGCGTTACTGTAGTATGCAATCTGTGCTGTATCTGGTTAAATTCTATCGTACGTGTTATTATTTACGGGAGAATGTTGTGGCATATCCACTGTATGAACTGTTCTGTTATTTCATACTGACGTGTTACGCTATGGATGACACCTATTGTCTGGATCATTCATGATAATGTGTTGTTGCTAATGTTCTTGCTGCTGAAAAGATCGACTGTTATTAAATGTACGCTGAAAATTGTGCTCATCATTTTTACGTCTGTCATGATAGTAATTTCTATACGGCGCATAGCGATGCGAGTTGAAATAGTGTGTTGTCTGTACGTAGTTATTTCTTTGCTGCCATGCGTTACTATTTGTTGGGGCTGGGACTATACGTGCACGCGGCGAAACATTAAAGTTTGGTTGACCTTGTAGACTGCATTGTTGGTTACGTATGCTAAGCGGTTGACTTTCATGCTATTGTGGTGAAAAACATCTATTGTTACCAAAAAATGCGTTTGCTGTTAATTTTACTTTTACACATACTGATGATTACGATTTTATCTGTAATTAAAATTACGGCGGTAGTTGCCATTACGGGAGTGCCTACTGAAAATTGTCACATTCGGTAAAAGATTTGTCATATCCGGTTTTCATTACATATTCTTAATCCTAAATAGAGCAACAGTTAAAGAGCAGTTTTGATAGATATAAAGGATAGTAGAAGAGAAGGCAGCAGTGCAGAAAACTAAAGATGAAACAGCACTACTACAGCTCGGGGCCCTATGCTCGCTACGGCACATATTCATTAAAGCGTAATGAATCCCCTGAGGTCATTTACGCACTGCAAATAAATTTTAGCTTTTGTGTTACAGGCAATAGCGGTAAAATTTCAAAGGCAAATTGTTGTATTCGTGCTAATTCAAATTTCTTCATTACAGGCAATGCTGTTGTAAATACAAAAATAAATTGTCGCATCTGGTTCAAAGCTAGTTTCTCCATTACCGATAATAGCGGTGAATGTACAAAGATAAATTGTCGTATACAGTGCAAATCGAGTATCTGTGTTCTGTCATTATTAAATTCTTTACATTTGCTTACAAATGCAAATTGCTCGAAATCTACGTTCTCGTCACTCAGTTTGATAACACGTTCAGGTTTGTGTGTGAATCTGTTCGTCTGTGTCATTTCGTACTTCAAGTTACGTAGCTTTTCAGATTTTAAGTCGCGTGGCTTTTCGGATTTTACGTCTAGTAGTCTCTGTAAATTACTCACATTATACGCGCTGCGTGACTCTGACACATGTTCATAAAGTGGCGTCTGTTGTGTATTATTAACAGAAGTGTTTTTCATTTCTGTTACTTCTTGTTGTAAATTTGATAACTTCCTACGTAACGTGTTGTTAGATGAATCGATCTCATTAACTGTCTGCTGTAAATTTTGAAATTCAGGTGTTTGGATAAAAGAAACCGGTGCAGTATCGTCTGATTTATTGTCATTAGTATTTTCGATAACATCAATACGACTGGCCAATTCATCACATTTTTCAGTCAGTATTTTAACCTGATCATCGGTTTTAGAATCAGACGCATTAATCTGTTTTTGCAATTTGCGCGTAGTTTCGCTCAGTTTTTTAACATCAGCTTTGATGACATCGCAATCCTGTGTTAGATCTAGTTGTTCAAATCTATCTGTCACTGTTTGAATATTTACTGTGTGTGTATCCGTTTTTGCTTTAAGATCAGAAATTTCATCCCGTAATTCCGCGTTCAATTGTTCTATGGTATTAATTTTGTCGGACACTGTAGTAATATTATTGTCTACATACGTCTTCGCTTTCGCGAATATTTTACGTTTGTCCTCTTGTCTCTGTGCAGTGATTGTTTCCATGACTTGTCGTTTTACTTTGTTTTGATCTTGAATAAATCTGCGGAAACGCGTATCACTGTTCTGTATGTGCTGACTAAAGCGCTCGTTAATCTGAGTGTTCTGCTGTTCGAATTTCGCGTCTATCTTTGCGTCCATAGTGCGCGAAAGTTCTACCGTCATTGCTTTAAACTCGTCCCGTAATTGTGCAGCTTTTTCAGAGCATTGTTTAGCGACTCCGCTAATTTCGTCTCTGAGTGTTTCTGTTGCGGCTGTTTGCATTTCTCTTAATTCTTGCGCAACAGACTTAATTTCTTCGCTATTTTTTTGAGAACAAGCCTCAATTTCCACGCGCAATTGTTCCTTAGTGTCATGGCACTGCGCGGCAACGTCTCTAATTTGTTCACTAAGCTGTCTGTTATCTTCCCTAAGTTGTTTGAAATTTTCACTCTGTTGTTTATTATCTTCCCTAAGTTGTATCAGTATTGCCATAATTGGATCCGAGCCAAAATTACCATTTCTATTATCTGTACTGTTCAATAGTGGATCTGGAATTGTTTCACTTTCTGTAACCATTTGGTCATTCTGAAATTTACAAAAAGGTTTGTCAGTCAAATGTATACTATCAGTCATTGTTTCGGAATTAAATACATCTGTCCTACTTTGTGTGATCTGTTCATTTTCATTAGGCAGATTTGACTGTACATTACTTGAATTTTCCAAATCGGGTGTGTTAAGCTCTACAGCGCTCATTACCATAGAGCATTCTGCGTCATCAATTGTCGTCAAGTTAACAGACGAGACTATTGAGTTCGTTTGTTCATCATTAAGGTGAAAGTCATCATTAGTGGTTGGAATGCACTGATTGTTAGTGAACGCAGGATTGTCATCATTACGTTGCGTATCACAATTACTATCGGTCACGTTGTTTAAGTCGGTAATTTCATTCACAATACTTCGCGATACACTATTCACAGTCTTTCGCGGCATTTTTACAATAGTCAAAATTTTTCACAAAACAAATAAGCACAATGCAAAAGCAACACACAAATACAACAAAGCAGCAAATTGCCGTTGACCTGTAGAAAGAAAGTCACAATATTATTAAAAGCGTTGCGCCAAATCCTAATTATCTAAGCAAATAAGAGCAGATATCTGACTGTCGCTCAAAAGACTCTCAACGAAATACGATCCTGGACTGGGTGTCGCCAAGTGTAACCTCCCCACCGCAATTTTTTAAAGAAGAAAATATAGCAATACTTAATAGAAATGGGTGCCAAGTGTAACCTCCCCACAAAAATTTTAAAAGAAAATAACGATACTAATTAGAAATGCTGATGGACATGGCTCTATGCGTAACCTGCCTACAATCAAATGTACTGACAATGGCAACAAATGTGAAATTCGCAATCTGACTCAATTATAAATCCTTCAAAAAATTAAAGTCCATTCAGTGACAAGAAAATTCAATTAAACCGAAATATCGGTTTTTTGGCCCTGTGTAAAAACAATCAGAATTAAAGTCTTACCTCAGAATAAATGGATGTCACATATCTGCTCTTGTTGTTGCGCACCACTTGGAGGAACTACATTGCAAATAATAATATTCTCCTTTTTTTTGAAATTCTAGTGAAATTTTTCTTCAAAAAGAAGTGGAATGAAATGGGAAGTGCAACGAGATCTTTAGTTCAAAAAAATTAAACTTTTGAGAAAATGCTTTTGAAATAAAAAATTATTATTGGGAGACTTGTTGGAGAATAATTACAATAAATAAAATTTTTCATTATCTAATGATTATATTAATTAACAGTATACCTTATTCCTCATCTTGACCATTGTTGCCGACCGCCTACATCACACAACCGCACTGGGCTGCTACTACTGACCGACCGCTCTGCATGACGACTACAGACTGAGTACTGCTCTCAACTAGACAGAGCTACAGACTCGCAACGACTGACTGACTGCTACTCTGCATAGCGACAACTAACTCGCAAAGACTACTACTGACTGAGAACCGCTCGCAACACTCGCGCGGTCAAGCGCATACTCTCTGGTCACAGATGCTACAATGCCTCGCCATCGCTGCTGCGTTACATACGTGTTTCAATGTTCTCATGAAGTTTTAATCAGCAGTTTTCTCCTCCTATTGCGAAAACATTCTGTTGGTACCCACCTACATAGGGAGAAAATGATCATCACGATAAAATAAGAGAAATCAGGGCTCGCACATAAAAATGTAAGTGCTCGTTTCTCCCGCGCGCCGTTTGAGAGTGGAACGGTAGAGAGACAGCTTGAAGGTGGCTCATTGAACCCTCTGCCAGGCACTTCACTGTGAATAGCAGATTAATCACGTAGATGTACACTACTGGCCATTAAACTTGCTACATCGCGAAGATGACGTGCTACAGACGCGAAATTTAACCGACAGGAAGAAGACGCTGTGATATGCAAATGATTAGCTTTTCAGAGCATTCGCACAAGTTTGGCGCCGGTGGCGACACCTACAACGTGCTGACACGAGGAAAGCTTCCAACCGATTTCTCATACACAAACAGCAGTTGACCGGCGTTGCCTGGTGAAACGTTGTCGTGATGCCTCGTGTAAGGAGGAGAAATGCGTACCATCACGTTTCCGACTTTGATAAAGGTCGGATTGTAGCCTATCGCGATTGCGGTTTCTCGTATCGCGACATTGCTGCTCGCGTTGGTCGAGATCCAATGACTGTTAGCAGAATATGGAATCAGTGGGTTCAGGAGGGTAATACCGAACGCCGTGCTGGATCCCAACGGCCTCGTATCACTAACAGTCGAGATGACAGGCATCTTGTCAGCACGGCTGTAACGGATTGTGCAGCCACGTCTCGATCCCGGAGTCAACAGATGAGGACGTTCGCAAGACAACAACCATCTGCACCAACAGTTCGACGACGTTTGCAGCAGCATGGACTATCAGCTCGGAGACCGTGGCTTCGGTTGCCCTTAACGCTGCATTACAGACAAGAGCGCCTGCGATGGTGTACTCGACGACGAACCTGGGTGCACGAATGGCAAAATGTCATTTTTTCGGATGAATCCTGTGGTGTCACCGCCAGACACCACACTTGCTAGGTGGTAGCCTTGAAATCGGCCGCGGTCCGTTAGTATACGTCGGACCCGCGTGTCACCACTGTCAGTGATTGCAGACCGAGCGCCACCACACGGCAGGTCTAGAGAGACTTACTAGCACTCGCCCCAGTTGTACAGCAGACTTTGCTAGCGAAGCTACACTGACAAATTACGCTCTCATTTGCCGAGACGATAGTTAGAATAGCCTTCAGCTACGTCATTTGCTACGACCTAGCAAGGCGCCATAGCATTTGATATTTATCGTGTGACGCATGTACAAACAAGAGCGATGTTCTCCAATTATGGATTAAGGTTAAGTATTACATCAACTACGTACTTTATTTGCTACTAAAAATTACTTTACCTTGTTCCAGACCACACGCCAATCTGCGTGAGCTTAACGCGTGCCTTTCGGCTACCTCCGAGTGGCTTGGCTGTCTTGCCACGGCACTACAAATCCAGGTTCTGTTTACAGCATCATGATGGTCGCATTCGTGTTTGGCGACATCGCGGTGAACGCACATTGGAAGCGTGTATTCTTCATCGCCATGCTGGCGTATCACCCGGCGTGATGGTATGGGGTGCCATTGGTCACACGTCTCGGTCACCTCGTGTTCGCATTGACGTAGACGTCACATTTCAGATGTGTTAGGACCCGTGGCTCTACTCTTCATTCGATCCCTGTGAAACCCTACATTACAGCAGGATAATGCACGACCGCATGTTGCAGGTCCTTTACGGGCGTTTCTGAATACAGAAAATGTTCGACTGCTCCCCTGGCCAGCACATTCTCCAGATCTCTCACCAATTGAAAGCGCCTGGTCAATGGTGGCTGAGCAACTGGCTCGTCACAATACGCCAGTCACTACTCTTGATAAACTGTGGTATCGTGTTGAAGCTGCATGAACAGCTGTACCTGTACACGCCATGCAAGCTCTGTTTGACTCAATGCCCAGGCGTATCAAGGCCGTTATTACGGCCAGAGGTGGTTGTTCTGGGTACTGATTTCTCAGTATCTATGCACCCAAATCGTGTGAAAATGTAATCACATGTCAGTTCTAGTATAATATATTTGTCCAATGAATACCCGTTTATCATCTGCATTTCTTCTTGGTGTGGGAATGTTAATGGCCAGTAGTGTAGATGTAGACGACTAAAAATTTTATGAGATACATATCCCTGTAATAAATCAACGTGGAGAGATTTTAGGTAGACGCAAGCAAGTGTCCTGCCTATCATCAGTCGTGACGAGCGGCAGATAAATTTAGTATAAATGGAAGGAGGCAAGGCAAGCCAGACGGATTGTAACATTGCAACGTCAGAGCCACACTCGCGTCTTTGTAGGTTGCGGATTTATACGGAGGCATGAAAGGCGCACGCACTTGGGGTAGTAGATTTTGACCAGAGAAGTGAATTGTGTAAAACGCGCGGTGAATGGTCTGGTCTTCCGCGACTACGTGTGTGGCGTGTGTGGTGTGTGTGGCGGGTTGTACGCACTTTTCTTAAGTTGTGTGCTATTTAAATACCTAGAGTCAACACTAAGCAGTGACGTGGAATGTGACACAAGCGTGTATTTGATATTTATATACCGAGGGATAACACTGAGGAATAATATGGAATGACGCAACCACTTAAATTTCATTTAAATACCTTGGGTCAACAATGAGGGCTAATATGGAATGGTTCGACAACTGAAGTGTCATTTAAGTACCTCGGATCAACAATGAAGAGTAGCATGGAGAGATGCAACCATTTAAATGTCATTTAAAATACTAAGAGTCAACACTGAGGAGTAACATGGGACCACGTGACCAGACCACTTAACATTCATTTCTATACCTAGGATCAACAGTGAGGAGTAACCTGAAATGACACGACGACTCAAATGCCATTTAAGTAGCCAGCATAAACATTCATGGGTAATACGAAAAGCTGGTTGGAAAGACGGAGAGTGAATGTCACAAGTAATGGAATTCGTTCTGCTTCGATCCCTTTTGTTTATCGCCACTGACCATAGTTCAAGGACAGCTGTCATTCGGTACATCAAGTTGGTTGCTTGATTGATTTGCGGGAGAGGATCGAACAGAGAAGTCTTCAGTCACATCGTGTTAGTTAAGGATGGGGTAAGAAGTCGGCTGTGTCCTTTCAAAAGAACCATGCTGGCATTTGCCTTAAGTGATTCAGGGTAATCACGGAAAACCTGAATCAGGATGGCAGACGTGGGTTTGAACCGACGTCCTCCCGAAGGGGAGTCCAGTGTGCTAACGACTGCGCCACGTCACTCGGTGGTACATCAAACGAGAGTACTGTGTAAATCAGGGGTACCCAACCCGCGACCCAAAGCAAGTATCAATACGGTCCAAGAAGTGAACATCTACCACGCGATCGGTAAAAAAAAAACCCAAGAAATTCCGTTTATGTAAAGTTATGATACATTGAACATTGTCAGTTTGAACACTTGCTGCATGATGTTGTGCTCTGACTGGTCCGTCCCGTTCTTAAATCTGCCGCCCTTGCTGTTAGAGACCACCCAGAATCTCCTTCTTATAACTGATTAATTCGTTACGACGGGCTGGTCTGTTATATTATGCCTACTACAGCTGCAACTGCGAAACTAGAGCTTTAGGTACGTTTAGTGAAATTAATTTATGTAATTACAAGGAAATTCGGTGTGTTATCTCTCTGAAACTGTGCCGTAAAGAGCCTTGTTTACAATGGTTTCGATCACTACAAGTCGGTGGAGGTTTGAGATCTGTGTTTGTACTGCAGTTATTGCCGATGTTTGCAGTCTGTTAGTCGTCAACTATCGCATTAATCTTATGATCTGTAATTAATATAAATATAATTATCAATGAAATTTTATATATGAAATGTGAAATTAAATTCCAACTCGCTTTTTTTAGAGTAAGGAATCATAAATTAATAAATTCTAAATAATTACTGTAATGTCTAAACTGCACATCTCGGACCGTCCTCTGATTATCTTCTTTAATCAGTTGGTTATTGTTAGTGTTAAGTATATTTATGTGCGGCCCAGAAACACTCGTCTTCGTCCCACATGGCCCAGGTGAGCTAAAAGGTTGGACACCCGTGGTCTGCGTGTTTCTGTGCTTCCATTCTAGTTTGAAACCGTCACTGTACACGGCAGTACTGAAAGTGAAAACCCTGTAAGAACGGGTAATTTAGCTGATAAATCTTTCACGTATACAGCATGTCCTGCAAAGAGGCTTACACTCAACTTTAATAACTGACGACGTATTGATCACAACCCGATCCAGCTGTGATTATATGATGCTCTCATGGCTAGTACGTGTAGCTATTCATTTCTTTTTATTTTATTTTTTTTTGTATTTTTAGTCGCCAGTAATTGCATGTAAATAACAGGAAGGCTGGAAACTTCCCCCTGAAGCAAACGAAATGGATTTTAAAAATGTTCAAATGTGTGTGAAATGCCGGTCGGAGTGGCCGTGCGGTTCTAAGTGCTACAGTCTGGAACCGAGCGACCACTACGGTCGCAGGTTCGAACCCTGCCTTGGGCACGGATGTGTGTGATGTCCTTAGCTTAGTTAGGTTTAATTAGTTCTGAGTTCTAGGCGACTGATGACCTGAGAAGTTTACTCGCATAGTGCTCGGAGCCATTTGAACAATTTTTTTGTGTGTGAAATCTTATGGGACTTAACTGCTAAGGTCACCACTCCTTAAGCTTACACATTACGTAATCTAAATTATCCTAAAGACAAACACACACACCCATGCCCGAGGGAGGACTCGGACCTCCGCCGGGACTAGCCACACTGTCCATGACTGCAGCGCCTTAGACCGCTCGGCTAATCCCGCGCGGCGGAATGGATTTTAGCGCGTTATTGGAAATGTGAAAAGATGAGAGAAGTGCAGAGACGATTGTGGGCAGAGTGTGATCCTCTCGCCACGTATAATAAGTTACACTGCAAAATTTGAGAGGGAAGGAAGTCTGCTTGATCTGAAGGAGTATTGCGGCAAGAAGAAATCAACAGCGGAAGAAAAAGGGGTGGACACAGCGGTACAAGCTTTGACAACTTTCCCAAAGAAGCCCATATGGAAAGCTGTGCTTGAATTAGGTGCAAGGAGACGAAGTGTTCACCACATTTTGAAGCAAGGTTTGAAGAAACCCTACATTGCCATGCTTCACCTGATGAACGAAGGCGATCCAGATTGGAGCCTAGAATTTTGTGATGAATTTGCGATAATGAACAGTTGACTGACGTCAGTGTTTTGTCTGGTGAGGTGACGTTTGAATTTATTTGAATTTAATGAAACCATCAATCGCCATATGTGTACTGGGCAAGAGGTAATACCCATTTACGGAACAACGAGCTGTTTTCTCTAGTGATGGGGCAACCGAGAGTGTTTCCAACAACCGACTGGCCAGTCGACAGTTTTTTTTTTGGTTCGATATCTGTTTGTCCATCACGTTCAGGGGACATCGGGTGATACGTCATTTTCAGTGTCACTAAAATTCACCAACAGCCGTATACTTTAAAATGTTTTATTTTATTCTGAAAAGCACCAGTTTCGGCATTTCATTTTGCCATCTGCAGGCAACCCAATGAACGCAGTCCTCTCTCTTTGGGGTGGTTTCACGCAGCGTGAGACAACCAACTGACTCACGTATCTGTAGGTTATATGAATGTTCTCACTCAGTCAGTCTCTGCGGTTTTAGTGATTTTGCACTTCCATCCAACAACCTTCACTTGTGTTGCGTGGCGCCGCCGCCGTAGCCTCCTCCTGCCACTGCCGGGGCCAGGAAAGAAGCCGTGGCGAGGAGGTGGCGCGCAACACTGCCGGGACTTGGCGCCTGTGGCAGCGGCGATCCCGCCACCTCCTCGCGACGGCTGCTGCCCTGGCCCCGGCAGCAGCGGGGCGTTGACGTTACGCGTGAGGGGACGCAGGCGCACGATCTTCGTTCTTCATTCTTTCTTTCTTCCTCCCTTTCTTTCTACGCTAAACAGCCTGTTTCCTTCAGTACCCATCAGTCTACCCTATGGTTGTCATTCCATCTTTTCCTTGGACGGTCAATATTTCTTTTACCAGCTGCTACTATATTTCTTACGATTTTCACAAGGACAAACACAAAGGTGAACTTCCGACATACGAAGTTCTGACATAAGAAGTTCAACTTAGAGTATTTGTTTACTAACAGCCGCTCACATGGTTGCAAATGACATGACGTTCGCTAAGTAAAAAGACGGCAACAGAAAAAAGAGCACAGAAAATATGTCACAAACAACGCCAATAATTACTTTAAACATGCTGTAGCATACAATAAATAAGGTAGTACGAAAGTATCAGTATAAAACTAGATTTCAAAAGACGATTTGTAAAAATGTAATAATGTTTTACTGTGTTTGTAAAACCATATCATTTTCTGCTTCCCCCATGAATGGACCTTGCCGTTGGTGGGGAGGCTTGCGTGCCTCAGCGATACAGATGGCCGTACCGTAGGTGCAACCACAACGGAGGGGTATCTGTTGAGAGGCCAGACAAACATGTGGTTCCTGAAGAGGGGCAGCAGCCTTTTCAGTAGTTGCAGGGGCAACAGTCTGGATGATTGACTGATCTGGCCTTGCAACACTAACCAAAACGGCCTTGCTGTGCTGGTACTGCGAACGGCTGAAAGCAAGAGGAAACTACAGCCGTAATTTTTCCCGAGGGCATGCAGCTTTACTGTATGATTAAATGATGATGGCGTCCTCTTGGGTAAAATATTCCGGAGGTAAAATAGTCCCCCATTCGGATCTCCGGGTGGGGACTACTCAAGAGGACGTCGTTATCAGGAGAAAGAAAACTGGCATTCTACGGATCGGAGCGTGGAATGTCAGATCCCTTAATCGGGCAGGTAGGTTAGAAAATTTAAAAAGGGAAATGGATAGGTTAAAGTTAGATATAGTGGGAATTAGTGAAGTTCGGTGGCAGGAGGAACAAGACTTTTGGTCTGGTGGTTACAGAGTTATAAATACAAAATCAAATAGGGGTAATGCAGGAGTAGGTTTAATAATGAATAAAAAAATAGGAGTGCGGGTTAGCTACTACAAACAGCATAGTGAACGCATTGTTGTCGCCAAGATAGACACAAAGACCATGCCTACTACAGTGGTACAAGTTTATATGCCAACTAGCTCTGCAGATGATGAAGAAATTGATGAAATGTATGACGAGATAAAAGAAATTATTCGGGTAGTGAAGGGAGACGAAAATTTAATAGTCATGGGTGACTGGAATTCGTCAGTGGGAAAAGGGAGAGAAGGAAACATAGTAGGTGAATATGGATTGGGGGGAAGAAATGAAAGAGAAAGCCACCTTGTAGAATTTTGCGCAGAGCATAATTTAATCATAGCTAACACTTGGTTCAAGAATCATAAAAGAAGGTTGTATACCTGGAAGAATCCTGGAGATACTAAAAGGTATCAGATAGATTATATAATGGTAAGACAGAGATTTAGGAACCAGGTTTTAAATTGTAAGACATTTCCAGGGGCAGATGTGGATTCTGACCACAATCTATTGGTTATGAACTGCAGATTGAAACTGAAGAAACTGCAAAAAGGTGGGAATTTAAGGAGATGGGACCTGGATAAACTGAAAGAACGAGAGGTTGTAGAGAGTTTCAGGGAGAGCATAAGGGAACAATTGACAGGAATGGGGGAAAGAAATACAGTAGAAGAAGAATGGGTAGCTCTGAGGGATGAAGTAGTGAAGGCAGCAGAGGATCAAGTAGGTAAAAAGACGAGGGCTAATAGAAACCCTTGGGTAACAGAAGAAATATTGAATTTAATTGATGAAAGGAGAAAATATAAAAATGCAGTAAATGAAGCAGGCAAAAAGGAATACAAACGTCTCAAAAATGAGATCGACAGGAAGTGCAAAATGGCTAAGCAGGGATGGCTAGAGGACAAATGTAAGGATGTAGAGGCTTGTCTCACTAGGGGTAAGATAGATACTGCCTACAGGAAAATTAAAGAGACCTTTGGAGAGAAGAGAACCACTTGTATGAATATCAAGAGCTCAGATGGCAACCCAGTTCTAAGCAAAGAAGGGAAGGCAGAAAGGTGGAAGAAGTATATAGAGGGTTTATACAAGGGCGATGTACTTGAGGACAATATTATGGAAATGGAAGTAGATGAAGATGAAACAAGGCCCCGGGAGTAGACAACATTCCATTAGAACTACTGATGGCCTTGGGAGAGCCATTCATGACAAAACTCTACCATCTGGTGAGCAAGATGTATGAGACAGGCGAATTACCCGCAGACTTAAAGAAGAATATAATAATTCCAATCCCAAAGAAAGCAGGTGTTGACAGATGTGAAAATTACCGAACTATCAGTTTAATAAGTCACAGCTGCAAAATACTAACGCGAATTCTTTACAGACGAATGGAAAAACTGGTAGAAGCGGACCTCGGGGAAGATCAGTTTGGATTCCGTAGAAATGTTGGAACACGTGAGGCAATACTAACCTTACGACTTATCTTAGAAGAAAGATTAAGAAAAGGCAAACCTACGTTTCTAGCATTTGTAGACTTAGAGAAAGCTTTTGACAACGTTAACTGGAATACTCTCTTTCAAATTCTGAAGGTGGCAGGGGTAAAATACAAGGAGCGAAAGGCTATTTACAATTTGTACAGAAACCAGATGGCAGTTATAAGAGTCGAGGGCCATGAAAGGGAAGCAGTGGTTGGGAAAGGAGTGAGACAGGGTTGTAGCGTATCGCCGATGTTATTCAATCTGTATATTGAGCAAGCAGTAAAGGAAACAAAAGAAAAACTCGGAGTAGGTATTAAAATTCATGGAGAAGAAGTAAAAACTTTGAGGTTCGCCGATGACATTGTAATTCTGTCAGAGACAGCAAAGGGCTTGGATGAGCTGTTGAACGGAATGGACAGTGTCTTGAAAGGAGGATATAAGATGAACATCAACAAAAGCAAAACGAGGATAATGGAATGTAGTCAAATTAAATCGGGTGATGCTGAGGGGATTAGATTAGGAAATGAGACACTTAAAGTAGTAAAGGAGTTTTGCTATTTAGGGAGTAAAATAACTGATGATGGTCGAAGTAGAGAGGATATAAAATGTAGACTGGCAATGGCAAGGAAATCGTTTCTGAAGAAGAGAAATTTGTTAACATCGAGTATAGATTTAAGTGTCAGGAAGTCGTTTCTGAAAGTATTTGTATGGAGTGTAGCCATGTATGGAAGTGAAACATGGACGATAACCAGTTTGGACAAGAAGAGAATAGAAGCTTTCGAAATGTGGTGCTACAGAAGAATGCTGAAGATAAGGTGGGTAGATCACGTAACTAATGAGGAGGTATTGAATAGGATTGGGGAGAAGAGAAGTTTGTGGCACAACTTGACTAGAAGAAGGGATCGGTTGGTAGGACATGTTTTGAGGCATCAAGGGATCACAAATTTAGCATTTGAGGGCAGCGTGGAGGGTAAAAATCGTAGAGGGAGACCAATAGATCAATACACTAAGCAGATTCAGAAGGATGTAGGTTGCAGTAGGTACTGGGAGATGAAGAAGCTTGCGCAGGATAGAGTAGCATGGAGAGCTGCATCAAACCAGTCTCAGGACTGAAGACCACAACAACAACAACAACCATTTTCTGCATATTTTAGATTAAAAAACCCCACTGATGAGGTGATATTTGTCGCCGAAACTAGTTTGGGATAACAAAGAAATAAACGAATAAGAAGGTGTTTTGCATCGGGGCGGACTTAATTTGTGATATTATTGTAGTAAAGGCTATTTGGGGAGCAAAATAACTGATTATGGTCGAAGTAGAGAGGATATAAAATATAGACTGGCAATGGCAAGGAAAGTGTTTCTGAAGAAGAGAAATTTGTTAACATCGAGTATAGATTTAAATTTTAGGAAGTCGTTTCTGAAAGTATTTGTATGGAGTGTAGCCATTATGGATGTGAAACGTGGACGATAAATAGTTTGGACAAGGAGAGAATGGAATCTTTCGAAATGTGGTGCTACAGAAGAATGCTGAAGATTAGATGGGTAGATCACATAACTAATGAGGGGGTATTGAATCGAATTGGGGAGAAGAGGAATTTGTGGCACTACTTAACTAGAAGAAGGGATCGGTTGGTAGGACATGTTCTGAGGCATCAAGGGATCACCAATTTAGTGTTGGAGGGCAGTGTGGAGGATAAAAATCGTAGAGGTAGACCAAGAGATGAATACACTAAGCAGATTCGGAAGGATGTAGCTTGCAGTAGGTACTGGGAGATGAAGAAGCTTGCACAGGATAGAGTAGCATGGAGAGCTGCATCAAACCAGTCTCAGAAACGAAGACCACACAACAACAACTGGTTCAGTCAACCTGCATCGTTCCATTCATGCTTTCTCGCATGTACCCCACTTATTCGTGAATGGAAACCACTTTGCACCCTTTTCTAATGTTTACACTTCTCTGTCTATGTCGCAGTGTCTTCCCTGTAACCCCTCACAGAATTTTCATAGCTGCGGATTCCTAAAGTCTTTTTGTTTTGCATGGTTCCAGTCTCATCTCAGCTGTGTGTGACATACCTGATCTCACTATTGTTTTGTGTAGCCTTGCCTTTGCATCTTTACCTGTACGCTTCCTTATCCAAATAGTACCACTTAATCGCTTTAGCTACTTGCTCTCTAACTTCCTTTCTGACCTTCCCACTACAGGACAGTTCAATACCAGGATATTTATTTAAGTGTCATTCCCTGTTGAATAATTTTTCTATCCACTTCCCATTTGCATCTAGCTGGTTCCACAGGTGTGGTAATACACTGGGTTTTTGAGTGGATGTGACAATATCTAGGTTTTTGATTGCCAGGTTAAATGTATGTAAAAGTTTATGCAGTTATGTTCACTGTTGGCCAGCAGATCTGCATCGTCAGCATAACAAATTATTTTTATTTATTTGTCCGCCATTTTATAACCACCTTCTTTATCACCTTGTCTATGACTACATTAAAAGCAGTAGTCACAGAGAGCCACCTCATCTAATACTACTAACTGCTATGCAGTTGGTTAATCTGGAACTAATATTCATCTGGTTGCAGTTGTTGGAATAAATCTCTTCAATTTTTTTTTAAAGTTGGAAGGAATCTCCGAATTGTACAGCTGGTTTAACACATGTTAACTGAGTTCTATCGAAATCCTTCTGTAAATCAATAAAACATACATAAGCTAGTCTGTTGCATTCAATACACTTCTCAGAGGTTGCTATATTAAAATGAATGCAGACAGTTATAAAAATTCGGCATGTATCATTTCCTGCTCACATAGTCCTAAGAGAACTTTTATGCTTGCTCTACTTTGTACTCCCAACGAAGCTTTATTAGCTACATGTTATTATCTGCACCCTGAACAATTTAATGCACAGCAATCTATGTATCAGTTTTAAATCATAAACATAAGAAACAGTCATTCAGTACA
The DNA here is from genome assembly GCF_023864345.2 of Schistocerca serialis cubense. NCBI lineage: Eukaryota > Metazoa > Arthropoda > Insecta > Orthoptera > Acrididae > Schistocerca > Schistocerca serialis. The sequence continues at coordinate 237,465,326 of NC_064647.1, read as the reverse complement.
TAATTAAATGAACATGCATATTGCAGATTCAGAAAGATGTAGGTTGCAGTAAGTACTGGGAGATGAGGAAGCTTGCACTGAATAGAGTAGCATGGAGAGCTGCATCAAACCAGTCTCAGGACTGAAGACAACAACAACAACAACAACAACAACAACAAGAACAACATATTGCGTATTGTAACTATGGCATACTCACTGAAATGTCTTCACATGCATCCACTAGGGGATGGGGCTATCCTCTGGGGGCGTGTGCACCACAGTTTGCACTTACTTCACCTAATGACAGTACTGTAGACTGGTTTCACTCAATAGAGTAACTGGATAACTCAGCCAACTAAAGCACTAAACAGTGGTTTTAGTTGAACACATGCTTCAATCAACAGAAAAACTAACTGGTTGCACTTGAAGAGAAAGAATGAATAGTCAGTACGCAAAACTCCATCAGATTGTGATTGATAGTTTTCACACGAAAGAAATGAATGAATAATAATTCAGCCTATCTGTAAAACTGATTGATTGTTTTCATTCTGTTGTTCTCATAGCCTGGTTTCACTCAAAAGAATGAATGAATAATGCAAACGATGCCGAAAGCTGCAATCGACTGAACCGGCTGTTTTTATTCTGCTGTTCCCATCACTAGTTCTGCCTCTGGCTTTATCAGTGTGGTGAGGTGAGTCTGTCAGAGGACTCATGGGGCCATTCTTTTTTGGAGGAACAGTGACAGGTGTAAAGGGCCTTACCATGCTGCGAGAAAGAATTGTACCAGCTGTTCACCAACTCTATTATGATGAAGACTTTTTTTTCTTCAACGAGACAGTGCATCACCACATTACCATCGTCAGGTGCAGCAGTTCCCAGATGAAACATTTGTTCAGAGCTGGAAATGTTGAGTTTCCACCTAGATCTCCCTGTATAACACTGTTACGCTTCTTTCTGTGGGAAACTCTAAAGGATAACATCTATGGCCCAAAGCCATTGGATGAAATGAGAGAGGCGGTTCTGACTGCATGTGAATAATTTCCAGTAGCAACCATAACATACGTGCGTCTGTCTGTTCCACAGCATTGCAGCCACTATATTGCTGCTGAAGGAGGATATTTTCAGCAATAACATGTGATTAGTTATGTCATGACCATCTAAGTGACTTAAAAATAGTTTTTTATTACTTTTGTACCAGTTAATAAAGTGCACATGCAGTGCTGTTAGCTATTAAAGATCACATAGCTTGTACTCAGAACTGCTACGGTGTAACATACCAACTATCGAAAACCTCTGTTTGAAAAATAACCAGTATACTGATATGAAGTATGGCACATTGAAGGAAAATGGACCTTACACCAGTTTTCTTGAATACCAAAAATATGAGCTGTTTTGTAAACCACCTCCTTCATGGAAGAATTGCAATCCTCTCAGCACAACACTGTGTACCGTCAATAGCGTTGTGATAGGCCAGTAGCTGTGGTGCAGCTGTCAGATGAGTAACACAGACCATAAGGAACACATCAAGATGGTATTCTTCGGTGCACTAGGTAACACTGTATGGTGTGGTGTCTGTCTAAATGCGGGTGTTACAATTATTCCTGTACTATCTAGCAGTGGTGGCAGTGACATTAAATATAGTTATCACTAGGGCTGATTTTGCTGTCTGATGTCAGCACAAGTTCCCTTAAAAGACTGTATGGCCGGCGTTGTCAGTGATATCTGCAGACTCGGTGTAAAAGGTAAATCTGGGCGATAAGAAAATAAAATGTCATTTGGAAATAAGGGATACTTTACACGACCTCCATTTATACTGGTACGTCCACTCTCATGACATACAGTGGTCAGTTCTACACTAGACTAAGCTGTTAGGATACTTTCGATCAGACAGTGATGATAATGGAGATGTGCCACCTAACTAGATACAGCGTGTTTGAAGGAAGAGATAGTAGACTTCCACCAGCCCATGAAGTTAACTCTGCAGCATCATATAAATTCCTAACTTTAGGAGCTGTTAACTAATATGGACACATTCATTTAAATACCCCATTTCCCAGATAGTTATGCAGATGTGACAGCTTTTGCTTCACTGTAGTACTAAAGCATTTACCGTACTTATAGACATGTGGTGAGGATGGCTCTAGGTACTTTCAGTGTGGATGCACCATACCTTCTGGAACAATGCAGAACTTAATGAATGCTATGAGCAATGGGACTAATGCATGGGAGTGATACTTGCACACTGTATCACAGGTTGAGAATCTGAAATGGACAGGAAGCGTGTCCAGTTGGCTGAGAGGGTTAATGAGACTGTTCCACGGAAGCAGAGCATCTGGATTCTAGTCCCAGTTGAGCACAAATTTTCAGCCTTCACTGTTGATTTATTTCAATGCCTGTAGTCGTGGAAGTCCTGATTTCTCATAATACAGGGCGATTCAAAAAGAATACCACAACTTTAGGAATTTAAAACTCTGCAACGACAAAAGGCAGAGCTAAGCACTATCTGTCGGCGAATTAAGGGAGCTATAAAGTTTCATTTAGTTGTACATTTGTTCGCTTGAGGCGCTGTTGACTAGGCGTCAGCGTCAGTTGATGCTAAGATGGCGACCGCTCAACAGAAAGCTTTTTGTATTATTGAGTATGGCAGAAGTGAATCGACGACAGTTGTCCAGCGTGCATTTCGAACGAAGTATGGTGTTAAACCTCCTGATAGGTGGTGTATTAAACGTTGGTATAAACAGTTTACAGAGAATGGGTGTTTGTGCAAAGGGAAAAGTTCTGGACTTCATCACTGGCCCTGCGATTTTTTCTTATGGGGGTATGTTAAGGATATGGTGTTTCGGCCACCTCTCCCAGCCACCATTGATGATTTGAAACGAGAAATAACAGCAGCTATCCAAACTGTTACGCCTGATATGCTACAGAGAGTGTGGAACGAGTTGGAGTATCGGGTTGATATTGCTCGAGTGTCTGTAGGGGGCCATATTGAACATCTCTGAACTTGTTTTTGAGTGAAAAAAACCTTTTTAAATACTCTTTGTAATGATGTACAACAGAAGGTTATATTATGTTTCTTTCATTAAATACACATTTTTAAAGTTGTGGTATTCTTTTTGAATCACCCTGTACATTTACAACACAGTTCTGAATCACCAGTACCTTTATGATCATAATGATTTTGTGTTAAAGGACATACATATTACATCTTAGATTCTGTGTTACCAGTTCCTAAAAAGTGAAAATTATATCTACCTCAGTTGGTGGCACTGACCGTGCTGGTAAACCGCCCACTCTAGCAAGCTGCTTCTGAGATTTGGGGAGACACATCAGTCCCAGATTGCATATGCTCGGTTAATTAACCACAAAGGCCAATGTGATGGCTGTGCTGGATGTGATTTTTAAGCGTTCTCCCTCATCTCACTAGGGGGAATACCGAGCTGGTACCCAAGTCCCACTTCAGTTATACAGTTTGCAAAGGTTTAGAAAATGTTGTTACACTTCCACATGGGATAAGGCTAGACGCAAACAGATGCAGTACATTCCATGCCAAGAGTAGGTTGGGGGCAAGGGTGTGAGGGGCAAGGAGGGGATGGCGCAGTAAGGGCACCTGGCCGTCCCATACCACTACCAAATCTGGACTAACATACCAATCCTGTGAGAGAAAAGAAAAACAAGAGCATGGCAGTACTTCTTGAGGCAGGTGTGTCAGAAACTCTGGAAAATAATTGATGTGCTAGAGTGAGTACAAGATGTATACAGTGCATGCTCTTCACTCAGAAAGCCATGTTGTGAAGTTCTCCGAAATCAAAATTGTATTTACTGTTCATGCATCTACAGAGAAACTATTAAAACACACAGATGGAAAAAACTGCAACATCAAAAAATAATTAATGCACATCAATGAAATTTGAGGAACACATTTGTCTAGATAACATATTTAAGTATTAACATTGCACATTCATAGGTGAATGTAAGTGTGAGATAAGCCTGTGATGGTACCTAATAGTTATTGCTAGTATGGGTGCTCTTGTGAAACAGCATCCCATATGAGCAAATCAGTTGCGTCTTTACCTGTGGTTACTCATACTTAAGGCACTTGGGCTATGCACAGCTCTGATTAAAAAGAATAGCTCGGTGTAGTATTAGGGTCAAGCCGCACACATCTGCTTTCATGTACCGTAGCTAATTCGCTACAAATAATAACTTGTAGCTGTGATTCTGCAGACAAATATTCTACGCACTGCCTAGAATTGTGAGTTAATAAGATACACAGAAATACAAAATAAAAGTTAAATGAATAATTTAATAACAAGGGTTCTCTTCTAATGTCTGTAATTAATGTAGACGATAGAGAATTACGTCGAACAATGTTTATTCAAAAAAGGACATCTGGAATAAACGGGAAGTGGTCCTATGATATTCAGATAAAACGTGGACAGAAATGCAGAAAAATTAAGTTGAGAGCGTTTTGAGAATGGTAGCAAAATCCATAAACTAAACTGTTATCAATGATATGTGAAAACTAAATCAATTTCGTCATCACAATACACGAAATATTCACCAGGTCAAAACAGTTCAGAGTTCAATATGATGATTTAAAACCGACATATATAATACAAAGCTTGGTAACTCATACTCCGTCTGTCCTCAGTTCTGTAATATAAGCGGAAAAAGGCAAGAGTCCTACTCTGGAACACATTACGACCTGTCGAAATATAAAGTCCCTTTGGAAATTAAAGTATGGTCCTTTTGCGACCGTACGTTCCAGCAACCATGTGCAGTGGCTACATTCCTACCAAGTCTTTCTGCAGTATCGCAGAAGGAACATACAGCTTCTCGTAACCCTATTACACGACCTTGTTCAAATTCAAAATGGTTCAAATAGCTCTGAGCACTATGGGACTTAACATCTTAGGTCATCAGTCCCCTAGAACTTAGAACTACTTAAACCTAACTAACCTAAGGACATCACACACATCCATGCCCGAGGCAGGATTCGAACCTGCGACCGTAGCAGTCCCGCGGTTCCGGACTGCAGCGCCTAGAACCGCACGGCCACCGCGGCCGGCCGTTCCATTCAGTGAGCTGTTCATAGGGACGTCTTTGTCGCCTTAAAGGCATTCTTCACTAACATCAACTCACCAAGTCCAATCCCAGAGATCAGTAAGATCAGTAATGCTAACGAGCTTTACACTGTTTAAAGCAAACCTGATTTTCACATTCATATTGGCGCTACTAACGTCACTGTAATGCTACTGGTGGAAAATGTGAGTAGACATGACCTTTCAGATATAGAAACACGCCTGCTAACTTTCCTTTATGTCGCACAACTCCTTCTTGGTCTTGAGATTTTTTTTGCATCAATGGATACAAACATGGGAATAAGTTTAAGAGAAAAGAAGATGCCATGAAACTTAGTCATATATGGACAGTACCTCTACAGTATCGATCTTTTACGAACGACAGTGTATATTTCCGAGGGAGATTATCTCTGCCCATCACCCGTAAACTGCAGTCACGCCCGCTTTTCACAGTATTTACATCGCTCTCCGACTGCGACTCGTTAATGGACAAGACTCAGCGAAACCAGCAGTACATCTGAAGAAGTCTAGCGCATCTCCGGACTGATTGTATGATATGTCGCATGAATGCACAAGCTGAGTTTAAAAAACACTGAAATATCAATTGCCTGTGCAGAGAGGTTACATGTAACGTAAATATTATAATTATCCATGGAAGTATTTTTATCTTTGACTAAGAACAAACGTAAGGAAGTTTGAAATATAGGACATCATAAAAGAGAGTTAGAGATCGCTGCACATTTTAGTTCGCACAATTATTCTGCAGCTTAAATTTTTTTTTTTTTATAGTCGACATTTCAAAACTGTGTAAAATTTCTATAACAATGACGGAATAAAAAGACTCGATGGTAGCTGCACACTTAAGAGAATCAGGAGATAATAATGGATACATTACTGATACCGTTACTTTAAATACTCTGCGCATTGATAAGAAAGAGAAAATAATGAATGTTTTAGTGGCGGTTGAAAGTATGAGCATGAGATGTGGCTCAAATTCAAAGATATAGTAGCAACAGCAATTGAGAGATTCATACCTCATAAATTGGTAAGAGATGGAACTGATCCCCCATGGTGCACAAAACAGGTCCGAACGCTGTTGCAGAGGCAGCGGAAAAACCATGCGAAGTTCAGAAGAACGCGAAATCCCGAAGATTGGCTAAAATTTACAGACGCGCGAAATTTGGCACGGACTTCAATGCGAGATGCCTTTAATAGGTTCCACAACGAAACATTGTCTCGAAATTTAGTAGAAAATCCGAAGAAATTCTGATCGTTTGTAAAGTACACAAGCGGCAAGACGCAGTCAATACCTTCGCTGCGCAGTGCCGATGGTATTGTTACCGACGACTGTGCCGTTAAAGCGGAGTTATTGGACGCAGTTTTCCGAAATTCCTTCACCAGGGAAGACGAGTGGAATATTCCAGAATTTGAAACACGAACAGCTGCTAGCATGAGTTTCTTAGAAGTAGATACCTTAGCGGTTGCGAAGCAACTCAAATCGCTTGATACGGGCAAGTCTTCAGGTCCAGATTGTATACCGATTAGGTTCCTTTCAGATTACGCTGATACAATAGCTCCCTACTTAGCAACCATATACAACTGCTCGCTCACGGATAGATCTGTACCTACAGATTGAAAAATTGCGCAGGTCGCACCAGTGTTTAAGAAGGGTAGTAGGAGTAACCCATACAACTACAGACCTATATCATTGACGTCGGTTTGCAGTAGGGTTTTGGAGCATATACTGTATTCAAAAATTATGAATCACCTCGAAGGGAACGATCTACTGATAAGTAATCAGCATGGTTTCAGAAAACATCGTTCTTGTGCAACGCAGTTAGCTCTTTATTCGCACGAAGTAATGGCCGCTATCGACAGGGGATCTCAACTTGATTCCGTATTTCTAGATTTCCGGAAAGCTTCTGACACCGTTCCTCACAAGCGACTTCTAATCAAGCTGCGGGCCTATGGGGTATCGTCTCAGTTGTGCGACTGGATTCGTGATTTCCTGTCAGGAACGTCGCAGTTCGTAGTAATAGACGGCAAATCATCGAGTAAAACTGAAGTGATATCGGGTGTTCCCCAGGGAAGCGTCCTGGGACCTCTGCTGTTCCTGATCTATATAAATGACCTGCCTGACAATCTGAGCAGTTCTCTTAGGTTGTTCGCAGATGATGCTGTAATTTACCGTCTAGTAAGGTCATCCGAAGACCAGTATCAGTTGCAAAGCGATTTAGAAAAGATTGCTGTATGGTGTGGCAGGTGGCAGTTGACGCTAAATAACGAAAAGTGTGAGGTGATCTACACGAGTTCCAAAAGAAATCCGTCGGAATTCGATTACTCGATAAATAGTAGAATTCTCAAGGCTATCAATTCAACTAAGTACCTGGGTGTTAAAATTACGAACAACTTCAGTTGGAAAGACCACATGGAAATATTGTGGGGAAGGCGAGGCAAAGGTTGCGTTTCATTGGCAGGACACTTAGAAGATGCAACAAGTCCACTATAGACACAGCATACACTACACTCGTTCGTCCTGTGTTGGAATGTTGCTGCGCGGTGTGAGATCCTTATCAGGTGGGATTGACGGAGGACATCGAAAGGGTGCAAAGAAGGGCAGCTCGTTTTGTATTATCACGTAATAGGGGAGAGAGTGTGGCAGATATGATACGCGAGTTGGGATGGAAGTCATTAAAGCAAAGGCGTTTTTCGTCGCGGCGAGATTTATTTATGACATTTGAGTCACCAACTTTCTCTTCCGAATGCGAAAATATTTTGTTGAGCCCAACCTACATAGGTAGGAATGATCATCAAAATAAAATAAGAGAAATCAGAGCTCGAACAGAAAGGTTTAGGTGTTTGTTTTTCCAGCGCGCTGTTCGGGAGTGGAATGGTAGGGAGATAGTATGGTTCGATGAACCCTCTGCCAAGCACTTAAATGTGAATTGCAGAGTAATATGTAGATGTAGATGTAAAACGTACTCCTGAGACGAGATTGAACGAACAAACTGACCTGCATCATTTGTAGTTTAAAGACTTCGATACTCACATTAAAAAAAAAAAAAATTGTTTAAAGCGCTGTGTTTAATTTTGTGAAATAATGTGTGACATGTTCTGTAACTTTCTTTTTCTTTTGTTTTGCACACAGTCGATGTTAGATTTTTTTGAAATTCCTTATGCTTCTAGTAAGACAAATATAGAATTAATCTTATCGATGAAATTTATATACCACATGTAATTTCTCGGCATCAAAAATTATGTTTCCTATTACACTCTTTTCTAATCTGAACTTTTCTACACATCCGAAATTCAATACTCTCAAAAACGTGCAATATATACTGAACAGCCGGCCGAAGTGGCCGTGCGGTTAAAGGCGCTGCAGTCTGGAACCGCAAGACCGCTACGGTCGCAGGTTCGAATCCTGCCTCGGGCATGGATGTTTGTGATGTCCTTAGGTTAGTTAGGTTTAACTAGTTCCAAGTTCTAGGGGACTAATGACCTCAGCAGTTGAGTCCCATAGTGCTCAGAGCCATTTGAACCATTTTATACTGAACACATCACACGAAATAAATAGTTAATTGATGTCATACAAATATATTACCTCGTTATACAGGGTGCGTCACTAACTATTACCACCTAGGATAACACCGAAAGGAGTTGAGAGGTTTGTGGGACAAAAGTTGCATGGGACAACAGGAGCCATAATATGACGTTGCACTTTTGTTGCTAGGTGGGGGTCGCGTCAGAGATATGAAGGTCAACTGTTTTTTTTTTTCTTTTTTTTGTGGGATGCTGTAGTTTAGTACTTATTTTCTGATAGCGGCTATCGAGACGAATCAAATGATGGGTAACAGTATGGTCTTTGAAGGTCAACGAAGATCAAAAAGGTGGCATGAACCTCGATTTACAGAAGGTGTTCGAAGTGATGATCATTGGTATCAATGCAGTGCTGCAATCTTCTTATCATGGATTGAGTGGTATTCCGTATCACACTGGCACTTATCGAAGCACATGTTCTGACAATTCTCTCGCACATATTCAGGTGTAGTTGGAACGTCTTTATAAACAAAGTCTTTTACGAATCTCCACAAGAAAAAAATCCAGAGGCGTAATATCTGGCGAACGAGCCGGCCACGACACATCTCCTCCACGTCCAATCCAACGATTTGGAAATTGTCTCTGCAACTCATTTCTAGCCATCGTGTTGATACCACATTCTGCACCTTGTTTCTAAAGGTATTTCTTCCAGTAACAGACCCAACGTTTCCTGCAGGAATGTGGTGTACTTCCTACCATTAAGATTTCCTTAGATGAAATAGGGGCCTATAATTCTGTCCTCCAGAATCCCACTCCATACATTCGCCGACCACGGTTTTTGGTCCTTGACTTGCCGCATTCAACATGGATTTTCAGTTGCCCAATAATGCATGTTATGCAAATTAACATTTCCACGGTTCGTGAAGGTAGCCTCGTCAGTACGAGGTGCATTCAAGTTCTAAGGCCTCCGATTTTTTTTCTCCGGACTGGAAAAAGATAGAAACATGCGCATTGTTTTAAAATGAGGCCGCATTCATTCATTGTCAATACGTCCCAGAGATGGCAGCACCATACGGCAGATGGAATTTTACCGCCAGCGGCGAGAATGAGAACTGTTTTAAATACTTAAAATGGCGACGTTTTCCTTACTTGAACAGCGTGTAATCATTCGTTTTCTGAATTTCCGTGGCGTGAAACCAATTGAAATTCATCGACAGTTGAAGGAGACATGTGGTGACGGAGTTACGGATGTGTCGAAAGTGCGTTCGTGGGTGCGACAGTTTAATGAAGGCAGAACATCGTGTGACAACAAACCGAAACAACCTCAGGCTCGCACAAGCCGGTCTGATGACACGATCGAGAAAGTGGAGAGAATTGTTTTGGGGGATCGCCAAATGACTGTTGAACAGATGGCCTCCAGAATTGGCATTTCTGTGGGTTCTGTGCACACAATCCTGCATGACGACCTGAAAATGCGAAAAGTGTCATCCAGGTGGGTGCCACAAATGCTGACGGACGACCACACGGCTGCCCGTGTGGCACGTTGCCGAGCAATGTCGACGCGCAACGACAGCATGAATGGGACTTTCTTTTCGTCGTTTGTGACAATGGATGAGACGTGGATGCCATTTTTCAATCCAGAAACAAAGCGCCAGTCAGCTCAATGGAAGCACACAGATTCACCGCCACCAAAAAAATTTCGGGTAACCGCCAGTGGTGAAAAAATGATGGTGTCCATGTTCTGGGACAGCGAGGGCGTAATCCTTACCCATTGCGTTCCAAAGGGCACTACGGTAACAGGTGCATCCTACGAAAATGTTTTGAAGAACAAATTCCTTCCTGCACTGCAACAAGGGCTGCGCGTATGCTGTTTCACCAAGACAACGCACCCGCACATCGAGCTAACGTTACGCAATAGTTTTTTCGTGATAACAACTCTGAAGTGATTCCTCATGCTCCCTACTCACCTGACCTGGCTCCTAGTGACTTTTGGCTTTTTCCAACAATGAAAGACACTCTCCGTGGCCGCACATTCACCAGCCGTGCTGCTATTGCCTCAGCGATTTTCCAGTGGTCAAAACAGACTCCTAAAGAAGCCTTCGCCGCTGCCATGGAATCATGGCGTCAGCTTTGTGAAAACTGTGTACGTCTGCAGGGCGATTACGTCGAGAAGTAACGCCAGTTTCATCGATTTCGGGTGAGTAGTTAATTAGAAAAAAAAATCGGAGGCCTTAGAAGTTGAATACACCTCGTAAATAAAATCAAACTAAAAAATACGTCATCCCTCTGAATCCGAAGTTGAGGGCATAGGCAGAATTCAATGCGACGCTAACAATCAATACCAGTTAGTTCTTGATGGAGACTGATATTGTAAGGATGATATTTGACGATGCAGAACACGAACAACACTACTCTGGCTCATCCCAGATTCCCTTGCGATTTGACGCGAACTAACACAAGGATCTCGAACCACAGTGGCAAGAGTACCAATTTCCGTTTCCTCGTTAGTAACTTTCCTCTGTCCGATATATTTCTGATGCGTTAAAGGTCCAGTTGTTCACAATTTATCATACACACATTTAAATGTACGACATGTAGGGTGAGTACGTTGAGGATATCTCTCAGCGTATAAGTCTCCAGCTTTCACTGAATTTCGTTGGTATTCTCCGTAAATATAAGTACATTGACTTGTTCTTTGAAGGAATGCATCATTCACATTCACTTGATTCGACGATACTTGCCTTACCGTTCCTATTAGTGTTGTACTGCGAAAACGTCGAATGGTGTTTACATGTCAATGGCACGGTAATGGATACGACGTATGAGCCGAATATTTACTATTTGCACCAAATACGAGAGAGAATTGTCAGAGCACGTGCTCCGACAACTGCCGAAGTGATAAGGAATACCACTCAATCCATGATAAGAAGATTGCAGCAATTCACTGATACCAATGGTCACCACTTCGAACACCTGTAAATCGACGTTCTGCCACCTTTTTGATCTTCGTTGACCTTCAAAGACCTTACTGTTACACATCATTGGATTCTTCTGGATAGCCGCTATCAGAAAATAAGTACCAAACTATAGCATCCCATTAAAAAAAAATAGTCGACCTTCATATCTCTGACGCAACCCCACCTAGCAAGAAAAAACCAGTGTCTTATTACGGCCCCAGTTGTCCCACACAACTTTTGTCATACAAACTTTTCAGTTACCGTCATACCTTCGGAGTCATTCCAGGTGACAATAGTTAGTGACTTACCCTGTATAATCGTTAGACATTTAACGTTATCAACTTAGATTCGTCTGGCATATGAAGATAGTATCTGTCCTATTAGCTCCTTACGGTGTTCTTATTATTTATATTGCAGCGACCACTTGAGAAACGGATAACAACGTAATGGCTCAATAGTAGAACTACAAATAATTCAGTCTACTTCTCCAATATGTTGCTATTTGGACAAAGCGAACCTAAAGAAATTGATAATACTAGACTACTAATGCTAAGTTTGCTGCAGTAAATAACACGTTATTAAGATGAGGAACTCGAAACTCGGTACGCGGTGTTCCAGAAACAACTTATAGTGGCCACGATGACTCGACAGTGGACGCCGCACCTGGCGGTAATTCGACGTGTCGCCCCGTGCTCTACACAGCGGGGAGGTTACAAATATTGAACGGGGAATCGAAGACGTCACCCAGCGAAGGTATAATTTGTACATGAAAGTTTAATGTGATGTTACTGGCTATCTACAAACTAAAGCAACTTTTGTTTCGTAATACGACAAGAAGTCAGGAGATCACGAAACAGACGCTTCATAACGGCTACATGCACATTCTGTTCTAGAGAACGTTTTTTTTCTCGAACTTGTTGTAGAAAATAGCACGTACAAAAAGTGGACAGCGAGTCTGAGGGAACTAACAACAACATAGCGGGAAAATGGATATTATCAGAGGTGCAAGCTTGTTTGAGAACAGTTCTGCACCGTCACCGAATGAACACGGTGCGTGCGAGATAAGAGGGCAGATTTGTGACGGCATTGGAGAGTCCCAACAAACAGAATACAGCACATCATTGTTAACGCAGATAATTCTCCAAATGTAAAAGTAGCGTCGGGTGTACAACAAAAGAGTATTACAAGACCATTACATTCCAGTATACACATTACAAGACAGACAAAAGAACGGTGCATCACAAAGGAGTTACACAAACTGATATTCATACAGGTATCGACGGAAAATGCACAACTGTAAAGTTTGGCGGGCGATGGATGAATGTGCAATTTCACCGCGCATATACATCTACATCTACATGGATACTCCGCAAATCACATTTAAGTGCCTGGCAGAGGGTTCATCGAACATTCACAATTCTCTATTATTCCACTCTCGTACAGCGCGTGGAAAGAATTAACACCTATATCTTTCCGTATGAGCTCTGATTTCCCTTATTTTATCTTGGTGATCGTTCCTCCCAATGTAGGTCGGTGTCAACCAGGGCTGGCCTTAGCCATCCAGGCGCCCCGGGCGAGTCGTCCAGTTGGCGCCCTTTATTGTATAAATAGCGAACCTGGCAGTGCTTTGCAACACGGTATGTGACTGTTTTCTAGAAATCGTCTTAAGTGGTTAATGGCGTCATCTTATGATCATAACATGGTTTTTTCCATCGTAAATTTGAGTATTTTATTTTTTTAAATGGAAATGAAACCCAAATAATCTGAAAGCCCGCTAAGACGCTCCATGTGAGTCTTGTGTAGCCTGTGACGTCAGTCCAGCATGCTGCTGTCGCTGCCGTAACAGTCAGTATAGCAGTGATATATTGTTTGGGCATTCACGTTTTGGGAAATTGTCTAAAAATATTGCGTAGTACTGCACTGTACATCTACAGCTACTCCAGAAAATTGTTTTTGCGTGTTCCAAACAAAGAAAATGTGGTTGAAACAGGCTCGTATATCCCAAATATTTCTTTTCTTTTCTGAAGCACCCCTGTACTAAAGCGAACAAAACAAAACAAAAATTATTCAAATTGGTCAAGCCATTTCTTTGTTTTGGTGAGGCTAACACACAACAATTGATTTTTATATATAGGAGGTAATATGTATAACGAAAAAACACTAATTTAGAATAGGGTACCATATTTTTATTGAATTTAATATAACTGTAAGCCATAAACCTATATTTTCTGTCAGTCATCTGAACACAAAACATATTACGCCTAATGAAAAACAATTATAAACGACTAAAATTTTACTTTTCTCGCTTTTCTGTCGGCAAAGTCTCTGATCAGATTAGCAAAGTCCAGGTTTTCTGCAACTTCATTTTCAATGGACAGTGAGGCCAAACTGGTTAGTCTTGTTTGAGACATTGTAGACCGCAAGTACGTTTTTATCAACTTCAGTTTGGAAAAACTGCGTTCGCCGCTTGCGACAGTCACTGGTATTGTTAGCAAAATACGTAACGTTATCCAGATGTTGGGATATAACTCTTGAAGATTATGCTTTTTTATGAAGTTTAAGGCTTCAATAGGCGTTGCCTGGCTGTCTTCGAGATAGTGATGCAGGGCTAAAATTTCGTCGCACAGCAAATTTCCATCAATATCTGACTTCATGTTGACAGTTAACTTTTCTTGTAATTTAGAACAGCATTGTATTAGTTCTTCTTTATTTTAATTTTTTTAAATGTCAAACAAGAAACTCCACGTCGCAGAAAATTCTTGCATCTGTTCAAATCTTTCTTTCATGGATATGTGCACGGTGTCCAACAGTGCATTGAAAAACTCTACTTTAAACTTCTTTTTTGGGTCAGTTATTTGATCATCAACAGCCTCTTCACCCGGCCTGCGTTTAATGCGTCTTAATCGCATTTGTGGTTTAAATAATGGCTGCGTATCAAGATCCGAAGCCAGTTCAGTTGCTGTTACAATAGCTTGGTCGAAACCTGTTTGTCTATATGTTTCCAAATAAGAGCAACATTTGTCAAGGATTCCCATAAACTCGACAAAGTTGATTGTGGGTGACTGACTTGCTTTACTCACAACGTTAATTTGAAACAGAACATCATACCATGTCACGAGAGAAACAATGAAGCTGAAGTCTTTTAATTGTCCTCCTATTGTTGTCGCTTCGTGTGACACCGCAGCATCGCTTTGTTCAGTAGCACCGGCCAAGGAAACCAAAGCGTCATGCATTTCGCATAATTGATAACGAACCGCTTTGACGCCATCAATTCGAGCTTCCCAGCGTGTGTCACTTACATTTTTCAGGGTGTATATCTTCAAATGGTCGGTCAAAATTTTCCATCTATTTACCGATCCAGCAAATAGATTAAACATTTTTTGTAACATTCCGAACAGTGTCACGGATTTTACTGATGATTTTGCCGCAACACACAATACCAAATTATAACTATGGCATCCACATGGCACAAAAAAAGCTAGTGGATTTAACTTCTTAATTCTGTTCTGGACGCCTTTATTTTTCCCCTTCATGTTCGCGCCGTTATAGTAGCCCTGTCCTCTGCAGTCATTAATGTTAAGGTCAAGATCACTCAATGTTTTTAAAATGCTTTCTGTGAGGCCTTCACCGGTTGTATCATCTATTTGCAGAAATGAGATGAAATGTTCTTTTACACTTACGCCATCCTCTGTTATGTCGGCGCATCTTAAAGTTATCGAAAGTTGTTCTTTGTGGCTTATATCTGGAGTACAGTTAGCTATGATTGCATTATACTTTGAACCCTTTATGCGGGATACGATTGCAGACATAACGTGTGATGCCATGAGTTCTATTAATTCATTTTGTATATTTTTGCCGCAATAATGGTCAGCCAAATCACCATTCAATGCCAGTCTGACGTGCTCTTCCATGATTGGATCAAACTTTGCCAATAACTGTACAAGACCAAAGAATTTTCCATTGTTTGGGGTAAATAATTTATCTGATAACCCCCTGAATGCCATATTATTTTCAGCCAAATACAAAGTAATGTGCATCAATCTTTGAAGCACATTGCTCCATCGTAAACTTTCTTTAGAAATTAGCTTTTGTTCTTCCTTGTCAATAGTTAATCCAGCTTTAAACCTGATTTCAGCTTCAGTCCATTGAGTAAATGCTTTTTTGTGGTTAGGACTATTTTCATGCAGTTTCAGAGCTTCACTTAAATGTTTCCAATTTCTGAATTCCACAGTGGGTAGTCAAATTAGTAGTTGACTTTAAATCAAACAGTCGACAACAAAAGCAAAAGACACTGTCGTTTGATACAGAATAAACTAGCCACCGTCGTCTGATAGTTTCTTCGTTTGATAGTTTTCTTGTGTAATGAGTTGAAGAGAAATGACGCCCATTTTCATCTTTTGGAAAGTTATTTAGACATACTTGTGAGGGTCCACATATTATAATGCGATCTATATCTCTAGCATTAAGTACTTTTGGCCACGTACCTACATCAGAAACATTGTATTCTTTTATTGCAAGAACGTTGATACTTTCATCGGCCACAGATGTTATGTGTTGATTTTGACTTGGAGAAATATCAGAGGATTCATGCAAAGATGTACTGCGCTGGTCAATTTGATCACCTTCAATAGGTGATTGTATATTTTTTGTGTATAATTGTTCACAGTCTGAAGAAATATTTGCTGATACATGGACTTTTGATTCAATATCTGAGGTATTTGCCTTAGAATTTCCTTTAAGGTACTTCTAAATATTCATGTGCTTTTTAGTTTCTTCAATAACTTTTTCTTTTTTAGCTTTTCTTTTCCGATTTTCTGAACCAGAAAGCTTTTTTTTAATCATTTCCTTCTCCTCTGGCATGATTTAATAATTTGACAAATTATTGCTTGGACATTGCTCTATTTCGCGACCACAATATTCGATCTATAACAAATAAAGAAATTCACCTATCAGTAGACGTAACTAGAAAAAAACCTGAACTGAAAGATAAAAATGTTTTTGGCACCTACCAGAAAATTAAAATGTTGACACAGTCACGACACTCGTTTCACTCACAATTATTCAGCCACGAAAACATGACCGCTGCCTCCGACTCTTACTGACAATTACTGACATGCGGGTGCAAATCGTAGCGCTGCCAACATACGCAGTCTAACAAACATTGTGTGGCGCTGTATTATTTCAGTAAGTTAGGGGAGAATTCTCTATGAATGCAGTGCACGCATTGCGTGATCTATTAATTAATGCACATGAGTCATTAAGTCGCAAATATTCGATATAAATACATTCGTATTAATTAAATCATAATGTAATGTATATTTCACAGTCTGTGTTTTCTTTTATTTGGAGCGACCGGTAGTTTCTGTTGTAAACGAGAGATGGTGCGGCTGCATGGGCTCTTCCTTGTTGCAATTCTTAAAACAAATAAGAGAGGCGCTTTGGTAGAGCCCGTGCTAGCCCGCGTCAAACATGGATGGTTGCAGACAATACGGAAGATTGCATTCACCATGATTTCTCTTCTGCTACCCCGAATTCATCGCGCATTCGTGAGATTAGCGACGTATGTTGAATGAGACTGAATAATATTTTAGTTTCGCGAAATTTTTAGTTTCGCGAAATGGGTGATTGTAAATTGTAATTTTTTTTTTTACATGCGTTTAGTACGTGGCGCCCCTTGGGCCCCGGCGCCCACCCTAAAGCCGGCGCTGGTGTCAACAACATATTTTCGCAGTCAGAGGAGAAAGCTGGTGATTGGAATTTCGTGAGAAGATTCCGTCGCAAGGAAAAACGCCTTTCTGTTAATGATTTCCATCCCAAATCCTGTATCATTTCTGTGACACTCTCTCCCACATTTCGCGATAATACAAAACGTGCTGCCTTTCTTTAAACTTTTTCGATGTACTCCGTCAGTCCTATCTGGTGAGGATCCCAACCCACGCAGCAGTATTCTGAAAGAGGATGGACAAGCGTAGTGTAGGGAGTCTCCTTAGGAGATCTGTTACATTTTTAAGTGTCCTGCCAGTAAAACGCAGTCTTTGGTTAGCCTTCCACATAACATTTTCTATGTGTCCCTTCCAATTTAAGTTGTTCGTAATTGTAATACCTAGGTATTTAGTTGAATTTACGGCTTTTACATTAGACTGATTTATCGTCTAACCCAAGTTTAACGAGTTCCTTTTAGCACTCATGTGGATGACCTCACATTTTCGTTATTTGAGGTCAACTGCCACTTTTCGCACCATTCAGATACATTTTCTAAATCGTTTTGCAGTTTGTTTTGATCTTCTGATGACTTTATTAGTCGATAAACGACAGCGTCATCTGCAAACAACCGAAGACGGCTGCTCAGATTGTCTCCCAAATCGTTTATATAGATAAGGATCAGCAACGGGCCTATAACACTACCTTGGGGAACGCCAGAAATGACTTCTGTTTTACTCGATGACTTTTCACCAGTTACTACGAACTGTGACCTCTCTGACAGGAAATCACAGTTCCAGTCACATAACTGAGACGATATTCCATAAGCACGCAATTTCACTACGAGCCGCTCGTGTGGTACAGTGTCAAAAGCCTTCCGGAAATCCAGAAATACGGAATCGGTCTGAAATCCCTTGCCAATAGCACTCAACCCTTCATGTGAATAAGAGATAGTTGTGTTTCACAGGAACGACGTTTTCTAAACCCATGTTGACTGTGTGTCAATAGACCGTTTTCTTCGAGGTAGTCCGCATCTCGTGGTCGTGCGGTAGCGTTCTCGCGCCCGGGTTCCCGGGTTCGATTCCCGGCGGGGTCAGGGATTTTCTCTGCCTCGTGATGGCTGGGTGTTGTGTGCTGTCCTTAGGTTAGTTAGGTTTAAGTAGTTCTAAGTTCTAGGGGACTGATGACCATAGATGTTAAGTCCCATAGTGCTCAGAGCCATTTGAACCATTTTTTTGATCCGCGAGCGACGACATGTTGAAGAAGGAAGCGGTAAGACCTCGAGATACAACAGAACGAGAAGACCGAGCAGTCACCAGAGATACATAAAATATATTCGCAGTTGCGAATATGGATTACCGTCAGTTGCATAATGGAATGACGACAATGAAAATTTGTGCCGGACCGGGAATCGAAATTGGATTTCCCGCTTATCGCGAGCGGTCACCTTACAATTAGGCTATCCGGGCACGCTTCATGTGTCTACAACCTGTACTCGTACATCAATGAGACATTGAAGCGCCAAAGAAATTGGTGTTGGCATGTGTACTCAAATACAGATATATAAGTAAACAGGCAAAATACGGTACTACGATCAGCAGCGCCTATACAAGACAACAAGTGTCTGGCGCAGTTGTTAGATCGGTTACTGCCGCTACAATGGCAGGTCATCAAGATTTAATTGACTTTGAATGTGGCGTTATAGTCGGCGCACGAGCCATGGGACACAGCATTTCCGAGGTAGTGACGTTTTCACGAGTGTACCGTGAATATCAGGAATCCGGGAAAACATCAAATCTCCGATATGGCTGCGGCCGGAAAAAGATCGTGCAAGAACGGTGAGAGTTGGCAATACTCTCTTAGGATTGAAAGGTTGGCTACAGCGCGCATACACAAGCTCTGGAATCTAAGATATTGTTGTCGCGCCTCGCAACGCACGGATTAACTGGTGGCAGTTTGGAGGCCAGTGTAGGAGCCTGCCTGCCCGCCTGCTGTGGTGCGCACGAGTCACGTGTGTTGGGCGAGGGGTCGCCGCCGAGCTGCCGTACTGCCGTGTTCGCCAGCAGCGACACAGGATTTGGTATTGAGCTGATATTTTTTATAATTTGCAGCGCGCTTATTAATTTACAGAAAAGGTTTGTATATGTGCGTAGCAGCAGACGGTAATTTTGATAATGATAGGGGTTGAATTCTTAAGGGAAACGATTAAGTATTGATTTTTGTCATTGATTTCTTTTGTAATTGTCAGGGAACTGTTTCACTATATATTTAATTGAGAAGTATTTCAGTCTGTCTCAAGACTTTGATTAATTTGCAATATTGCTTTAATGCCACTGGAGGCAGACCTCCGCATACGAAGCGATTGTTCAAAGAGCTTCTAGCGTTTTGAATTGAATGAGAAAGAATCGCTTTCAGAATATAGTTTTTTGTTTGGGTTATCATTTATCGGGTTTAGATTTGACCAAACCCTTTCTCATGAATTACATGTAGCTGTAGTAAGCAGCAGCAGCCGCAGCAACAGCAGGAGCCGTTATACAGAACATGCATTGCACTCAGCACGAATAATAGGTTTTTTTATGTTTTTGTTAAATAATGGAATGCAGCAGATCAAGCAGTGGCAGCAGAAAGACCAAGTAAGTTATTTGTTGCGCACAGGACCAATAAAATAAAATAGAGTTTAGGCGATCTCTGTGATAGTAAAGTTAACCAGAGTACAAGCACGAGATTTTCAGTAGAAAACACGAGATAAGAAGACAGAGCTCGCGACTTTCAACAGGACCAACGACGACTGAAGAGAATGGGTCACCGTGACAGAAGAGCAACCCTTCCGAAATCTGCTGCAGATTTCAGTGCTGGGCCATCAACAAGTGTCAGCGTGCAAACCATTCAACGAAACATCATCGATATGGGCTTTCGGAATCCGAAGGCCCACTCGTGTACCCTTGATTACTGCACGACACAAAGCTTTAAGCCTTGACTGGGCCCTGGGCCCGTCAACACCGAAATTGGACTGTTGACGACTGGAAACATGTTGCCTGGTCGGACGAGTCTCGTTTCAAATTGTATCGAGCGGATAAACGTGTACGGGTCAGAAGACAACCTCATGAATTCATGGACCCTGCATGTCAGTAGGGGATCCTTCAAGCTGGTGGAGGCTCTGTAATGGTGTGGGACGTGTGCAGTTGGAGTGATATGGGACCCCTGATACGTCTAGATACGACTCTGACGGGTGACACGTACGTAAGCATGCTGTCTGATCACCTGCATCAATTCATATCCATTGTGCATTCCGACGGACTTGCCAAATTCTAGCAGGACAATACGACACCCTACACGTCCAGAATTGCCACGGAGTGGCTCCAGGAGCACTCTTATGAATTTAAACACTTCCTCTGGCCACCAAACTCCCAAGACATGAACATTATTGAGCGTATCTGGGATACTTTGCAACGTGCTGTTCAGAAGAGATCTCCACCCCTTCATACACTTATGGAGGACAGCCCTGCAGGATTCATGGTGTCAGCTCCCTCCAGCACTACTTGAGACACAAGTCATATCCATGCCACGTCGTGTTGCGGTACTGCCGCGCGGTATTAGCCGAGCGGTCTGGGGCGCTGCAGTCATGGACTGTGCGGCTGGTCCCGGCGGAGGTTCCAGTCCTCCCTCGGGCGTGGGTGTGTGTGTTTGTCCTTGGATAATTTAGGTTAAGTAGTGTGTAAGGTTAGGGACTGATTACCTTAGCAGTTAAGTCCCATAAGATTTCACACACATCTGAACATCATCTGTTGCGGTACTTCCGCGTGCTCGCGGGGGCCCTACACGATCTTACGCAGGTGTACCAGTTTCTTTGGCTCTTCAGTGTACATTCCCGTACAGGAGAGATATTAATCGGAGGTCGCTTGTCCTGCGTCGGCGGATATATACGATAATAAAATGCCTGTGTCGTTCAGAAGTGCGATGCAATGGTATCCGAGGGAACTCTGCAGCCTGCTTGTGAGCAACACAGGTCTTGCAATATCGTAATCGTCAGAGAGGTACTCAGAGCCTTGCATTTATCGTTGTCATCGATCCGACGCTCAACCACCGCTTCCATGACCACAAGCACGATTAACAGGCGGCTCGCAGGAATGCGGTGTGGAGTGCCATTTCTTTTCAAGGCAAGACCACCTCTGGTTGTCATCCGTGATACGCTTGAAATACAGCAGAACGTCGACGATACTGTACGCCCCGGTCTGTTGCTCTCCATGGCAACCAATTCTGGGCTGATATTTCAGCAAAATAACGCCCGCCCGTACGCGGTGACAGTTTCTACCGCTCGTCTTCTTGGCTGCCAAACCCTACCTTGGCCAGACAGGTCGCCCGATCCCTCCCCAACTGAGAACGCTTGGAGCATTGGTCAGGGCTCTCCAACCATATCGAGATTTTGACGATCTAAGGCGCCAATTGGACAAAGTTTGGCACTACATCCTTCAGGAGGACCTCCAACAACTCTATCAATCAATGCTAAGCCGATTACCTGCTTGCAAAAGGGCCAAAGGTAGACCTATGCGTTACTGGCTTGCACGGTTTGTGAAGCTCTTTCCCTTTAATCCTTCATTCAAAGTTTTTGAAATTGTAATTTGTTTGTCTTTATATGTACAGCACATCTACCGATGTTTGTCCCTTTCAGATAATTCCTTCGTGGTTGCCAAACCCTACCTTGGCCAGACAGGTCGCCCGATCCCTCCCCAACTGAGAACGCTTGGAGCATTGGTCAGGGCTCTCCAACCATATCGAGATTTTGACGATCTAAGGCGCCAATTGGACAAAGTTTGGCACTACATCCTTCAGGAGGACCTCCAACAACTCTATCAATCAATGCTAAGCCGATTACCTGCTTGCAAAAGGGCCAAAGGTAGACCTATGCGTTACTGGCTTGCACGGTTTGTGAAGCTCTTTCCCTTTAATCCTTCATTCAAAGTTTTTGAAATTGTAATTTGTTTGTCTTTATATGTACAGCACATCTACCGATGTTTGTCCCTTTCAGATAATTCCTTCGTGGTTGCCAAACCCTACCTTGGCCACACAGGTCGCCCGATCCCTCCCCAACTGAGAACGCTTGGAGCATTGGTCAGGGCTCTCCAACCATATCGAGATTTTGACGATCTAAGGCGCCAATTGGACAAAGTTTGGCACTACATCCTTCAGGAGGACCTCCAACAACTCTATCAATCAATGCTAAGCCGATTACCTGCTTGCAAAAGGGCCAAAGGTAGACCTATGCGTTACTGGCTTGCACGGTTTGTGAAGCTCTTTCCCTTTAATCCTTCATTCAAAGTTTTTGAAATTGTAATTTGTTTGTCTTTATATGTACAGCACATCTACCGATGTTTGTCCCTTTCAGATAATTCCTTCGTGGTTGCCAAACCCTACCTTGGCCAGACAGGTCGCCCGATCTCCCCCCAGCTGAGAACGCTTGGAGCATTGGTCAGGGCTCTCCAACCATATCGAGATTTTGACGATCTAAGGCGCCAATTGGACAAAGTTTGGCACTACATCCTTCAGGAGGACCTCCAACAACTCTATCAATCAATGCTAAGCCGATTACCTGCTTGCAAAAGGGCCAAAGGTAGACCTATGCGTTACTGGCTTGCACGGTTTGTGAAGCTCTTTCCCTTTAATCCTTCATTCAAAGTTTTTGAAATTGTAATTTGTTTGTCTTTATATGTACAGCACATCTACCGATGTTTGTCCCTTTCAGATAATTCCTTCGTGGTTGCCAAACCCTACCTTGGCCAGACAGGTCGCCCGATCCCTCCCCAACTGAGAACGTTTGGAGCATTGGTCAGGGCTCTCCAACCATATCGAGATTTTGACGATCTAAGGCGCCAATTGGACAAAGTTTGGCACTACATCCTTCAGGAGGACCTCCAACAACTCTATCAATCAATGCTAAGCCGATTACCTGCTTGCAAAAGGGCCAAAGGTAGACCTATGCGTTACTGGCTTGCACGGTTTGTGAAGCTCTTTCCCTTTAATCATTCATTCAAAGTTTTTGAAATTGTAATTTGTTTGTCTTTATATGTACAGCACATCTACCGATGTTTGTCCCTTTCAGATAATTCCTTCGTGGTTGCCAAACCCTACCTTGGCCAGACAGGTCGCCCGATCCCTCCCCAACTGAGAACGCTTGGAGCATTGGTCAGGGCTCTCCAACCATATCGAGATTTTGACGATCTAATGCGCCAATTGGACAAAGTTTGGCACTACATCCTTCAGGAGGACCTCCAACAACTCTATCAATCAATGCTAAGCCGATTACCTGCTTGCATAAGGGCCAAAGGTAGACCTATGCGTTACTGGCTTGCACGGTTTGTGAAGCTCTTTCCCTTTAATCCTTCATTCAAAGTTTTTGAAATTGTAATTTGTTTGTCTTTATATGTACAGCACATCTACCGATGTTTGTCCCTTTCAGATAATTCCTTCGTGGTTGCCAAACCCTACCTTGGCCAGACAGGTCGCCCGATCTCTCCCCAGCTGAGAACGCTTGGAGCATTGGTCAGGGCTCTCCAACCATATCGAGATTTTGACGATCTAAGGCGCCAATTGGACAAAGTTTGGCACTACATCCTTCAGGAGGACCTCCA
Source organism: Schistocerca serialis cubense (assembly GCF_023864345.2). Classification (NCBI taxonomy): domain Eukaryota; kingdom Metazoa; phylum Arthropoda; class Insecta; order Orthoptera; family Acrididae; genus Schistocerca; species Schistocerca serialis. Next base: position 237,441,446 of record NC_064647.1, on the reverse strand, counting down.
ACAACTCTATCAATCAATGCTAAGCCGATTACCTGTTTGCAAAAGGGCCAAAGGTAGACCTATGCGTTACTGGCTTGCACGGTTTGTGAAGCTCTTTCCCTTTAATCCTTCATTCAAAGTTTTTGAAATTGTAATTTGTTTGTCTTTATATGTACAGCACATCTACCGATGTTTGTCCCTTTCAGATAATTCCTTCGTGGTTGCCAAACCCTACCTTGGCCAGACAGGTCGCCCGATCCCTCCCCAACTGAGAACGCTTGGAGCATTGGTCAGGGCTCTCCAACCATATCGAGATTTTGACGATCTAAGGCGCCAATTGGACAAAGTTTGGCACTACATCCTTCAGGAGGACCTCCAACAACTCTATCAATCAATGCTAAGCCGATTACCTGCTTGCAAAAGGGCCAAAGGTAGACCTATGCGTTACTGGCTTGCACGGTTTGTGAAGCTCTTTCCCTTTAATCCTTCATTCAAAGTTTTTGAAATGGTAATTTGTTTGTCTTTATATGTACAGCACATCTACCGATGTTTGTCCCTTTCAGATAATTCCTTCGTGGTTGCCAAACCCTACCTTGGCCAGACAGGTCGCCCGATCCCTCCCCAACTGAGAACGCTTGGAGCATTGGTCAGGGCTCTCCAACCATATCGAGATTTTGACGATCTAAGGCGCCAATTGGACAAAGTTTGGCACTACATCCTTCAGGAGGACCTCCAACAACTCTATCAATCAATGCTAAGCCGATTACCTGCTTGCAAAAGGGCCAAAGGTAGACCTATGCGTTACTGGCTTGCACGGTTTGTGAAGCTCTTTCCCTTTAATCCTTCATTCAAAGTTTTTGAAATTGTAATTTGTTTGTCTTTATATGTACAGCACATCTACCGATGTTTGTCCCTTTCAGATAATTCCTTCGTGGTTGCCAAACCCTACCTTGGCCAGACAGGTCGCCCGATCCCTCCCCAACTGAGAACGCTTGGAGCATTGGTCAGGGCTCTCCAACCATATCGAGATTTTGACGATCTAAGGCGCCAATTGGACAAAGTTTGGCACTACATCCTTCAGGAGGACCTCCAACAACTCTATCAATCAATGCTAAGCCGATTACCTGCTTGCAAAAGGGCCAAAGGTAGACCTATGCGTTACTGGCTTGCACGGTTTGTGAAGCTCTTTCCCTTTAATCCTTCATTCAAAGTTTTTGAAATTGTAATTTGTTTGTCTTTATATGTACAGCACATCTACCGATGTTTGTCCCTTTCAGATAATTCCTTCGTGGTTGCCAAACCCTACCTTGGCCAGAAAGGTCGCCCGATCCCTCCCCAACTGAGAACGCTTGGAGCATTGGTCAGGGCTCTCCAACCATATCGAGATTTTGACGATCTAAGGCGCCAATTGGACAAAGTTTGGCACTACATCCTTCAGGAGGACCTCCAACAACTCTATCAATCAATGCTAAGCCGATTACCTGCTTGCAAAAGGGCCAAAGGTAGACCTATGCGTTACTGGCTTGCACGGTTTGTGAAGCTCTTTCCCTTTAATCCTTCATTCAAAGTTTTTGAAATTGTAATTTGTTTGTCTTTATATGTACAGCACATCTACCGATGTTTGTCCCTTTCAGATAATTCCTTCGTGGTTGCCAAACCCTACCTTGGCCAGACAGGTCGCCCGATCTCTCCCCAGCTGAGAACGCTTGGAGCATTGGTCAGGGCTCTCCAACCATATCGAGATTTTGACGATCTAAGGCGCCAATTGGACAAAGTTTGGCACTACATCCTTCAGGAGGACCTCCAACAACTCTATCAATCAATGCTAAGCCGATTACCTGCTTGCAAAAGGGCCAAAGGTAGACCTATGCGTTACTGGCTTGCACGGTTTGTGAAGCTCTTTCCCTTTAATCCTTCATTCAAAGTTTTTGAAATTGTAATTTGTTTGTCTTTATATGTACAGCACATCTACCGATGTTTGTCCCTTTCAGATAATTCCTTCGTGGTTGCCAAACCCTACCTTGGCCAGACAGGTCGCCCGATCCCTCCCCAACTGAGAACGCTTGGAGCATTGGTCAGGGCTCTCCAACCATATCGAGATTTTGACGATCTAAGGCGCCAATTGGACAAAGTTTGGCACTACATCCTTCAGGAGGACCTCCAACAACTCTATCAATCAATGCTAAGCCGATTACCTGCTTGCAAAAGGGCCAAAGGTAGACCTATGCGTTACTGGCTTGCACGGTTTGTGAAGCTCTTTCCCTTTAATCCTTCATTCAAAGTTTTTGAAATTGTAATTTGTTTGTCTTTATATGTACAGCACATCTACCGATGTTTGTCCCTTTCAGATAATTCCTTCGTGGTTGCCAAACCCTACCTTGCCCAGATAGGTCGCCCGATCTCTCCTCAGCTGAGAACGCTTGGAGCATTGGTCAGGGCTCTCCAACCATATCGAGATTTTGACGATCTAAGGCGCCAATTGGACAAAGTTTGGCACTACATCCTTCAGGAGGACCTCCAACAACTCTATCAATCAATGCTAAGCCGATTACCTGCTTGCAAAAGGGCCAAAGGTAGACCTATGCGTTACTGGCTTGCACGGTTTGTGAAGCTCTTTCCCTTTAATCCTTCATTCAAAGTTTTTGAAATTGTAATTTGTTTCTCTTTATATGTACAGCACATCTACCGATGTTTGTCCCTTTCAGATAATTCCTTCGTGGTTGCCAAACCCTACCTTGGCCAGACAGGTCGCCCGATCTCTCCCCAGCTGAGAACGCTTGGAGCATTGGTCAGGGCTCTCCAACCATATCGAGATTTTGACGATCTAAGGCGCCAATTGGACAAAGTTTGGCACTACATCCTTCAGGAGGACCTCCAACAACTCTATCAATCAATGCTAAGCCGATTACCTGCTTGCAAAAGGGCCAAAGGTAGACCTATGCGTTACTGGCTTGCACGGTTTGTGAAGCTCTTTCCCTTTAATCCTTCATTCAAAGTTTTTGAAATTGTAATTTGTTTGTCTTTATATGTACAGCACATCTACCGATGTTTGTCCCTTTCAGATAATTCCTTCGTGGTTGCCAAACCCTACCTTGGCCAGACAGGTCGCCCGATCCCTCCCCAACTGAGAACGCTTGGAGCATTGGTCAGGGCTCTCCAACCATATCGAGATTTTGACGATCTAAGGCGCCAATTGGACAAAGTTTGGCACTACATCCTTCAGGAGGACCTCCAACAACTCTATCAATCAATGCTAAGCCGATTACCTGCTTGCAAAAGGGCCAAAGGTAGACCTATGCGTTACTGGCTTGCACGGTTTGTGAAGCTCTTTCCCTTTAATCCTTCATTCAAAGTTTTTGAAATTGTAATTTGTTTGTCTTTATATGTACAGCACATCTACCGATGTTTGTCCCTTTCAGATAATTCCTTCGTGGTTGCCAAACCCTACCTTGGCCAGACAGGTCGCCCGATCCCTCCCCAACTGAGAACGCTTGGAGCATTGGTCAGGGCTCTCCAACCATATCGAGATTTTGACGATCTAAGGCGCCAATTGGACAAAGTTTGGCACTACATCCTTCAGGAGGACCTCCAACAACTCTATCAATCAATGCTAAGCCGATTACCTGCTTGCATAAGGGCCAAAGGTAGACCTATGCGTTACTGGCTTGCACGGTTTGTGAAGCTCTTTCCCTTTAATCCTTCATTCAAAGTTTTTGAAATTGTAATTTGTTTGTCTTTATATGTACAGCACATCTACCGATGTTTGTCCCTTTCAGATAATTCCTTCGTGGTTGCCAAACCCTACCTTGGCCAGACAGGTCGCCCGATCCCTCCCCAACTGAGAACGCTTGGAGCATTGGTCAGGGCTCTCCAACCATATCGAGATTTTGACGATCTAAGGCGCCAATTGGACAAAGTTTGGCACTACATCCTTCAGGAGGACCTCCAACAACTCTATCAATCAATGCTAAGCCGATTACCTGCTTGCAAAAGGGCCAAAGGTAGACCTATGCGTTACTGGCTTGCACGGTTTGTGAAGCTCTTTCCCTTTAATCCTTCATTCAAAGTTTTTGAAATTGTAATTTGTTTGTCTTTATATGTACAGCACATCTACCGATGTTTGTCCCTTTCAGATAATTCCTTCGTGGTTGCCAAACCCTACCTTGGCCAGACAGGTCGCCCGATCTCTCCCCAGCTGAGAACGCTTGGAGCATTGGTCAGGGCTCTCCAACCATATCGAGATTTTGACGATCTAAGGCGCCAATTGGACAAAGTTTGGCACTACATCCTTCAGGAGGACCTCCAACAACTCTATCAATCAATGCTAAGCCGATTACCTGCTTGCAAAAGGGCCAAAGGTAGACCTATGCGTTACTGGCTTGCACGGTTTGTGAAGCTCTTTCCCTTTAATCCTTCATTCAAAGTTTTTGAAATTGTAATTTGTTTGTCTTTATATGTACAGCACATCTACCGATGTTTGTCCCTTTCAGATAATTCCTTCGTGGTTGCCAAACCCTACCTTGGCCAGACAGGTCGCCCGATCCCTCCCCAACTGAGAACGCTTGGAGCATTGGTCAGGGCTCTCCAACCATATCGAGATTTTGACGATCTAAGGCGCCAATTGGACAAAGTTTGGCACTACATCCTTCAGGAGGACCTCCAACAACTCTATCAATCAATGCTAAGCCGATTACCTGCTTGCAAAAGGGCCAAAGGTAGACCTATGCGTTACTGGCTTGCACGGTTTGTGAAGCTCTTTCCCTTTAATCCTTCATTCAAAGTTTTTGAAATTGTAATTTGTTTGTCTTTATATGTACAGCACATCTACCGATGTTTGTCCCTTTCAGATAATTCCTTCGTGGTTGCCAAACCCTACCTTGGCCAGACAGGTCGCCCGATCCCTCCCCAACTGAGAACGCTTGGAGCATTGGTCAGGGCTCCCCAACCATATCGAGATTTTGACGATCTAAGGCGCCAATTGGACAAAGTTTGGCACTACATCCTTCAGGAGGACCTCCAACAACTCTATCAATCAATGCTAAGCCGATTACCTGCTTGCAAAAGGGCCAAAGGTAGACCTATGCGTTACTGGCTTGCACGGTTTGTGAAGCTCTTTCCCTTTAATCCTTCATTCAAAGTTTTTGAAATTGTAATTTGTTTGTCTTTATATGTACAGCACATCTACCGATGTTTGTCCCTTTCAGATAATTCCTTCGTGGTTGCCAAACCCTACCTTGGCCAGACAGGTCGCCCGATCTCTCCCCAGCTGAGAACGCTTGGAGCATTGGTCAGGGCTCTCCAACCATATCGAGATTTTGACGATCTAAGGCGCCAATTGGACAAAGTTTGGCACTACATCCTTCAGGAGGACCTCCAACAACTCTATCAATCAATGCTAAGCCGATTACCTGCTTGCAAAAGGGCCAAAGGTAGACCTATGCGTTACTGGCTTGCACGGTTTGTGAAGCTCTTTCCCTTTAATCCTTCATTCAAAGTTTTTGAAATTGTAATTTGTTTGTCTTTATATGTACAGCACATCTACCGATGTTTGTCCCTTTCAGATAATTCCTTCGTGGTTGCCAAACCCTACCTTGGCCAGACAGGTCGCCCGATCTCTCCCCAGCTGAGAACGCTTGGAGCATTGGTCAGGGCTCTCCAACCATATCGAGATTTTGACGATCTAAGGCGCCAATTGGACAAAGTTTGGCACTACATCCTTCAGGAGGACCTCCAACAACTCTATCAATCAATGCTAAGCCGATTACCTGCTTGCAAAAGGGCCAAAGGTAGACCTATGCGTTACTGGCTTGCACGGTTTGTGAAGCTCTTTCCCTTTAATCCTTCATTCAAAGTTTTTGAAATTGTAATTTGTTTGTCTTTATATGTACAGCACATCTACCGATGTTTGTCCCTTTCAGATAATTCCTTCGTGGTTGCCAAACCCTACCTTGGCCAGACAGGTCGCCCGATCTCTCCCCAGCTGAGAACGCTTGGAGCATTGGTCAGGGCTCTCCAACCATATCGAGATTTTGACGATCTAAGGCGCCAATTGGACAAAGTTTGGCACTACATCCTTCAGGAGGACCTCCAACAACTCTATCAATCAATGCTAAGCCGATTACCTGCTTGCAAAAGGGCCAAAGGTAGACCTATGCGTTACTGGCTTGCACGGTTTGTGAAGCTCTTTCCCTTTAATCCTTCATTCAAAGTTTTTGAAATTGTAATTTGTTTGTCTTTATATGTACAGCACATCTACCGATGTTTGTCCCTTTCAGATAATTCCTTCGTGGTTGCCAAACCCTACCTTGCCCAGACAGGTCGCCCGATCTCTCCCCAGCTGAGAACGCTTGGAGCATTGGTCAGGGCTCTCCAACCATATCGAGATTTTGACGATCTAAGGCGCCAATTGGACAAAGTTTGGCACTACATCCTTCAGGAGGACCTCCAACAACTCTATCAATCAATGCTAAGCCGATTACCTACTTGCAAAAGGGCCAAAGGTAGACCTATGCGTTACTGGCTTGCACGGTTTGTGAAGCTCTTTCCCTTTAATCCTTCATTCAATGTTTTTGAAATTGTAATTTGTTTGTCTTTATATGTACAGCACATCTACCGATGTTTGTCCCTTTCAGATAATTCCTTCGTGGTTGCCAAACCCTACCTTGCCCAGACAGGTCGCCCGATCTCTCCCCAGCTGAGAACGCTTGGAGCATTCGTCAGGGCTCTCCAACCATATCGAGATTTTGACGATCTAAGGCGCCAATTGGACAAAGTTTGGCACTACATCCTTCAGGAGGACCTCCAACAACTCTATCAATCAATGCTAAGCCGATTACCTGCTTGCAAAAGGGCCAAAGGTAGACCTATGCGTTACTGGCTTGCACGGTTTGTGAAGCTCTTTCCCTTTAATCCTTCATTCAAAGTTTTTGAAATTGTAATTTGTTTGTCTTTATATGTACAGCACATCTACCGATGTTTGTCCCTTTCAGATAATTCCTCCGTGGTTGCCAAACCCTACCTTGCCCAGATAGGTCGCCCGATCTCTCCCCAGCTGAGAACGCTTGGAGCATTGGTCAGGGCTCTCCAACCATATCGAGATTTTGACGATCTAAGGCGCCAATTGGACAAAGTTTGGCACTACATCCTTCAGGAGGACCTCCAACAACTCTATCAATCAATGCTAAGCCGATTACCTGCTTGCAAAAGGGCCAAAGGTAGACCTATGCGTTACTGGCTTGCACGGTTTGTGAAGCTCTTTCCCTTTAATCCTTCATTCAAAGTTTTTGAAATTGTAATTTGTTTGTCTTTATATGTACAGCACATCTACCGATGTTTGTCCCTTTCAGATAATTCCTTCGTGGTTGCCAAACCCTACCTTGGCCAGACAGGTCGCCCGATCTCTCCCCAGCTGAGAACGCTTGGAGCATTGGTCAGGGCTCTCCAACCATATCGAGATTTTGACGATCTAAGGCGCCAATTGGACAAAGTTTGGCACTACATCCTTCAGGAGGACCTCCAACAACTCTATCAATCAATGCTAAGCCGATTACCTGCTTGCAAAAGGGCCAAAGGTAGACCTATGCGTTACTGGCTTGCACGGTTTGTGAAGCTCTTTCCCTTTAATCCTTCATTCAAAGTTTTTGAAATTGTAATTTGTTTGTCTTTATATGTACAGCACATCTACCGATGTTTGTCCCTTTCAGATAATTCCTTCGTGGTTGCCAAACCCTACCTTGCCCAGATAGGTCGCCCGATCTCTCCTCAGCTGAGAACGCTTGGAGCATTGGTCAGGGCTCTCCAACCATATCGAGATTTTGACGATCTAAGGCGCCAATTGGACAAAGTTTGGCACTACATCCTTCAGGAGGACCTCCAACAACTCTATCAATCAATGCTAAGCCGATTACCTGCTTGCAAAAGGGCCAAAGGTAGACCTATGCGTTACTGGCTTGCACGGTTTGTGAAGCTCTTTCCCTTTAATCCTTCATTCAAAGTTTTTGAAATTGTAATTTGTTTGTCTTTATATGTACAGCACATCTACCGATGTTTGTCCCTTTCAGATAATTCCTTCGTGGTTGCCAAACCCTACCTTGGCCAGACAGGTCGCCCGATCTCTCCCCAGCTGAGAACGCTTGGAGCATTGGTCAGGGCTCTCCAACCATATCGAGATTTTGACGATCTAAGGCGCCAATTGGACAAAGTTTGGCACTACATCCTTCAGGAGGACCTCCAACAACTCTATCAATCAGTGCTAAGCCGATTACCTGCTTGCAAAAGGGCCAAAGGTAGACCTATGCGTTACTGGCTTGCACGGTTTGTGAAGCTCTTTCCCTTTAATCCTTCATTCAAAGTTTTTGAAATTGTAATTTGTTTGTCTTTATATGTACAGCACATCTACCGATGTTTGTCCCTTTCAGATAATTCCTTCGTGGTTGCCAAACCCTACCTTGCCCAGATAGGTCGCCCGATCTCTCCCCAGCTGAGAACACTTGGAGCATTGGTCAGGGCTCTCCAACCATATCGAGATTTTGACGATCTAAGGCGCCAATTGGACAAAGTTTGGCACTACATCCTTCAGGAGGACCTCCAACAACTCTATCAATCAATGCTAAGCCGATTACCTGCTTGCAAAAGGGCCAAAGGTAGACCTATGCGTTACTGGCTTGCACGGTTTGTGAAGCTCTTTCCCTTTAATCCTTCATTCAAAGTTTTTGAAATTGTAATTTGTTTGTCTTTATATGTACAGCACATCTACCGATGTTTGTCCCTTTCAGATAATTCCTTCGTGGTTGCCAAACCCTACCTTGCCCAGACAGGTCGCCCGATCTCTCCCCAGCTGAGAACGCTTGGAGCATTGGTCAGGGCTCTCCAACCATATCGAGATTTTGACGATCTAAGGCGCCAATTGGACAAAGTTTGGCACTACATCCTTCAGGAGGACCTCCAACAACTCTATCAATCAATGCTAAGCCGATTACCTGCTTGCAAAAGGGCCAAAGGTAGACCTATGCGTTACTGGCTTGCACGGTTTGTGAAGCTCTTTCCCTTTAATCCTTCATTCAAAGTTTTTGAAATTGTAATTTGTTTGTCTTTATATGTACAGCACATCTACCGATGTTTGTCCCTTTCAGATAATTCCTTCGTGGTTGCCAAACCCTACCTTGGCCAGACAGGTCGCCCGATCTCTCCCCAGCTGAGAACGCTTGGAGCATTGGTCAGGGCTCTCCAACCATATCGAGATTTTGACGATCTAAGGCGCCAATTGGACAAAGTTTGGCACTACATCCTTCAGGAGGACCTCCAACAACTCTATCAATCAATGCTAAGCCGATTACCTGCTTGCAAAAGGGCCAAAGGTAGACCTATGCGTTACTGGCTTGCACGGTTTGTGAAGCTCTTTCCCTTTAATCCTTCATTCAAAGTTTTTGAAATTGTAATTTGTTTGTCTTTATATGTACAGCACATCTACCGATGTTTGTCCCTTTCAGATAATTCCTTCGTGGTTGCCAAACCCTACCTTGCCCAGATAGGTCGCCCGATCTCTCCCCAGCTGAGAACGCTTGGAGCATTGGTCAGGGCTCTCCAACCATATCGAGATTTTGACGATCTAAGGCGCCAATTGGACAAAGTTTGGCACTACATCCTTCAGGAGGACCTCCAACAACTCTATCAATCAATGCTAAGCCGATTACCTGCTTGCAAAAGGGCCAAAGGTAGACCTATGCGTTACTGGCTTGCACGGTTTGTGAAGCTCTTTCCCTTTAATCCTTCATTCAAAGTTTTTGAAATTGTAATTTGTTTGTCTTTATATGTACAGCACATCTACCGATGTTTGTCCCTTTCAGATAATTCCTTCGTGGTTGCCAAACCCTACCTTGGCCAGACAGGTCGCCCGATCCCTCCCCAGCTGAGAACGCTTGGAGCATTGGTCAGGGCTCTCCAACCATATCGAGATTTTGACGATCTAAGGCGCCAATTGGACAAAGTTTGGCACTACATCCTTCAGGAGGACCTCCAACAACTCTATCAATCAATGCTAAGCCGATTACCTGCTTGCAAAAGGGCCAAAGGTAGACCTATGCGTTACTGGCTTGCACGGTTTGTGAAGCTCTTTCCCTTTAATCCTTCATTCAAAGTTTTTGAAATTGTAATTTGTTTGTCTTTATATGTACAGCACATCTACCGATGTTTGTCCCTTTCAGATAATTCCTCCGTGGTTGCCAAACCCTACCTTGCCCAGATAGGTCGCCCGATCTCTCCCCAGCTGAGAACGCTTGGAGCATTGGTCAGGGCTCTCCAACCATATCGAGATTTTGACGATCTAAGGCGCCAATTGGACAAAGTTTGGCACTACATCCTTCAGGAGGACCTCCAACAACTCTATCAATCAATGCTAAGCCGATTACCTGCTTGCAAAAGGGCCAAAGGTAGACCTATGCGTTACTGGCTTGCACGGTTTGTGAAGCTCTTTCCCTTTAATCCTTCATTCAAAGTTTTTGAAATTGTAATTTGTTTGTCTTTATATGTACAGCACATCTACCGATGTTTGTCCCTTTCAGATAATTCCTTCGTGGTTGCCAAACCCTACCTTGGCCAGACAGGTCGCCCGATCTGTCCCCAGCTGAGAACGCTTGGAGCATTGGTCAGGGCTCTCCAACCATATCGAGATTTTGACGATCTAAGGCGCCAATTGGACAAAGTTTGGCACTACATCCTTCAGGAGGACCTCCAACAACTCTATCAATCAATGCTAAGCCGATTACCTGCTTGCAAAAGGGCCAAAGGTAGACCTATGCGTTACTGGCTTGCACGGTTTGTGAAGCTCTTTCCCTTTAATCCTTCATTCAAAGTTTTTGAAATTGTAATTTGTTTGTCTTTATATGTACAGCACATCTACCGATGTTTGTCCCTTTCAGATAATTCCTTCGTGGTTGCCAAACCCTACCTTGCCCAGATAGGTCGCCCGATCTCTCCTCAGCTGAGAACGCTTGGAGCATTGGTCAGGGCTCTCCAACCATATCGAGATTTTGACGATCTAAGGCGCCAATTGGACAAAGTTTGGCACTACATCCTTCAGGAGGACCTCCAACAACTCTATCAATCAATGCTAAGCCGATTACCTGCTTGCAAAAGGGCCAAAGGTAGACCTATGCGTTACTGGCTTGCACGGTTTGTGAAGCTCTTTCCCTTTAATCCTTCATTCAAAGTTTTTGAAATTGTAATTTGTTTGTCTTTATATGTACAGCACATCTACCGATGTTTGTCCCTTTCAGATAATTCCTTCGTGGTTGCCAAACCCTACCTTGGCCAGATAGGTCGCCCGATCTCTCCCCAGCTGAGAACGCTTGGAGCATTGGTCAGGGCTCTCCAACCATATCGAGATTTTGACGATCTAAGGCGCCAATTGGACAAAGTTTGGCACTACATCCTTCAGGAGGACCTCCAACAACTCTATCAATCAATGCTAAGCCGATTACCTGCTTGCAAAAGGGCCAAAGGTAGACCTATGCGTTACTGGCTTGCACGGTTTGTGAAGCTCTTTCCCTTTAATCCTTCATTCAAAGTTTTTGAAATTGTAATTTGTTTGTCTTTATATGTACAGCACATCTACCGATGTTTGTCCCTTTCAGATAATTCCTTCGTGGTTGCCAAACCCTACCTTGGCCAGACAGGTCGCCCGATCTCTCCCCAGCTGAGAACGCTTGGAGCATTGGTCAGGGCTCTCCAACCATATCGAGATTTTGACGATCTAAGGCGCCAATTGGACAAAGTTTGGCACTACATCCTTCAGGAGGACCTCCAACAACTCTATCAATCAATGCTAAGCCGATTACCTGCTTGCAAAAGGGCCAAAGGTAGACCTATGCGTTACTGGCTTGCACGGTTTGTGAAGCTCTTTCCCTTTAATCCTTCATTCAAAGTTTTTGAAATTGTAATTTGTTTGTCTTTATATGTACAGCACATCTACCGATGTTTGTCCCTTTCAGATAATTCCTTCGTGGTTGCCAAACCCTACCTTGCCCAGACAGGTCGCCCGATCCCTCCCCAGCTGAGAACGCTTGGAGCATTGGTCAGGGCTCTCCAACCATATCGAGATTTTGACGATCTAAGGCGCCAATTGGACAAAGTTTGGCACTACATCCTTCAGGAGGACCTCCAACAACTCTATCAATCAATGCTAAGCCGATTACCTGCTTGCAAAAGGGCCAAAGGTAGACCTATGCGTTACTGGCTTGCACGGTTTGTGAAGCTCTTTCCCTTTAATCCTTCATTCAAAGTTTTTGAAATTGTAATTTGTTTGTCTTTATATGTACAGCACATCTACCGATGTTTGTCCCTTTCAGATAATTCCTTCGTGGTTGCCAAACCCTACCTTGGCCAGACAGGTCGCCCGATCTCTCCCCAGCTGAGAACGCTTGGAGCATTGGTCAGGGCTCTCCAACCATATCGAGATTTTGACGATCTAAGGCGCCAATTGGACAAAGTTTGGCACTACATCCTTCAGGAGGACCTCCAACAACTCTATCAATCAATGCTAAGCCGATTACCTGCTTGCAAAAGGGCCAAAGGTAGACCTATGCGTTACTGGCTTGCACGGTTTGTGAAGCTCTTTCCCTTTAATCCTTCATTCAAAGTTTTTGAAATTGTAATTTGTTTGTCTTTATATGTACAGCACATCTACCGATGTTTGTCCCTTTCAGATAATTCCTTCGTGGTTGCCAAACCCTACCTTGGCCAGACAGGTCGCCCGATCTCTCCCCAGCTGAGAACGCTTGGAGCATTGGTCAGGGCTCTCCAACCATATCGAGATTTTGACGATCTAAGGCGCCAATTGGACAAAGTTTGGCACTACATCCTTCAGGAGGACCTCCAACAACTCTATCAATCAATGCTAAGCCGATTACCTGCTTGCAAAAGGGCCAAAGGTAGACCTATGCGTTACTGGCTTGCACGGTTTGTGAAGCTCTTTCCCTTTAATCCTTCATTCAAAGTTTTTGAAATTGTAATTTGTTTGTCTTTATATGTACAGCACATCTACCGATGTTTGTCCCTTTCAGATAATTCCTTCGTGGTTGCCAAACCCTACCTTGGCCAGACAGGTCGCCCGATCTCTCCCCAGCTGAGAACGCTTGGAGCATTGGTCAGGGCTCTCCAACCATATCGAGATTTTGACGATCTAAGGCGCCAATTGGACAAAGTTTGGCACTACATCCTTCAGGAGGACCTCCAACAACTCTATCAATCAATGCTAAGCCGATTACCTGCTTGCAAAAGGGCCAAAGGTAGACCTATGCGTTACTGGCTTGCACGGTTTGTGAAGCTCTTTCCCTTTAATCCTTCATTCAAAGTTTTTGAAATTGTAATTTGTTTGTCTTTATATGTACAGCACATCTACCGATGTTTGTCCCTTTCAGATAATTCCTTCGTGGTTGCCAAACCCTACCTTGGCCAGACAGGTCGCCCGATCTCTCCCCAGCTGAGAACGCTTGGAGCATTGGTCAGGGCTCTCCAACCATATCGAGATTTTGACGATCTAAGGCGCCAATTGGACAAAGTTTGGCACTACATCCTTCAGGAGGACCTCCAACAACTCTATCAATCAATGCTAAGCCGATTACCTGCTTGCAAAAGGGCCAAAGGTAGACCTATGCGTTACTGGCTTGCACGGTTTGTGAAGCTCTTTCCCTTTAATCCTTCATTCAAAGTTTTTGAAATTGTAATTTGTTTGTCTTTATATGTACAGCACATCTACCGATGTTTGTCCCTTTCAGATAATTCCTTCGTGGTTGCCAAACCCTACCTTGGCCAGACAGGTCGCCCGATCTCTCCCCAGCTGAGAACGCTTGGAGCATTGGTCAGGGCTCTCCAACCATATCGAGATTTTGACGATCTAAGGCGCCAATTGGACAAAGTTTGGCACTACATCCTTCAGGAGGACCTCCAACAACTCTATCAATCAATGCTAAGCCGATTACCTGCTTGCAAAAGGGCCAAAGGTAGACCTATGCGTTACTGGCTTGCACGGTTTGTGAAGCTCTTTCCCTTTAATCCTTCATTCAAAGTTTTTGAAATTGTAATTTGTTTGTCTTTATATGTACAGCACATCTACCGATGTTTGTCCCTTTCAGATAATTCCTTCGTGGTTGCCAAACCCTACCTTGGCCAGACAGGTCGCCCGATCTCTCCCCAGCTGAGAACGCTTGGAGCATTGGTCAGGGCTCTCCAACCATATCGAGATTTTGACGATCTAAGGCGCCAATTGGACAAAGTTTGGCACTACATCCTTCAGGAGGACCTCCAACAACTCTATCAATCAATGCTAAGCCGATTACCTGCTTGCAAAAGGGCCAAAGGTAGACCTATGCGTTACTGGCTTGCACGGTTTGTGAAGCTCTTTCCCTTTAATCCTTCATTCAAAGTTTTTGAAATTGTAATTTGTTTGTCTTTATATGTACAGCACATCTACCGATGTTTGTCCCTTTCAGATAATTCCTTCGTGGTTGCCAAACCCTACCTTGCCCAGACAGGTCGCCCGATCCCTCCCCAGCTGAGAACGCTTGGAGCATTGGTCAGGGCTCTCCAACCATATCGAGATTTTGACGATCTAAGGCGCCAATTGGACAAAGTTTGGCACTACATCCTTCAGGAGGACCTCCAACAACTCTATCAATCAATGCTAAGCCGATTACCTGCTTGCAAAAGGGCCAAAGGTAGACCTATGCGTTACTGGCTTGCACGGTTTGTGAAGCTCTTTCCCTTTAATCCTTCATTCAAAGTTTTTGAAATTGTAATTTGTTTGTCTTTATATGTACAGCACATCTACCGATGTTTGTCCCTTTCAGATAATTCCTTCGTGGTTGCCAAACCCTACCTTGGCCAGACAGGTCGCCCGATCTCTCCCCAGCTGAGAACGCTTGGAGCATTGGTCAGGGCTCTCCAACCATATCGAGATTTTGACGATCTAAGGCGCCAATTGGACAAAGTTTGGCACTACATCCTTCAGGAGGACCTCCAACAACTCTATCAATCAATGCTAAGCCGATTACCTGCTTGCAAAAGGGCCAAAGGTAGACCTATGCGTTACTGGCTTGCACGGTTTGTGAAGCTCTTTCCCTTTAATCCTTCATTCAAAGTTTTTGAAATTGTAATTTGTTTGTCTTTATATGTACAGCACATCTACCGATGTTTGTCCCTTTCAGATAATTCCTTCGTGGTTGCCAAACCTTACCTTGCCCAGATAGGTCGCCCGATCTCTCCCCAGCTGAGAACGCTTGGAGCATTGGTCAGGGCTCTCCAACCATATCGAGATTTTGACGATCTGAGGCGCCAATTGTACAATTGGCACTTCATCCTTTTTGTCTTAGAGGGAAAGGAAGTGACTATGGATAAAGTCAAAAGGTCCGTGAGTCTGTTCGCTTATTGTACGATTGCGTACAGTGACGTCGCAACTCTACAAAGCTACAGCGAATTGCAAAAAAACTTCTAGACGTTCGACGCTTGAACCCAAAGAAAGGTAGCACCTTTCACCACAGGTTCATTTTGTGTCATGGAGACGCACATACTCACCCGGTGGCAAAAGTTACTGGAGGGAAGTCATGCACCACGGTATGGTTTTCCGATAAAATTCCATGAGCACTCTACCCTAGAAGCATCAAAAAATGGTTCAAATGGCTCTGACCACTATGGGACTCAACTGCTGAGGTCATCAGTCCCCTAGAACTTAGAACTACTTAAACCTAACTAACCTAAGGACATCACACACATCCATGCCCTAGGCAGGATTCGAAACTGCGACCGACGAGGTCGCGCGGTTCCAGACTGTAGCGCCTAGAACCGCTGGGCCACTCCGGCCAGCCTAGAAGTATCAGTAAATATATAGCTTCCTTCTACGTATGACTCGCGAAAAGATCAGGAAGATAAATCAGATTCCACCGTACACGCAGGATTACGTCATCGTTACGACAGGACACCGTTTGCGACTGGAAGGGGAAATATGAAAGCGACGGTTTTACTCGAAGCACCCGTTGGCACACATCACAAAGAGCCTTGCAACATATGGATGTAGAAACACACAAATTTTTATCTTAGAGTAACACGAGAATGTAGATTAAGGCCACAACCTTGGTTAGCCAACTAATTACATATTAATCAGTACATACTGTCTCCTCCGTCAATTAGAAAGAACAAAATTCATTCGGTCATTTTCTCATAGCCCTGGTACTCCTTATGCAAATTTTCTATTAGAAACGAAAACGAAAGATGAACTGTGCTTGTAGGGTAATACAAGAAAAATTTCATTCCATTTATTCATGAAAACATCTTGGAATTTATGAAACAGCGCTACAAGGAAATATCTATAAGTGCAGTAAAGGCAGTGCGCAAAACACAGATTCTCTCTCATGTTTATTTAACTCGAAACTTGACTACAAACAATGTTTATAGTTACATGTCCAGGACCTACGATGAACAGAGTTAGCAGCAAAGAAGTACTAGATTTAAAGATCATGCATCTCGGTGTTTATCACGTTAAATCTCCTGAACTGTGTGTGGCACCATGATCTATTTTTGCAGGTTCATTTAGCGGCAAATGTGGATACTGTATGCTAAATTTATTGCGAATGGAGTTAGTAGTACAGAAGTAATAAACTTAAACAGCATGCATGATGCGGCAGCTTTACACGCATCTCATTGTTTATGACAGGCAGGTGGCTTTTACCCAGACAGCGACTGTTGCGTGGCCGTAAGGGATGTGTGTACCAAGTTTGGTTGAAATCGGTCCAGAGCCTGAGGAGGAGATGTGAAACACACACACACACACACACACACACACACACAACCATTTTACAACACTCGAACACGTGGATCTATCGAGTTCCGTACACAGAATCCTCAGGGATCGGAGGGGGTCATAGAATGGATTACTGGAAGCCGAGCAGACTGCTCTGACAATCAAAAGTATCACTAAACTGCTTAATGGTGTCTATAGCTACAACTATGCCATGTAATCCGGTGTGAAGTGCACTGCAGAGGATATTTAGCATTGCACTGGTTATTATAGCTTTTAATTGTTTCATTTGCGGGTGTAGGGGGGAAGAATGATTGCTTATATTCCTCTGTGCGTACCGTAATTAATCTTATCTTGTCCGCCCTATTCTCGAGTACTGCTTTGCGGTGTGGGATCCGCATCAGGTGGGGACTGACGGATGACATCGAAAAAGTACAAAGAAGGGCAGCTCGTTTTGTATTATCGCGAAATGGGAGATATAGTGTCACAGACATGATACGTGGAGTGGCAATCATTAAAGCAAAGGCGTTTTTCATTGCGAGGTGATCTTCTCATGAAATTTCAATCACCAGTTTTCTCCTCCGACTGCGAAAACATTCTGTTGGCACCCACCTGCATAGGGAGAAATGATCATCACGATAAAATAAGAGAAAACAGGGCTCGCACGGAAAAATTTAAGCGCTAGTTTTTGCCGCGAGAGACGGAACGGTAGGGAGACAGCTTGAAGGTGGTTCATTGAACCCTCTGCCAGGCACTTTATTGTGAATAGCAGAGTAATCACGTAGTTATAGATGTAGATGTAGATCTTCGCGCCCACTCTGGGGCAATAGGTAGGGGGTTGTAGCATATTCACAGATTCCTCACTGGTTTATGAAACTTTGTAACCAGTTTTCATGGGGTAGTTTGCATCTATCTTCCAGCCCCTTTCTCTACCGCGGTTAAAACAAACGTGTAGCCCTTTGTGGCGCTTCAGTCCGGAACTGCGCGACTGCTACGGTCGCAGGTTCGAATCCTGCCTCGGGCATGGATGTGTGTGATGTCCTTAGGTTAGTTAGGTTTAAGTAGTTCTGTTACGTCCCATAGTGCTCGGAGCCATTTTTGAACTTAAACAACATTTTAGGGTGTGTGGCAGGAGTCTTTTGTAAGCAACCTCCGTTGTGGACTCGCACCATTTATCCAGTGTCCTACTCAAGTCTAACGACAGGTTTAGCTAGGACTGAGTCTATGTAACCGTTGCGTTTCTTATCGCTACAAACCATTACATCTATATATTTGCAAGAGGTGACTGATTCGAACTGTGACTCTTTGGTGTTTTTGCCTTAAAACATTAAGTTTTCTCCTCTTTTGTGAAGTGCAGAATTTTACGTTTTTTAACATTTAAAGCACGTTGCCAAACTTTGCACCGCTTTGACCCTTTATCGGGATCTGACTATATATTTGTGCAGTTTTTTTTTCTCCGATAATACTTCACTATAGATTGGTGCTTCATCTACGAAAAGTCAGAACTTACTATTGGGCTGGTGCGTAAGGTCGTAGTATTTTTCGACAGGTTAATTTTAAGACCACAGATACACATAACAGAGACGCAAATATATTATTTTCCTCAACTACTTACAACAATCTGTCAACACTGGAGTAGCTTCTCGATACAGCGAGTGTAGAAATCACGTGATTTCGAGGCGAATAACTTCGCGAGCCACGTTCGGAGCATATTTTCATATGTAAAGGAAGTTCCTTCAAGGTTGGTCGATAGACTGCGTCAAAGGTGAAAATCTGAGGGTGAAAGATCACGTGAATAAGGTGAGTGCGGAATGACTACCCAACCCAAATCCTGGATAGTCAGTCTAGCAGAATTCGAGTGGGCGTTACCGTGGCGTAGCAACTCTTCACGCAGTCTTCCTGGTCGTTGTTCTTGGATTGCGTTTACAACACGCCTCAGTTGCTGACAATAAATGTCAGCAGTGACGATTATAGCTCGGGGGAACAGTTCGTAGTACATCACACCACCACTGTTCCACCAGATGCATAACATTATCTTTTGTGGATGCGCGCAGGTCTTTGTACGTGGGGTTGCTGCTTTGTTTGGGCTCAAACATACCTTCCTTTTCCTTACGTTAGCCTAAACACACCATTTCTCGTCCACAGTGAGGGAACAGGACAGGAATGGTAGGAGTTCTTGACGAGCTAACTGATGATCAGCAAGCAGAGATGCACATAATGGCCACCCGCTGATCTTTGTAAATTTGGCTCAAAGCATGTGCTACCCATACACCCGATTTTTGAACCTACCCCGCAGCCTGCAAATGTCGCACGATGGTGGAATGATCACCGTTCATCACATTATACAGTTTTCGAGTACGCTGGTGTGGTACATTTTGGATTCATGCGTTTAAAACGATATACATCAAACACAGAAGGTCTCCCTGAACATGGAGGGTCGCTAATGTCAAAATGATCTTCCTTAAAAAGGGAAAACCTTTTTCTTGCCGTGCTCTGTTCAGTGGCATTTCCTCATGCACCTCCGCTGCTGTCATCCTCCTATTGAACCCAAACACGGGAGTATGCCGGTGATGTTCCGATTTCTCCATTTGACATTCCATTTCCTAGAGTCCACAGCTCCATTCACCGTCTCCGAATGACAAAATGACAACATGTTAACTCAAATAGCAACACTGAACTACAGGTAAATGACAATCGATAAAAAAACCACTAGCAACCCCAAGACCAAAGTGCAAAACGAAAACGCTACGAACTTCTGCACCAAGCTAATACTAACACTGCCTGTCACGTCGCTAATGTACCAAGGGAAAGCAAGAGTCGCAGCACACATCTCTGGAGGCACGCTTTTTGAATGTCAATAAATGCTCCATCCACTTGATCGTCTTGACCAGTGGCTTTCAGAATATCGTGCGAGAAAAAAGTGAGTTCGGTTTCACAAGACCGATTGCGGCGGCGCGGTTCTTTCCGTCCCTTTACGACGGACCTGCACCATATGTGAATATTGTCTCAGCAGATCATCAGGAGGAAAGCCGAGCGAAACCTACTGTACTTCGACGTGAACCAGGCTGCAATTAAAGTCACTAATTTACGTTTTGGGAGAAAGTTTTCACACGAAATGAAAGGTTGGAAATTTTGTCCTCAATTAATATATTCTGAAACTTAGGTGAACAAGTATCACTGCCAAGCCCGTGCTAGTCTTAACACAGTCACTCACAATCCCTTTCACTCACGTTAGCAAGTTTATGGTGTTGCATTTCCCGAAAACGTGATAGCTACAAAAATACTGATTGTTTTTAATTGATAATGCTCGCCAAATATTAAGTCTGTCGATACCAAATGCAGTCACAGTTTTTAGCCACCGACCTGCTCAATACGCCACGCGGAATTTATGTCTTTTCTCCTCACAAAATTCACTTAAAAATTCCGATATTTCTACACGGAATAATTATGCCGTCACTTTACCACACTTTTGATGCATGAAACACTGCTAGATCCGGCAACTTATCGTTTCCATCGGAACTACTACTACACACGTCCGAACTGTTTCATGGCTAGGTTCCTACTCTTCTCTAGAATACTCTAAGTCTTCTCTACCAGCAGAGAAAGGCGCGCGAAGAATATTGCTTTACCACTGGTCAGTTTACTCAACAGCCAATAGGAAAACAACATTCTCCCGCGTCAATCCGCGCTTTTCATCAATAACCAATCGCAAAATAGTAAACCTAACGACTGCACTTTTTACCGACATAATTATCTAATATGCTGAAGTTTTGCTTATGCATAAAGTTATTTACTATTGTTATTTATACCTGAATTAACTTTCCCTTTACCATAAACTTACTTTACAAATCTATTCTACAAAAATCCCCTTTGTTCATATCGATACTTCTTCGAAATGTTCGCACACTAAATCCTACTACATAACTCGTTAAACAACTATCTTCATAGTAACATCAATCCACACTCACGCATCATTCATACTGCTAAAACACATTTATAACATTTTACGTACACAAAAAGACATAATAACACTTTATGAAAATACTAGAACAGTTTATGAAAAACATTCTATTACTTTAGTGCACTCTAGCGGGCACAATCGAAACTAAATCAGTCCCCCTATCCAATATTGTCCTCTATCGGCTGATACATAAACTACGTGCGTGTCCAGTCCCGCGTCACCATCTGTCACTATCCAGCTCAGAGACACATCTCCCACTTAACCGCCTCCAAGGCAGGATCGGTATACGGCACCACGCCTCACGATCTTCTCGGAATGCATACTCGCTGGCATGGAGTAGGTCAGTTTGGTCGAGAAACTTCATTAATTTTGAGCTTAGAATATGATCTGAGTTTCTACAACAGATGGATGTCGAGACTATTGGACGGTGGCTTTCGGATGACTTGTGCTACACTTTATGGTAGGGTGGTGCGACCTGTGCTTCTTTGTAACTACTTAGCACAGGTTTTTTCCCCCAGGGAATCTACGGTACAGCTAAATTATGAGCTAACTCAGCCGAAAGTTCTGATAGGGATTTTGTCAGGTCCTGAAGCTGTGTTCAATTTTAGCGACTTCAGCGGTTTGACAACATCATTGAGTCTTGTAATTATGTCGCTCATACGCAGAAACAAGGAATCTTGGTTGCAGTGTTAAAATTTTTCACTATTCCCCAATGACGCGTTTCACCTTGATGTGGACATCTTCGGACTGGCTGACATGAATACATGGGATACCGCTTATAAAACATCGCTGCAGGTAAATGCCCCTTGTCAGAGCTTTCCATAGTGTTATGGAGTGTCCTTATTGTGGCAAGTGGCGTAGCCCAATGCAAACAAAACGGGGTCAGGCCTACAGTAAAGCTTACTAAATTTTGCAGTAGTGTGAGAATTAAACTGTGGTAACACTCCTGAATCTGCAGTCTTCATCTCGTTTTGCATCCTCTTTAACACAGGCGTACAGTTATACATTGCCGCTGAAATAATTTATTTTACTGGCTGGTTTGAAATGAGGTTTTTGGCCCTTTCCTCTTTCCACGTAGGAAGGTAATCGAACTGGACTCTGATTCCGGAGGACGGCGGTTCAAACCCGCGTCCGGCCATGCTGATGTAGCTTCTCCGTAATTTCCCTAAATCGAGTCCGGAAAATGCCTTGAGGGTTCCTATGAGAGCCCACGGCTGAATTCATTCCCCATCCTTCCCTAATCCGATGAGACCAATGACCTCGCTGTGTCGTCCCCTCCCCCAAATCAACCAACCAATCTATCAACCAGTCTTTATGTGTGTAATCTTTTAGTGCATATTCCTTTCCGCATCTACACTTCCTTGCGCTTCAAGAAACGATTTTCAAGATACACGCCAAGAAACTCGCCAACTGAGTCCTTTCAAAATATGCATATGAATGAAAAAGGTATAAAAAAATTAAAAAGCACAGCAAGAGTGACGTAGACGATATAGGCTGCGAGTGACGTCATCATACTGAAACCAACATCTGTATCAGCTGGTGGGTGGATACAGCTTGCCGGCCAGTGTGGCCGAGCGGTTCTAGGCGCTTCACTCTGGAACCGCGCGATCGCCACGGTCGCAGGTTCGAATCCTGCCTCGGGCATGGATGTGTGTGATGTCCTTAGGTTAGTTAGGTTTAAGTAGTTCTAAGTTCTAGGGGACTGATGACCTCAGCAGTTGAGTCCCATAGTGCTCAGAGCCATTTGAACCGTTTTTTTGCTCAGGGCCATTTGAACCATTTGATATAGCTTGGAGGCGACTTCTGGAGCGCAGGTCAATTTTTCCTCATTACATTGTTTTCACTGTTTACAGAAAACTGTGTAAAGGAAGAAATTTTTCGTTCCACATGTCATGTGGTTATGAAATATCTAGTTCGTTCCATGTTCCATGGATTACTTTGCATGATAAATCGTTGCGATGAGTCAGTTTACAGAATATTAACATATTGTCATTGTGCTCTTCAGTCCTGAGACTGGTTTGATGCAGCTCTCCATGCTACCCTACCCTGTGCAAGCTGCTTCATCTCCCAGTACCTACTGCAGCCTACATCCTTCTGAATCTGCTTAGTGTATTCATCTCTTGGTCTCCCTCTACGATTTTTACCCTCCACGCTTCCCTCCAATGCTAAATACATTAGCATAACTGGTATTTAAATATGGACTTGATGCTGAACGTTTGTAAGCGATTAAATGGTAGGTGTGTGAAATCTTATGGGACTTAACTGCTAAGGTCATCAGTCCCTAATCTTACACACTACTGAACCAAAATTATCCTAAAGACAAACACACACACCCATGCCCGAGGGAGGACTCGAACCTCCGCCGGGACCAGCCACACAGTCCATGACTGCAGCGCCTAGACCGCACGGCTAATTCCGCGCGGCTTAAATGATAGGGATCACTGGTTTGAGAAGTGGAGCGTGAGAGATTGCAGGCACTCTCACTTCTGATTCAGTGTTCTTAGGGAATATGATCTTTATTGCAATGTTGACTTCATACATTATGCATATGGGTTCGTAGTAATAGACGGCAAATCATCGAGTAAAACTGAAGTGATATCAGGTACTCCCCAGGGAAGCGTCCTGGGACCTCTGCTGTTCCTGATCTATATAAATGACCTGGGTGACAATCTGAGCAGTTCTCTTAGGTTGTTCGCAGACGATGCTGAAATTTACCGTCTAGTAAGGTCATCCGAAGACCAGTATCAGGTGCAAAGCGATTTAGAAAAGATTGCTGTATGGTGTGGCAGGTGGCAGTTGACGCTAAAGAACGAAAAGTGTGAGGTGATCCACATGAGTTCCAAAAGAAATCCGCTGGAATTTGATTACTCGATAAATAGTACAATTCTCAAGGCTGTCAATTCAACTAAGTACCTGGGTGTTAAAATTACGAACAACTTCAATTGGAAAGACAACATAGATAATATTGTGGGGAAGGCGAGCCAAAGGTTGCGTTTCATTGGCAGGACACTTAGAAGACGCAACAAGTCCACTAAAGGGACAGCTTACACTACACTCGTTCATCCCCTGTTAGAATATTGCTGCGCGGTGTGGGATCCTTATCAGGTGGGATTGACGGAGGACATCGAAAGGGTGCAAAAAAGGGCAGCTCATTTTGTATTATCACGTAATAGGGGAGAGAGTGTGGCAGATATGATACGCGAATTGGGATGGAAGTCATTACAGCAAAGACGTTTTTCGTCGCGGCGAGATCTATTTACGAAATTTCAGTCACCACCTTTCTCTTCCGAATGCGAAAATATTTTGTTGAGGCCAACCTACATAGGTAGGAATGATCATCAAGATAAAATAAGAGAAATCAGAGAGCTTTAGGTGTTCGTTTTTCCCGCGCGCTGTTCGGAAGTGGAATGGTAGAGAGATAGTATGATTGTGGTTCGACGAAACCTCTGCCATTGATTGTGGTTCGACGAACCCTCTGCCAAGCACTTAAATGTGAATTGCAGAGTAGTCATGTAGATGGTGGGCAGTAGTTAATGCTCTTGCTTGCATGTTCTAGGGAAGGAATAACGGTAAGCTTTAGGTGTGATCAAAGTAATAGGGTGCCGATTTAAATGACTGCAGTAAAAGCGCACGGCGACGGTGGGCTAAGGGAAGCGCGTTTACTTTGCGGAGCCTGGGAGGAAACATTTCTGGACGGTCGAGTTCCGCAGTCTCATTGTGCAGGTACGTTGGTTGGTGCCGTTCGGGAGGCAGCCACGTCCAGGTAGACTGACTATCGCCCGGAAGTCGCCGCTGCAATGGCCAGTGCATTGGAGACCGGCAGTTAAGTAGAGGATGGGCCCTTGTCAGGCAGGAAGCTGACAAGACAACTGTGAGCGTTCTGCGAATTCCTGTGTGACAAGCCACTGGAGCCCAGACGTCCAGACTCTGTTACAAAACATATTTGTGAAAGCACAAGGCTTTTAGCGAGTTTATGGCCATTCTTTGGAAACTTTGAAATGGAAGCAACAGGGGAGATAACAAGCTTTTATGGAGGGCTGTAGTTCCATCCTGGTCATGTTAGCAAAAAACGCGGTGCAACCAAGTGGGAATGAGGCTGGGAAGCTGAATCTTTTGTCCTTTTCTCCCAATTAATTTAGTCTCTGATTGGTCCTCTCCGAGCTTCGAATGCCGGGCTCCAGCTCGTGATTGGCTTGTGCTAAAGTGGGGGAAGTCTAAGATGTGAATGTGCTTTGCTACCAAGCTGAGGAGGAAGTGAACTGAAAGAGAAGAGAGCAAACTCTTGTACTAGCGCTCCGCTAAAAAAGAATTACTGCTCTCTACCTAAACGGTGAGACTTGTGTCCTTTGCTAGTGAGCCACTTATAGCCTGTGCCAGTCACCTTCTGAACCGTCAGAGGTACTGCTTCTAGCATCACGCACACAACGACTGACGCATAGGTGTACTTATTTGTATTGAGTCGGCCGTCTAAACATTTGACATATTCCGTCATGCATAGTCGTGGCACGGAGTCAAAACTGTCTGGCAGACCAGCAAACGGGTCCACCTGCACACTGGATTTCACCGGAGTTTCAGAGACTCATAGGAAAGTACCTGTGTTCCGAATTAACTGAATGCGAGACCGTGCACTTGTATTTTTGGGGCCAGCCGCAGTGGCCTAGTGGTTCTAGGCCCTACAGTTTGGAACCACGCGACCGCTGCGGTCGCAGGTTCGAATCCTGCCTCGGGCATGGGTGTTTGTGATGTCCTTACGTTAGTTAGGTTTAAGTAGTTCTGAGTTCTAGGGGACTGATGATCACAGCAGTTAAGTCCCATAGTGCTCAGAGCCATTTGAACAATTTTTTTTTAATTTTTTTAATTTTTGGGCACCCGCCATCGATAACAGACTGCAATCGTGCATGACTTCAGTTGCCGAACGCATTGTGGTGTGTCGCCCTGACCAGCAGGAGGGTAATGTATTCGCTGCTACGGCATACAACTCCAATATATGTTTCTCAGCACCCTGTTCTTTCGAACCATATTTTTCTTCTTTTTTTTGTATGGTAGAATTTAGATGCTTGATGGTGGCGTTGTTTTTGTGCCAAAACCTCGTTTGACGTGTATGAAGTCAGACAAAGCGATTAGTGTTCCGGTTGTTGTCGTGTGGCGATCCCCAGCTGATCACTTTGCCCACCACAGACCCCATGTTAGTGAAAGCGTTTGTCAAATAAAAATGTTTGTGTGACGTTTCTTTACTCATTTTTGTTGTCTTGTGATGTTAAGGATGAATAAATCTATTGTCATTTAGATCACAACTTCTCCCTGATTAACAGTACCTTCCCATTTTATTGTGAAAGTCTAGATTTGAATCGTAAGTAGAAGGCTTTCAAGCATGCTGGTTTTAGAATTTTATAACATTCAAAGACCAGCGTAAGTTATTTACAATAGTAAGCAGGAACTGCACTGCAATATGAGGGTGAATCAGATAGTATTTGCTCCTATTTTTTAAGCCACATTACGGCCAGAAATGCAAAGTCAACATATTCATCCACAGCGATGGCACTTTCTTGGTTCGTGCCGGCCTTATCTGTCGGTAGCTCCCCTGCGCGGTTGTTAAAGATGGCGGCTGTGCTTCACACGTCCACGGAGGAAGAGCAATGAAGTGTCATTCGCTTTCTGGCAAGCAGAGGACGAAATCCACTCAGAAATGTAGCCCATGGGGAGAAATGTCTCGCTTTGAGAACTGTGAGGTGGAGGAGGAGGAGGAGGGGGAGGAGCTGGTGGAGGTGTGAGGCCATGAAGGCTTACACAACAATGAGTGCCTTGGGAGGCTGCGTTCATCACCGACTGACGACGTCGTTTCCCAAGTGGATGCAACGGTGATTGTGAATCGGCGTGAGCACCTCACCGACATTTCCTGGGAGCTTGCCATATCGTATGGGAGGGTTTGCAACACTGTTCGTGCGTCCTTAGGGTACCAGAAGGTTTCATGTCAGTGGATGCCTAAGGATTTGGTTTACTCGATGAAAGACAAGAGAGTAGCTGCTTAGCTGAATCATCTGCAATGGTATGCTGTAGAGAGTGACAGCTTCCTGCATTGAATTGTTACGCTGAAATGTGGATACTGCATTTCACGCCAGAATCGAAGCAGCAGTGCGTGATGTGGAAACATCAGGATTCGCCTGTGATGAGAGAGTTCCATTCTGTGCCATCTGTTGGGAAGGTGACGTTAACCGCCGGCAGGAGTGGCCGAGCAGTTCTAGGCGCTACAGTCTGGAACTGCTCGACTGCTACGGTTACGGGTTCGAATCCTGCCTCGGGCATGGATGTGTCTGATGTCCTTAGGTTAGTTAGGTTTAAGTAGTTCTAAGTTCTAGGGGACTGATGACCTCAGAAGTTAAGTCCCATTGAGCTCAGAGCCATTTGAACCAATTTTTTTTTTTGACATTAACCGTCTTTAGGGATAGCCGTGGACTACGCATGTTAGATTTTATGCCACTAGGTCCAACCATCAACGCTTACAGTTTATTGTTTCACGCTGTTAAGTCTGTGGGCTCTCATCAGAAAAAGGTTCCTAGGGATTATGGATGTGGACAATGTGATTATCCTCTACGAAAATGCGAGGTCACATGTGACAATCAGAACCACCGGCAACTCTGGTCGTTCCACAGGGAGAGTCCTGAGCACCAACCATACAGTGCAGACGTCGTCCAGTGATTTCCATGTTTTTGGTCCGCCGAGAAAGCTGCTGGCAGGATAGAAAACCATGTGGAACGGTGAAGCCAGGACAGCAGCCTGACGGCGACTTCACAGTCACCCGAACGAATTCTACAACAAAGCTATCTGAGATTTAGTGCTGTGATGGGACAAACGTCTAAACTCGTGTATGGACTATGTGAAAAAATAGTGTAAGATACGTACAGTAGTATATATATTTGTAAATTGCCTGTGTGTATCACATTCCGATTCGTCCTTGTATCATTAACAATTTGTCTTCGAATAAACTTATTTAAAAAAATTTGAGAATTGCACAAAGTAAATAGTTAAAACTTGACAAATGAATTTTTAAGAAACGCAAGTGGAAATGACCAATGTAAAAGAAAATTAGCGGTACTTGACAACTCCTGACTTGATTGAATGTAGTCCAAAACATCATAAGAATATTTCTTGATTAATTTGCATTTTATTAACATGTACAATATATGATTATCATCACACATTCTGGATATATTACAGACACACTATAATAGCATACAAGCTGACTTTATTTTATATTGTTGTAGGAGGCAAACAGAAAACCCAGACCACAGTGAACGACCAGAAGCAAATCCTGAAACGACTGCCACCACCCTTTTGTTGAGGGGTCAATTCTAGTGTCTGATTCCAACTCTTGGCTTTGAGCGACGGCGTCATTTGTTTGTCATGAGTTTACAATGCAAAGAATTTAACCATCCCGTTTTTCAACCGTTATCTGTCATTGTTTCAGTAACTGGCGTAAACTATGCTTTTTTATTCTGCATATGTCACTATTTCCGAGGTCATGGTTATGCAGCAATCTAAGAGCAGAGTTTAACACCTGTTAGTAGCAATCATATTTATGAGGGTGTGAGAAATTACCCACAATGTTGACTCAACACTTTTAACACTATTCATACTGATCTCTGTCTTTGTTTATTTTACTGTTACGCTGTTGTTGTCCTGCTACGAAAGTTGGACCCTAACGCCTCCATTTGTCTTCCTTTTGTTGCAGGAGATAGGCCATGGCCATTCCATTAGAAGTTTGCACCAAACAGGAACAACGAGCGGTGGTCCGGTTTTGTGTTTGGAAGATGAATCGGGAACCGCAGTCTGTCAAAGACTGGCGTGTCTACAAATGGACTGCAACATTAAAAAGAAAGTCACACAAGCGCTATGAATGAGGAAGTAGCCACACTACCATCTGGGACCACAAATGATGATAACATTGAGTGTGCGTGTGACATTGTTCTCGTAGACAGGCGAGTTGCTATTGATGAAATGGTACATCGTCTGCAAATTACTTGCGGAACTGTCAAGAAAATCATCCAAAACAGACTAGGCAAGAGAGGTCTCAAAACAACTCACAGTGTAGAGGAACACTCTTGGATACCTTCCAAAGACATTTGGATCACTATGGCAACAAACGTGACAGCTTCTTAGACAGAATCATCACTGGTGACGAGACACGCATCCACCGTTACGAAACGAAGAGTAAACAACAGAGTATGGACTGGGAACCTACATAGTGACTCAGCAGGAAAGAGTTCAAAACACAGACATCCATACGAAAAGTGGTGCTTACCGTTTTTTGGGACGCACAACGCCCAGTACTGGAACATTATCAGAAGATGGCACAACAATGAACAGAGCGCGCTATAGTGGGAGGGTTACTGACATGCTATAGCTTGGAATTTTAATCAAACGACGAGGACCATAGTCGAAAGGTGTCGGATTGTCACGCGACAATGCCTGTCCACATACAGCTGCCCTCACTGCTGAAATACTGCAGAAACTGAAGTTTGAAGTAATGGTTCATCCTCTTTATAGTCCTGAACTTGCTCCTTCCGACTACCACATGATCGCTCCAAAGAGGCATTAGTGGACCATCGATTCATATTGCACCAAGAAGTCAAGGACGCAGTGCATACGTCGCTCGCTCGTCAGCTAAAAACCTTCTTTTCTCGGGGCATTAGGGAACTCGTGCAACGATGGACCACATGCCTTGAGAAGCTAGGGTACTATCTTGAAAAATGTTACCATAGGTGACCTGTTTGCATCCAAATTAAAGGTATAGCTGTCGGATAATTTTTTACATACCTTGGTATAAATTTTGGTTCTCACAAAAATTTGGCTGTTTTCTTCCGAATCTGGCACGATTTATGAGGCCGAAGTTAGGCATATGCCTTAGAGCATAGCTTACAACGTCGTTACAAAGAAAAAGACCACAGGATTCAGAGAGTCGAACAAACACAGGCGATGTTTCCAACAGTGTCTCGATGTAACGTTGCCCTCGGCGCACAGCTAATAACCTCCGTTAACAACACTGCCTCGTGACGTGCGCGACGTACTTCGCACTCGAGCTCACATCCGCCTCCCTCGATCGCAGCCCGCAACAGGTCCCACTGCTGGCTGGTCTAGGCGCGTACTCCATGGCTGGCGCTCTCCCTGAACACAATGGAGACCGTCTTGTGCAAACTACACACAGCCAAGGGCGCCGTTCCCGCTCGCTGACTCACCGCGACTGTCGACACACCAGCCAGACGACACACAGAGATGTTATCGCTGCCCAAAGAAGTTACGTCACTCGCGACAGCGATGTAAGTGCTGCCCAGTGGGCCGCAATATGTGTACTCATTGACTAGCAATGGCTCAAATGGCTCTGAGCACTATGTGACTTAACTTCCGAGGTCATCAGTCGTCTAGAACTTAGAACTACTTAAACCTAACTAACCTAAGGACATCACACACATCCATGCCCGAGGCAGGATTCGAAACTGCGATCAGAGCGGACGCTCGGCTCCAGACTGTAGCGCCTAGAACCGCACGGCCACTTTAGCCGTACTAGCAATGTCTCAGATAAGATCACATAATAGTAAACGTCAGTAAATCTGCGATTTCTTACAGAATCGAAATGCCATGTTCCTGATTTCTCTTTCTTGAAGTCTTGCAATAGCACAGCGTGCAAAGTCACAGAACTGAATTATTTAAGCTGCTCTAAAATATATTTTTCTTTCAATTTAAATTGTCACCAACATATACAGCAATATATTCTCAACGATCTGCCTTGCTTACTAACCCTTGTCTGTGCTTTACAATTTGTCACTAGTGTTGTACCCTTAGATGTGCACAACTGAACATGGCATGTCTATTTAAACTTAGGAGGTAGATCATTAGCAGAAAATCACTCAGTAATTCTTATAAACATGTTGTTTACAATTTAATCTCTTGCTGTATGTGTGTTGCGCTGGATTATAATATTTGCATCACCTTTAAAAAGGGGTAACATTGCCTGATATGTATTAAACAGATCTTCTAATATATATGAGAACAACAGAGGACCCAGTGCTCTACTATGGGAACTCCGTTAAGGATTTACACCCAGTCAGAAAAATAGCCTCTGTCTACAGTTTATGAATACTGAAGTACAACATTTCACACTCTTTTTACACTGTGAGCCATCTGTTAGCTTTATAATTAATTCAATACAACCAAAATTCTGAAAAGTTATTTTTCGAGATAAAGAAGAATGGAAAAATTATGTAGAAGCTGAAGCTAAGGAGTAACACCATTCTGAGAAGATGCAAAGTATCTCCTGTATGTGAATATTTGTGTTTATCTAATATGTGAATTTATTTATAAAGATTATCATTCAATGGCCATGAAAGCAAGTGTATAAATTTTTTAAATATTAATTATATTGTGTTCCCTTTATCCTGTGCACAATACAAACTGAAGAGTTTGTGTTAAATAAAATCTTAAGCCCGGATATGTGGAATCAATTTGTACTTTTTCCTTTGCATTTAGCACTCAAGGAAAGAAACGAACCATTTTTCACAAGTATGCACAAAGGATCAGCTTGATCAGAAAGAGAAACCTAAAATGCATATTTTACGAACTTTCATCACTGTGGCTGTAAACAAATATTAATTATATTGTATTCCCTTTATCCTGTGCACAATGCAAGCTGAAGAGTTTGTGTTAAATAAAATCTTAAGCCTGGATATGTGGTATCAATTTGTACTTTTTTCCTTTGCATTTAGCACTCAAGGAAAGAAACGAACCATTTTTTCAGAAATATCCACAAAGGATCATCTTGATTAGAAAGAGAAACCTAAAATGCATATTTTATGAACTTTCATCACTGTGGCTGTAAACAAAACTGTTATGTACAAATATCACTAAACATAATCTAAAGATTCAGTTAGCTAGGGCTTGTTTCAATTTGTACAGAAATTCATGAAGAGGATCATGATTAGTGCTCTTGAATAACAGCAGCAGATATCAGAGTATCAACAGTCAGGGAACAGAGACAAAAACTTCAGGAGCAGAATCTGATGTCTGTACTTTTACACATCAATACTAAAATGTTAATTTTTACTGAGAACCATTGCAGGAGCATGGACCTATGTCATTTCTCAGTTGCAAAACTTGTTTCTTAATAACAATAATTAACACAATTGAAACAATTTGTCTGTATATGGTTTGAAAGTAGGTGGATGTAGTGTATTTTGGCAGGCTGAATTCATAGGTGCCCCACATTTTCTGGATAACATTGCATTTCTGAGATACCAAAAAAAAGAATAATGCCAAATCAATTTGGTTTAATTACATGATGAACATTTATAAAACCAATGTATGATACACATAATTGAAAACGTATTCAAATTGTCATGCAAAACGAAAAAAAATCATCAAATTAAGCAAATGTCTCATATGCCATGAAAACAGCAATGATAATTGGTAATATTTATGTATTAAAAATTTTTGTCAGTTTACTAGGAGAAATGGGATCATGATGCATTCTTTCTGTAAAATGTCTTATGAACATCCCCAAAAGGGAAGCCAACAGTAATCACTCACCACTGAAGGGCTCCACCATACTCAGTAACGATGTATCACCATAACAGTGTCCATGTGGAAGTGATAACCTATTCATTGCTAGTAGCACACAAGGTTTGGTGAAAAGAATCAATGTGGGAATGTAAAGACTATAATTTTATTAACATTCTACATCTCAACTTTTTCTAGTTCAGTTTCTGGAAAAATGTTGGAACATGCAAGGCAATACTGATCCTATGACTTATCTTCTAACATAAACTGAAGAAGGCTTATGTATTTGTACACTGAGATGCCACTGTCATCTGGATGACAATGTCATCTGGGAGACATTCTTCAAAAAGCTGTATCAGGGATAAATTCAGGGAGTAAAAAGTTATCTATAACATGTACAGAAACCCGACTGAATTTGTAGGAGTCAAAGAACTTGAGGAGGCAGTGGTTGAGAAAGGAATGAGACAGGGTTGTAGTCTATACCCAATTTTATTCAGTGTGAGGAATGAACAAGCAGTAAATTAAATAAAGAAGGAATTTGAAATTGGAAGTAAAGTTCAGGGAGAAGATATAAAAACTTTGAGATTTCTGAATAAATCATTAACTACTTGCAAAATCAGTTGAAATAAATTGTTAATGTTGCTAGAAGATATGATAAACTGAATATCAAGAAAGGTAAAGCAAGAGTGATGGAAAGTAGTAGAATTAAATCAGGTTAGTTAGTTATATATTCCGTAGATCATTTGAATAATTCTTTTATCAAAATGATGTGGAACAATTCAGTAAACAGGACTTCTATACATGATTAGTGTTAACATTAATGAACACATTTCTTAGTCCTATTCAAGCAAATACATTTGAAAATAATATTATTAATTTTTTTATTTTTCTTTTACTGGCTACCAGTATTTAAGTACAAATTCGTCAGTGGGATAGGATGGGTTGGGCAGGAGAAATGATTTTAAGTTACACTTGAAATTTGTGTTACTTCCTTTCAGACATTTTATATCAGTGGGCAAGTGAAGAAAACTTTTTGTTGCTGCATCTTGATCTCCTTTCTGAGTTACTGATACATTAATAATGGGTCATAAAGGTTATTTCTCCCTCTAATCTCCCAGTACCTATTGCATCCTACATCCTTCTGAATCTGCTTGGTGTATTCATCTCTTGGTCTCCCTCTACGATTTTTACCCTCCACGCTGCCCTCCAATACTAAACTAGTGATCCCTCGATGCCTCAGAACATGTCCTACCAACCGATCCCTTCTTCTGGTCAAGTTGTGCCACAAACTCCTCTTCTCCCCAATCCTATTCAATACTTCCTCATTAGTTATGTGATTTACCCATCTAATCTTCAGCATTCTTCTGTAGCACCACATTTCGAAAGCTTCTATTCTCTTCTTGTCCAAACTATTGATCGTCCATGTTTCACTTCCATACATGGCTACACTCCATACAAATACTTTCAGAAATGACTTCCTGACACTTAAATCTATACTCAATGTTAACAAATTTCTCTTCTTCAGAAACGGTTTCCTTCCCATTGCCAGTCTACATTTTATATCCTCTCTACTTCAGCCATCATCAGTTATTTTGCTCTCCAAATAGCAAAACTCCTTTACTACTTTAAGTGTCTCATTTCCTAATCTAATTCCCTCAGCATCGCCCGACTTAATTCAACTACATCTACATCTACATTTATTCTCCGCAAGCCACCCAAAGGTGTGTGGCGGAGGGCATTTTACGTGCCACTGTCATTACCTCCCTCTCCTGTTCCAGTCGCGTATGGTTCGTTTTGCTTTTGTTGATGTTCATCTTATATCCTCCTTTCAAGACACCATCCATTCCGTTCAACTGCTCTTCCAAGTCCTTTGCTGTGTCGGAATTACAATGTCATCGGCGAACCTCAAAGTTTTTATTTCTTCTCCATGGATTTTAATACCTACTCCGAATTTTTCTTTTGTTTCCTTCACTGCTTGCTCAATATACAGATTGAATAACATCGGGGAGAGGCTACAAGCCTGTCTCACTCCCTTCCCAACCACTGCTTCCCTTTCATGCCCCTCGACTCTTATAACCGCCATTTGGTTTCTATACAAATTGTAAATAGCCTTTCGCTCACAATATTTTACCCCTGCCACCTTCAGAATTTGAAGGAGAATATTCCAGTCAACATTGTCAAAAGCTTTCTCTAAGTCTATAAATGCTAGAAACATAGGTTTGCCTTTCCTTAGTCTAGCTTCTAAGATAAGTCGTAGGTCAGTATTGCCTCACGTTTTCCAATATTTCCACGGAATCCAACCTGATCTTCCCCAAGGTCGGCTCCTACCAGTTTTTCCATTCGTCTGTAAATAATTCGCGTTAGCATTTTGCAGCCATGACTTATTAAACTGATAGTTCGGTAATTTTCACATCTGTCAACACCTGCTTTCTGTGGGATTGGGATTATTATATTCTTCTTGAAGTCTGAGGGTATTTCGCCTGTCTCATACATCTTGCTCACCAGATGGTAGAGTTTTGTCCGGACTGGCTCTCCCAAGGCCGTCAGTAGTTCTAATGGAATGTTGTCTACTCCCGGGGCCTTGTTTCGTCTCAGATCTTTCAGTGCTCTGTGAACTCTTCACGCAGTATCATATATCCCATTTCATCTTCATCTACATCCTCTTCCATTTCCATAATATTGTCCTCAAGTACATCGCCCTTGTATAGACCCTCTATATACTCCTTCCACCTTTCTGCTTTCCCTCCTTTGCTTAGAACTGGGTTTCCATCTGAGCTCTTGATATTCATACAAGTGGCTCTCTTTTCTCCAAAGGTCTCTTTAATTTTCCTGTAGGCAGTATCTATCTTTCCCCTAGCGTGATAAGCCTCTACATCCTTACATTTGTCCTCTAGCTATCCCTGCTTAGCCATTTTGCACTTCCTGTCGATCTCATTTTTGAGACGTTGTATTCCTTTTTGCCTGCTTCATTGACTGCATTTTTATATTTTCTCCTTTCGTCAATTAAATTCAATATTTCTTCTGTTACCCAAGGGTTTCTACTAGCCCTCGTCTTTTTAACTACTTGATGCTCTGCTGCCTTCACTACTTCATCCCTCAAAGCTACCCATTCTTCTTCTACTGTATTTCTTTCCCCCATTCCTGCCATTTGTTCCCTTATGCTCTCCCTAAAACTCTGTACAACCTCTGGTTTAGTCAGTTTATCCAGGTCCCATCTCCTTAAATTCCCACCTTTTTGCAGTTTCTTCAGTTTTAATCTACAGTTCATAACCAATTGATTGTGGTCAGAGTCCACATCAGCCCCTGGAAATATCTTACAATTTAAAATCTGGTTCCTAAATCTCTGTCTTAGCATTATATAATCTATCTGATACCTTTTATTATCTCCAGGGTTCTTCCATGTATACAACCTTCTTTCATGATTCTTGAACCAAGTGTTAGCTATGATTAAGTGATGCTCTGCACAAAATTCTACCAGTTTATAGTACACCTACAGAAATACATAGCAAATTTCAGTTTGCCAATGGGAGGAATTTTGGGAGGTAAAAATAGTAGATTCAGGCCAAAGTTTGACCGTAGTAAGCAGGATCAATGCATAACGCACAAGGTAAAATGCATATGCAATTGTAGCAGACTTCACCTGATGATACGATTTGTGTATGATAGCACATCTCCTCCGGATTATACAGATCTCCAAAGTCGAAAACTGAAGTAGTCAGACCTGATGTATTTTAAGGTTCTGTTTTGTGATCTCTGTTGCTCCTGGTGCACATTTTAAAGTAGTCACAATAGGAACTGTAATCTTAGTACAAAAGACACAGGGAATGAGTATGTGGAATTAACATTTCAGCTTTTTTAAGTGAGGATGAATATTAAATATATGTCACCAGAAAGTAAAAACGAAAGAGTTTTGTTCCTAAAAATATTGCAAAGAGCAAAAAGTCCATAGTTTTTTGCTTGTAACATCTCTAAATCGGATGTTTTTGAGACATTTTCAGTCAGAAGTACTACCAAATATTGTAAAAAGCGATGGTTCTCTCTTTCCCATATCAAAAAAATGGTGACATATAAGCTGTGACGTTTGTCACAAACAAACCCGTGCATTTATC
The DNA here is from genome assembly GCF_023864345.2 of Schistocerca serialis cubense. NCBI lineage: Eukaryota > Metazoa > Arthropoda > Insecta > Orthoptera > Acrididae > Schistocerca > Schistocerca serialis. Next base: position 237,405,064 of record NC_064647.1, on the reverse strand, counting down.
TTTTCAAAGCTTTAAGTGAGATACTGTTGCATATTATCAATAAGCGTATGAAACGTGTGTATAAAGATTACAGTACTTTTGAATGGGCTGTGTCTATGCTGCAACATAATGATATTCAGGAGCTGCAGAGGACTAATGGGCAAACTTTACAACTCATCTTACTCACGTGAGTTATGGAGTCAATGTATGCTGGCTGCAGAAATTCCTTTCTGTGCACCCCAAAGTACACTCTATAGATATTTCTACTTTATGTATAGTTGTTTAAAGATGGTTGTTCACGTTTTGGACTAGCTGTCTTTGTGATACATTCATTATCAGCAATGACCGAGTAATTATCCTTCCAAATAACACACAGATTGTTCGTTTGCAGATAGACATCTTCCATCTGTATGTCTATAGTTACTAGCCACTCAGAAAATTGTTCGCTTTATTGATTTCAAGCTTCTTGCAAATCTCTGAAAAATCCTTGGTTTCAAAATATTTATTTAACATTTCTCGCTGACTGGACCTCCAATTTAACAGTAGTTGTCAGTTTGGTATTTTTGCCTTCTAATCACTAGTTATTCGGTATTGATACAATCCAATACAGTCGTGAGTACACGAGAGACCATTTTTTGATTTCCTTCTTAACTAACGATACCCTTGGGCGACTCTTTAGAAACATCTTCGTTCCCACTGTGTACTGTAGCGTCCTCTTCAACATCTGATCCTAGTACTTCTTCCTTTGTTGTGTTTTTGCCTTCATCAGATGTAATGCTTGACGAATCTTGGCCTCCCTAGGTTCTTCTATATCCATCATCTACAGTAAACAGTTGGTCCACTCATTGTTTCCGTTTTTATTCTACAGATGTTCTGTTGGCATAGCCTCAGTTGATGAGTGAGTCAAATTAGTCTATACTTCTTCCAATGGCTGTAAAATGTGATTGTTTATGGTGGAAACATGTGTGGCTAATTTTGCTCAATTCACGAAACAACCTCTCTATTTGGTTGGCTTCCTGACGGAACATGGAAATCAGAATTTGCTTAATACCGTTGTTTTGCAAATGTCTTTTCCACCTGTATCCCATAACGTTGCTAGCACTGTCTTACAATAATACACATGGCTTGCCAACACGTGGAATGTAATCATTTGCGAGTCCATTGATGATGGACTGTGAGGTACACGTCTTGGTAGAATACAATTTTACATATTTGGTAAATAGGTATGTATGTAACATTTCCTGTTGCATGAGGTAGGGGTTCCATTACATCAATACTCACCCAGTTGTCGTTCTTTTATGATGAGCGGATGTAATATCCCTTGGATGGTGTGGTTTGAAGATTTAGGCTTTTCACATATTTGACATTTTCTTCTTACATTAGGAACATGACAGTATCTTCCAGTCTCTTCTGAGCATTTGTAAACTCGTCAGTGCGCTCATACTATGTATGTATGCCAGATAAAATTTTCTACACAGTCTTGTGGAACGCAAACACACCAGTTGTTTGACTGAGGATGTCTCCTGTGAAATAAAACAGTATCATATAACTTACAAGGCTGTCTTATCTTTGGTGGACTTCCTGCTTGAATCTGATAGGTAACGTGAATCCAACGAAGATCAGTTCACTGCAGATGTGCTATGTTTATCTACATTCTATGATAGGCTCACTGATTTTCTAAACTCTTCACAAGTAAAACTTTAAATTCTGTTGTCTTCTTTTAAGTAGGGTCTATTAATCCTTCAGGGAATCTTGACAAAGTATCTCCAACAATATTCTCTTTGCTGTGCACATAAATAATCTCAAAATGATATTACTGTAGAAACAGCATCTATCAGACTAATTGTGGATGTAAAAGCTTGCAGTTATTCAAAAAGGTCAGTACGTGATGATCGCAATGTACCTTTGCATCTGCTCCAGCCAAATAATAACGAAATTTGCGAAAGGCCCATATCACTGCCAATACTTCCAATTCTGTAGTCATGTATGATATTTTACAGTTTGTAAGCGTTCAACCTGCAAAAACTATGGCGCAAAAAATAGAAATCCATCAACTAACTCATTTGAAATAAGCGGTCTCCTAATCCACAGGACCATGCATCTGCCATTAATCCAAAATGTATTTTTCTGGATGATGTAATATTGGTGCATTTAGAATAGTGGTTTTTATATTCTCAAAAGCTATCTTGCATTCGTGAGTCCATTGCTATGACAAATATTTCTTTAATTAATTTAACAAGACCTTCGAATTTAGGCTTGATTTTGTATAAAACGATGGTAAAATGACGCTAATCCTGAAAATGCGTCTTACTGAGTGGTTATGACTCATTCCCTCGATCCTCTGCCATTCCTGACAGTCTATTGGCGCTGCCATGTTCTTTTTCGTATAGACAGCTGTCTCATTTGTGTACTACAATAAAGAAAGTATACAACAGAACCAAATTAAATCCCATACGAAGAAATTAAATGTCCAAGTAAGTTGATGTCTGTCAGTGCAAACCTCGACTCTTGAGGCTGTCAGTCACCTTTGGCTGTTGAAAATATTGCAAGAAGCATCTTGCTCTCAAATTGGTGTTGCAATTAATATATCAACAACAAATGGTTTAAATAAATCTAGTAATTCAGTCCCCACACAGTGTCCAATGCTGAAAAAAAATATACCTGAGCTAACATTAAGGCCAAATGGCAATACTGTATATTGGTATCTGCATTTCCAAGTAAAAGATTGCTGTGTCGTTCCATGTCTAGTAATTACTTGCCAAAACAAAGATCTTCAACCTATTATCGTGAAAATGTTAACACCAGGAAACTTTTGAATTAACTCATTTATATTGGAGGTTGTGTCCTCAAGGTATGCTTATTTATCTCTCTGGTGTCCAGAAGTAAACAAACACGTTAATGCAAATGGATAAACAACCTCCTCTACATTCACTGCCTGGTGCACATTTTGCTCTGTCTGTTGTGTCATTCTTGCCTGCAGTTTTCTTTTAACCATACCAAATTTTAATCTTTTACTCAGATTGTTCTAATTCATTCAAAATTGTTAAACTAATTACAGTTGAGTCATAAGTAGTCTTTACCTGCAATAATGTTCTTGATTGTGACCTTGAAGCAGCACACCAGAAACCATGTAATGTGGGTTGTGTAGCAACAATGTCATACATATAGTTGACACAAACAAATTATTCACACTGACTACATCTAATCTACAAAAAAGAAAGTACCTTTCCACTACTAATAATTCCCCTCTACACTCTTCTAAAAACTCAGCAGAAATAGAAATGAAAATCTACACTTACTTTTCGCTGACTGCCATGTAGTTGTCAGATGTTACAGCTATTGCATTTCAATTTTTGCTCATGTATATATATCTTCTCTGTAATACTTTAGCAATCATACATGGAAAAGAAATACGATATTAGTACCTCATAATAATAACACAAACAATATTTGTAACAAATGCAATATGCTATAATGTATGCTGTGTGTGTTTCCAGACTTAAGATTAGTCCTGTGAATGGTACACGGATTACATTATTATTTTTAGTATATTTCATGGTTTTATAGACAAGAATAACATACATTCTTGGTTGTCAAATGGTTTATTGAAATTTCCATTGAAACTCAAGTCACCTTGTGCTTGTGTTTTGTTGTGTGGTAATATGTTGGTAAAGACCTGTGGCAGATTTCTTGCTGCATACTCAAGTCCACTGAAAGTCGCCGTGTTTATATAAGGGTTCCTTCGCCAGTCTCCCGAGCATCACTCAGTGTAGTGTAGATGAAACTTTCTAGGGTAATTAGAATGACTACAAAGGATAATATTTAGGTTCGAGTCTCACTCAATTATTTATCAGAGATGAGCACTCGTTTATTTATTGCTTGAATACAACTTCTACTTTTACTATAGAGTTGTAACACACAATATTCACAATTATAAGTTCTCTTCGATTTTATCACAGCAAGAACGAAATTGGAGTGATTAACATTGCATTCAAAAGCAGAGATAATAAAAATCAGAGTTAATGCAATGATAATGTTCGCTTTTCTTATGCAACATCTTTGGTTCTGACATACAACACCGTATCAGACAGTTATTTCAGTAATAAAATGTGATATTACACTTGGTTTCAAAGTACAGCATTGAAGAGATAGGGGTGTGTGATGTCTATAAGAATCTTTGGTCTTAAGTTGAAACTAGTCGCTAAAACAGCACGAATTTGTAGTGTTACTGTACAAAGGTAACCAAATATGCATTACATGATTGATCAATAAAGACCCATGGTGTAGCTGCTTCACTGACTTCGATCTTATTTGCATGACAGAAAGCAATGTTAATCAGATCCACATTGAGCATGTTGAGTATGTCACTCGCAATATGAACCGGTCAGATATTGTGTACCACAGTGTTCTATTTTGCATCTTCTGTTGTTTTTCTTATACATAAGTGCTCTTCCATTTAGACTGTAGGTCAATGCAAAGTTTGTCCTTTTTTCAGATGATACAAGCATAGGAGAAAAAAAAATGTAACAACAGTCCTCTCACTGATAAGGCGCGTAATGAAGTATTTGAAACATTATGTTTAAATGCAAATGGACTTCATTCAACATTGGTAAGACTGGGTATACACAAATTATTTGTTCTCATACATCTCTGTAAGCTATAAAGTAGTTTTCTCAAATGTTAATACCGCAAGTAAACAGTGGTAAGATTCTGAGACATTTGCAGTATGCATAGTTGCTGCTACATGTGAATTCTCTCCGATAATGAACAACAGAACCACTTTTTGGGAAAATTAACTTACACGCTCAAATCACAGAGATAGTACTCTCCAAATACAGACCCAAGTTACATAAATTATATCTGACGCTAGTTCTAGAATATTCTGTAAAGGCCTCTTCAGAAATACCCTAAATTTTTACGGCTCTTTCACAATTCGTGATTACATTCATTAACATCGTTTATATTTCTCTTTTCTCATACAAATGGTGAAAAACTTAAATAACATACTGGATCCAAAAGCAGTTTCTTCAAGGATTTAACATTAATAGAAAAGAGGGTCACATACATCGGTACAAGCATGTTTAGTAACCTGCTAGAACATATTAAGTAATTTGTGATGGATGTCATGGAGTTTAAGACTGACATAATGATATTTATAGTGGGTAACATCTTCTGCTCTACTGAAGAACATATTAACTCTAAAATTCATTGTAAGTTACATTATAATTACTATGAGAACTATAATACAATAGTATTTCATAACGTTAAGTATTGTACAGATGTAAGATGTACATAGTCGACTTCCTTTCACATTCCATAGATTCCTGCCTGTGGGGATGACTGGAATGAGACCAATATTATTTTACTATTTCTTTTAATTATTTATCAGGTTTCTTGGGACCATATGGTCCATGGCAGTCAAGGAACAAGTCAGTAGATAGCAAAATCCCGAATTAGCATTCTGTAAACTAACAAAAGACTTACAGAATTAATGGAACACTAAAAGTTATTCCACTTTATTTGGTGTGGTTGTACAGCAACTTCGTTATTGTTACACTAAAATATTGTGAGGGGACTTAAGTAACACAACATAGAAAAATTCTTAACTGTTGTGAAGACCCCTGTAGAAAATAGTGTGTGCCACAAGAACATGTTTTAACATGAAATTCAGTACTTGGGATTTCTCACTCATATTTCTGGATCTGCTGAAAACATATTTTAATGATAAGTACTGAATAGTGTATAGATCTTTGTACAATGCATTGTGTTTTGTTGCAACTTAGTGTTAACCTCCTTCAAGGCTGTCCATAAATCCATAAGAGTGCGAGGGAGTGGTAATCTCTTCTGAGCGGCACGTCGCAAGGCATCAATAATGTTCATGTCTGGGGAGTCTGGTAGGCAAGCGGAAGTGTTTAAACTCAGAAGAGTGTTCCTGGAGCCACTCTGTAGCAATTCTGGACGTGTTTGGCGTTGCATTGCCTTCCGGAATCGTCGACGTCCGTCGGAATGCACAATGGGCATGAATGGATGCGGGTGGTCAGACAGGATGCTCACATATGTGTCACCTGTCGGAATCGTATCTAGACGTATCGAGAGTCCCATATCACTCCAACTGCATACGCACCAGACCATCACAAAGCCTCAACAAACTTACATGCAGGGTCCATGGATTTATGAGGTCGTCTTCATACCAGTACATGTCCATACACTCGATACAATATGAAACGAGACTCCTGCGACAGAGCAACAGGCTTCCAGTCATCAACAGTCCAATGTCGGTGTCGAAGGGCCCAGGCGAGGCGTAAAGCTTTGTGTCGTGCAGTCATCAAGGGTACACGAGTGGGCCGACCCAACAACTGCACCAGACACTTATCTTATATAGGTGTTGCCGACCGCGGCGCCGTATTATACCTGTTCACATTATCTCTGTATTTGAATACGCGAACCTATACCACTTTCTTTGGCGCTTCAGTGTATATTGCACTGTCATGCAAAGTGGGTATTCAGATTCTATGTACCGGCATGTACACGATTGGCAGTAGGATGCACGCATATCAGAATTCTGTTCGTTTCACACTGGAGGCGAGCTGCGGTAGCAGAACGGCAGAACGTCTTTGGTGGGAACTTCTGGGCAGAGAGAAGGCTAGAGCCACCAACAATAGCAGCGAACAGCCAGGAGCCATTAAAGGGCGGGGATCCAGTAACGGAGAACTGCGGACGGAGTCCCATCCTGTGTCCTGTGGCTGACAGTTTTCTCTTTCTATGTCGGGTCTCAGGGGCCATGGCGACGGACGCTCCCTATGTTTACAGCGGCTGGGGGCAGTTTTCTCGCCTCTCGTTTTGAGGAGGAATGCGCCAGCTCGGCGCCACGGCTGTGGTGTTTTTTGAGACGTGTCGGAGAAACTGTCGCCGAGCTTCAGGGGATAGCCGACAGAGCGGCGCCACACATATAGATAAGAATAAACCTGATGTAAGCAAACATAAACGCGATGATTGGTCAGAAGCCTTAGCACTCGTTCACTGGTGTTGTTACACTCTTGGAAGTAGGTTCTACCTATATATTAGTTACATTATTACTATGTTACGTTGAAAGAAACTTTAAGATATTCTAAAGTGTTAACAGCCATCGATGTGTTTCTTAACCACGCTTTAGCTACGTAGTTTTTATTTCAAAAATCGTGTACAGTCAGAGCCTCTGCAGCGTTGTCCTCTGATTGTGGCGCTGTTAATGCGCTGTACGAAAATGACTGAGGTTGCTTCCTGCTCCGTAGTGAAACACGCGTGTGAACACGGTTAAAAAGGAGAAATAGGCTGTTCTTCATGTTTTTCATAAATTTACTGAAAGAATGGGCTTAGAAGTTTCCCGAGAAGCTCTATTTAATACAGTTGCGATACAAATACACCTTGGATATATAACGGAATCGATAGATAGTAGTTTGATAGCCTAGTGCTGTTCAATAAGCGCTGGTTCAAATCTCGCCTTAGTTTTTTTTTTCGTTCAAGTTAAAATAAACAGAGGATGACACGCGTAAAGCTGAAATACTAAACACCTTTTTCCAAAGCTGTTTCACAGAGGAAGACCGCACTGCAGTTCCTTCTCTAAATCCTCGCACAAACGAAAAAATGGCTGCCATCGAAATAAGTGTCCAAGGAATAGAAAAGCAACTGGAATCATTCAATAGAGGAAAGTCCACTGGACCTGACGGGATACCAGTTCGATTCTACACAGAGTACGCGAAAGAACTTGCCCCCCTTCTAACAGCCGTGTACCGCAAGTGTCTAGAGGAACGGAGGGTTCCAAATGATTGGAAAAGAGCACAGATAGCCCCAGTCTTCAAGAAGGGTCGTCGAGCAGATGCGCAAAACTATAGACCTATATCTCTGACGTCGATCTGTTGTAGAATTTTAGAACATGTTTTTTGCTCGAGTATCATGTCGTTTTTGGAAACCCAGAATCTACTATGTAGGAATCAACATGGATTCCGGAAACAGCGATCGTGTGAGATCCAACTCGCTTTATTTGTTCATGAGACCCAGAAAATATTAGATACAGGCTCCCAGGTAGACGCTATTTTTCTTGACTTCCGGAAGGCGTTCGATACAGTTCCGCACTGTCGCCTGATAAACAAAGTAAGAGCCTACGGAATATCAGACCAGCTGTGTGGCTGGATTGAAGAGTTTTTAGCAAACAGAACACAGCATGTTGTTATCAATGGAGAGACGTCTACAGACGTTAAAGTAACCTCTGGCGTGCCACAGGGGAGTGTTATGGGACCATTGCTTTTGACAATATGTATAAATGACCTAGTAGATAGTGTCGGAAGTTCCATGCGGCTTTTCGCGGATGATGCTGTAGTATAGAGAAGTTGCAGCATTAGAAAATTGTAGCGAAATGCAGGAAGATCTGCAGCGGATAGGCACTTGGTGCAGGGAGTGGCAACTGACCCTTAACATAGACAAATGTAATGTATTGCGAATACATAGAAAGAAGGATCCTTTATTGTATGATTATATGATAGCGGAACAAACACTGGTAGCAGTTACTTCTGTAAAATATCTGGGAGTACGCGTGCGGAACGATTTGAAGTGGAATGATCATATAAAATTAATTGTTGGTAAGGCGGGTACCAGGTTGAGATTCGTTGGGAGAGTGCTTAGAAAATGTAGTCCGTCAACAAAGGAGGTGGCTTACAAAACACTCGTTCGACCTATACTTGAGTATTGCTCATCAGTGTGGGATCCGTACCAGATCGGTCTGACGGAGGAGATAGAGAAGATCCAAAGAAGAGCGGCGCGTTTCGTCACAGGGTTATTTGGTAACCGTGATAGCGTTACGGAGATGTTTAATAAACTCAAGTGGCAGACTCTGCAAGAGAGGCACTCTGCATCGCGGTGTAGCTTGCTCGCCAGGTTTCGAGAGGGTGCGTTTCTGGATGATGTATCGAATATATTGCTTCCCCCTACTTATACCTCCCGAGGAGATCACGAATGTAAAATTAGAGAGATTAGAGCGCGCACGGAGGCTTTCAGACAGTCGTTCTTCCCGCGAACCATACGCGACTGGAACAGGAAAGGGAGGTAATGACAGTGGCACGTAAAGTGCCCTCCGCCACACACCGTTGGGTGGCTTAGTATAAATGTAGATGTAGATGTACCTACATCTCTTAATTGGCAACGGCCTTGCCTTAGTGGATAGACCGGCTCCCGTGAGATCACCGAAGTTAAGCGCTGTCGGGCGTGGTCGGCACTTGGATGGGTGACCATCCGCGCTGCCATGCGCTGTTGCCATTTTTCGGGGTGCCCTCAGCCTCGTGCTGCCAATTGAGGAGCTACTCGACCGAATAGTAGCGGCTTCGGTCAGGAATACCATCGTAACGACCGGGAGAGCGGTGTGCTGACCTGACGCCCCTCCTATCTGCATCCACTGAGGATGACACGGCGGTCGGATGGTACCGGTAGGCCACTTGTGGCCTGAAGACGGAGTCCCTTTTTTTTTTTACATCTCTTAATTGGAAAATTCATCATCATTCTTTTATGAATAACGCACGCCTTGTTCCTAGTTACATATTTAACGCGAAATTCCTGATTTTTATTAGATATAAAAATTCTTAATTATCGATATTTTATGAAAGATTGTTACTGAATATTGCTTAAATTAAGAAAACACAACAATTTAATTCTTTAGGAAAGAAATGAAAAACCAAATACTCTTTATTTGCACCATTTTATACCACAGATATAGTCTAACGCGAAACAGTCGTAGAAACATAAAAAACAATAATTTTCACAGCATCGAGCACACGACATAAACACTACATTTTTCCGTTTGCCACTGTACCATTACAATATGAACTCCACAGAACTGATCTGGGGCCAAGTTAAGGGATTTGTCGCGAGAAATAACACGATACAAAGCTGCCAGACGTACTGGAACAAAAGCACGCAGCTTTCTGTATGTCACTGCCTCACGCTGGTGGGATATAGATCTGCGCGTCATAAAAGAAGAGGAGAAAATGCGGCGCCTGGTTGGCTTCGTGGATTCTGTTGTTGATCGTCTCGTTATCAACGTAGCAGATAATCCTATTCGGATAAGGAAGAAGCTGAGAAGTTACCTGACGACTGACTGTAATTGACAACTTCAGTGGCTTCAGTATTCAACAGTAGCGTGAAATCTCTGCAGTATGCCTTTGCATCACACATAGTTCACTCAGAAAAATTATCCTGTGTTTAAGTTAGCAATTTTCATCACTCTTGTTTGCAATTAGAATACTATGTCAGCTGACAACGAGAGCATTTTATGCTTTCCGTCCGGTCACCTAAGGACCGCGCGATAGTACTGGAATTTTCCAGAATATCATTTCATTCTCTTTAAAAATTAAAAATCATTCGAAGCGATATTGTTTCTCTGCTCATCTCTTTTTGCGTCTGAACTGCAACTGCTCACTTCATTGCAGGTTAGCTGGACCAGCTGGCCGGCCAGGGCTGTCCAAAATAAATGCGCCGGTAATGCTGTTGTCCCGCATTATCGCTCAGTCTGTGTGCGCGTAACACAGCATAAAACCTACTTGGCTGTACTCGTCACAGCTTGGCTTCCGCTCCGCGTGAAACGAAATCCAGTGAGATTCAAGCTAACGCGGAAGAATACGCGGCGTAATGTTTACATCAGGTATATTCTTATGACGAGCACTGTAGCTGTAGTATTCCGTTGGCGGCCATCACTGCATATCTTCCCGCCCGCACAAAGTCCTGCCGGCGGCTGCGATAGGCCGCTCGACTGTTACGTCAGCACAAGTTCGCAGTCACTGTCGGGAATTGGCGGGAAGGAATGCTATTGGCACCTAGCTTGACGGACTAGGCAGTGGGAGTCTAGACGGATCTGATGTAAGGCCGTAGCTGGCGAAAGCTTCCTTTATCGGCCACAGCTGGCCGAGTTCTGACGTAAGAAAAGCGGTCGCTCTCTTTGGGCGCGGGGTGGTGGAAGAGAATTGAGTGGAGTTCATTGCTGGGCACCGCAGGGCTCGTTCGCGTACTTTGCCGCCCTTATTGCGGACTAATTTCATACGCAGTTTGGCTTGACCGTCTTCCTGGACAAACACAGGGTCTTCGATCTGTTAGCAAGGCGGATCCCATCTCCGGGCAGCGGAACCGACCACGAGCGGCAGCCGCCATCGGCACCTCATCGTGGGCCGAACTGTCGGCAATATACGAAGCTGCGGCCTGTAGGGCTTCAGTTGATTTTTTCAGCCGCCCAAAATTCGAACTGAGGTTTCTCACCTGTTGGATCCGTAGACTCACTTTGCCTCCTTAGGAGATATCGTAATACTACAACCAATTACCCACTTCTTTGTCGATATTATACTGTACATTTCACTTGTTTACTTTGCTCCCCATTCTCGTAGTAGATAAGCACGCTAGATTCCGTATATAGTAGTTTGTACTAGATTCTTTGCACCCGTCGGAGGTTCAAGTCCTCGGGCATCGGCGCGTGTGTGTTGTCCTTAGCATAGGTTAGTTTAAGTTAGATTAAGTAGGGTGTAAGCCTAGGGACCGATAACCTCAGCAGTTAGGAACTTACGACAAATTTCCAGTTTTTTCTAGATTCTTGCCAACACCTCTATCAGATGAGGACTGTTTACATGTTTTTGTATGTCCATTCTTGTGCCTGGACGTTCTGGGGGAATAGGCCGTTCATATTGTAAGAAAATGAGACACCTACAACCACCCTTATGTTCACAGTTGATGGTTAGACAGACGACATCAGAATTACAGGTAATCTGCGTAATACGCTGATGCATCGTACACTAATGGCCACTACAATTGCTACACCAAGAAGAAATGCAGATCATAAATGGGTATTCATTGGACAAATATATTATACTAGAACTGACATGTGATTACATTATCACGCAATTTTGGTGCATAGATCAAATGAGAAATCAGTACCCAGAACAACCACCTCTGGCCGTAATAACGGCCTTGATACGCCTGGGCATTGGGTCAGACAGAGATTGGATGGTGTGTACAGGTACAGCTGCCCATGCAGCTTCAACACGATACCACAGTTCATCAAGAGTAGTGACTGGCGTATTGCGATGAGGCAGTTGCTCGGCCACCATTGACCAGACGTTTTCAATTGGTGAGAGATCTGGAGATAGGATTTATGTCAGGTCCCTTACGAGATTGTCTTACACGACTTGTGCAGTTTCAGTACAAACCGACTCAGGTGTGATTTCGATAACACGATTCCGCCTCTTAACTTGTACATCAATTACGGGTCCCGCGATAGCGAACACACGGCTAGTCTCCAATCACCCCACAATAGAGTGTGAAACAAAACGCACACGCCTTGGACACCGCCATCTCAGAAAGCAGAGCCACCGACGGGACGTGCCTCCCCCCTCCCCCTCCCCCCTCCAGCGGGCGTCAAATCCGCCGCGTCAGGGAGTCGTCGACTTCCACTCCAGGCTGACGCAGCGTCCTCGGCGACAGCGAGTCTGCCACTGGAGTCAGCGGATTCCTCTCCAGTTTATGTAGCCGTTAGTCGACACAGAAGAAGAAGCAGCAACAACTTGTATTATCAGGAATAAATACACTGAAGGGCCAGAGAAACTGGTATAGGAATGCTTGTTTAAATACAGAGAACGCCGCTGCGGTCGGCAACATCTATATAAGACACAACAAGTGTCTGGCGCAGTTGTTAGATTGGTTACAGTTCATCAAGTTTTAAGTGAGTCTGAACGTGGCGATACAGTTGGTGCACGAGTGATGGGCACAGCATCTCTGATGTAGCGATGAAGTGGGGATTTTCCGTACGACCATTTCACGAGTGTATGGTGAATATCAGGAATCCGGTAATACATCAAATCTCCGACATCGCTGCGGACGAAAGACAATCCTACAAGAAAGGGAGCAACGACGACTGAAGAGAATCGTTCAGCTTGACAGAAGTGCAACCCTTCCGCAATTTGCTGCTGATTTCAATGCTGGGCCATCAACAGGTGTCAGCATACAAACCGTTCATGGAAACGTCATCGAGATGGGCTTTCGGAGCCGAAGGCCCACTCGTCTACCCTTGATGACTGCACGACACAAAGCTTTACGCCTCGCATGGGCCCGTCAACACTGACATTGGACTGTTGATGACAGGAAACATGTTGCTTGCTCGGACGAGTATCGTGTCAAATTGTATCGAGCGGATAGACTTGTACGGGTATGGAGACAACCTCATGAATCTAAGGACCCTGCATGTCAGCAGGGGACTGTCCTAGCTAGTGGAGGCGCTGTAATGAGGTGGGATATGTGCAGGTGGAGTGATATGGGACCCGCGAAACGTCTAGATACGACTCTGACAGGTGACACGTACGTAAGCATCCCGTCTGATCACCTGTATCCACTCATGCCCATTGCCCGTTCCGACTGCCTTGGACAATTCCAGGATGGTCAAAACTGTTCAAATGCCTCTGAGCACTATGCGACTTAACTTCTGAGGTCATCAGTCGCCTAGAACTTAGAACTAATTAAACCTAACTAACCTAAAGACGTCACACACATCCATGCCCGAGGCAGGATTCGAACCTGCGACAGTAGCGGTCGCGCGGCTCCAGACTGTAGCGCCTAGAACCGCACGGCCACTCCGGCCGGCAATTCCAGGAGGACAAAGCGATACCCCACACGTCCAGAATAGCTACAGAGGCGCTCCAGGAACACTCTTCTGAGTTTAAAAACTTCCTCTGGCCACCAAACTCCCAAAACATGAACATTGTTGAGCGTATCTGGTATGCCTTGCAACGCGCTGTTCAGAAGAGATCTCCACCCCCTCGTACTCTTACGGATTTATGGACAGTCCTGCAGGAATATCATGGTGTCAGTTCCCTCCAGCACTACTTCAGAGATTGGTCGAGTCCATGCCACGTCGTGTTGCGGCACTTCTGCGTGCTCGCGGGGGCCCCTACACGATATTAGGCAGGTATACCAGTTTCTTTGGCTCTTCAGTGTATAATAATTTTGAACACTGGTTTATTACTTCCACGGACGCCACACAGGTGGTACTCGAACTGGTAGCGATTTGCAGCCCAGCAGAGACCGGTCCTTACAAAACTGAGAAGGGTGCCAGGGTCGTCCATACAACAGATTTGTGCATAGTGCGTACCGCAATTAGTAGATGGAAGGGGCGTTGTTGAAAACGTGAGAGGGAAAAGGGGGAGTGGTCACGATTCGTCGATCGTGTCTGTATCTACATGTACACGTTTCCTCTGAAATTCACAAATAAGAGCCTGGCAGAGGCTCTATCGAGCCACGTTCAAACTATTACTCTAAAATGACGCGCGCGGAAAACGAACACTTAAACCTTTCCTTGCGAACTCTGATTTCTCTTATTTCATTATGACGATCATTTATCCCAATGTAGCTAGGCGTCAACAAAATGTTTGCACAGTCCGAGGAGAAAGTTGGTGAGTCAAATTTCATGACAAGATTCTGTCGCTGCGAAAACCGCCTTTGCTTTAATGATTGCCACCCCCAATTCATGTGGCGTGTCCATTGAACTCTCTCCCGTATTTCGCGATAATAGAAAACGAGCTGCACTCCTCTGAACTCTGTCGATGTCCTGCGTCAGTATAATGTGATGCAGATCCCGCACCTCACAGAAATACTCCAGAAGAGGGCGTAAAGGCGTAGTGCAAGCAGTCTCTTCAGTAAACCTATTGCATTCTCTCAGTGTTGTGCCAATAAATCGCAGTCTTTAGATCGCTTTCCCCACAACATCGTCTATGATTGAAGTCATTAGTGTTTGTAACCCCTAAGTATTTCGTTGAATTTACAGCCTTTATGTTTGTATGATTTATCGTGTTACAGAAATTTAGAAGATTTCTTTTAATACTCATGCGGGTGACTCCACACTTTTCACTCTTTAGAGTCAACTGCCACTTTTCGCACCATACGGATATCTTGTCTAAATCATTTTGCAGTTGATTTTGATTATCTGATGACTACAGGACGGTAAATGGCGGTATAGTTTGCAAAAGGTCTAAGAGGGCTGCTCAGATCGTTTCCTATGTCATTTAAATATTTCTTTTAATTTTGTTTCAAACGTCTAGTTCCATATGACCAAATTGGGGAGCAAATCTTCCGTAATAGTGGAATGTGTCAGTAGATCACATTACAATAGAAAAGTGAGATCAAATAAAATAAAATGTTTATGAATCCTAAAAAGTCTGTGTGAACGCAGTCAACAATGTAACACACGAAGTAGCCGAATTTTGCAAGGAATTGCTCAACAGAAAAGAAGGAGTGACCCTTGAGGAAACTCTTCAGGTTAGATTGGAAAGAGCGTGGATTACTGCTCAGATTTTTTAATTCTTGTGGTGGCTTACTGAAATGGATGGTGCACACCTTTCTGCACAAGAGTCAAGGAGGTGTGATCCAAATGCAATTTGGATTTCTACCTGGTATTGACTGAGTGAAATCTACTAGTTCTTGGGAAAAAGCTAGTTTTCAGTAATTAAAACTTCCGGGCTAAGAGGCCGTGGTCCAATAGTAGAAATACTTCTCCCTGACGTTTCGTTGCCAGCTGCGGGCAACATCATCTGAGGTGAGTCTACGACTGACTGCTAGGCCGTGGAGGTCCTGTTTATATAGAGCACGTAGAGGGCGCCACCACTCGTCACGTGTTGTCAACAGTAAAACTATCTCTGGCTGGCGTCATTACTCTCGATCGAAGGTAATCGATTGTCACATCTTTGGTACAGAGTCGATCGCCATATCTTATCTAGCTTCAAGCCTTCTTCTTTCCTGTTAAAATTATTGTGGTGTTTAAAAATCTCTACAGCCTCTCTATACATACGTGCATAATAATGCGATGTCTTAGCTAGCACGCTCGTCTCACTAAATTTAATTTCATGGTCACCTGTTTCAAAAACGTGTTCCGCTACAGCCGATTTGTCCGTGTGTCCCAGTCGACAGTTCCTTTTATGTTCAGTTAGGCGAGTGTTGATACTTCTTTTCGTGGTTCCAATGTAAACCTTCCCACAAGTACAGGGAATCTTATAGACACCAGGAGTAGCTAAAGGGTGTCGTGCATCTTTCGCCGATCTTAAGCATTCACTAATTTTCTTGGTGGGTCTGAAGATTGTATCAACTCTGAACTTGGCCAGCAGTTTCCCGATACGGTCCGTAATATTGTGGATGAATGGAAGAAAAACTTTCCCCACCGATGGTTGTTGTTGTTGCACGTTTTCGGACATTTTTCTTCTGGGATGGAGTGCTCTATCTATCTCCTTGTCAGCGTACCCATTTTTCTGGAAGGCGGTTCGCAAGTCGTTTAGTTCCTCTTGCAAATAAGCTGGCTCACAGATTTTATTAGCCCTGTCCACCAATGTCTTGATGATGCCTCTCTTCTGCCTGGGATGATGGTTTGAATGCTTATGAAGATAACGATCGGTATGCGTATCTTTTCTGTAGACTTTGTGACCCAGAGTCCCATCTGCTCGTTTAATTACTGAGACGTCCAAAAAATTTATCTGTCCATTACTTTCTGTCTCCATAGTAAATTGTATTTTTGAATTGATGCTATTCAAATGCTTCAAAAAACGGTTCAGTTCTTCTTCACCATGATTCCATACGACAAAAGTGTCGTCCACATACCGATACCACTTCAAAGGCCTTTTTCTGGCTGACTGCAGTGCTTGCTGTTCAAAAAATTCCATAAAAATATTAGCAACGGCTGGACTTAGAGGGCTACCCATTGCCACTCCATTAATTTGTTCATAGAACTCATTATTATACTGAAAATAAGTCGTGGAAAGGCAATGTCTAAACAAAGCTACTATATCAGTCGGAAATATGTCAGATATGCAAGCAAGAGCTTCGTTGACAGGAACCATGGTGAACAGAGACACCACATCAAAGCTGACAAGAATATCACTGGGGCTGACGGTAATCTCCTTCAATTTTTCGATGAAGTGCATAGAGTTTTTAATATGATGATCAGTTTTTCCAATGAACGGTTGTAACAAGGTGGCAAGATGTCTAGCCAGCTCTTGAGTAGGGGATCCAATAGCACTTACTATCGGTCTAAGTGGGACATTAGGTTTATGCACCTTAGGTAGCCCATATAATCTAGGAGGATAAGCTTCCGTTTTACAAAGATCTTTTTTATCCTCTGAAGGAATAGAAGACTTTTTTATTAATTGATTGGTAACTGTCAACACTTTCGTTGTAGGATCCTTTTTCAACTTTTTATAAGTGGTAAGATCCAAAAGGTCACTGATCTTCTTGTGGTAGTCTTCACTCTTCATCACCACGGTAGCATTTCCCTTGTCAGCAGAAAGTACAATAATACTCTTGTCCGCATCAATCTCCCGTAATGCTTTCTTTTCTCCTTGAGACAGATTACTGCTAGGTGGCTTAGCTTTACGCAGTATCCTGGCTGTTTCCATCCTAACTTCATCAGCAGTGTGTGATGGTAACAGCCGGATCCCCGCCTCTATATTAGCTACAATATCCTCCGTTGGAATCTTCAGTGGAGTAATTGCAAAATTACCTCCTTTCGAGAGAACAGAAGTTTCTTCCCTGGATAACTCTTTTCCGGACAAATTTATAACCGTTCGAGAATTGTCTATATCCGGTATTTCCTGTCTGCTCTTATGTAGATAGTCAAACTTCTTCTTCTGTCTATTAGAAGACACTTCTGCACTACGTTCCATGGATCTAAATGTTAGCCCATCCACCTTATTCCAATCGCAAACCTGCATTGTATTGCTAATAAATAGATGGAGATTTAATAGTTGACTGCATGTTACCGCCAGTCCTCGACGTGTTTGATGGATCCGTTCTCGTAGCATTGCCAGTTCCATGCGTGAATAGATACGGCTAGCTTGCGCTGAATGAAACAATCTTCTCACCTTCAAAAACTTCGGAACTGCACCGGTGTCACGACAACGTAGCAAGAAAGTGAGCGAACAAAGCTGCTGGGCCTTCTTCTTGCGTAGGCTCTCCAATCGTCGTACCATAACCGACATATCCTCCCCGTAGAGGCGTCTAATCATAGCGTGTAGGCTTTCACGGCCGGCGTCTTCAGTAATTAAAACTTCCTTCAGAGGATAAAAAAGATCTTTGTAAAACGGAAGCTTATCCTCCTAGATTATATGGGCTACCTAAGGTGCATAAACCTAATGTCCCACTTAGACCGATAGTAAGTGCTATTGGATCCCCTACTCAAGAGCTGGCTAGACATCTTGCCACCTTGTTACAACCGTTCATTGGAAAAACTGATCATCATATTAAAAACTCTATGCACTTCATCGAAAAATTGAAGGAGATTACCGTCAGCCCCAGTGATATTCTTGTCAGCTTTGATGTGGTGTCTCTGTTCACCATGGTTCCTGTCAACGAAGCTCTTGCTTGCATATCTGACATATTTCCGACTGATATAGTAGCTTTGTTTAGACATTGCCTTTCCACGACTTATTTTCAGTATAATAATGAGTTCTATGAACAAATTAATGGAGTGGCAATGGGTAGCCCTCTAAGTCCAGCCGTTGCTAATATTTTTATGGAATTTTTTGAACAGCAAGCACTGCAGTCAGCCAGAAAAAGGCCTTTGAAGTGGTATCGGTATGTGGACGACACTTTTGTCGTATGGAATCATGGTGAAGAAGAACTGAACCGTTTTTTGAAGCATTTGAATAGCATCAATTCAAAAATACAATTTACTATGGAGACAGAAAGTAATGGACAGATAAATTTTTTGGACGTCTCAGTAATTAAACGAGCAGATGGGACTCTGGGTCACAAAGTCTACAGAAAAGATACGCATACCGATCGTTATCTTCATAAGCATTCAAACCATCATCCCAGGCAGAAGAGAGGCATCATCAAGACATTGGTGGACAGGGCTAATAAAATCTGTGAGCCAGCTTATTTGCAAGAGGAACTAAACGACTTGCGAACCGCCTTCCAGAAAAATGGGTACGCTGACAAGGAGATAGATAGAGCACTCCATCCCAGAAGAAAAATGTCCGAAAACGTGCAACAACAACAACCATCGGTGGGGAAAGTTTTTCTTCCATTCATCCACAATATTACGGACCGTATCGGGAAACTGCTGGCCAAGTTCAGAGTTGATACAATCTTCAGACCCACCAAGAAAATTAGTGAATGCTTAAGATCGGCGAAAGATGCACGACACCCTTTAGCTACTCCTGGTGTCTATAAGATTCCCTGTACTTGTGGGAAGGTTTACATTGGAACCACGAAAAGAAGTATCAACACTCGCCTAACTGAACATAAAAGGAACTGTCGACTGGGACACACGGACAAATCGGCTGTAGCGGAACACGTTTTTGAAACAGGTGACCATGAAATTAAATTTAGTGAGACGAGCGTGCTAGCTAAGACATCGCATTATTATGCACGTATGTATAGAGAGGCTGTAGAGATTTTTAAACACCACAATAATTTTAACAGGAAAGAAGAAGGCTTGAAGCTAGATAAGATATGGCGATCGACTCTGTACCAAAGATGTGACAATCGATTACCTTCGATCGAGGGTAATGACGCCAGCCAGAGATAGTTTTACTGTTGACAACACGTGACGAGTGGTGGCGCCCTCTACGTGCTCTATATAAACAGGACCTCCACGGCCTAGCAGTCAGTCGTAGACTCACCTCAGATGATGTTGCCCGCAGCTGGCAACGAAACGTCAGGGAGAAGTATTTCTACTATTGGACCACGGCCTCTTAGCCCGGAAGTTTTAATTACTGAAGACGCCGGCCGTGAAAGCCTACACGCTATGATTAAAGCTAGTTTTATTAATAAGACACGACATTGAAGAAATATATTGAGAGACCAATATGAGAATACTCAGACTAATGAACAGAGCTCGACAAGAGGTTCGCCAGTTTGCATCACTTATTGCTCGAACCGCCTGTTCCTGCGGGAAAATTGCGCTTTGAAAATGGTAAGAGTTACCCAATAATATAATAGCATACATCATGAGCGAATGACAATAAAAAATTAGACTACTTTTCGTGTCGAACTACCGCTTAGCTTCAGATTCTGTTCTTATAGTAAAAATGGCAATATTAAGTCTTTGAACAAGATTATGAACATGCACTTTCCACGACTGTTTACTATCTGAACTCCAAGAAATTTGAACTGTTCAGTCTCACTAATTGATGTCAAGCTGGTGTAATTAGAACGTCAGGTTTTTCTGAATTGTGTTTAGAAACTATAAAAACTGAGTCGTACTGTGATTCAGCGTTAGTCTATTTTCTACAAGCCATGAACTTATGTCATAAACTGCAATGTTTGAAACTGAGCCAATGTTGCACACAAGATCCTTTACTGCCAAGCTAGTGTCATCAGCAAACAGAAATATTTTAGAGTAACCTATAATACTAGAGGGCATATCATTTATATAAATAAGAAACAGGAGTGGCCCCAACACTGATCCCTGGGGCACAACCCATCTGACCCTACCCCACTCAGATACCACATCATAGCCACTGTCAACACTGTGAATAATGACCTTTTGCTGTGTGTTGTCAAAGTAAGAAGTGAACCAATCCCCAACCTATCCCCGTATTCTGTAAAGGTCCAACTTCTGAAGCAATATTTTGTGATCAACACAATCAAACGCCTTAGTTAAATCAAGAAATATGCCTAGCGTTCGAACTCTTTTGCTTAATCCATCCAGTTCCTCACAGAGGAAAGAAAATATAGCGTTTTCAGTTGTTAAACCACTTCTAAAACCAAATTGTACATTTAACAGGAAATTATGTGAAATGAAATGATCAGTTATTTTCAATATATTTAGCAAACACTGATGGCATCGAAATAGGTATAAAACTGTCTACATTATACCGTTATCCCCTTTTACAAAGCGGCTTTATTATTGAGTACTTTAATCGTTCACGAAACTGACCATTCCTTAACGAAAAAGTACAAATATAACGAAGTACAAGGCTAACACGCGCTATGCAATACTTGTCTTGAGTAGTTTAATTATTGTCGCAGTCTCTCCCTTGTCAGTATCACGGAGGAGTATTTTAGATATCAGTCTCGCAAAGCCATTTTCCAAGAGAGTTATATGATTCCCTGTAGAAACCAAGATTTTAATGTACCACGTATGTTCAGAAAGTGACTATTAAATACTGTATGTTTATATGACTTGTCAGTAACAGAAACATTTGTACTACGTACTGACTTTTATTCCTCGATCTAGTGCTGATGACCATATGGTTTTAATTTTAACCTTTGAATTAGCTACTCTATTTGTGTGTCACATACTTTTTTCCTCCATGACAACAATTTCAAACGTCTTACAGTACTGTTTGTAATGGGATGCTGTAGCTCGATTGCGACTACTACTAACATTCTTATGTACTCGTAGTTCCCACTTTCTTCTACATGTAATCCTTATCCCAGTAGTCAGCCACCCAGGCTGCCTTTTAGTACTAATACACTGTTTTGAACGTTTTAATGGAAAGCAACTTTCAAATCGCATGAAAAATGTGTTAAGGAAAGCATTATATTTATCATCTGTGTTTTAAGCACTAAAAACATCGTGCAAGTCTTGTTCCTTAATTATGTTTAAGAACTCTCAATTGTCGTTGGATTAGCTTTTGTACATAACTTGCAATTATACATAACATTTGTTTGAGTACAAAAATCTTTTCGTGTTAAAATTAGTGCGTCATGGTGTGAAAGACCATTCACCTTTTCGCCAGCATAACTACCATCTAGTAATGAAGAATGAATAAAAATATTGTTTATGGTTGTGCTACTGTTCCCCTGGACCCTGGGTGGAAACATACAGTCTGCTTCAGATCATATGAATATAGATCTTCCAACACAGTTTTTCTTGTACAATCACAGACAAAAATAATACCGAAGTCACCAATTACAACTACATTTTGGTACTTACTATGAACCAAGAACGCTGTCTAGCTGGAGCAGAAATGCTCTGAAGTCAGAGTTAGTGGATCTGTAAAAACTATAATTAAAAGTTTAGTTTCACTAAATTCTACAGCCCCTGCGCAAAGCTCAAATACCTGTTCAGTGCAGTGCCGTGCTACATCTATGGACACAAATGGAATTCTATTTGGTACGTACATGGCCACATGGCCACTCCCTCACTCCGCAAAGAACTCCTTAAAAAACAGCCAGATACTCTGTATCCTGGTAAAGAAATCCTCTGAATAGTCAAATTATTTAAGAGGTGCTCCGATGTACCAAAATCTATAAGCAGTTACTACCTTTATCTCTAATACCTCTTATATTTTGATGAAATATGCTAATTCCTTCCGTACTTGTGACGTCCTCTGAAGGTGAGCCCTTAGTTAGAAGGACTTCCTTTAAACAGGTATACCTATCGGCTGACTTCAGTCTAAAAAACGTGCAGCTCTAACACCAACTACTACAGGAATTTTCCCACTAGTGATACCACCACCACCCACTACACTGTCACCTACAGGGTGTCCAGAAAAGGACTCCCTGATTTCAAAATTAAATATCTCGAAAACAAAGATCGATAGAGGAATGCAGTAAACGGTATGTTTATTGTGAAAGCTGTAAGAAGTTTATACAGCAGTTTGAAATAATAGTTACAAAAGCTGCTAACAGATTTCCGCAGCTCGTGGTCGTGCGGTAGCGTTCTCGCTTCCCGCGCCCGGGTTCCCGGGTTCGATTCCCGGCGGGGTCAGGGATTTTCTCTGCCTTGTGATGACTGGGTGTTGTGTGTCGTCCTTAGGTTAGTTAGGTTTAAGTAGTTCTAAGTTCTAGGGGACTGATGACCATAGATGTTAAGTACCATAGTGCTCAGAGCCATTTGAACCATTTTTTTGCTAACAGATGGCGCTGTAATCGCCATACGTAATGCCTAGTATAAATACTGATCCGATGCCCAGAACGATCAGTACCACTATTGAAACGTGAAAGGAGGTTAGCGTACCGAAGAAAGAGATTAAAACCATGTACTCCATTGAACAACGCGTTTTTCTGGTGCTAGAGTACCACAGGTTAGAAGAGAGTCCTACGGCAACAAGGCGAAGTTTGCAAGCACGATTTAATGTTCCAAAGGGACCCGATGCGAAAACCATTCGTACGCTCTTCGCAAAATTTCAACGAACAGGCAGCGTAACTGAGGATCTAGTGGGGCATGTTGGCCGCAAGCAAACCGCAGTTACCCCTGAAAATATCGCCACAGTTTCTGGAATTATTCAGCGAAATAAAATGTCATCCGTCCGTAGAATTGCATCTGAGACTGGTTTGAAGCGTTCCAGCAAGCAGAAAATACTGCGAAAGAGCCTACACATGTTTGCATTCAAAATTCAAACGCACCAAGCCATACCCGTACGAGCTGTGCAACAGAGGGTTGCCTTTGCTAATCAGATGCTCACAATGATTGATAGTGAAGGATTTGATGTTGGCTGCATCTGGTTTACAAATGAAGCACACTTCCACCTGAATGGATACGTGAATAAGCAGAACTGGCGATTTTGGGGTTCCGAAAAGCCATATTGGTGCGAAGCGAAACCCCTGTATTCTCCTAAAGTTACTGTGTGGGCTGCAGTATGCAGCAGAGGCATTATTGGCCCTTTTCTCATTCGAGAAACGGTCACTGGTGCACGTTATGTTGCAATTTTGGAACAGTTTGTCGCCACACAGCAAGCGTTAGAGGATCGACCAGGCACTGAATGGTTTATGCGAGATGGAGCCCGACCACATCGGACCGAACAAGTGTTTCGCTTTCTTGAGGAATACTTCGGGAATCGAGTCATTGCTTTGGAATATCCCAAATTTACTGGTGCAGGCATGGATTGGCCTCCATATTCGCCGGATTTGAGTCCCTGTGACTTTTTTTGTGGGGGACAGTGAAAGACATGATCTACCCGAAGCATGCCGCCACGCTGGACGAGCTTGTATCGGCGATCTCTGTGGCATGTGAATCCATTTCGGTTGAGACACTACGAAATGTGATGGCGAATTTCATTCTTCGTTTGCGCCACCTCTGTAGTGCCAATGGTGAACATTTTGAAAACATTGTGATGTGATTGTTTGCAAAGATTGTTTTCATACGACTACTTCACTTATGTATGCTGATATGAGCTGTACAGCGTACAGCGCCATCTGTTAGCAGCTTTTGTAACTATTATTTCAAACTGCTGTATAAACGTCTCACAGCTTTCACAATAAACATACCGTTTACTGCATTCCTCTATCGATCTTTGTTTTCGAGATATTTAATTTTGAAATCAGGGAGTCCTTTTCTGGGCACCCTGTATAAGCTTTGCCAGCCTCCCCTTCCCACACCTATTGAGGTGCAGGCAATGCCCAGTCAACCCCGACCTGCTGACAGACTCAAAACACCGGCAATAGCCCATTACTGGCCATTGTCCCTTTTTTGGGATGCGTATATTTTACTTACTTCTACGTAAGCAATGGAGCTTTTAGCCTTTATTGTTGCACCTGTAGGTTCAACTAACTGCTATAATGCCTGTAAATGTAAAATAACTAACTTGTTTCTAAGCACTTCACACCAGGAAAATTATAAACTTGTCGATTTTTTGTTCTCGCACTTGGCAGCACTGTATGTGATTTAGTTGTCTAGGCGTGTTTGTTTTGAACATATGGATGTCCGTGTAAGATTAAGTATACTTCAGATTTTTTCAAGTAAGTGCAATATCGATATATTTTATGCGTCCTAATAATGGGACAATCGGATGTTACACTATCATTTATTGTTGATGTGCCCTATTCTTGTATACACGTATTATACAGAGAAGAATTGCATTTTACGTTCTTTATATCTGCTTTTTTTCATGTTCTATTCGAATTTTAAGATTCCAACAGGATAAATACATGCCGCGTTCTAGCAGAACTAGCGAACCATCAAGAGAGTGACGGAGAAGATGAAGACGCAGAATTCGCGATTATTCCACCCGATGCAGACGTAATAACAGATGAAGAAGACATTGACGAAAAAGGAATTGAACAATGAGTCTGTTGTACAAGATGTAGCCGGTACTTTAGAGAGAAGCTCTCACTTTTGGTGTCCGACAGAGAATAGTGATGTTTTACCTATCAAAGAAAACAGGATCAGTACCAAAACGCAGAGGACCATAAAGAAGCAAATTGATGGGAGGACGGGTGAGCACAGATGTACGACTAGATCCAGGAAATCATTTCGTTGTGCCAAGTAAAACACAGAAGAGATGTGCTTACTGAAAGAAAAAGACAACAAAAATTTGTGATAGGTGTACACGACAAGTCTTTTGCTTCAGTTTATACTGAATAGGCATTCAATAATATTGGAACATTCTTTATTTATTGTTTGTGTTGTTTCTTACAATATTATGCATGGAGAATAAGGTTGTGAATTTGGATAGCGCATTTGGCCAATGTCCCAAAAATGGGACGGTCTGTAGTTTTTGTTCTAATAAACTGAAAATTTTCAAAACAACTTTTTATTCAATTAACCACTCAATGTAACGTATTTACGCATAAAAGTTTGCAAAAAATGATCCGGTAGAGTTTTGGCCAGTAATGGGTCAAGATGAGGCCGATCATGACGCTGAAACAGTTGCACGAAACGCACGGTAGTACCACCAGTTTCAGTAGGCATCTTTACTGCCTAACAGCAGAACCTTCTTCTTTATTTTCGAAAGTGTAACTGTTTTTGGGTCTGTAACTACTGAAGTCAGCTGGATGTCTCCTACAGCTACAAGAGAGGCTTCTCTGCACTAAACTCTGACAGTTGACCAAATCTGTTGGTGATACGCAAAGCACACCGTCTCAATATATCTGCCTCCTAGCTGCCTTCCTATCAACTGACAGTTCCCATTCCCCAGCTCCCGTCTTCCTCCTTATCCTACCTAGTTTCTCCTTTTCCATTTTGTAACCGCACCTGAAGGCCACAGATATTACGCTCCTGCTCCTCTGTTAACTTATTTCTGCTGCAAATTTTTCATTTCCAGGAGAAGATCTCGCTAGAAATTTTGATAAATTTTGATACAAATGTACAACAAATTGAAATTATTTTAAGAAATTTTAATTTAATATTTCATAAACCACTTCTGGCTTCCCCACTGCATTCACCCCCAATGAAAATATGAACAAATCTCCCACCGTAACGCATAATTCACAAACCTTCGACCAAGCCTGCACTTCTCACTCAAGGTAAAATTTTAACATTTACTGAAAATACTATACGTCTACTTTGCCTAAGTTCACTTACTACAGTTGAACGATTTAATGAACTGACAACAGTGATCTACAATTTTAATCTCTATTAAGAAAGCGACTACTTCTGTTACTACTAATAAACCACAACTAATACCAATACCCCAAAAACTTAACACAATTTCAATTTTTTGTCTAAAACAAAAAAAATCAAGTGTCCACTGGAACACTCAACGAAACTAAACACAGTGAGCGAAAATTATTAGTGAAATATTTCACTAGAAACAGCAAGAAACACCGACTGAAATCTATCGTTTTAAATTTAGTAAATGACTACAACGCACAAACAACTTTTTGAAACACAGCGAGCGAAAGTTTCTGGAAATTTATTCAACCATTACTTCACCAGAAAAAGTACGAGAGACCGTTGAAAACTATTTAATACAGTAACCGAATACAGCGCAGAAACAGCTTTGTCAGTACTTAGCTTAAGAACCGCTACCGCTGCAACCGCACACCGCGAAATGTAAACACACTGCTGAGACCTCGATGAACGACGACAGCACACTCAAGAACAACAGACCACTCGAGTCAATAACACCACCAGAAAGACCGAGATGAGTGAAAACCCACTGCTAAAAAAACTTTTTACAGCAAATATTGCCACGAATAATCGATAGGATAAGTATCTGCAACATAAAACCTTATAGAGAATTGGCGAGCGATTCGAGCGACAGTTCGGTACTTGTGACGTCACAGATATGCGTTTGTAGATCACGAACATCAGAGGCCCTGTAACACTTCCATGGAGAACGCCGGATAGTGCTTCTGTTTTAGCCGATGACTTCCCGTCAGTTACTGCGAACTGTGACCTTTCTGTCAGGAAACCACGAATCCAGTCGCGGAACTGATACGGTTCTCCATAGGTACGGAATTTGCTCAGAAGTCGCTTTTGAGGAACAGTGTCAACAGCCTTCTGGGAATGTAAAAACATGCAATCAATTTGACATTTCCCGTCATATACGAAGAGGTAGCTGCGTTTAACAAGAACCATATTTTATGAACCTGCGATGCCTGTTTGTAAATAAATCGTTTTCTTCGAGTACAGGGGCGATGTTCTTGAGGACAATATTATGGAAATGGAAGAGGATGTAGATGAAGATGAAATGGGATATATGATACTGCGTGAAGAGTTTGACGCAGCACTGAAAGACGTAAATCGAAACAAGGCCCCGAGAGTAGACAGCATTCCATTAGAACTACTGACAGCCTTGGGAGAGCCAGTCCTGACAAAACTCTACCATCTGGTGAGCAAGATGTATGAGACAGGCGAAATTCCCTCAGACTTCAAGAAGAATATAATAATTCCAATCCCAAATAAAGCAGCTGTTAACAGATGTGAAAATTACCGAACTATCGGTTTAATAAGTCACAGCTGCAAAATACTAACGCGAATTCTTTACAGACGAATGGAAAAACTGGTAGAAGCCGACCTCGGGGAAGATAAGTTTGGATTCCGCAGAAATGTTGGAACACGTGAGGCAATACTGACCCTACCACTTATCTTAGAAAATAGATTAAGGAAAGGCAAACCTACGTTCCTACAATTTGTAGACTTACAGAAAGCTTTTGACAATGTCGACTGGAATACTCTCTTTCAAATTCTAAAGGTGGCAGGCGTAAAATACAGGGATCGAAATGCTATTTACAATTTGTACAGAAACCTGATGGCAGTTATAAGAGTCGAGGGGCATGAAAGGGAAGCAGCGGTTGGGAAGGGAGTGAGACAGGGTTCTAGCCTCTCCCCGATGTTATTCAATCTGTATATTGAGCAAGCAGTAAAGGAAACAAAAGAAAAATTCGGAGTAGGTATTAAAATCCATGGAGAAGAAATAAAAACTTTGAGGTTCGCCGATGACATTGTAATTCTGCGAGAGACAGCAAAGGACTTGGAAGAGCAGTCGAACGGAATGGACAGTGTCTTGACAGGAGGGTGTAAGATGAACATCAACAAAAGCAAAATGAGCATAATGGAATGCAGTCGAATTAAATCAGGTGATGCTGAGGGAATCAGATTAGGAAATGAGACACTTAAAGTAGTAAAGGAGTTTTGCTATTTGGGGAGCAAAATAACTGATGACGGTCGAAGTAGAGAGGATATAAAATGTAGACTGGCAATGGCAAGGAAAGCGTTTCTGAAGAAGAGAAATTTGTTAACATCGAGTATAGATTTGTCAGGAACTCGTTTCTGAAAGTATTTGTATGGCGTGTATCCATGTATGGAAGTGAAACATGGACTGTGGTGTCACCGCCAGACACCACACTTGCTAGGTGGTAGCTTAAATCGGCCGCGGTCCATTTAGTACATGTCGGACCCGCGTGTCGCCACTGTGTGATCGCAGACCTAGCGCCACCACAAGGCAGGTCTCGATATACGATAGAGCACTCGCCCCAGTTGTACGACGACATTGCTAGCGACAATATGGACGAAGCCTTCCTCTCATTTGCCGAGAGACAGTTAGAATAGCCTTCTGCTAAGTCCATGGCTACGACCTAGCAAGGCGCCAATTGTAACAGTGCATGTATCTTATGAGTCGCATTTGTATAGTCAAGAGAGATGTATCACAAGGAGTCATTAAAGTTAAGTATAAAGCAGCTACGTACTTTTCTTGCTACCATTCAATAGTTATCCTGTTCCAGACTTCACGCCCGTCTGCGTTAGATAGCGTGCCTATCGGCCCCCTCAAAATAACACTGTGTCGGCACTTCTGTCGACACATCATGGACGATAAATAGTTTGGACAAGAAGAGAATAGAAGCTTTCGAAATGTGGTGCTACAGAAGAATGCTGAAGATTAGATGGGTAGATCACATAACTAATGAGGAGGTATTGAATAGAATTGGGGAGTAGAGGAGTTTGTGGCACAACTTGACTAGAAGAAGGGACCGGTTAGTAGGACATGTTCTGAGGCATCAAGAGATCACAAATTTAGCTTTGGAGGGCAGCATGGAGGGTAAAAATCGTTGAGGGAGACCAAGAGATGAATACACTAAGTAGATTCAGGAGGATGTAGGCTGTAGTAGGTACTGGGAGATGAAGAAGCTTGCACAGGATAGAGTGGTATGGAGAGCTGCATCAAACCAGCCTGAGGACTGAAACCACAACAACAACAACAACAACAACAACAACAATTCAAAATGTTCGAAAACAGTGTATGTTCAAAAACACTACTGAAAATCGACGTTAGCTATACGGGTCTGTAATTCAGCGGATTATTCCTGTTTCCTTTCTTAAGTGTTGCCGTGACCTCTACAACTTTCCAGTTTTTAGGTACGAATTTGTAGAAGAGGGAACGGTTGTATATGATTGCTAAGTATGGAGCACAGTCTCAAAGGAGCGTGAGTGATATACAACCTGGACCGGAGGCCTTGCCATTATTAAGTGATTTAGGCTTCTTTGCTACACCAAAGATACCTGCTTCTAAATTACACACCTTGGTACTTGTTCTACATTCGGCTTCTGGTAAATTTACTTCATCTTCTATGGCAGACCGGGTTAGGAAGCACAACATAGTGCTCACAGTGTTTTTCCAAGTAAAAAGGCGTTTGTAAAGAAAGAAATCACACAAAATACATTAATACGTATGTGTGTGCAGTGTCCTTGGAAATGTGACGAACCTTTCGCATTTCTTACTTTTCTGTGTTCGTCTTCTTTAAAGGCAAAGAGAAAAGGTGTAGCGGTAGCCCAGCGTAGAGCCTGTGCCTACCGTCATGTATTTTTGATTTTCAGTTGTTAAAAAACAGAGGAGTTTTTTTATTGTGCCAGTAGTAGGAAGGAAGGATTCGCGCTCAGCTAGTGAACGAGTGAGAAGCACGCCATTTTTTTTAGCGAGTAATTGTAGACCGCCATTTGGGGTCGCTATGAATAAGTATGTATTTCATATGTGCAGCGTTTAGGAAAATACAGTATTGTTTTATTAACAGAAAGGCCGTGTGAGTTATTATTATTTCAAATAGTTCGATGATTACAAGAACTGAAGCCCATCTCTGTACTTTGGAAAATTGCGAAGATCCGATAAGCTCAATAGGAACACGGTCAAGACTTCGAAGGCGAACACAGCGACCAGACGTAGCATTATAAAGAAGGGTAAGCACAAATCTACAGCGGAGAAAGAAACTAATTCCCCCCTGCAAAATAATATGAACTAATACGAACTTATTTCCAGGCATAGCTGAGCTTATTTTGCTTGTCATTCATGTCGAAAAATTAATCTCATTATTTCAATACATTTTAAAAAGTAACACATTTCGACAATTTATTATCATTTATTCCATTATTTTATTATATTATAGAACGCAAAAGGAGGATCAGTCACAACAAAACGACAAACTATCAATGCAGGTCGCCATACAGTTGGTCCTGAAAAAGCGTGTAATGTAAAATCACATTTTCGATAAACAAAAACCCACTGATGCTGAAACATGTTTGGGTAAAAAAGAAACAACAGTGTGGTTGCAAAAAGGCGGGACCCGTGTCCTACAATTGAACTGCAAACGCTGAAGGAAAGGACAAGAGCTGAAATCCAAAAGATGAATATTCTATGGTGATAGACTTCTTAAGTAATAGGACCCAGTACGTTGTCCTCGATGGTGAGTGTTCATCGGAGGTGAGGGTATCATCTGGAGTCCCCCAGGGAAGTGTGTTAGGTCCGCTGTTGTTTCTATCTACATAAATGATCTTTTGGATAGGGTGGATAGAAATGTGCGGCTGTTTGCTGATGATGCTGTGGTGTACGAGAAGGTGTCGTCGTTGAGTGACTGTAGGAGGATACAAGATGACTTGGACAGGATTTGTGATTGGTGTAAAGAATGGCAGCTAACTCTAAATACAGATAAATGTAAATTAATGCAAATGAACAGGAAAAAGAATCCTGTAATGTATGAATACTCCATTAGTAGTGTAGCGCTTGACACAGTCACGTCGATTAAATATTTGGGCGTAACATTGCAGAGCGATATGAAGTGAGACAAGCATGTAATGGCAGTTGTGGGGAAGGCGGATAGTCGTCTTCGATTCATTGGTAGAATTTTGGGAAGATTTCGTTCATCTGTAAAGGAGACCGCTTATAAAACACCTATTCTTGAGTACTGCTCGAGCGTTTGGGATCCCTATCAGGTTGGATTGAGGGAGGACATATAAACAATTCAGAGGCGGGCTGCTAGATTTGTTACTGGTAGGTTTGATCATCACGCGAGTGTTACGGAAATGCTTCAGGAACTCGGGTGGGAGTCTCTAGAGGAAAGGAGGCGTTGTTTTCGTGAATCGCTACTGAGTAAATTTAGAGAACCAGCATTTGAGGCTGACTGCAGTACAATTTTACTGCCGCCAACTTACATTTCGCGGGAAGACCACAAATATAAGATAAGAGAGATTAGGGCTCGTACAGAGGCATATAGGCAGTCATTTTTCCCTCGTTCTGTTCGGGAGTGGAAGAGGGAGAGAAGATGCTAGTTGTGGTACGAGGTACCCTCCACCACGCACCGTATGGTGGATTGCGGAGTATGTATGTAGATGTAGATGTGACAGAGTTTCGGAAAACATCGTTTAGTATTTCTGCTTTAGTGGCAGCGTCATCAGTGACATCACCATTATTATGGCACAGTGAACGTATCCGATTGTTTGGAAAAATGTTGTCAAACCGACCCTGTAAGACAGAGTGAGACCTGGTCACGGAGAAGGTTGGACTGAACGTCCGACTACGGGCTCACTACAGCCTGGAGGAGTGGCCAGAAGTCGTGGTACGAAGAATCACACGAAACGCTCCAGAGAACCCCCTAAAGCCGTCGGCACACGGACCGTGCTATCGAACGTAAACGTTGAGCGTGCTGCTGAACGCTCAGAAATGATGCGACTTGTGCATACGGTACGTGGGACCCAACGTGGATATAAGCGATCGCAGCGCACTCCAGGGGCAGTTGCGGGATGTTTTTAGTTCGTAAATCACACTGTTTACTTAACGGGCACGCGTAAAATTCCCACGTTAGCTCTATTAAAACGCACATTTCCTCCATTGTCCACGAAAAGGAAAGTAGCATGTCCAATCAACAAGGTTACAGGCTTATAAAAGTTCCATTACAAACAGTGAGATACAAATTTACAGTATTTCTCCACGTAAGATAAACACTATTTCATCATTCCCACATTTTAATAAAACCCCAAGGTCAGTCTTACTTGATCACTGTTCCTACCCAGTAGCAGAATCCTTGCAACATATGAATTACGAAGCGTAAAAGAAAAAGGAGCAAAATATCTTTATACAACTAGCACAAGCTGTCCTGTAGATTAAGCTAGTCGAACAAACCCACCCCCCGAAAAAAGGTAAACTTATATTTACATGACATCAAATATTACAGTATATACTTAGATTAAATTAATAAGAAAGTATCAGAAACCCCAAAAAATGCAGATGTGAGAGAAATAAATTCTAATGTTTCAAAACGCGAACCACCGCCCATTATTGTAATTTTCTATTTGGATCAGTGACGCTACTCACTACGCTAAACCAACAACGCACTCCGGTTAACAAATTGTAATGTCTCTTGCAGCGGTCTCTCCACGATATTTTCAGAAATTTTATAAATTATATAACTCAGTACATATCTCGAAATATCTCTTCTTATCTTACCGATTATCAATGCAAAGTAGTTTCAAGCCCAATTATTCCTTGGAGCGTCCATTTACTCCATGGAATAGCTTCTCTGCTATCTATGTTTTCTCTTATGAAAAGAATAGAGGACTTCTTGCCGATTAGTCGTGAAAGAAGGATGTATATGTATGTATTGTTGAGCTAGTCGCCATCTTGATGAGATTCTGTATGAGAAGGAATTTAATACATGAACTAAACTAAAGTAAGTGTGTTCGCGTATTATTTAACTGATTATTATTGACAATGTCTGCTTACTACGCTGTGTTGTACGGGATCAGTGGGGAACGTCTGATTTACACTGGACGAACCTGCCGTTTTGTATGCTCAAGATATCCAGTTACTTCAAATAAATAGGCTAACACGGTCTTACCAGCAGATCTCCGGTCTTCCCCATGTGATCACCGAAAGTTAATAATTATTACAAATGTTTCCAGGAGATCGACTGACAATTTTCGTCGCACCGAGACTTCAAAATGGCTTCACTGCCTTATGGAATTTAAGTTAAGCTCAATTTAATCAGGATAGAACAGTATTGAACTGTGTGAATGTGATAAGCCTGTTTTGTGAATGAAAATTCCCTTAACATAAGCATGTTTTTACTATCCTGATCAGTGAAGCTAAATCAGGCCGGTGTGAGAGAGGTTTTTAAATTTTAGATTCACACAAAAAATATATTAAAAAATCATACCACGTTTGCGCTTGCTGAAAACTTCAGTCGTAAATATGTTACTGATTGAAATTTAATTATAACAAACTGTACCAAGAACGGAGGTTTTTGAGTGGATCTTCAGTGCGTCGCTGCCTTCAAATAGCATACTCTCATAATATGCAAGTTACTACAATTCTTTTGCCACGAATATGATGTTTCTCATTATTTTATTCAAACGAATCATACAGTTAACAACGTGTTTTCCAGTGATTCTTAATTTGCTGGTGCTCAGAAACGGCATATATATACGTGTAGTTGTGGTCTTCAGTCCTGAGACTGGTTTGATGCAGCTCTCCATGCTACTCTATCCTGTGCAAGCTTCTTCATCTCCCAGTACCTACTGCAACCTACATCCTTCTGAATCTGCTTAGTGTATTCATCCCTTGGACTCCCTCTACCATTTTTACCCTCCACGCTGCCCTCCAATGCTAAATTTGTGATCCCTTGATGCCTCAAAACATGTCCTACCAACCGATCCCTTCTTCTAGTCAAGTTGTGCCACAAACTTCTCTTCTCCCCAATCCTATTCAATACCTCCTCATTAGTTATGTGATCTACCCATCTAATCTTCAGCATTCTTCTGTAGCACCACATTTCGAAAGCTTCTATTCTCTTCTTGTCCAAACTAGTTATCGTCCATGTTTCACTTTCATACATGGCTACACGCCATACAAATACTTTCAGAAACGACTTCCTGACACTTAAATCTATACTCGATGTTAACAAATTTCTCTTCTTGAGAAACGCTTTCCTTGCCATTACCAGTCTACATTTTATATCCTCTCTACTTCGACCATCATCGGTTATTTTACTCCCTAAATAGCAAAACTCCTTTACTACTTTAAGTGTCTCATTTCCTAATCTAGTCCCCTAGACTTAGAACTACTTAAATCTAAGTAACCTAAGGACAGCACACACATCGATGCCCGAAGCAGGATTCTAACCTGTGACCGTAGCAGCAGCGCGGTTCCGGACTGAAGCGCCTAGAACCGCTCGGCGACAACGGCCGGTCATGGTTTTGAGAAAAACGCGTTTCAAGGTTGACAGCTATTTCTCATATAAAAAAGTGGACAAAGCTTGAAACTCACGGTGTAACCTCCCAACAGTTATCTCCGTAACTTCGCAATAAAAAAGTGACTAACCTCTCAATAAAATTGTGACTCATATATAACCTTTCAGTAATTAACTGACTGTGAATCTAAACTGGTAAATTTGGACGTCAGCAGTGCTGCGTCACGGCCCTGAAAGATCATTCTGAATAAATTGAAAAATCTTACCTCAATTATGTCGCCGGATAACGCGTATATATCTTCTCCTACAAGAAATTTTTCTGGCACAGCCCAGTGGAATGCTGGCCGCTAGATTTGTCATGTATAAAAAGAAACAACTGATTTTTCTTTACGATAATCGGGATGGCCATTGGTAGGAGAAATTAGCAAAATCTTTAAATTCAGATGAATGATTGTCAAAAGTTAATTTTAGAAGAAAGATTACTATTAAAAGATTTAAAAAAAACATTTACATGGGACTTGATATAACGATGCTACAAATTATTTGTGCGAGCGGCCATAAATAGTAATTCTTGGTTTTAGCTTGTACTACATCGCTCAGGCACCGCCATCGCTCCCCACGAACGGCCCAACCGCCCGACTGCCAGCTACCACCACCACTGCTGACAACACTGCTCTCTGGTCAGAGATTCTCTTCCAGCTTACATATCGCAGGCGGCGCGTCAGCAATCCATCGTAGTTACATCTGCTCGAGTGCGCTAGCAATAAATTCGTTAGCCATGGACCTCTTACAACGGGGCATTATCGATGCCTGGTCCATAATAATTACCGGCCCCGGCTAGTGGAAAGCTGCTTTGACCTGATAAGCCCTCATTTTCGTCCTCAAAACCCTTTTCGTCGCTGAACGCATCGCCGCTGGCGTCTCAGTCTTCACAGAATCTGCGCATTTCGTCGCCGATTTTGATTTGAAGGACAACTGCCACGTGCATTAACGCAGTATGGCCCACACTGAATAGACTATCGGCCAAATTTGAAGCAATGCTGACAGTTTCGCTTCGGCTGGAAGTTGTTTTTGGAGCGTATCTCGAAATGAGACTATTGAGACTTCCGTTCACATTGAGTAAAATCGACCAAACAACCCTCCAGCAAATCAGGTTTACTCAAATCTGTGTAAATTGGGGCTATGGGCCTGATAACGACCTGTGGTAGTGACGTTTTGTATTGTGCGCTCTCGGCTTCAAACGCTCACAAAATCATTACCTTCTGGAGTTCGCGCATAATATTTTGGGAAATAATTCTTCAAGAGATATACGAGGGCTATCCACAAAGTACATTACGTTTTGGAATTAAAAATAAATAAAGTATTGGAATTTTTTTTTAATTATATACAGATGAAAGCCACACTTAAATACTACTTTTCTACACAGTTGCCATTTAAATTAAGGCACTTATCGTAGCGATGGACGAGCTTGGAAATTCCTTCGTCGTAAAATTCGGCCGCCTGCACCTTCAACCACGTTAATCAGTAACCCGGTAGAAATGCGATTTTTGTGGATTTCCTGGAAAGAGGCACTACAATAAACTCTCAAAGGTATTGACAAACTCTGCACAACCTCAGAAGAGCAATACAAAACAAGCGCAGGGGAAAGTTGGGCTCAAAGGTCTTGCTGATTCACGACAACGCCCGGGCGCACACGGCAAATACCACTCGTGAAGTTCTCGAATCTTTTAAGTGGGAGTTGTTTCCTCATCCGCCGTACAGTCCCGACCTGGCACCGAGCGACTTCCACTTATTCCCAGCAATGAAGAAGTGGTTGGCTATGCAGCGTTTTGATGACGACGCACAGCTTCAAGAAGAGGTAACCACGTCGTTGAAGGCGCAGGCGGCCGAATTTTACGACGAAGGAATTTCCAAGCTCGTCCATCGCTACGATAAGTGCCTTAATTTAAATGGCAACTGTGTAGAAAAGTAGTATTTAAGTGTGGCTTTCATCTGCATATGATAAATTTTTTTTCCAATACTTTATTTATTTTTAATTCCAAAACGTAATGTACTTTGTCGATAGCCCTCGTACATTCGAATTCCGTAATAAAAAAATACGAGTTTTTTCGACCGCCACTCTGTCGTTCCCCCTTACACGCAACGGCAAGTGTCTACAGAATGTGGCCCTCTGTAGTGAAACCGAAGGCGACACATTGTATTTCTTACGTGAAGACTACTATTATCTCCCGCAAGTAAAACAATCAAAGGTTTGACCGGATGTTGTGAACGCCAATGTCAGATAGACTTACATACGACGACAATTTATTCGTGAAAAAAAAAGAAACTTGAGCTAAATGGAATACGGCTCAACATAATACATTGCCACTCCCACATTGCTACGCAGCTCTGCAAAAGAAGTTTTGAGAAGAGTTTTTTTTTCTCTCTGGCTACAGAGGCAATATGCCGAGGTCTCTTGCCCTTGGGAAGAAAGCTGCGTGCAAAAAGACGTGCCATCTTTCACATCAACAAGTGAGGCAGCTCATTCACGGCATAGTCATGGGCACATGCAAACACGATAGTACGTTTCTGCGCCATTTCCCCATCGACCCCCTGTTACTCCGTTGAGTCCGTGCAGCCGACTGACACGCATTAACCAGTTCACTGGTGTGATTTAGGTCACGGGCTAACCGCGTGGTACCAGTTCTGCACCTCAGAGACAAATGGACTCCCTTAAGGGGAGTACTAACATATTGTCTGGTTTGGTTACATGTAGATAAGGCAGTTGGTGATGAGGGATGCAGTATCTGTGGTGTCACCGCCAGACACCACACTTGCTAGGTGGTAGCTTAAATCGGCCGCGGTCCATTTAGTACATGTCGGACCCTCGTGTCGCCACTGTGTGATCGCAGACCGAGCGCCACCACAAGCCAGGTCTCGAGATACGGACGAGGACTCGCCCCAGTTGTACGACGACTTTGCTAGCGACTACACTGACGAAGCCTTTCTCTCATTTGCCGAGAGACAGTTAGAATAGCCTTCAGCTAAGTCCATGGCTACGACCTAGCAAGGCGCCATTAGCCTTACATAGTATGATAGTTATCGTATGAAATGTCTCATCCAGAACGTTGTAAACCAACAAGGATAATTAAAAGTTAAGTATTCGAGGAGCTGCATACTTTTCTTATTAGAATTCAATACTTATCCTGTTCCAGAATTCGCGACCGTCTGCGTTAGATAGCGTGCATTTCGGCCTCCTCTATCTACAAGGTGTTGGCACATTTGCCAACACATCATTGGCGACGAGGGAAACGTGTTCTTTCTAATTGCTTACATTTACTTGTGTCATGGCTTCGCCAGATGTACTGTCCGAATTTTATCGCTTGCAGAATCAGCAGACGCAGGCGTTATTGGATGCCCTTGGACAGCTCGTCCAGGGTCAACGTGCCATTCAAACCGATGCGGCAGCCGCCGCTTCGCCGCTACCGCAGCCACAACTCGCAGTTGCACCGCCTTTTAGAGCCTACGACCCTGATCAGGAGAAATGGACTAAGTGGTCACGCCAGTTTGGATTTCATCTCGCCGCCTACAGAATCCAAGGTAACGAGCGGCAGCCTCACTTATTGTCTTGTGTCGGCGTGCAAACGTACCGTGTGATAGTGAAATTGTTTCCCCGACGCGACGTAGCAACTCTGTCCTACGAAGAAATTTTGTCGGCATTGGACGCCTATTTCAAAGAAACAGTTAATGTAGTTGCAAAAAGGTATACTTTCTTTCGTACAAAACGTACGGCCGGTCAAACTAATAGGGAGTGGGTTGCAACATTGCAAGGCCTTACTAGGGATTGTGCGTTGAATGTGACTGTGGCCTTCCTTATTCAGATACTATGGTGCGTGATGCAATTGCACAGAACGTTTCTGATGTTCGCATACGGGAACAGATATTGAAACTAGTTAATCCCTCCCTTCAACAAGTGATAGACATATTGGATAGACAGGACACGCTTGACTTTGCTCAGGAATCATTTGCAACTTCGCCAGCCGTGTGTAACATTAACCGGCCCGCCGGGCGCGCTGCGCGGCCCGGTACACTGCCCTCGCGCACGTCCGCAAAGCTGCCGCTGCGCTCTAAACCGGGTGTTCAAAAAATGGTTCAAATGGCTCTGAGCACTATGGGACTCAACTACTGTGGTCATCAGTCCCCTAGAACTTAGAACTACTTAAACCTAACTAACCTAAGGATATCACACACATCCATGCCCGAGGCAGGATTCGAACCTGCGACCGTAGCAGTAGCGCGGTTCCGGACTGCGCGCCTAGAACCGCTAGACCACCGCGGCCGGCGAAACCAGGTGTGCCACGCCAGCACACAAATGCAGTGAAATCATGCCCGCGGTGTGCAACTAGACATTCGCGTGCAAATTGCCCGTCACGCCAAGCTATTTGCTTTTTCTGTAATAAGAAAGGACATGTTCAAAGTGTTTGCCAGAAAAAGCTCAGCTCTGACAATCACAATCATTCCAGGCCCTTTGCTTCGCGCCGGAATCGAACCACGGACCCTCAGGCTCGTGGACCTTCGCCCATGGACATTCATGTAGTTACTTCCACTCCGCCCAGTGCCACTTTCTCTAACAGTGACTGTGTTCGTCCCACAAATACTGTGCGTCGACGTCGCCGGAAATCACGTCAATTAACGATTCTGTACAAGTGTCTGTTCAAATTGCACAAAACAGTCGCTCTTGTCGTCAGCAGGACATTAAACTTTTTGTATATTTGGACTTTAATGGCAAGGTCATACCATTCCAGCTCGATACCGGTGCTGCAGTTTCATTGCTCAATCACGACACGTACAAACAACTGGGCAAACCTCCGTTGCGTGCCACAAATGTTCAGTTAAAAAGTTATTCAGGACAGAAAATTCCTCTGTTAGGACAGTGCAGCCTTCTTGCAACATACAAGGGACAAACAAAACTTGTGTCATTTTACGTTCTTCGTTCTTCTACTGCAGTGAACTTGTTTGGTTTAGATTTATTTCAGTTGTTTAACATGTCTATTGTAAATCAGGTCCTATCAGTGAATCAGACTGTGCCTTCAGACAGTGTTTCTCGGCTATGTGAAGAATTTACAGACATTTTTGCACCGGGCCTAGGTTGCGCTAAAAACTATAAAGCACATTTGGAACTGAAAGTAAACGCGCAACCGAAATTTTTCAGAGCGCGCAATGTTCCCCACGCATTGCGTGATGAGGTCGCAAGAACGTTACACGATCTCGAATCGCAGGGTGTAATTGAACGTGTGCAAGCTTCTCTCTGGGCCTCATCCTTAGTAATTTTGCCAAAACCTTCCGGAAAACTGAGACTTTGTGTGGACTTCAAGGCAACAGTGAATCCACAACTCGTGATTGCAACTTTTCCCTTGCCCCGCCCGGAAGGTCTTTTTGATAAACTGTGCCCGGGTAAGTTCTTTTCCAAGTTGGACCTAGCAGATGCGTACTTGCAAATCCCAGTGGACGCCGAATCCCAGCGCGTCTTGGTGGTTAACACGCATCTTGGTTTGTACCGCTTCAAAAGACTGCCATTCGGGTGTGCATCCGCTCCTGCGTTGTTTTCGCAATATTTACAAACTATTTGTGCATCGGTCCCTACTGCTGCGAACTATCTGGACGATATTGTGATCTCCGGAAAGACGGCAGACGAGCACTTAGCACACCTTCGAACATTATTTCAGGTATTGCGCCAACATGGTCTTCGCTTGTGGAAGGACAAATGTGTGTTTTTTGCTCGGGACTTGCCGTATTTGGGACATGTCATCAATGCCCAAGGCATACATCCGAGTCCAGAGCACCTCCGTGCCATACAAGAATTGCCTTCGCCACAGAATATGAAACAGCTACAGAGTGTGTTGGGTAAAATTAACTATTATCATCGCTTTCTGCGCAATGCCTCTTCCATTTCAGCTCCGCTTCATAGCTTACGCCGTAAGGGTGTTCCGTTCGTCTGGACGACGGAATGCGAACGCGCCTTTCGCCAGTTGAAATCGGCGTTGCTTTCTAATACTTGCCTTACGCCATTCGATCCCCAGATACCCCTTCTGTTGATGGTAGATGCATCGGATTTCGGGATAGGTGCTGTGCTTGCGCAAAAAGTTGGCTCGCATGATCGCCCTATTGCCTTTGCGTCAAAATTGCTCTCGTCTGCGCTAAGAAATTACTCACAGATGGAGAAAGAAGCTTTGGCTCTCGTCTTTGGTGTTACTAAGTTCCATGATTTCTTGTGTGGTCGTCACTTTACCATCATCACAGACCACAACCCTTTGACGTCGCTTTTTCATCCGAACAAGCCTGTACCTCCGCGTACAGCGCAGAAATTCATTCGCTGGTCTATTTTCCTCTCGCAGTACCGCTACGATATCTTGTATCGGTCCACTGCTAAGCGCGGAAACGCCGATGCGTTGTCCCGTTTGCCCGTTGCTGAGGATAGAGCATTCGATTCTTCCGAACTTGCTTGCATGTTCATTGATGCGGAAACCGATGAAGTGGTCGAATCGTTTCCGATTGATTTTCGTCGTGTAGCTACAGCCACAGCTGCTGACCCTGTCCTTGCTACCGTTTTGCGTTTTGTTGCTACACAATGGCCTTGTCAATGTCTCGGATCGAGGATCCGTTGGTTCGCCGATTTTTTGTTCACAGGGAGAGACTTTTTGTACGACGTGGTGTTTTGTTGTTGCGTTCTGATAATGATCAGTTCAGAGTCGTGGTCCCACGTTCGTTACAGTCCTCTGTCTTACGGCTTCTTCACCAAGGACATTGGGGTATAGTGGAACGAAACAACTTGCTCGTCAGCACTGTACTTGGTTCGGAATCGATGCTGCGATTACGAATATGTGTTCTTCTTGCATGGCAGGTGCCGAACAACAATCCGCACCGCCGCGGAAAGTCTTTGCATGGCCAAAAGCCACTTCCCCTTGGCAACGCTTGCACATCGATTTTGCTGGTCCATTCTGGAATGCTCGATGGTTGGTTCTGGTAGATGCCTTCAGTAATTTTCCTTTTGTTGTCCGGATGTCTTCCACGACGTCCTCTGCCACCATCCAAGCGTTGTCTGCTATCTTTTGCATTGAAGGTCTTCCGCAGACTATTGTTTCCGACAATGGCCCACAATTCATGTCCGCAGAATTTCAGTCATTCTGCCAGGCCAATGGTATTCAACATCTGACATCCGCGCCGTTTTCGCCTCAGTCAAACGGTGCCGCTGAACGATTGGTCCGGACTTTCAAGTCACAGATGTTGAAATTGAAAGAGTCGCATTCTCGGGAGGACGCATTGTTGCTCTTTTTGTCTTCGTCTCGCTCTCAGCCCCGAGATGGTCGCTCGCCGGCTGAGTTGCTCCATGGTCGTCCTCATCGCACCTTGATGTCTTTGTTGCATCCGCCGCATCAGGTTCCTGTGCAGCGGCAGACTCCTGCTTTTGCTCCAGGCGACGTTGTATTCTATCGCACCTATCGAGGTTCACGGCGTTGGCTCGCAGGGAGCATTCTTCGCTGCCTCGGCCGCGCGATGTATTTGGTTTTGGGGGCCTCTGGTGAGGTGCGTCGGCATCTCAATCAGCTGCGCCTCTGTCGTCGCACGGGTTCTGCCGCTCCCCGTCTGCTTTCAGCGACGGTGCCGTCCGGTCAGAGCCCTGGGGACCCATCTACTGGCTCGCCTCATCCCCAGGTATTACCGACGATGCCTTCCATTTTGCCCCATGGCGACGCGCCGCCGCAGCCGCCGCAGCCGCCGCCTGTTCTCCCGCCGGCGCCGCCCGCATTCGACGCTTCGCTGCAGCCGCCACGCGCCTCCCTGGGTCACGCGCCGCCGATCGCTTCCCGTGACCAGCTGTCCTCCGCCATGGAACTCTTGCCCGCTCCGGACCACATGACATCATCGCGCGTCGGATACCCCGACGCGATGGAGGTCGACCCTTCGACCCCTCCTGTCTCTTTACGGGCGCATACACCGCATGTTGACGTGCACCCTGGACTAGGTTTTCAGGCGTTTCCTAGCTCCCCTCGGACCGAATGGCCGGGTGCGGGTGGCACAGCCTCGCCTGTTGTTAGGCTCCCCACCTCATCGCATACGTCAACATGGGGTCCTCCCCACGACCGTACGCCGATTTGCGGGGGAGGACTGTGGTGTCACCGCCAGACACCACACTTGCTGGGTGGTAGCTTAAATCGGCCGCGGTCCATTTAGTACATGTCGGACCCGCGTGTCGCCACTGTGTGATCGCAGACCGAGCGCCACCACAAGGCAGGTCTCGAGATACTGAATAGCACTCGTCCCAGTTGTACGACGACTTTGCTAGCGACTACACTGACGAAGCCTTTCTCTCATTTGCCGAGAGACAGAATAGCCTTCAGCTAAGTCCATGGCTACGACCTAGCAAGGCGCCATTAGCCTTACATAGTATGATAGTTATCGTATGAAATGTCTCATCCAGAACGTTGTAAACCAACAAATATAATTAAAAGTTAAGTATTCGAGGAGCTGCATACTTTTCTTATTAGAATTCACTACTTATCCTGTTCCAGA
The DNA here is from genome assembly GCF_023864345.2 of Schistocerca serialis cubense. Classification (NCBI taxonomy): domain Eukaryota; kingdom Metazoa; phylum Arthropoda; class Insecta; order Orthoptera; family Acrididae; genus Schistocerca; species Schistocerca serialis. The sequence continues at coordinate 237,361,927 of NC_064647.1, read as the reverse complement.
ATTCACGACCGTCTGCGTTAGATAGCGTGCATTTCGGCCTCCTCTATCTACAAGGTGTTGGCACATTTGCCAACACATCAGTATCTAAGCTTTAACTGCTAAGTGGCAGGTGTAAAGACTGGAGAAGCGCATCACCAACTTCAGTCTTAGTGACAGAAACAACAACAATAAAACGAAACAAAAATCCGCGTATGTGCGAGTAAAACTCACGCACCCAAGGTTCCGTGAAAACTTCTGAGGTCATAAGTCGCCTAGACTTAGAACTACTTAAACCTAATTAACCGAAGGACATCACACACATCCATGCCCGAGGTAGGATTCGAACCTCCGACTGTAGCAGCAGCGCGGTTCCGGACTGAAGCGCCTAGAACCGCTCGGCCACAGAAGCCGGCTGTGAATCCACAATTTCGCCGATATTTGCCTGTTTTCCATACAAATACTGTCAAGATGTTAAAATATGTGACGCAAATGACCTATCTTTTGACTGTACTGACGTACACTGAAGTGCCAAAGAAACTGGTATAGGCATGAGTATTCAAATACAGAGATATGTTGTATGTAGGCTGTTTAGGTTTTTATGTTGGTAACGTCACGTAGCGCTCTGTATGAAAATCACTGACTGTGCTGTGTGCAGTCTGTAGCTGGTTGGCATTGTTGGAATTTTCGCTATTGTAGTGTTGGGCAGTTGGCTGTTAACAGCGCGTAGCGTTGTGCAGATGGAGGTGAGCCGCCAGCAGTGGTGGATGTGGGGAGAGAGATGGCGGAGTTTTGAGAGCGGGTGATCTGGACGTGTGTCCATCAGAAAGAGTAAATTTGTAAGACTGGATGTCACGAACTGATATATATATTTTATGACTTTTGAACACTATTAAGGTAAATACATTGTTTGTTCTCTATCAAAATCTTTCGTTTGCTAACTATGCCTATCAGTAGTTAGTGCCTTCAGTAGTTAGAATCTTTTATTCAGCTGGCAGTATTGGCGCTCGCTATATTGCAGTAGTCCGAGTAACGAAGATTTTTGTGAGGTAAGTGATTCATGAAAGGTATAGGTTATTGTAAGTCGGGGCCATTCTTTTGTAGGGATTTTTGAAAGTCAGATTGCGTAGCGCTAAAAATGTTGTGTGTCAGTTTAGCAATGATTCAAATAAGTAAAGAGAGAAATGTCGAGTACGTTCAGTTTTGCTTAGCTGTTTGAAAATCAAATAACGTAAGGGGTTTACCAGCACACTAATTCACTGATTTTTCTAAGGGGACGTTTCACTGTAAACAGGCAGAATACGGCGCTTGGGTCGACAACGCCTATATAAGACAACAAGTATCTGGCGCAGTTGTTCGATCGGCTACTGCTGCTACAATGGCAGGTTATCAAGATTTAAGTGAGTTTGAGCTCGGCGCACGAGCGATGGGACGCAACATCTCTGAGACAGCGATGAAGTGGGGATTTTCCCGTACGACAATTTCACGAGTGTACCGTGAATATCAGGAATCCGGTAAAACATCAAATCTTCGCCATCTCTGCGGCCCGTAAAAGATCATGCAAGAACGGGACCAACGACGACTGAAGAGAATCGTTGAACGTGACAGAAGTTCAACCCTTCCCCAAATTGTCGCAGATTTCAATGCCGGGCCATCAACAAATGTCAGCGTGCGAACCATTCAACGAAACATTATTTATATGGACTTTCGGAGCCGAAGGCCCACTCGTGTACCCTTGATGACTGCACGACACAAAGCTTTACGCCTTGCCTGGGTCCATCAACACCTACATTGGACTGTTGATGACTGGAAACATGTTGCCTGGTCGAAAGAGTCTCGTTCCAAATTGTTTCGTGCGGATGGATGTGTACGGGTATGGATACAACCTCATGAATTCATGGACCCTGCATGTCAGCAGGGAACTCTTCAAGCTGGTGGAGGCTCTGTATGGGGTGGTGTGCGTGCAGTTAGAGTGATATGGAACCCTGATACGTCTAGATACGACTGTGACAGGTGACACGTACGTAAGCATCCTGTCTGATCAGCTGCTTCCATTCATATCCATTGTGCGTTCCAACGGACTTGGCAGATTCTAGCAGGACAATGCGACACCCCAAAGTGCAGAATTGCTACGGATTGGCTCCAGGAACACTCTTCGAGTTTAAACACTTCCGCTGGCCACCAAACTCCCAAGACATGAACATTATTGAGTATATCTGGGATGCCTTGCAACGCGCTGCTCAGAAGAGATCTCCACTCCCTCGTACTCTTACGGATTTATGGACAGCCCTGCGGGGTTCATGGTGTCAGTTCCCTACAGCACTATTTCAGACATTAGTCGAGTCCATACCACGTCGTGTTGTGGCGCTTCTGTGTGGTTGTGGCGGCCCTACACGATGTTATGCAAGTGTACCAGTTTCTTTGCCTTTTCAGTGTATTACACTAGCAACGGACGTCATATCTTTTTTTTTTATCTGACATAAATATCAACTTCACACGTTTCATATTTCCTGAGAAAAAGCGATCATGGCAGACAGACGGACAGAGAGGCAGTCGGATAATGCATGCCAAAAAATTTTTTCGTGTGATGTAATTACACATTAACTATTTTCGAATTTTTTCATTTAGTTGTACTGTGAAACCTTGCTTTCTGCGAAGTTTCATGATTCCATACGACTCATGATTCTATACGATTTGATGAATGAGTTGGCGAGTAATGAAATATGTTACATAAACGGCCGTATCTTTTGATGGCACTGACTTAGAAGCTTCAATTTTTTACGCCGCTAAGGGAATATAGACCTTGATGTGTGACATGACTTTCGACTTGATACACCCATTCATGAGGAAGAGGGCTTTCAACGGACAGCCAGACAGCTGGAGGACAAAGTAATCCTTTAAGAGCTCCGTTTCATCGATTGAGGTACGGAACTCTGAAATTGCTGTGTTCGATTAAGTTCCTTTCGTTACAAAGAGAAATTAATCAAAATCAAAAATTTTCATTCAGCTCTACTGGTTTGATGCGGCCCGCCACGAATTCCTTTTCTGTGCAAACCTCTTCATCTCAGAGCAGCACTTGCAACCTACGCCCTCAATTATTTGCTGGATGTAATCCAATCTCTGTCTCCCTCTACAGTTTTTGCCCTCTACAGCCTGCTCTAGTACTATGGAAGTCATTCCCTGATCTCTTAACAGATGTCCTATCATCCCATCCCTTCTCCTTGCCAGTGATTTCCTCATATTCTTTTCCTCTCTGATTCTGCGCATAACCTCCTCATTCCTTACTTTATCAGTCCACATAATTTTCAACATTCGTCTGTAGCACCACATCTCATATATTTTAATTCTCTTCTTGTGTTTACCTACACAAGTTAAATCCAAGTTCTCTGATGTTTTCACTTAATCGTCAAGGTCCTGTTCCTTATGATTAGTTAACGCAAACAAACTGTCTTTTCCGAAACTTCAAGACTGTCAACATCACATATCGCTTGCTTGAAACGGCGTCATCTGCGTCTTGCACAATGAGGAAATATTAATTTTTTGGTGCTAATTCTGTAATGAATTTCTCAGTGCAGAACAATCTCTTCATTTTGTTTATGTTTCTGTTAATTTTATCCTAACGTCAGTCCAGTTGAATCAACGTGTTATGAAAATGAATTACATGCATTCAGAACCGGCACTATGTTACGGCTCCCATTTTTAGTATCAGGGACTGAACCTTCTACTGACTTGGCCTTGTATTGATTTGGCCTTAACCTCATGCTTACAATATGATAACTAACCAATGTGCTCTAAGAGATATTGGTTATTAAGACGTACAGACCAATCGGAGACGTAGGGAGCGAAAGGTTAAAAGCAGTTCTCTCTGCTGAATTCTTCCCTCGGGGTATTCGGTCAGAGAGCTGGTTGGCCTCTGTAATGAAAAAACTGAGTGGAAGGATCAACATACGAACTTGATCGGATGTCATGTGACGTCCACAAAGACCAAACACAACGATCAAAAACGAACAAAATGCAAAAAAAAAAGAAAAGAAAAAAGAGGAAAAAAGTGGTCAGCGCGAAAGAATCCTAAGGGCCCGGGTGCGATTCCCGGCTGGACTAGATATTTTCTCCGCTCGGGGACTGGGTGTTGTGTTGTCATCATCATCATCATCATCATTTCATCCCCATCGACGGGCAAGTTGCCGAATTTCAAATCGAAAGACTTGCACCCTGCAAATGGTCTGCCCGACGGGAGGCCCTAGCCACACGACATTTATATTTTTTCTGCTGAATAATTCCAAATACAGCTAAATCCAAATAAAGCTGTGGATTTATCGATCTATCTGATGTAAAGGGTGTCCGTGAAGTGAGGACGAATTTGAATTTTGCGCTGTTTTGTCATACGACGGTTTGTTATCTACACTCCATCCCATTAGTAGCCTGATTGCTTCTGTGTGGTGAACACTGATGTTTGATGTTTATTTTCCTAGTGAAGTAGATGACACCTGAGAAATGTATCCCAGTCATAAAAACCTAGCCGGCAGAGGTGGCCGAGCGGTTCTAGGCGCTACAGTCTGGAACCGCGCGACCGTTACGACTCCTGCCTCGGGCATGGATATTTGTGATGTCCTTAGGTTGGTTAGGTTTAAGTAGTTCTACGATCTAGGGGACTGATGACCTCAGAAGTTCCATACTGCTCAGAGCCAATTGAACCATAAAAAGTTATTACAAAAACAGTCAAAGTCCCATGGCAATCTTTCGTGGATTGCGTGAGACACTCGGAAGTAAAGCTGCTCCAACCGAATGATCAGTTCAGAAGTTGATCAGGAAGGCTGAGGCCACGGGGTCTGTTTCAGGGTTCAAGAAAACAGGAAGTCTGCGTTCTGTTCGAACACAAGAAAACATTGCTGTCGCGCCTGACAATGCGACCGTAAACCGCAGTAAATTGGTCCGCCGGCGAGCTCAACAATTGAACTTATCGCCAAGTTCACTGCACGAAATTCTTTCAAAAGATCTGAAAATGCATGCGTACCAGATTCAACTTAGCGCAAGAGTTGAAACTTGCAGATCATGGAAAGAGGCATCGATTTGCTCAGAGGATCTAGGCCCGACAAGCGGAGAACGAGAACTTCACAGAAAGAATAATTTCCTCAGATGAGGCGCGCTTCCACCTCAGTGGGTACGTCAATAAGATGAACTGCAGAATTTGGGGTAACGAAAATCCGGGAGTGGCTGTGGAAGATGAGATGCATCCACAGCGCGCGACTGTGTGGTGGGGTTCTGGGGAGTAGGAGAGATCGGCCCGTACTGGTGAGGGAGCTACCGTCTATGTGAACGATGACCGTCACCGAAACGTGCTTTCTGATTGATTTTTCCCTCTTATTGACGGAAATGACGATTTTTGGTTGAAACGATTACTCTGCTGAATGAAAAGTTTCGTCAAAAAATTCCCTCTTTGCGTGGCAAAAGGACTGGCCTGCCAGATCATGCAACCTTACGCCTTGTGACTTATTTGTTGTGGGTATTTGTGAAATCTAAAGCGCACATGAACAAACCACAAGTAATACACCAGTTAAAGGATGAAATTAGAAGGGTTATTAACGGCCCCCCACCAGATGTTTGTGAACGCGTCATCGAGAACTTCAATGAAAGCATTCCTTGTTGCTGCGCGGCCTTGGGTGGTCGTATGGAGGGTATAATTTTTCATACATAAATGACAGACGTTACTTAATGTGTTTGTAAAAAGAGTCACTACATTTTTAATAAATTTTGTGTGTTCTGTGACACTTTAATATTTGTACCTAGTTCCCGGACACCATCTAGATTCACGAGGACTCAGTGCTGCGTAAATAGCAGCCGTGTGTTTGGAGACAATTGTTGCCTCGCCAGTCAGCCTTCGGTTGTTATTTGTTGCCAAACCTCCCGCCCCCCCCCCCCCCGTCCCCCCATCCACCCCTCCTACTGGTCTCAGCATCGCAGCGCGCAAGTAATTCCGCACAGATGGTCCTTCGTTCCTCCTTACGGTGTTCTGTTAGATGGTGAGCATCTCAGGGGGCACACACCTTTGAGTACCCCAACCAGTGAACGAGTGTGTCAGCACTCCCAACAGAGGCGTCGAGTTGAGGAGTTTCGCTATGATCTGTCCATCACCCTGAGTGAGAGTGTCCGCACGTTCTGGCCGTCACGCGGGGGATCTGACACGTTTGCGCTGCCTTGGTGCGATGGTGACAGCCCTACGACTCACCCAGCTTCTGTTCACTGCTGGGTCTCCGATGACACCCTGAGAGCCCCTACGAATATCTGGGATGCTGTGGTTTTCCGCCAAAAGAAACTCCACGGCAGCTCTTTGCTTGGAACGCACGTCTGTTGCACGCGCTATTTTGAAGGCCCTATCGGAACTTAACGAAACTGTAGTGGGTGGAGCGGGAATATTTTGCGATGCCTCACAACAAGCTCCGCATCTTTTCAACTGAAATTGGAGGATAAAAAAAGTGTTGCATTATTTATTGAATGCCCCTCGTGCGCGTCGTTTCACTTGCAGTAATTTAAGCTATACTGTTTGAGTGCTGCCTAACCACACACCAGGAAATCGTGACATATTCGGGAAAAAGCAGACGGAATACGAGAGTGACTGCCGCTCGTTCACTTGCAGACACTTAATCACACTAAAAATAAAAAGTAAAGAACAGATTTTAAAATGCATGTGTGCAGGGTGACCCAAAAGTCCGTTAACATTTGAAAGTGCAGTAAATCACGGACTAATGTAGTTGGAGAGGTAAAACTTGGCACACATGCCCGACACGATGTTGGGGTTTTAATAAAACCGAAAACGGCACAGCCGATTTCCTTGCTCATCCTTCACTAATCCGATGGCACCGATGACTTCCCTGTTTGGTCCCCTCCCCCAAATTAACCAGGCAACCAAAAACGAGAGCGATGGTCCCTTTGAAAGGGTATCGCAGACTTCCTTCCCTGATCCGACGGGACCAATGACCTCGCTGTTAGGTCCCCTCAACCAGATCCACCAGTTAACCAAAAACGAGAGCAATGGTTGTTCTGCAAGGGCATGACTGACTTCCTTCCCTAATAGGATGGGACTGATGGCCTCACTGTTTGGTCCCCTCCCCCAAGTCAACCAGGCAACCAAAACGAGAGCGATGGTCCCTTTGAAAGGGTATGCCCAACTTCCTTCCCTCATCCGATGAGACTGATGATCTCGCTGTTTGGTCCCCTCGCCCAGATCAACCATCCAACCAAAAACGAGAGTGATAGTTGTTCTGAAAGGGTACAGCCAACTTCCTTCCCTAATCTGATGGGACCGATGACCTCATTGTTTGGTCTCCTCCCCCAATCAACTAACGAACCAATGATCTCCCAGTTTCGTTCCCTCCCCCAAATCAACCAGGCAACCAAAACGAGAGTGATGGTCCCTTTAAAAGTGTATCGCCGACTTCTCTGATCCAATGGGACCAATGACCCCTCTTCTCACTCAGAGCAACCAGCCAACCAAAAGCGAGAGCGATGGTTGTTCTGCAAGGGCACAGCCGACTTCCTTATTTAATCTGATGGGAACAATGACCTAACTGTTTGGTCCCCTACACAAATCAACCAGGCAACCAAACCGAGAGCAATGTTTTCCTTTGAAAGGGTATGGCTGACTTCCTTCCCTTATCCGATGTGACCGATGGCCTTGCTGTTTGGTCCCCTCCCCCAATCAACCAACCAAACAACCAAAAACGACAGCAAATACGCCAACAGATGGCAGTGGACAGCAACACGCCAGTGACGCCGCACGAGAATCATGTACAACATGAGCTGCAGTGAGAGAAGGAGTCAGATGCTCCAGCAATTGTGGCATGTTGACACTGGCAGAAAAGGCGTTTTTGGTTGGTTAGTTGATTTGGGGGAGGGAATCAAACATCGAGATCATCGGCCCCATCGGATTAGGGAAGGATGGGGAAGGAAATCGGCCATGCCCTTTCGAAGGAACCATCGCGGCATTTGCCTGTAGCAGTTTAGAGAAATGGCGGAAAACCCGGATGCCAGTTTGAACTTCGTCCTCCGGAATGCGAGTCCAGTGTACTAACCACTGCGCCACCTCACTCGGGAAAAGGCGCTGTTGGCGAAGCTTTACTTCGGACTGGAGAATCCGCTTCAGTAATTTTACGATCCTGTCGAAGAAAGATATTGGATCAGGCAAAGGTGCACTGACAACTGTCGCTGTGGAAAAAAATGATCAGAAAGTTCGAAGCCACGGGTTATTTGGATGATTGACCCTGTAGTGGGCGACCAGACACAAGTGATGCTGCAGACACAAGTGCCACTCCTGACACAAGGGAGACTTTATCAAGTTATCACCGCATGGTGAAGTCAGCGCTCGTGAAGTCTTACGTTGCACCTGCATTCCACGCTCTGCTGTTTGGGAGAGCGCTAAGGCGTACCCTCCAGAGTTATCCGTTCGAAATTCAGCGTCATCGTGAGCACCGAATTTGTGACGCGGAGAGCATTTGCGGTGTGGGCACTTCAAAGAATGGGGGGGAAAGGATTATTGGTTGTGTAACGTGTTTTGGACCGACGAAGCCCATTTCACACCCTGGGAGGGTCTGTCAACAGCCAGGATTTCAGAATTTGGGCTACCGAGAATCCTAGATCTGTTGTGGAAACCCCATTACGCGAGGAGAAAGTCACGATGTGGTGCGGATTTACCACATCAGTCGTGGTCGGGACCTTTTTCTTCGTGGAAATGCGGGTTGCTGCTTTTCAAACTGCCTTCGTGACGCGTGTGGAACCACAGAATCCCAAACATCCCTAGCCTGGCTGATAACCACCTGCTGGAAGGAACGACTGTTATGCAAGATGGCGCTCCACCCCACACTGCTAAACATGGCGTGAAAGGTCTCTCGCGCACATCGTTTGGTGAGGATCGCCTGCTGAGCCGCCACTTCCGTCATGCTTGTCCTCCCAGGATCCCAAGACCTCAGTCGGTGTGACTATTTGTTGTGGGGCTAGCTGAAGTCGCAAGTCTACCACTATCGTCTGACCTCATTAGCAATGCTAAAAGACAACATCTGACGGCAATTTCTCACCATAGTGACTGATATGGTGTACAGTGCCGTTCACAACATTGCCCCTTGACTGCAGGTATTGACGATAAGTGACAGCCAACATGTTGAGAATTTGTTACAAAGCACATCGTCTTTGCTAAAAATCGATTGTCACGGTAATTATTGCTTTTGTGTCGTATGAAGCATCCTTTTTTGGCTTCAATAATGCCGCATGGCATTTCAAGCATGTGTGTCAATTTTTTCCTGCCTACTTATATTATTTCGTGAAGTATTGAATTTGCAAGTGTTGATATACTTTGGGTCACCCTGTATTATGCACATAGTCTGGATAAATGTGACGGGGGTGTTCGTATTACAAAACGGTCCTAAACTCACAGCTAACACCAACCATTTTAGCACCGTTGCATTTTCGACACCACTATTACGGGTTCCTTTGATGCTGTAAAAGCTATGGCTAAAATTCTAGGGGCTTTCACTAAGTACTGCAGTATATTTTTTTATTGGCCAATTTTGGTTGAAAAAAATGCGGGATTTGTTGTGGGACATCATGGAATATACCCTCTCAGCCCCTACAGCTTAGTGAATGGAGGTGTATTACAAGCAGAGAGCCGTATTTGAGTTTCTTTTGACAAAAACCAGAGCATCGCAGATATTCATAGGTGCTTGCAGAATATCTTCAGGGACCTGTCAGCGAATAAAAGCACGGTGAGTCGTTGGGCGAGGCGGTTCTCACCATCACAACAAAGTTGCTCAAACTTGTCCAACCTGACTGGTCGCACACTGCCGTGGTGGAACGTGCGGACACTCGCATTCGACGTGATCGACTGGTCACCTCGCTGCTCAACTGGAAGTCGCTCTTGGTAGTGCTGACACACTCGTCCACCAGTTGGAGAAGTCAGAGGTGTGCGCCCGCTAGGATCCCCCCTACAGCCCGGATCTCGCACCTTTCGACTTCCACCTTTTGGCCCAACGAAGAATGCACTCTGTGGGAAGCAATACGTGGATTACGGAGAGGTTACTAATGCAGCAAGACGCTGGATTTGACGTCGACTAGTAGAATGAGTCGTACCATGCAGGGACGGAGACCCTCCCAGTAATGTGGCGTAAGGCCGTCGATTGAACGGAGATTATGTAGAAAAATAGAGTTTTGTAGCCAAAAGAGGAGAGAATAATATGTTGTATTGGAATCCCGAATAAAACCAACCTGCTATCACACAAAAATAAATTTTGAGTTATTTATTGAGTGCTCCTTGAGCTTGTGGTCGGAAACATCACGTTGACGTCACGGTCGCAAAGTCCAGTGTCGGACAGCCGACGACACCCCGGCAAGTGGCATGTGACTGTTCAATCGCTTAACTTGTTTGAAAGTGATGATATTCAGTTACCTAACGTTCCTCTCTGACTTTTCATCACAACTCTACGCAGTGGCCCGTAAACAAATTTAAACTGCTACGCCAGAAGGGCCACCGGGTCGTAGATAGTGCAGCGTATGTGAAGCTGCGACGGATCGCTAGTTGCAATTAGAACAAAGACTTGCTCCATACTTTGTTCCCTGAGCCATTTCTTTGTTTTCCTGTCCCTCCCAATGATAAACAACTCGTGGCTCCCTTCTATTCGTAGCTGAACATCACTCAATTTTAGAATGGTGTCCCACGGCCAAAAGCCAGAAACGGTTACACATTGATCTCAAACTTTCTGTTTCACAACGCGTCGCATTTTCCTTTGTAAACTTATTTATTCTACCTGAAAAAAAGATTACAGAAGTGGACGAGGGAACGAAATGAAACTTCACGGACTGAGAGGGGTGTATGATGTTATTTCAGTAGTTTAAAAATCGAGTCGAAGTGACGAAGAACTTGGCAGCATGAATCCACTTACTATACTGACGTCGCACAGTTCTGGTCTGGATGCATGCATTGATCCTCTCCGGCAGGATGTCGGACAGCCTCTGCTGAGCCAACATCGCCCACAACTGTTATTAACTCGTCCTTGACATTCTGCGTACTGGCGGTGGGACCAACTAGGAAGTTTCCCCACACATGTTCTATCGGTGACACATCCGGGGATGTTCTACATCCACATCTGCATACCATGCAAGCAACAGTACTTGTGTCAGAGGGTACCCCACACCACTACTGGTCATATCCTTTCGTGTTTCATTAGCAGATAGAGCGAGGGAAAAATAACCGTCTATGTGCATGAGCCCTAATTTCTCGTGTCTTCGTACTCCTTACGCGAAATCTACGTTGGTGGCAGTACGATTATTCTGCAGTCGGATTCAAATGCCGGTCCTCTACATCTTTCCAATAGCGTTCCTCGAAAAGGACGTCGCCTGCAGTCCAGGGGTCCACATTTGACTTTCCAAAGCATCTCCGTAACAGCTGAGCGTTAGTCAAACCCCTCGATACCAAATCTAGCAGCTCACCTCTGAGCCGATTCGACATTTTCATTTAATCCGAAATGGTACGGATCCAAAACACTCGGCCAGTAGTCAAGAGAAGGTCGCACCAGCGTCCTATAAGCGACGTCCTTCACATATGAACCACACTTTCCCAAAATTCTCACCTTCGACACCTTCCCATACGGCACAGCACCATCAGTAAACAACCGCAGATTGCCGCCCACACTTTCCACCAGATATATTATGTATATAGAAAATAATAACGGTCCTATCACACTTCCCTCGGGCACTCCAGACGATACCTTTGTCTCCGATGAACCCTCGCCTGCGAGGATAAAAAACTGGCTGCTGTTACTTAAGAAATCTTCCAGCCACTCAAATATCTGGGAATCTACACTCGTGCTCATAAATTAGGGATAATTGCAGAATGTGTGACACACAACGTGGCACTACACAAAACTGGCGCGAATGGCATGGGCACATACGGAACACACACGACACCGATCTGTAATTCCACGGTATTAGTGATAAGTTCAGAAAACCATCCCGAAACACATGTGCTACAAAACGCCACTGTTTCCTGCGCGTGTACCCCGACATCAATATGGGATATGATCACCATGCACACGTACACAGGCCGCACAACGGGTTTGAATACTCTGGATCAGGTGGTCGAGCAGCTGCTGGGGTATAGCCTCCCATTCTTGCACCAGTGCCTGTCGGAACTCCCGAAATGTCGGAGGGGTTTGAAGACGTGCAGTGGTACGTCGACCCAGAGCATTCCAGACTTGCTCGATGGGGTTTAGGTCTGGAGAACAGCGAGGCCACTCCATTCGGCTGATATCTTCTGTTTCGAGGTACTCCTCCAAGGTGGCAGCTCGGTGGGGTCGTGCGTTATCATCCATCAGGAGGAAGGTGGGACTCACTGCACCCCTGAAAATGGGGACATACTGGTGCAAAATGACGACCCGATACACTTGACCTGTTACAGTTCCTCTGTCAAAGACATGCAGGGGTTTACGTGCACCAATCATAATCCCACCCCGCACCATCAAACCAAGACCTCCATACAGGTCCCTTTCAAGGACATTAAGGGAATGGTATCTGGCTCCTGGTTCACGTCAGATGAAAACCCAGCGACAATCATTGTTCAGACTATACCTGGACTCGTCCGTGAACATAACCTGGGACCACTGCTCCAATGACCATGTACTGTGTTCTTGACATCAGACTCTACGGGCTCTCCTGTGACCATAGGTCAGTGGAATGCACCTTGCAGGTCTCCGGGCGAATAAACCATGTCTGTTCAGTTGTCTGTAGACTGTGTGTCTGGAGACAACTGTTCCAGTGGCTGAGGTAAGGTCCCGAGCAAGGCTACCTGCAGTACTCCGTGGCCGTCTGCGGGAACTCGTGGTGAGATATCGGTCTTCTTGTGGTGTTGTACACTGTGGACGTCCCGTACTGTAGCGCCTGGACACGTTTCCTGTGTGCTGGAATCGTTGCCATAATCTTGAGATCACACTTTGTGACACACGTAGGGCCCGTGCTACGACCTGCTGTCTGACCAGCCTCCAGTCGCCCTAGTATTCTACCCATCATAATGTCGTCAATATGTGTTCTTGAGCCATTTTCAACACACAGTCACCATTAGCACGTCTACATCTACATCTACATACATACTGCGCAATCCACCATACGATGCGTGGCGGAGGGTACCTTGTCCTACAACTAGCCTCTTCTCTCCTCGTTCCACTGCCAAACAGAACGAGGGAAAAATGACTGCCTATATACCTCTGTACGAGCCCTAATCTCTTTCATCTTTGTGGTCTTTCCGCGAAATGAAAGTTGGCGGCAGTAAAATTGTACTGCAGTCAGCCTCAAATGCGGGTTCTCTAAATTTCCTCAGTAGCGATTCACGAAAAGAACGCCTCCTTTCGTCCAGAGACTCCCACCCGAGTTCCTGAAGCATTTCCGTAACACTCGCGTGATGATCAAACCTACCAGTAACAAATCTAGCAGCCGGCCTCTGAATTGCTTCTATGTCCTCCCTCAATCCGACCTGATAGGGATCCCAAACGCTCGAGCAGTACTCAAGAATAGGTCGTATTAGTGTTTTGTAAGCGGTCTCCTTTACAGATGAACCACATCTTCACAAAATTCTACCAATGAACCGAATACGACTATCCGCCTTCCCCACAACTGCCATTACATGCTTGTCCCACTTCATATCGCTCTGCAATGTTACGCCGAAATATTTAATTGACGTGACTGTGTCAAGCGCTACACTACTAATGGAGTATTCAAACATTACGGGATTCTTTTTCCTATTCATCTGCATTAATTTACATTTATCTATATTTAGCGTTAGCTGCCATTCTTTACACCATTCACAAATCCTGTCCAAGTCATCTTGTATCCTGCTACAATCACTCAACGACGACACCTTCCCGTACACCACAGCATCATCAGCAAACAGCCACCCATTGCTATCCACACTATCCAAAAGATCATTTATGTAGATAGAAAACAACAGCGGACCTACCACACTTCCCAGGGGCAATCCAGATGATACCCTCACCTCCGATGAACGCGTGAAAATGTCTGCACACTTACTCGCTGCACCGCACTCTTAACATGCACCAACACACCTCTGTGTATGTGGACTGCTACCAGCGCCACCGTGCGACGACCGCAGGTCAAATGCACCGCATGGTCATACCCCGAGCTGATTTAAACCTGAAAACTGCCCACCAGAGCGTTGTTTCACCATTTATCAGCATATCCTTAATTCCTGAGCATGAGTGTTTATTCGGTATCACCAAATTTCTCTTCTTTCGAAAGACTTTACTGGCCACTACCAGTCGACGTTGTATATCCTCTCTACCTTCGCCATCATCAACTATTTTAATGCTGAAAATGAAAAACCCCACCTGCAACTTCTGACTGAGGTGACAAAAGTCATGGGACAACGATGTGGTCGTGTACAGACGTCGGCAGTAGGGGGTACACAAGGTATGCAGGGGCAGTGCGTTGGCGAATGTGTCTTTTGTACTCTGGTGATTCATGTGAAGAGATTTCCGACGGGAATTTACAGACTCTGAACGCGGAAGCGTAGTTGGAGTAGACACATTTCCATTTCGGAAACTGTTAGGGAATTCAATGTTCTGACATCCACAGTGTCAAGAGTGTTCGCAGAATAGCAGATTTCAAGTATTACCTCTTACCAGGGGCAATAGCGTGGCCGACGGCACGATGCCCTTCACTTAACGACCGAGAGCAGCGGCGTCTGCATAGATCTGTCGATGCTAACAGACAAGCAATACTACGCGAAATAAACGCATAAATCAAAGTGGAACGTAAGACGAACGTATCCTTGAGGACAGTGCGGCGAAATTTGGTGTTAATTGGCTATGGCATCAGACGACGGCCACCAGTGCCTGTGCTAACAGCACGGCATAGCTTGGAGGGCCTCTCCAGGACTCGTGACCATATCGGTTGGACTCTAGATGACTGGAAAACTGTGGCCTGATCAGATGAATCCCGATTTCATCTGGTAAGAGCTAATGGTGGGGTTCGAGTGTGACACAGACCCCATGAAGCCACGGACAGCAGTTGTCAACAAGGTAATGCACAAGCTGATGGTGGCTCCATAATGGTGTGGGATGTACTTAAATGGGATGGAGATGGACTGGGTCCCCTGGCCCAACTGAACCAATCATTGACTGCAAGTGGTTATGTTCGGCCACTTGCAGCTGTTCACGGACCTCATCTCCCCAGACAACGATGGAGTTTTTATGGGTGACAAACCGCCATGTTACCGTGCCGCGATTGTTCAGGACTGGTTTGAAGAACATTCCGGACAATTCGAGCAGTTCGAACATTTATGGGACATGATCGAGAGGTCAGTTTATGCACAAAACCCTACACTGGCAACGCCTTCGCAGCTGTGGACGGCTATAGAGGCGGCATGGCTGAGTCTTTCCGCAGGGGATTTCCAACGACTTGTTGACGTCATGCCACTTCGAGTTGCTGGACTATGCTGGGCAAAAGGAGGTCCTTCACGATATTAGGAGGTGTCCCACGACTTTCTCACCTCACTGGAGTTTAGTTTATCATTACCTAATCTAAGTGCTTCAGCATCGCCAGATTTAATTCGACAACATTCCATTACCTTTTTTCTAAAATTTTTGTTGATGCTCGTCTTATAAATGGTTCATATGGCTCTGAGCACTATGGGACTTAACCTGTGAGGTCATCAGTCCCCTAGAACTTATAACTACTTAAACCTAACTAACCTAAGGACATCACACACATCGATGCCCGAGGCAGGATTCGAACCTGCGACCGTAGCCGTCGCGCGGTTCCAGACTCTAGCGCCTATAAGCGCTCAGCCACCCTGGGGCTCGTCTTATAACAATTTTCAAGACACTATCCATTGTTTTCAACTGCTCTTCCAAATAATTTACTCTCTGTGACGGAACTGCACTCTCATTGGCGAAGTTTTCATTTCTACTGTTTGAACAATTCGAATTCTGAACATCACCTTCGTTCCTTTAGTGCTTGCTCAATGTACAGTTGAATAAGATTGGGGAGTGACTACAACTCAGTCTCACTCTCAACTCAACTACTGCTTTCCTTTCATGTTCTTCGACTAACACAACTGCAGTCTCATTCCTATGTTGTTGTTGTTCTCCTCTACACTCCAAAGACTGGTTTGATGCAGCTCTCCATGTTACTCTATCTTGTACAAGCCTCTTCATCTCCGAGTAACTACCGCAACCTACATCCTACTGAATCTGCTTAGTGTATTCATCTTTTGGTCTACCTCTACGATTTTTTGCCTCAATTCTTTCCTTCAGAACTAAATCGGTGATCCCTTGACGCATTAGTACGTGTCTTACCAATCGATCCCTTCTTCTAGTCAAGTTGTGCCACAAATTCGTCTTCTCCCTAGTTCCATTCAGAACCTCCTCATTAGTTACGTGATCTACCCATCTAATTTTCATCATTCTTCTGTACCACTACATTTAAAAAACTTCTATTCTCTTCTTGACTAAACTGTTCATCGACTATGTTTCACATCCATACATGGCTACACTCCAAGCAAACACTTTCAGAAAAGATTTCCTGACATTTAAATCTATACTCGATGTCAACAAATTTCTCTTCTTCAGAAACGCTTTCCTTGCCATCGCCAGTCTACATTTTATATCCTCCCTACTTCGATCATCATCAGTTATTTTCCTCTCCAAATATCAAAACTTATCTACTACTTTAAGTGTCTCATTTCCTAATCTAATTGCCGGCCAGAGTGGCCGAGCGGTTCTAGGCGCTACAGTCTGGAACCGCGTGACCGCTACAGTCGCAGGTTCGAATCCTGCCTCGGGCATGGATGTGTGTGATGTCCTTAGGTTAGTTAGGTTTAAGTAGTTCTAAGTTCGGAGGGACTGATGACCTCAGAGCCATTTGAACCATTAGAACCTAATCTAATTCCCTCAGGATCACATGATTTTTCGACCACATTCCACTATCCTCGGTTTGCTTTTGTTGATGTTCAGCTTATATCCTCCTCTCAAGGCACCGTCCATACTGTTGAACTGTTCTTCCAAGTCCTTAGCTGTCTCTGACACAATTCAAATGTCCTCGGCAAACCTCAGGGTTTTATGAAATGATAATTAAATCAAGACCCTAAGCTGCCGACAGGCGCTGATATACATCAATGGGGACATTTGAAAATGTGTGCTCTGACCGGGACTCGAACTGTGGATCTCCTGCACACATGGCAGACGCTCTATCCATCTGAGCGACCGAGGGCATAGAGGATAGTGCGACTGCAGGGACTTATCCCTTGCACGCTCCCCGTGAGACCCACATTCCCAACGTAATGTCCACACACTACATTCGTAGTGTCCCCGCCCATTACACTCATTACTCGCGGCAGACAATCTTACCGAACTCCAGCAATGCGTTTGCATCCGCACAGAAGGAGGTCAATGGCCGGTTAGCCTTAACTGTATGAAGGTGGTACCTGTTCTTTCGGACCTTCCCTACAGAACAGATACCATCTTCATATCAAGGTTTTTACTTTTCTCCCTGGATTTTAATTCCAACTCCAAATTTTTTTTCCCCTTTACTGCTTGCTCAATGTACACATCGAATAACATCAGGGATAAGCTACAACCCTATCTCACTCCCTTCTCAACCACTGCTTTCCTTTCGTGCCCCTCGATCTTATAATTGTCATCTGGTCTCTATACAAATTGTAAATAGTCTTTTGCTCCCTGTATTTTACCCCTGACACCTTCACAATTCCAGTCAACATTGTCAAAAGCTTTCCCTAACTCTACACATGCTACAACCGTAAGTTTGCCTTTCCTTATCCCAGCTTCTAAGATAAGTTGTAGGGTCAGCATTGCCTCGCATGTTCCAACATTTCTACAGAATCGAAACTGATCTATCCCGAGGTCGCGTCCTACCAGTTCTTCCATTCGTCTCTAAAGAACTCGTGTTACAGTTTTGCAACCGTGACTTATGAAACTGGTAGTTTGGTAATTTTCACACCTCTGATTTCTGTAGAAGCTACATGTAACCTTTCGCACCACGTATTTTATCCTTCAGTATTTCGAAGAGTGTATGCTAGTCAACGTTGTGAAAAGCTCTTTCAACAAATGGTGCAAATGAAGGTTGGCCTTTCTTTATCCTGTCTCCTAAGATACGTCGTAGGACGGTAGAAAATTCAGTCGTTACTTCCACAGCATTGGTAACTTCCCACCCTGCTGTAGGTCGTGAGAGACTGGCTTAAGGTGTCGGCACACGGACCGTGCATCCGAACGTTGAGCGTTGAGCGTGCGAGTTTCTGACGTCATACCGTGGAATAGCACGTCCAGAAGTCTTTCCGAACGTGCAGAGCAATATCTGGCATGTCAGATATTCTGAGCGTGCGTCTGAGCGTTGTCCAATGAGATGGCACAACGCCACCTACGTCACACACAGTACAGAGTTGTGAGGCGCTATATTGGGGTTCATTTCAAGCCTATATGTATATATGTTGTTTCTGAGCACCAGCAAATTCAGAATCACTGGAAAACCCGTTGTTAACTGTGTGATTCGTTTCAATAAAATAACGAAAAACATCATATTCATGGCAAAAGAATTCTTGTAACTTACGTATTGTGAGAGTAGGCTATTTGAAGGCAGCGACACACGGAAGATCCACTAAAACGCATTGTTCTTGGTACAATTTGTTATAATTAAATTTCAATTAGTAACATATCCACTGTTGTGACTTGGCAAGACAGCCAGGCCACTATGATTGGTAGCCGAAAGGCACGCGTTAAGCTCACGCAGGCTGGCGTGACGTCTGGAACATTTAAGGAAGTTAGGCTTTAGCAAAAACGGTCGTAGCTGTTGGAATACTTAACTTTAATCCATAAGTGGTGAACATCGGTCTGACGGTACATGCATCACAAGATAAATAGCAATTGATAATGGCGCCTTGCTAGGTCGTAGCAAATGACGTAGCTGAAGGCTATGCTAACTATCGTCTCGGCAAATGAGAGCGTAATTTGTCAGTGAACCATCGCTAGCAAATTCGGCTGTACAACTGGGGCGAGTGCTAGGGAGTCTCTCTAGACCTGCCGTGTGGCGGCGTTCGGTGTGAAATCACTGACAGTGGCGACCGCGGCCGATTTAAAGGCTACCACCTAGCAAGTGTGGTGTCTGGCGGTGACACCACATCCACCATAATGTTTTCTGAAATGGGTAACATACTTTGATTACTTAAATTGTAAGTGTTGTTGGTTTAGCGTAATGAATAATATCAATGTCTTGTATTGATTTGGTAGTTGGGGTGGAGGTTCACGTCTTAACACTACTAAATTTTATTTCCTAACATTCGCGTTTTTATTAGGTTCTGATACTGTATTATTAGTTTAATATAAGTATATATTATAATATTTGATATTATGTAAATATAACTTCACCTTTTTTTGAGGGGTGACTTTGTTCGACTGGCTTAATCTACAGGACAGCTTGCGCTACTTGTATTAAGATATTTTGCTCCTTTTTCTTTTACGCTTTGTAATTCATATGTTGCAAGGATTCTGCTACTGGGTAGGAATAGTGATTAAGTAAGACTGACCTTGGGGTTTTACTGAAATGTGGGAATGATGAAATAACGTTTATCTTACGCGGAGAAGTATTCCAAATTTGTACCGCTACTGTTTGTAATGGAACTTTTATATGTCTCTGTCCTTACTGATTGGACACGGTACATTCCTTTTCGTGGACGATGGAGGAAATGTGCGTTTTAATAGAGCCAACGTGGGAATTTTACGCGCGCCCGTTGAGTAAACAGTGTGATTTACGAACTAGAAACATCGCTCAACTGCCGCTAGAGTGCGTTGCGGTCGCGTATACCACGTTGGGGCCCACGTACCGTGTGCACAAGTCGCCTCATTCCTGAGCGTTCAGCAGCACGTTGAACTCGGCACGCTCAACGTTTACGTTCGACAGCACGGTCCGTGTGCCGACGGCTTTAGGCAGAGTTCGCCGTCTGCTTACACGTGACTGCGGCCCATTCTCGGCACTGGACCGACCCCCCCCCTGCGCGCTGTCGGGCACTCTGGCATAATTTTTTTTTTTTTTCTGGCGGGCGTCTGGGCCCACAGTGTTGACAGGGGAAGCCCCGCGTGCCCTGGACAGAGGCCGCCGATCGATGCTGCGCGCGGCCCAGACCTCTGAGCGGAGGCCGACCAGCTGCCTCCGCCACACTCCCAGCCACAAACCGCGGTGCGCTGGTGCACCAGCTGCAAATGTCCCATCCAGACCTGTCGTGCAGGGCCTGTGTCGTCACCTGCTTTGATGTGTGTGCCCCACAAGGCACTGTTCCTCGCCCGCTGTACTGTACTTTGCATCGCATCGCCTTTCATTCACTTGTAGAGTAAGGATAGCTACTAACGCTTCGTGTGCGAATCCTGATCGAAGGCTGCATATCTGTATGATAGCTAGAAGAACGTAAAGGATTCGGATAGATTACAGCGGGTATGGCAGAGATTTCGAAACCTGGTTTTAAACTTCAAAACATTTGCAGGGACAGTTTCGCACACAGAACATAATTTATAGGTAATGAACTGCGTACTAAAAATGAAGATACTAAAGAAAGGGAGGAATATGACTACATTTCGCCCAGATAATTAAGAAAAAAAGAACCAAAAACTGTTGGGTGTTTCAAAGGGAGCATTAGGCAACTCATCAGTGACGTAGAAGTACACTGAAGCGTCAGAGAAACTGGTATAGGCAAGCGTTTTCAAATACAGAGATACACTACTGGCCATTAAAATTGCTACACGACGAAGATGACGTGCTACAGATGCGAAATTTAACAGACAGAAAGAAGATGCTGTCATATGCAAATGATTAGCTTTTCAGAGCATTCACACAAGGTTGGCGCCGGTGGCGACACCTAGGAGTCGATGAAATGAAATGTAGAGGCGTTAAGGAACCAGCTCAGACGAATGTGAACAGGAATATAAAATGGTACAATACTGGCCATTAAAATTGCTACACCACGATGATGACGTGCTACAGACGCGAAATTTAGCCAACAGCAAGAAGATGCTGTGATATGCATACGATTAGCTTCTCAGAGCATTCACACAAGGTTGGCGCCGGTGGCGACACCTACAACGTGCTGACATGAGGAAAGTTTCCAACCGATTTCTCATACACAAACAGCAGTTGACCGGCGCTGCGTGGTGAAACGTTGTTGTGATGCTTCGTGTAAGGAGGAGAAATGCGTACCATCACGTTTCCGACTTTGATAAAGGTCGGATTGTAGCCTATCGCGATTGCGGTTTATCGTATCGCGACATTGCTGCTCGCGTTGGTAGAGATCCAATGACTGTTAGCAGAATATGGAATCGGTGGGTTCAGGAGGGTAATACGGAACGCCGTGCTGGATCCCAACGGCCTCGTTTGACTAGCAGTCAAGATGACAGGCATCTTATCCGCATGGCTGTAACGGATCGTGCAGCCACGTCTCGATCCCTGAGTCAACAGATGGGGACGTTTGCAAGACAACAACTATCTACACGAACAATTCGACGACGTGTGTAGCAGCATGGACTATCAGATCGGAGACCGTGGCTGCGATTACCCTTGACGCTGCATCACAGACAGGAGCGCCTGCGATGGTGTACTCGACGACGAACCTGGGTGCATGAATGGCAAAACGTCATTTTTTCAGATGAATCCAGGTTCTGTATACAGCATCGTGACGGTCGCATCCGTGTTTGGCGACATCGCGATGAACGCACATAGGAAGCGTGTATTCGCGATCGCTAAACTGGCGTATCACCCGGCGTGATGGTATGTGGTGCCATTGGTTACACGTCTCGGTCACCTCTTGTTCGCACTGACGTCACTTTGAATAGTGGACGTTACATTTCAGATGTGTTACGACCCGTGGGCAATCTATAGATATATTGTCACATCCTTTAAAATGAATGGGAATGACGGAAGAGCGATTGGGATTCTCAATTCATATAAGCCAGGAGTAGTGTATATCTGCTACGAAACGTCATTACAATACCACGCAGAAAGAATTTAAAAGTTTAGTTCACAACGAAAGAGCAAAAGATTACAGCCATCGACAGACGGGTATTGTTGTTCTGTACATCAAAAGAGGACTTTGTGCTAAATTTGCAGACTTGTAGCACATGAAGAAATTCGTTCAAAAAATGGTTCAAATGGCTCTGAGCACTATGGGACTTAACTGCTGAGGTCATCGGTCCCCTAGAACTTAGAACTAGTTAAAGCTAACTAACCTAAGGACATCACACACATCCATGCCCGAGGCAGGATTTGAACCTGCGACCGTAGCGGTCGCGAAGTTTCAGACTGTAGCGCCTAGAGCCGCTTGGCCACACCGGCTGGCTAAGAAATTGGTGGTACGAATAGTAAAACTTCTTATGTCGTAGGCATTACTGAGTTCCAGGCAACGGCCTTGCGGCAGTGGATACAGCGGTTCCCGTCACATCATCGAAGTTAAGCGCTGTCGGGCGTCGCCGGCACATGGATGGGTGACCATCTGGGCTGCCATGCGCTGTTGCCAGTTTTCGGGGTGCACTCAGCCTCGTGATGCCAATTGAGGAGCTACTCGACTGAATAGTAGCGGCTCCGGTCAAGAACACCATCGTAACTACCGGGAGAGCGGTGTGCTGACCACACGCCCCTCCTATCCACATCCTTATCTGAGGATGACACGGCGGTCGGATGGTCGCTATGGGCCACTTGTGGCCTGAAGACAGAGTGCTGTTACTCAGTTGTCATTTGCAGCACAATGACGGGACTACTCCAAAGGCTTTAAAAAAGACTCCAGACTGACGACAACTTATCATCATTTCTGATTTAAGTGCCCCACACACACACAAATTACAGCGAAGAAGAAACTGTTACAACTATTGGGAATTACGAAAATGTAAGTGATACTCATTTGCGTTGTTGTAAATGTTGTAAATACCTTTAATGAGGGACTAAATGTGGCTACCACCTCGTGGATTTCGTTGGAAACGACACAAAGTCGTCAAATGTGTCTTGCAATTTGTAAAATACTCGCTCTGAAGACATCTCATAGGCCATGCTATGATGCTACCTCCTATGGGGCGGCAAAGAAAGAAGAGCCGAGGAAAAATGCAGTTCTCACCAGCGCACATTAAGGAGCAAGTTATCGGATGATTTTATCCGCTGTGTGAACAAAGTAAGCCTAGGTTTGCTCCGAAAGATCATCAGCAGGCGCCATGGTGTACAGCCAGTACCTGAGTCTTCTGGATGTTGCGTATCTAAGGAATATAAAATAATAACAAGTGAGAAATCGAGATCACTAAATAGTAACCGGGCTTTATATTCCAGAATACGCTTAAGGAACAGATAGTGGGTTCAGTTAACAGTTTTAAATCAGTGCTTCTATGGCGAATTATCTATTATGATTCACTCGCAAACAGCAAAAAGACTCGTAATCAAATTATACCGTCTGCTAAAATATACTTTAAATCAAGCGAATATATTAACCAACCCACACAACTGACTAGAGGGTACAAGCTACAAATTAATGAGACCCATGAAATAAATTTGTTAACTATTATTTCAAAACAAATATTAGAGCATTCTTACAATCACCGTTCTTCCCAGTTCGTTCACAACAAGGTACAATGAGTAGTGATAGTAACTCATATGTTTTTAAGAACAAACGTGTGGCACCAAGGCCGGGCGGAGTGGCCGCACGGTCTCGGGCGCCATGTCACGGATTGCACGGCCCCTCCTACCGGAGGTTCGACTCCTCCCTCGGGCATGGGTGGTGTGTGTTTGTCCTTAGGATAATTTAGGTTAAGTAGTGTGTAGGCTTAGGGACTGATGACCTTAGCAGTTGAGTCCCGTAAGATTTCACACACATTTGAACATTTTTCACTGATGACCTCAGCAGTTTTTTTTTCCCTTAGGAATTCACACACATTTGAATAGTTTGTGGCACCTAAGTCACCTCAGAGATGCTAACTAATGTGCAATGTAAGCAGTTCTTGTGGAATCAGATTTGAAAATTTCTCGGAAGAATGAAATACTGTTGTATAAGACATTACTGCAGTGCCACTTCTATGGGATCATCGTGGCATCAGCCTTGGTAGGTTGTTAGAATCAGAATCTTTGTGGGTGGACACCAATTACAAAAGTGTTGCAGCGGAAACACAGGCAAATGACATGCTACTACCTCAAATAGTTCCCCTCTGTCTGAAGACTTACCGTAAGCACCCTGTGCTACTCTTCTGGACGCTTAGAAGAGGTAGAATCAGTATTTAAGAGAGCATTGGACGGCTTAGGATCAAATACAGTGGAAGGAATAGACAACATTCCCCCAGAATTTCTAAAATGATTGAGAGAAGAGCCAACAAAACGACTATTCACGATGGTGCGTAGAATATTTGAGTCTGGCGACATACCATCTGACTTTCGGAAAAATATCATCCAATAAGGAAGAGTGCAAGAGCTGACAAGTGCGAGAATTATCGCACAATCAGCTTAACAGCTCATCCAACCAAGTAGCTGACAGGAATAATACACAGAAGAATGGAAAAGAAAACTGACAGTGTGTTAGATGACGATCAGTTTGGCTGAACGAAGTGCAGGGATTAAAAAAAGTGTAAGGCAGGGATGTAGTCTTTCCCCCCTACTGTTCAATCTGTACATCGAAGAGACAATAATGGATATAAAAGAAAGGTTCATGAATGGGATTAAAATTCAAGGTGAAGTGATATCAATGACACGATTCGCTGATGGCATTACTACCCTCGGTGAAAGCAAAGAAGAATTACTTGATCTGGTGAATGGAATGAAGAGTCTAATGAGTATATAATATGGACTGGGAGTAAATCGATGAAAAGATGAAAGTAATGAGAAGTAGCAGAAATGAGAACAGCGAGAAACTACATCAGGATTGATGATCATGAAGTAGATGAATTAAAGGAATCCATTGGCATTAAAATAACCAATGACGGACAGACCAAGGACATCAAAAGCAGACTAGTACAGTGTGGCGGTTATTGTGTATTATCAACATGGACAAATGCAATGAATATGGATGATACGAAACTCTATGGTATTCTGCGGTTTGAATTCACTCTGTTTTTTTTTTTTTTTGTTTTTTTTTTTGTTTTTTGTTTAGCAGTTGCATTGATTTGATTTTGTAAATTTGTAAATGATACTGACAATATTATAC
The DNA here is from genome assembly GCF_023864345.2 of Schistocerca serialis cubense. Classification (NCBI taxonomy): domain Eukaryota; kingdom Metazoa; phylum Arthropoda; class Insecta; order Orthoptera; family Acrididae; genus Schistocerca; species Schistocerca serialis. Next base: position 237,336,735 of record NC_064647.1, on the reverse strand, counting down.
ACATGTATAATGCAGTATTCATACTACAATTGACATAGTGTAATAATGTTGACTGTAACATGTGTTTATATCACTAAAATTAAAGATCGTACATCAGACCTTTTATAATTTTTGTCTTCGATAGATTTAATTATTCTTAGCAAATTGATCATGAAAAGGAACCACAGAATACCACCCGCACACAACACTGACGTCGTTGTTGTTGTGGTCTTCAGTCCTCAGACTGGTTTGATGCAGCTCTCCATGCTACTCTATCCTGTGCAAGCTTCTTCATCTCCCAGTACCTACTGCAACCTACATCCTTCTGAATCTGCTTAGTGTATTCATCTCTTGGTCTCCCTCTACGATTTTTACCCTCCACGGTGCCCTCCAATGCTAAATATGTGATCCCTTGATGCCTCAAAACATGTCCTACCAACCGATCCCTTCTTCTAGTCAAGTTGTGCCACAAACTTCACCCCAATCCTATTCAATACCTCCTCATTAGTTACGTGATCTATCCACCTTATCTTCAGCATTCTTCTGTAGCACCACATTTCGAAAGCTTCTATTCTCTTCTTGTCCAAACTAGTTATCGTCCATGTTTCACTTCCATACATGGCTACACTCCATACAAATACTTTCAGAAACGACTTCCTCACACTTAAATCTATACTCGATGTTAACAAATTTCTCTTCTTGAGAAACGCTTTCCTTGCCATTGCCAGTCTACATTTTATATCCTCTCTACTTCGACCATCATCGGTTATTTTACTCCCTAAATAGCAAAACTCCTTTACTACTTTAAGTGTATCATTTCCTAATCTAATTCCCTCAGCATCACCCGACTTAATTTGACTACATTCCATTATCCTCGTTTTGCTTTTGTTGATGTTCATCTTATATCCTCCTTTCAAGACACTGTCCATTCTGTTCAACTGCTCTTCCAAGTCCTTTGCTGTCTCTGACAGAATTACAATGTCATCGGCGAACCTCAAAGTTTTTACTTCTTCTCCATGAATTTTAATACCTACTCCGAATTTTTCTTTTGTTTCCTTTACTGCTTGCTTAATATACAGATTGAATAACATCGGGGAGAGGCTACAACCCTGTCTAACTCCTTTCCCAACCACTGCTTCCCTTTCATGCCCCTCGACTCTTTATCTGCCATCTGGTTTCTGTACAAATTGTCAATAGCCTTTCGCTCCCTGTATTTTTCCCCTGCCACCTTCAGAATTTGAAAGAGAGTATTCCAGTTAACATTGTCAAAAGCTTTCTCTAAGTCTACAAATGCTAGAAACGTAGGTTTGCCTTTTCTTAATCTTTCTTCTAAGATAAGTCGTAAGGTCAGTATTGCCTCACGTGTTCCAACATTTCTACGGAATCCAAACTGATCTTCCCCGAGGTCGGCTTCTACCAGTTTTTCCATTCGTCTGTAAAGAATTCGCGTTAGTATTTTGCAGCTGTGACTTATTAAACTGATAGTTCGGAAATTTTCACATCTGTCAACACCTGCTTTTTTTGGGATTGGAATTATTATATTCTTCTTGAAGTCTGAGGGTATTTCGCCATACATCGTGCTCACCAGATGGTAGAGTTTTGTCAGGACTGGCTCTCCCGAGGCCATCAGTAGTTCTAATGGAATGTTGTCTACTCCCGGGGCCTTGTTTCGACTCAGGTCTTTCAGTGCTCTGTCAAACTCTTCACGCAGTATCTTATCTCCCATTTCGTCTTCATCTACAGCCTCTTCCATTTCCATAATATTGTCCTCAAGTACATCGCCCTCGTATAAATCCTCTATATACTCCTTCCACCTTTCTGCCTTCCCTTCTTTGCTTAGAACTGGGTTGCCATCTGAGCTCTTGATATTCATACAAGTGGTTCTCTTCTTTCCAAAGGTCTCTTTAATTTTCCTGTAGGCAGTATCTATCTTACCCCTAGTGAGACAAGCCTCTACATCCTTACATTTGTCCTCTAGCCATCCCTGCTTAGCCATTTTGCACTTCCTGTCGATGTCTTTTTTGAGACGTTTGTATTCCTTTTTGCCTGCTTCATTTACTGCATTTTTATATTTTCTCCTTTCATCAATTAAATTCAATATTTCTTCTGTTACCCAAGGATTTCTATTAGCCCTCGTCTTTTTACCTACTTGATCGTCTGCTGCCTTCACTACTTCATCCCTCAGAGCTGCCGATTCTTCTTCTACTGTATTTCTTTCCCCCATTCCTGTCAATTGTTCCCTTATGCTCTCCCTCAAACTCTCTACATCCTCTGGTTCTTTCAGTTTATCAGGTCCCATCTCCTTAACTTCCCACCTTTTTGCAGTTTCTTCAGTTTCAATCTGCAGTTCATAAACAATAGATTGTGGTCAGAGTCCACATCTGCCCCAGGAAATGTCTTACAATTTAAAACCTGGTTCCTAAATCTCTGTCTTACCATTATATAATCTATCTGATACCTTTTAGTATCTCCAGGATTCTTCCAGGTATACAACCTTCTTTTATGATTCTTGAACCAAGTGTTAGCTATGATTAAGTTATGCTCTGTGCAAAATTCTACAAGGTGGCTTCCTCTTTCATTCCTTTCCCCCAATCCATACTCACCTACTATGTTTCCTTCTCTCCTTTTTCCTACACTCGAATTCCAGTCACCCATGACTATTACATTTTCGTCTCCCTTCACTACCTGAATAATTTCTTTTATCTCGTCATACATTTCACCTATTTCTTCATCATCTGCAGAGCTAGTTGGCATATAAACTTGTACTACTGTAGTAGGCATGGGCTTTGTATTTATCTTGGCCCCAATAATGCGTTCACTATGCTGTTTGTAGTAGCTAACCCGCACTCCTATTTTTTTATTCATTATTAAACCTACTCCTGCATTACCCCTATTTGATTTTGTATTTATAACCCTGTAATCACCTGACCAAAAGTCTTGTTCCTCCTGCCACCGAACTTCACTAATTCCCACTATATCTAACTTTAACCTATCCATTTCCCTTTTTAAATTTTCTAACCTACCTGCCCGATTAAGGGATCTGACATTCCACGCTCCGATCCGTAGAACGCCAGTTGTCTTTCTCCTGATAACGACGTCCTCTTGAGTAGTCCCCGCCCGGAGATCCGAATGGGGGACTATTTTACCTCCGGAATATTTTACCCAAGAGGACGCCATCATCATTTAATCATACAGTAGAGCTGCATGTCCTCGGGAAAAATTACGGCTGTAGTTTCCCCTTGCTTTCAGCCGTTCGCAGTACCAGCACAGTAAGGCCGTTTTGGTTAATGTTACAAGGCCAGATCAGTCAATCATCCAGACTGTTGCCCCTGCAACTACTGAAAAGGCTGCTGCCCCTCTTCAGGAACCACATGTTTGTCTGGCCTCTCAACAGATACCCCTCCGTTGTGGTTGCACCTACGGTACGACCATCTGTATCGCTGAGGCACGCAAGCCTCCCCACCAATGGCAAGGTCCATGGTTCATGGGGGGGAACACTGACGTATGCTACCAGAAATATTTTTTTCCATGATTCGTACGTAGTTTTTAATTTTGACCTCATACATAAGCAATGAAATCTTGTTCAACAATAAATACCATCAGCATTGTTCTTAGAAAATGCAGTCTGATTCGATTAATTTTTTTCTTTTATAAATAGAGTTCAGTACCACCGGTGCACATTTATTTCTTACACATCGGAATATTGTTTGCAGTTTCAAGTAATTTCAATTTGCCGCTGTGATAAAAGTTAAGATGGCGACCAACAAAAGATAGAGGATTTCTTTTTTAATTAAGATTTTCCTTTGCTCAATAAATAAGTAATAATTTAAATTGATGCCACCAATAAAAATTATTAAATTGTTTTGCATGCTGTTTTCAACTAGAAGTACAGACGAAGTTGCTATATAATCGCAACTAACAATGGCTGGCCGTGCGGTTAAAGGCGCTGCAGTCTGGAACCGCAAGACCGCTACGGTCGCAGGTTCGAATCCTGCCTCGGGCATGGATGTTTGTGATGTCCTTAGGTTAGTTAGGTTTAACTAGTTCTAAGTTCTAGGGGACTAATGACCTCAGCAGTTGAGTCCCATAGTGCTCAGAGCCATTTGAACCATTTTTGAACTAACAATGGCTGCGCTTCTTGCAGCTATGACAAAACAATTAACACAAAATTATAATGAAAAGAGGAAGTGATTTTTGAATAATTAATCATAAATAGTTTTAACGCATTTGGCTCTATTTGTTTTTACCAGCAAATGAACATAAAAGTACAATAATTTACATTAAATGTTTTTCATTCAACAGACCTCAAATCGATTCGCGTCTTGCGTCGGCAACGTACACCAGAAGAAGACGACAAAAGGGTACGAAACAAAAGAAAATAATGACATAGATTAACAAAGAATGTTAAACAAATATTGTCTCTTTTACATAATTATCATCTTTATAAGAAATAATTACATAATTGAATGAATATTATTGAGTTACGTAATTCTCCAATCGTTCATATTCCACTCGTAATAAAAAATATATATATCGTGGATGCTATAACAGGCAAAAAAGACATCCCCGACCGAGAGAAGTCTAGTAGTATCAAAGATAGTCCTTAATTTCACGAGGAAATTTCTGAGACTGTGCGTTTGGAGCACAGCATTGTGTGGTAGTGAAACAAAGACGAATGTTAAAAATTAGGTGGGCTGATAAAGTGAGGAATGAGGAGGTTTTGTGCAGAATATGAGAGGAAAGGAAATGTGAAAAACAGTGACAAGGAGACGGGAGAGGATGGTAGGACATTTGTTAAGAGATCGGGGAATGACTTACACGGTACTAGAGGGAGCTGTAGAGGGCAAACACTGTAGAGGAGACAGAGATTGGAATACAGCAGTAAGTAATTGAGGTCATAGGCTGCGAGTGCTACTCTGAGATGAAAAGGTTGGCAAAGGAGAGGAATTAGTGGTGAGCCGCATCCAACCAGTCAGAAGACTGATGACTTAGGGAAAAAAATAAAAAGAAATGTGCCACCTGCAGAAAGCCGCTCACCCCAGTAAGAGTCCCGGCTGTCCGCAGTGGAGTCAGCCTGCAACCACTTGCTTCGTCAGCGGCTCGCGGCGTCCTTGAATCTCCACCCGCCGACGAGCCTCTCCAGACTGCTTCGTGACAGCCGCTGCAGGCGCCGATGTCGGCGCAAGTCCGGTGGCTCCAGCTGGAACACTGGAGGAGGGAGGAACTGAGACTGCGGCTCGGTGCCACGGCTTGGAGCATGGCCGCACACACAACCGTCTTCTCCAGCGCGACCGTCGGCAGCAAGTAGACAGCGAGTCCCCCAAGAAGCTAGCCCAGCCGTCTCTCATGATTTCTGAAATGTTAACTATGGCTATTCATGACGTATCCTACTCACATTATACACTACTGGCCATTAAAATTGCTACACCAACTAGAAATGCAGATGATACACGTGTATTCATTGGACAAATATATTATACTAGAACTGACATGTGATTATATTTTCACGGAATTTGGGTGCATAGATCTTGAGAAATCAGTACCCAGAACAACCACCTCTGGCCGTAATAACGGCCTTGATACGCCTGGGCATTGAGTCAAACAGAGCTTGGATGGCGTGTACAGGTACAGCTGCCCATGCAGCTTCCACACGATACCATAGTTCATCAAGAGTAGTGACTGGCGTATTGTGACGAGCCAGTTGCTCGGCCACCATTGACCAGGCGTTTTCAGTTGGTGAGAGATCTGGAGAATGTGCTGGCCAGGGCAGCAGTCGAACATTTTCTGTGTCCAGGTAGGACCGTACAGGACCTGCAACATGCGGTCGTGCATTATCCTGCTGAAACGTAGGTTTTCGCAGGGATCGAATGAAGGGTAGAGCCACGAGTCGTAACACATCTGAAATGTAACGACCACTGTTCAAAGTGCCGTCATTGCGAACAAGAGGTAACCGAGACGTGTAACCAATGGCACCCCATACCATCACGCCGGGTGGTACGTTAGTATAGCGTTGACGAATACACGCTTCCAATGCGCGTTCACCGCGATGTCGCCAAGCACGGATGCGACCATCATGATGCTGTAAATAGAACCTGGAATCATCCGAAAAAATGACGTTTTCCCATTCGCGCACACAGGTTCGTCGTTAAGTACACCATCGCAGGCGCTCCTGTCTGTGATGCAGCGTCAAGGGTAACCGCAGCCATGGTCTCCGAGCTGATAGTCCCTGCTGCTGCAAACGTCGTCCAACTGTTCGTGCAGATGGTTGTTGTCTTGCAAACGTCCCCATCTGTTGACTCAGGGATCGAGACGTGGCTGCACGATCCGTTACAGCCATGCAGATAAGATGCCTGTCATCTCGACTGCTAGTCAAACGAGGCCGTTGGGATCCAACACGGCGTTCCGTATTACCCTCCTGAACCCACCGATTCCATATTCTGCTAACAGTCATTGGATCTCTACCAACGCGAGCAGCAATGTCGCGATACCATCAACCGCAATCGCGATAGGCTACAATTCGACCCTTATCAAAGTCGGAAACGTGATGGTACGCATTTCTCCTCCTTACACGAGGCATCACAACAACGTTTCATCAGGCAACGCCGGTCAACTGCTGTTTGTGTATGAGAAATCGGTTGGAAACTTTCCTTATGTCAGTACGTTGTAGGTGTCGCCACCGGCGCCAACCTTGTGTGAATGCTCTGAAAAGCTAATCATTTGCATATCAGAGCATCTTCTTCCTGTCGGTTAAATTTCGCGTCTGTAGCAGGTCATCTTCGTGATGTAGCAATTTTAATGGCCAGTATTGTACCATTTTCTATTCCTCTTCACATTCGTCTGAGCTGATTCCTTAACGCTTCTACATTTCATTTGATCGACTCCTACTGCGTCTAAATTAGCCACTGCATTTCCCTTTGAAGATCCTGTCCACATTCAAACTTTAGAAATTGGATGCTCAGGCTAATAGAATGAGTATACGAACTCCAGGGATTGATCGATGAGAGCATCCGGAACAAAAAATTGTTACAGAGACTGTGGTCGAAATACGCGCTGTACCATGTAGCCACAGCTACACTGTGCGCTCGAAATGGTTTCCATGTCCCTCAGCACATGCGTGGACGCGTCATAGTATGTTCCGTCTCACACATTCACGTCGGCCAGGCTGCATCCAAACAGTGTTAGCGGCAGCATGAATACGCTGCTCCAGTGTGTCCACATTTGGAACAGGCACTGCATTCACGATACTTTTGAGAGGGTCCAACAACCAGAAATTGCACGGGTTGAGATCCGGTGAACGAGCAGGACGGCAACTACAGCTCCTGGTCCGATCCATCGACAGGGATGGCACGATTGAGATGTGTCTGAACGTCAACGGCGAAGTGGGCTGGAGCACCATCGTGTAGCAGCCACATAAATCTTCGAATCATCAGTGGCACTTCTTCCAGCAGGAGAGGCAAAAATCACCCGCGAGCAACGCTGATAATTGCGGCCTGTTAGGCGACGTGGAAGGAAGACTGGTCCCAAAACACTGTCGCCCATTATCCCGGCTCACGCATTCCGGCTGCATCGATGCTGAGGATTCTCTGTCACGATACCATGGCGGTTCTGCATATTATCTCACAGATGACTGTTACGAAAGTTGAAGATACGACTCCGCGTAAGGGTGGCCTCATCTGTGAACAGGATGGATGACACAAATACCGGAATCGTGGCTGCCTGCTGAAGTAACCAGTGACAAAACTGCTCCCAATGTGGAAAGTCTGTCGCTAGTAAGCCCCGCACACGCTGTGGTGATGAGGGAAGTACCAATTGTCATGGAGCATGTTCCACACTGGCTTACACCGTACTGGCAGCCCAACTGCCTCGTACTGACACGGCGGTCGACTTCCACAGTGTCAATCACATTTTCCTCCAAGTGTGGTGTCCATGATTTTCTGCTTTCTCAAACGACCCTGTCTCAGAGAAACGGCGAATCACTGTTGCAAAACACTGAGTTCTGTGGTTGTTGTCGACGCGGATAGGCTCAAATGGCTCTGAGCACTATGGGACTTAACTGCTGAGGTCATCAGTCCCCTAGAACTTAGAACTACTTAAACCTAACTAACCTAAGGACATCACACACATCCATGCCCGAGGCAGGATTCGAACCTGCGACCGTAGCAGTCGCGCGGTTCCGGACTGAGCGCCTAGAACCGCTAGACCACCGCGGCCGGCGACGCGGATAGGTCTCCTGATACAACCTTGCCGACCGCCGCTCGTTGCCATTCGCCTTTCCGTAAGTAAACACCATGTCGAGTCGAATACGGAACGATTGTGCACAACGCTGTGTCAAATCCACTACAAGGTGAGTCAGCAGGATAAGTGAATCGGACAAAACATTTACCAGTTACTATGGCAGGATAGGGCGCTAGGGCATGACGTATGAGTAACAGCACCACCCTCTAGGAGGAAACCATACATACTGAGACTGTGGCTACATGGTACGGTGCATCTTAGACCGCAGTCTCTGTAACAAAGTATGACTGAATAAATGGTGTCTACCATGGAAACCATGCATTTCCGGACGTAAGTTCAAAACATGGTTCAAATGACTCTAAGCACTACGGGACTTAACATCTGAGGTCATCAGTCCCGTACTTAAACCTAACTAGCCTAAGGACATCACACACATCCATGCTCGAGGCAGGATTCGAACCTGCGACCGTAGCAGCAGCGCGGTTCCGGAGTGAAGCGCCTTGAACCACTCGGTTGCAACTGCCGGCGACGTAAGTTCATTAGACATTTTTGTTGCATATCCTCTCATATATCAGCCCCTAGAGTTTGTACACGGTGGAAAGAAATCACCGTGTATATGAAGACTGAAGCGACGATGAAAATTTTGTACCAAAGCTGGGATTCCAATCTGGGTCCCCTGTCAGTAGGCAGATGCGCTAACCATTACACTAGCCTGGGATAGTGTCTTCTCACAACTGTACGGTCTGCCCTAGGACGCCTCCCTCCTCCTCCTCCCCCCACCCCCCATTCAGGGCTCAGGCCACTTGGAATTCTCCCTAAACTCGAAAAACATTGCAAAGGTTTTCCAACTCTGTTAAACAGCAACAAACGAAAAGGATATCCTGCCTGAAACCCAAGCACGGGCGGTTTCGTCAAATGAAGCTTTATAATTCCAGAGACCTTATTAGGTCTCAGACATCTATGATGTCTGCATGTTTGAGCTCTCTGGAACTGTACAGTTTCATTTGGTCATAGAATTAGGTCAAGTGATGAGTGAGGCAACGAGGTACTGTGCCGAACTGGCGAGGAAGAGAATATGTGGAAAACACTGACAATAAGCGACAGGACAATATGACACGTGTTAACACAGTGGAGAATAATTTCCGAGGTACTAGACACAGCTGTAGGGAACAAGAACCAGGGCTCAATATCGGCCGGAACGGTGTTTCAACGCCTCCCACGCAATTTTTTTTGAACTCATTTGAAGAAGTCGTCACCCAGTATTTCTTTTTAAAATAGTACACGTGTATTAAACCGCAACATAAATATAACTCGCCGCTGCCTTTGAACTGGTGAACATGGCAACAGGTGATCAATGTGATGCGATGGGCAGATGCGCGCGTGCGCATATGTGTGTGTGTGTTTCTGTGCGCAACACTCACAAGATAAGCTGAGCTTCATCCCAAAGTTATAATCGGTACGTATCGGTAACATTGTGAGACTGTCTTTCGTTTACGACTGCCAGCGTGTTATGTGTATCAATGAGAAGTAAACAATGTAAGCGGTGTTTAAACATGAGCGTCTGCATTATGTGCTCTCGTGAAATCTTGTATCGTCCGCGTCGGCCATGGCTGCGCAGGGCGCGCGCGTGGTTAAACGGCTGACAGCTTTTGCATCCGATACGCAAACATCCACCCCCCTCGTGTCCCTTTCCCAGTGGAGCTCAACATCAGTTTCTCTTTCCCTGTCCCGCACATTTCTTAGAAGCTGTATCGACGCTCAATTTTCAAAAATCGAAAACTGTGATTTTTGTGGCACGGGGGACGGCGTTATATTCCAACGCTATTGTCGCTAATTGGATGAGTTTATTTGTGATCGCTGTCAATGTCGTGTTTGCAACGGCGCGGCCGCGCCTAAAAAGTAAATTAAATTAGCCTGCAACCAGGAGTCGCGTGTGGGTTAGTTCCCCAAGTTGTGACAATGCTGTACGGTCGCAGGTTCGAATCCTGCCTCGGGCATGGATGTGTGTGGTGTTCTTAGGTTAGTTAGGTTTAAGTAGTTCTAAGTTCTAGGGGACTGATGACATCAGAAGTTAAGTCCCATGGTGCTCAGAGCCATTTGAACCATTTTTTTGTGACAACGCTGCACTGAAACTTGATCAGGATCGATACATGGAGACTAATCCTAGAAGCAGAATTACCGCAACCAAGACGTGGTACGGACTCGACTAACGTCTGAATTATGGCTGAAGGGGACTGACACAATGAATCCTGCAGGGCTGTACATAAATACGTAAGAGTACGAGGGGGTGGAGATCTCTTATAAACAGCACGTTGAAGTCGGCAGAGATATGCTCAATAATGTTCATGTCTGTGGAGTATGGCGGCCAGTGAAAGTGTTTAAACTCAGAAGAGTGTTCCTGGAGCCGTTCTGTAGCAATTCTGGACGTGTGGGGTGTCGCATTGTTCTGCTGGAATTGCCCAAGTCTGTCGGAATGCACAATGGACACGAATGGATGCAGGTGATCACACAGGATGCTTACGTACGTGTCACCCGTCAGAGTCGTATCTAGACGTATCAGGGTTCCCATATCACTCCAACTGCACACGCCCCACACCATTAGAGAGGCTCCACCAGCTTGAACAGTCTCCTGTTGTCATTCAGGGTCCATGAATTTATGAGGTCGTCTCCATACCCGTACACATCCATCCGCTCAATACAATTTGAAACGAGACTCGTCCGACCAGGCAACATGTTTCCAGTCATCAGCAGTCCAGTGTCGGTATTGACGCGCCAGGCGAAGCGTAAAGCTTTGAGTCGTTCCGTCGTGAAGGGTACACAGGCGGCCTCCGGCTCCGAAGGCCAGTATCGATGATGTTTCGTTGAATGGTTCGTACGCTGGCCAGCATTGAAATCTGCAGAAATTTGCGGAAGGGTTGCGCTTCTGTCACGTTGAACGATTCTCTTCAGTCGTCGTTGGTCCCGTTCTTGCAGGATCTTTTTCCGGCCACAGCAATATCGGAGATGAGATGTTTTACCGGTTTCCTGATACGGTATACTCGTGAAATGGTCTTACCGGAAAATCCCCACTTGACCGCTGCCTCGGAGGTGCTGCGTCCCATCGCTCGTTCGGCGACTACAACACCACCTTCAAACTCACTCAAATCTTGATAACCTGCCATTGTTGCAACAGTAACCGATCTAATAACTGCGCCTGACACTTGCCTTCTACAGCCGTTTCCGACCGCAGCCCCTTATTCTGCCTGTTTACATCTCTGTATTAGAGTACGCATGCCTACATCACTTTCTTTGGCGCTTTAGCGCCAAAGAAAGTATATATACAGGGTGTTACAAAAAGGTACGGCCAAACTTTCAGGAAGCATTCTTCACACACAAAGAAAGAAAATATGTTATGTGGACATGTGTCCAGAAACGCTTACTTTCCAGGTTAGAGCTCATTTTATTACTTCTCTTCAAATCACATTAATCATGGAATGGAAACACACAGCTACAGAATTTACCAGCGTGACTTCTAACACTTTGTTACAGGAAATGTTCAAAATGTCCTCCGTTAGCGAGGATACATGCATCCACCCTCTGTCATATGGAATCCCTGCTGCGCTGATGCAGCCCTAGAGAATGGCGTATTGTATCACAGCCGTCCACAATACGAGCACGAAGAGTCTCTACATTTGGTACCGGGGTTGCGTAGACAAGAGCTTTCAAATGCCCCCATAAATGAAAGTCAAGAGGGTTGAGGTCAAGAGAGCGTGGAGGCCACGGAATTGGTCCGCCTCTACCAATCCATCGGTCACCGAATCTGTTGTTGAGAAGCGTACGAACACTTCGACTAAAATGTGCAGGAGCTCCATCGTGCATGAACCACATGTTGTGTCGTACTTGTAAAGGCATCGAAGGCAACGTTACCTTCCTTCAATTGGGCCAACTGGCGGTGAATCGAGGAAGTACAGCACATACTGACGAAACTAAAATGAGCTCTAACATGGAGATTAAGCGTTTCCGGACACATGTCCACATAACACCTTTTCTTTATTTGTGTGTGAGGAATGTTTGGGCGTACCTTTTTGTAACACCCTATATATATATATATATATATATATATATATATATATATATATATATATATATACATGGAAGAGAGCATTTCGTCCAGGGCCAAGGAATGTGGAATCAGCCAGAAGAGTGTCATTGGCATTCTGCATCGAGAGAATTTCCATCCCTGTCATCTGCCACTACATCAGGGATTCGACGATCGTGATTTCGAATGTCGTACAGAATTTTGTGTTTTCGCCCTTCAGTGACTGAGAGACGAGAAGTGGTGTGACCCCGCCTCGTGGATTGTCGTTTTGTTTCGGTTCGAAATGGTGGACCCGTCTTTCATCGCTGCGAATGGCCTAGACTGTCACCACCAGGCTTGCAAAGTGTCCTCACTGGTGGACGTGTGTGAGCGATACCAAGAGAGACGTCCAGCTGAGCAGCGGGGTGTTTTGATTGTGATCCGTCGATCACCCCGAGTGAGAGTGTCTACACGTTCCAGCATCCCAGCAGTGACAGCTACGTCCGGCCTGCCGGACAAAAATTCCCGCAAGAATATGAACTACCGACTACCGCCTTACGTTTGTCGCCACGATACGTGAAGTGTACCACCCTCACTTTGCAAACGTAAAGTTTGAGTCTCAACGTCTTCGCTAATTTTGCCACACGCATGTGTGTGGCCTGCCGCGAGGCGAGAGCTCTCTCTGTGTTCATTTAATTCTCAAAATGCTTTTATATGACGCTACTCTCCCCACCAGGGCCGACTGCTTCTTCTTTGTAGGTGAATTCTTATTTTTCTTGCCCGGCTCGCCGCTACCTTCGTTAATGTAGTATCGCCATTTACCCACGGTCCGGCTGTGTTTATCCTAACAGGTATTATATTGTACTCGCCTTATTTCTTTCTTCGCTGCAGCTGGGCCTTCTTTTGTTAATGTTAATTGGGGTTTCCCAATGCCATTAGCCACGTGCGTTGGTCTCCAAGCTGCGTTCACTTTATCTAATTTACGCATGCCCCTGTCGTTATATGTGTAGATACTGCTTTATGGTTTGGTACATGAGATTGCCATAATTACTTCCTGTTGACAATATAGAGTTATTTTCTGGGGATTTTATTCTGTATCGTATGTATGAAGCTTATGTGAGGTCCGAAAAATGCGGACACCTTACAACAGTAAGAGGATGTGATGAAAAGTAATGCCTTCTAACATTTTATTCTATTCTCAATGTCGTTTGTGGTATTATATGTCATGCATATTACATCTACATCTACATTTATACTCCGCAAGCCACCCAACGATGTGTGGCGGAGGGCACTTAACGTGCCACTGTCATTACCTCCCTTTCCTGTTCCAGTCGCGTACGGTTCGCGGGAAGAACGACTGTCTGAAAGCCTCCGTGCGCGCTCTAATCTCTCTAATTTTACATTCGTGATCTCCTCGGGAGGTATAAGTAGGGGGAAGCAATATATTCGATACCTCATTCAGAAACGCACCCTCTCGAAACCTGGCGAGCAAGCTACACCGCGATGCAGAGCGCCTCTCTTGCAGAGTCTGCCACTTGAGTTTATTAAACATCTCCGTAACGCTATCACGGTTACCAAATAACCCTGTGACGAAACGCGCCGCTCTTCTTTGGATCTTCTCTATCTCCTCCATCTGGGTGGCTTTTCCCGCTTCACTAACGGAAATCGAAATCCTCTGCCGCTAGAAGGCTCCAAGGTGGTGGCTGTGTAAAGTAGCATTGTCGATGCGAGAAAGCGTGCTGTAATCGAGTTTCTAACCGCAGAAAACGCACCACGAATTGAAATACAGGAGACTGGATGTCCGTCAACAGTTGCCCGTTATGAGCGTGATGGTTATGTGTTCCTTAACAACGCTGACTGGTGATAAAAGCTGGGTCCACCATTCTGACCCTGAAAACAAGAGAGCATCTGTGCAGTTCCGTCACGAAGGACCATCACTTCAAACCAGTTCATGACCATGCCGTCAAATGGCAATGTCATTCTCACTGTGTTCTGGATGTTCAAGGTGACGAGCGTTTGCAATTCATGCCTGAGGGCATGACCATTCTCTGCAAGGCACTGCGAGACCTTCAGAAAACTAAAAAGTAAACTCCATGCGAACAGGCTTAGGAAGACTCAAGGCTACCGACCGATTGCCGTATCATCGTTTTCTCATAGGTGTCACTGCATGTGGATATGGAGATGCATGCCGTCATGTGGTGTGCGTACTGTAAGACCTTCGGTACACACACCATCATATTATATGACTTGTCGCTCTAATGAAGTAGGCGAGTGTCAGCAATATGTCTCGTGGTCTTATCGTGGCGTGTTTATCTTCTGCCGTTAGGTCAGACTATAGAAATGCCACTTGCACGCTTAGAGTAGCAGATTGACGGTGACCAACTTTAAAAACAAATTGATTAATTTTCACACACATTTATTAAAATAATAAAAATCATAAACCTTACTTAACTTGGTTCTGGATGCTATTTACAACTGACAATCTGAAGTTCCTTTGGTCTTGGTACGTTAATCTTATTCTCACATATCTCTGATACTTGACAAAGTGTCTATTCATTTATCTTCATGGCTATGTACAGGAATATGATAATCTCATTAGGGGCAGACTGAAACTTGACTACAGACTAATGCAGACTGGTACAGACTGGTGCAGAGAAATGCAGACTGACTAATTGGAGGTCTGTACACTCTTTATAATAACTCGCGCATTCAGGTATCATTGCGTCAACGTGATCCGCGAGGAGAAAAGGTTCTACGTTAGCAGCAATCTCATATTAATATTACATATTAATACACGCATCGGTGGGGCGGAAGCAGAATTTGGTCCGTCTCTAAGGCAGCGCCATCTCGTAGTGCGGAGACGGACGAGCGCCGCGCTTGCGCTGTTGTGCTTAGCGGGGCGCGCTCTAGTGGGGAAGTTGTGTATGCACTGACTACGCAGAACTATGTACACAACACGTCAGGACACACCTCTCCCAGCTGTTGTCAATTTTCCTGAGTGGGGCCTCAGGAAACTGAAAGCACGAATTCGAACAGTTCGTCCACACATGGAGCATCCTATACTTCAGCATGACAATGCTGAAGGACGCCGCGACATCCGAAACAGTCCGGAGCGTGAGGGGGTTTCGCCGTCATCAATCATCCTTCGTACAGTCCCGACTTGGCGCCATCTGATTTTCAGCTGTTTCGAAAAACTTAAGAAACACTTTCGAGGACCTCACTCTGCCGGTGATGAAGCGGTGCGAGCAGAGATGAGGTTGTGGGTCTGTCAACAAAGCCTGACATTCCACAGTGAAAGCGTTAACACATCTGTCTCTCGGGAGAAATATGTTCGGCTCCCGGATGACTATGAATGTGCTATCCCTTCACATTCGACGCCAATTCCAGACTCCTGCTTCCATCCCACAGGATAGCTGTGAGAGGTGGCATGAGCCCCCTCCCGTATTTCTATCTTACGATTTTCCTCTCTAATTGCATGCGGTGAAAAGTTGCTATTCCTTCACACGCGGACTTCCCACGCAGCGTCTCTCGTCACCCACGTGGTCCGGTGACAGGCGGGCTCTGCTGATCTTGAAAGGGTAAGCCGATGGGTGTGAGGGAGTCGAGTGAATGCTTTCTAGACGCCGACATTATAGAATAGCGGCGGAGACACGCTCGCAGGGGCTTGAAGTAGCGGCTGGGCTAGAGGTTCCGTTACTCCGCAGAAACTTAGAGAAAACACTTTCTGGCAGGCTACCAGCGAGGCGTGGGAATGACTTGTGTTCCCAAGCAGCCTTGGCGCGCAAATTCCCGCGTTTTCTGCCGTATAGAAACTGTGATTAGCTTGATCAGGGCATAGCTCCGTGACGTAGCAAAATCGGCGCAGAAATTGGCGCCAAGAATCTCCATTGGTGGAATGGTAGTGCTTCAGCAATAGAGTGGAATTTTCCGCCGGTTTTCGAGTTGCTGATTGGAACATTTAACCACGGCCACTGTCGTGGGGCAGGAATGTTCTGTGTTTGGTTTGTACGGGTGCTCTTGTAGGGGTCAGCACTCGTCTTTCAGTCGGAGTAGGTTACAAGACTGAGCTCTCGCTGCTCTGGACAGCCTGCCTTCCGTTGGCTGTCTAATATACTTTTATTTAATTGTAACTGTTTGACGAAGTTGCTGAAGTTTCGACTTCAACGTAACTTTCCGAGTACAGTTGGCAATTGAGTGTTCTGCGTACAAGCGGCCTATGTTGTCTGTCTTGAGCTGTTGTGGCTAAAGTTGAAAGTATCGGAGTTACAGTGTGACTTCGCTTGTTAAAATCAATCACTGTACCGTCAGTGATTGTGTGGCGAGCCTTCTTCGTCTCCCTCAGAGGCGCATTTGTATTGCTAGGAAGTCTTTAGTCTGGAACAACCAAACCAGGATAATTTGTTTCGGGCTATACTCGCGACATTATCATCACCACGACAGGACGTCGAAGCAACCAGCCATCGCCTCCGGTACGCCAGATCGTGTTCTGGCAGTTAAGAAGACAGTTTGGTAATGTATGTCCGCAGCACCGGCAGATAGGGATTTTCCTAGATGATAATCAGAGTTCAGCAGAGTGCGCCTGTTCGTCTTTTTCTAACTTTGTTCTGTCTTGGGTAGCAGCAATTAATGTTGGGTTGGCTGTGTGTGTTCTCTTAAGATTTGTGTTGCAAGGAATTGGCTCCACATACCACTTCGTCATAAAAGTCACAATCTAGTTTAGGGACAATTTCACCTTCACAGCATTTGTTTGAGTATCCAATTTGAGCCAATTTGATGTATTGTAAATGTTTCATGTGTTTTGTTTATTATTTTGAGTTTAGACATAATAAATCATATTGTTATTTTGGACAGAACTTTCATTCTGTTAATCGGTGGAGCAACCCTTTCATTTCTCACTATGTTACTGAAACTTTCCTTCATTTAATTAATGTCTATCAAACTAAATTATTGCAGGTGCCAAACTCATTTCTACTCCACTTGCAGGGTCGATTACAGTCGGTTCGCGTTTCTTTTTAATCCATGTGCAACAGCAAAAGGCGGAGTTAGAATAGGGGGGGCTTAGAGCTTCATTTATATATGAAGATTCTCGAAGAATTTAGTGTTAAATACACTGCTAGCCCCGGCACGTCGCATAAAATGGCGACCCTTAGCCTTGGATCTTTCCTGTGAATCACTGATAAGCAAACAGTATTCTTAGTAGGACCATTCAAATTTTTTTCTCTACTTTTTTTTAATGATTAACACCCAACTTGTTTTTCTTGTAGTTCCGTGATTAGTTTTAAGTAGCGGCGCATGATTACAGTTTTTGTTTTCAGTGTATATATTTTTTTGTTCATTGTTTTTTGTGTTCCGTTGATGTGGTGTCCATACCACATCGCACTTTGTCGGATTAGTGTGTGGTTTCTGTACCACAACAAATCGTGCATGTAATTACAGCGTTGGAACGGCGTTGTTGAAATTTCATGTCTATGTGGAAAAATATATGGAGTAGATTATTTGTATTGTGCATTTTAGATAAATTTGTTTTTCATGAAGGATCACGAGAAGTAAGGCACAACTATTATCAAGCGAAGCAAAAGCAAAAGAGGATAGCATAATGGATAAGGGGCAGTTTACTGACGGGGATAGGTTCGAAGATGAGATGGGCACTAGCAGGACAGGACGACAGGGTCATTGATGAGGAAGGTGATTGGGACGCGATCTTAGAACAACGTCGCGGCCGTGATTATGATAGTGAGGTAGAGGATGAAACAGAGACAGGTACACTGGTCGAGACGGTAGCAGAAGTTTATAATCAAACAAACGAGAGCAGAAATGGGCCAGCTCGATCACGTCAGCGCCCAGGTGTCCAGAGTTGCATCGCCCATGTGTGACGAGGATCAAAAAGATGACATAAACCCAATACTGAGTTTCCTACGATCAATGAAAGAAGAAGCTGAAGAACAACGTAAGAAGGAGAAGGAAGAAGCTGACGATGATGATGATGATGATGATGATGTTTGGTTTGTGGGGCGCTCAACTGCGTGGTTATCAGCGCCCGTACAATTATCCAATCTTTGCTCAGTCCAATTTCGCCACTTTCCTGGATGATGATGAAATGATGAGGACAACACAAACACCCAGTCATCTCGAGGCAGGTGAAAATCCCTGACCCCGCCGGGAATCGAACCCGGGACCCCGGGCTCGGGAAGCGAGAACGCGACCGCGAGACCACGAGCGGCGGACGAAGCTGACGAACAGCATAAGAAGGACACTGAGGCAATAATTCCGCATATAGGGGAAATCCGCGGGGAATTACTGACAATAAAGAAAGAATGTGGAGAAGCAAAACAAATGTCAATGATAGCACAAAAAGTAGCAGGCCTAGCCAAAACGGCAGCAAAAGGGGCAATGAAAATCGCAAAAGCAACTTCTCAACTCGCAGGGCGCTTGCGACGTGCGTCACAGGCCCACTCAAAATCCCTAGCGATCTTAAAAACTCAAGGTAATATTGCGGTTACGAACATCACGAAACGAATGAAAGAAGTAGAGAGTCGAATAGAAAAACTAGAGCGAAACGGGCACACGAGCACTGCGCGTTTGGATTCCAATGATGGAGTACACAGAATTGTTTCTCTGAGGAAAAGCCCGCCGTGCTCTAGCCCAGTGACAGAGTGCGGAACAAACAGTGCACACGGTGAAACAGCGAGTAATAGCTCCAAAATTGTAGCCCACTTAGGAGAGTGAATTCGGAGTGCCACTTCCACTGTGATACAGAGGTAGCACATCACAGTTGTCAGCAAGATAGATCAGGACACTCAGCAGACGTGCAAGTATCGGAAAAGAGTGACAACACCAGTGCGAGGATCGGACAGGATTTTGATCAGAATCACTTCCTGTCGATACTAAAATTCCAGAAGTTCAAAGATAATGGATGGTCGATGCATCCAAAGAGCTGGGTGATGCAGTTTACAAATTCATTACCGTCGTCATGGCCAACCCAGGCAAAATTAGAATTCATGTGTGGACATATCGAAGGCCAAGCCGTGGAAAAGATGCGGGGTGTGGCAGCGACGTGTCGGACTTATCAGGAATTTGTTGGTGCATTCCTGCGGACCTACTGGTCAAAGGAAACGCAAGACAGGATTAAAGAGGAAATAATATTTTGTCCTGAACTAGAAGTATCCGGGCATAGGAGTGCAACCAAATTTTTTGATGATTTGCTCAAGAAAAATCAGTTTTTAGATAGTCCATATAGCAACAGAGAAATCATTAAATTTTGCTTTTCCAAATTGCCAGTTAGGTATCAACAGACACTCATCGGGAAGTGTGGATCTGACATAGAAGCATTCAAGAGTCTATTACGCGAACTTGAAGTAGTCTTTGATAATCAAGACGCAAAGGACAGGAAGAAGGCACAAAATAACAAATACCACGGGCCAGCAAGCGAAGATGACAACAGATCGCATAATCGCACTGGTCAGTTAGGAAACCAGGGTTACGGAAATCAAGGTTATGCTATTGAAGGTTATGGAAACCAGAGACACGGAAACCAGAACGTCAGGGAATAGGGTCAATCTGGACAAGGAATCTGGGACAGGAGGAATAACGAACGGCAAAGCGACCGTACAACAGGAGAACCAGGAGATTGAAACTAGACCTGCAAATCCTAATGCACGTCAGAGGAGGGGGAGTCTAACAAGGGATTGGCGCTAGTCCATAGGACTCCACCACATCTATCACACAAAGAAGTTCGTGGAATAATAGTAGTTTAAGTGGTGTACATGGTAGAATAGGCAAATATATGAACCTTTCTTCGGGGAACAATAATCGTTGCATTAATAGATTAAGATTGCTAAAGTATTAACACGCTGCGTTGTCTCGCATAAGAATTTACTGCTACTATCCTTTTTCTGTTTATGTTCGCGACGTCCAATGTCGGTGGAGTAGGAGACACTATCTTTCCATGAGCAATGTTTTAGTCCTTTCCTGTCTGGTGTCCAGGTTGAGGCATAATGATGAGTGAGGAGATGTCGCACAAATGGGCGCATACAAGAACGTGCTTTTAGAAGCGTTCTGGGAAGTAGCGATACGCTCTATAGCGGCCACAACCAGTTGGTGAGACGTTCATACCAATGCTTGCAGGCACGCGTCAGTGCACTGCAAGATTGTGGTATATTGCGTGATTTCGAGGATGAATATGGGCAGTGTAGTTTTTACAGTGATGCGCCAGCATCGTTGTCTTGCAAGTCGGGGTGAACCTGTGAGCGTTTGACTTCAATGGTGCCCTAGACGGTAGAAATGCGGGCATAAAGCCTACCATGCCAATGTGCTGGTTGGGGATTTAGCATGCTGCTTGCGACTGTCACAGATGAATAACCAGGGACTTATACTTGGATAATCGTGGCATACTGTGTAGCTGGCGTGTGGTGGACGACTGAATCCTCAACGGGAACCAGTCTTGGCTTGGTCATATTACATTGCCTCTGGAAAGGTGCGCTTTCATTGCTAAAACTGCATCACATACAAAATTAAGTTCAACTATAAATTTATTGTCTTGTATAGCTATGGCTAACCCAATCTCTGGAGTTTCAGTGAGGCATAGTGAGAACTTGGAGGCCATGTCGTACGGCGCGCACATCACTGTCGTCGTCAATAGCGGCGAGCAGCGAGACATCTCAGCGTAACAGGAATTATGTAAGAGTATTGTATATGGTAAAAAAAAAGTGCAATATACTAGGATAAGTTAAACCGTAGGATTTAACAATAACTAGATTAATATTATTGGGGTTTTCTACCACAATTAGGAATGTTTGGCGCGCGCCTGTTGGGATGTTATTTTTCAGGTCATCAAATCACAGACACGAAATGGAGGGACGACAGTCGAGCGAAAGTAGAATAATTGCATGTTCTTTATAGCACAGTAAAACTTCGACCTGCATAACAACATAATTTAATCAAAAGACATAGAATGTAGGTCGTTGGCAAATGGTAGTTAATTCATGAGCATGTCTACTGTCGATCTATATAATTAATAGTAATATTAGTGCGGGCCCACACATTTTGTTGTTCATCCAATACATAGCATCAGTTGTCACACATCATGTACAGTATGGAGATCATGCTTTACACAAATATATAGATAAATTATTTCCATGTCTAGATTAGATACACCAAGATTTTGTTATAGTGATAGCCATAGATTAATAACTATAAAATTAAAATAAGAGTGTCTGAAATGACAGACCATCAATGTATCGTTATGTAAATTTATTACAACATAGAAGGTCATGGGAAAAAGTTAGGCATAAGATTTTTGTCAGAACTGTGCAGATGACGGGAATCGTGGCAATGCAGAGGCCAGGCGGAGCAAAAACAAGAGGTCATCGGCTACCTGCAAGAAGGGGAGCGTCAGCGCACCACCTGACGAGAAGGGCGCGGGAGCATCCGGTCCTACAAGCTGTCAGTGACTGGGCCGTATACCTGAGGGATTAGGAGGGATCCTCGCCGGGCCACAAGCGAAAGTGAGGCTGGCTGTTGACACTGACATGCGACCAGCACGCAACAGCCAGCTAGCTCTCCGGACGCGGCAGCCGTTTGGAGGGATTCCCTGTGGCAGACCATGTTGTCGTGAGTACACGAAGAAGATCACATATCGTGTCAGAACCTGCGCCTCATGTGCCTCAGGACAGAAAGGGACGCTATATAATCACCTATTTGAGTGTTTACAAGTCACTAGCATAGGCCGATCTGCTTACACAAATCTGTATCGTGCCACAAACTCTACCAAATGAACTGTCTCATTTTTAACTTCTCCTCTCACTTAGAGAGCAGTTGTAGCAATCGTCACTCCTAGTTCGATCCTGTCTGGATCACCTCACACACTTGTAGAGTCACTCCACGTGCCCTCATCCCTCGTCGAACTGCAATATTGAGAAACGTAAAGTACTGTCCAGGGAGAGAAGAGACCTGGACTAGTGATGCATCCCAACTATTAGACCTCAGAGACATTTAATCGACATGAGTAGAGCCTATGTCTTCCTACCATACTGCCGAGATCATATGTGTGGGTCTTGCTGCAATCTCAACAACGTACTGCAGATGCTCCAGCACACCCTATTGCTGTTGCAACAACGTAGCAACGACACCCGACGTTTAGCCCTATGTGATGTCAGTACTGTGGCCCCATCCCAAAAGCCCCCCTCCGATGCTCAAGACATGGAACCACGTGCATCAATGCATATGACTCAACATACCAAACCCCTCAGAGAAACTAACGAATTTGTGAAGTGCTTCGAATATTTCCAGCAATGTGATTTAGTGCCTCATTCTCAGCACAGTCGTGAACATTGTGCAATGTGCAAGCACAACTTGACACCCCATGAACCTTGTTTTTTTTCTTAAATTTCTTTCTCTAATGTTGTTTTTGTAATGTATGTTATACCTTGTATGTGTTTGTGTTTTACACTGTAATTCTTATGTAAGTGATAGAGTAGGGCGCACAAATTACAAATTACTGTATTGTTCTCCACACCATGTTTTTTGTTTGTATTTTGTATTTATTGTTGTGTGTATGCAAACAGTGTGCCTGAAGTCCCCATAAACTGAAGCAGATACCACCACTGTCATTGTGAATGGACCATCAGTTCAGGGAACATTTTGTAAAGGTTATTCTTGCCGCAGGGAGACAGAATGAATCGGAGTTTGTAATTAGATTCTGAAAGCTCACAAAGAGATTGTTAACTTAAATAGTATCATGTGTGAGTGAGCTCAGGTTAGTTTAATGATTCAAATTGTTGTAATATCTTGGGCATTTAATTGCGGACCACTCCAACTCTGATTGTAAAGAATAAACTGCTCCATATTTGGCTCACATGCCTGGCCATATTTAGAGCGTGAATGTCTGTGTGAATCGGTGTTTGGAAGGGGCTCCCTGGGTATGGATGTGTGATGTGAGTGTTACAGTTCCATGTTAAGAAGGTGAAGTTGGCTACATCATAAATAATACTCCCTCTATGAGCTGCATTCTTCAGTTGCAGTGATTTTTTTTATAGAGCGCGGCATGTGGAGTCAGTTTGCAAGATTGTTCTTGGGCAATTGACTCACTACCTTGCTCCTAAGCGAGCCAACCGCTCACCAATTACAATCTAAAATGGCGTAGGGGCTATGAGAGGTGGCATGAGCCCCCTCCCGTATTTCTATCTTACGATTTTCCTCTCTAATTACATGCGGTGAAGAGTTGCTATTCCTTCACACGCAGACTTCCCACGCAGCGTCTCTCGTCACCCAGGTGGTCCGGTGACAGGCGGGCTCTGCTGATCTTGAAAGGGTAAGCCGATGGGTGTGAGGAAGTCGAGTGAATGCTTTCCAGACGCCAACATTGTAGAATAGCGGCGGAGACACGCTCGTAGGGGCCTGAAGTAGCGGCTAGGCTAGAGGTTCCGTTACTCCGCAGAAACTTAGAGAAAACACTTTCTGGCGGGCTACCAGCGAGGCGTGGGAATGACTTGTGTTCCCAAGCAGCCTTGGCGCGCAAATTCCCGCGTTTTCTGCCGTATAGTAACTGTGATTGGCTTGATCAGGGCATAGCTCCGTGACGCAGCAAAATCGGCGCAGAAATTGGCGCCAAGAATCTCCATTGGTGGAATGGTAGTGCTTCAGCAATAGAGTGGAATTTTCCGCCGGTTTTCGAGTTGCTGATTGGAACATTTAACCACGGCCACTGTCGTGGGGGCGGGAATGTTCTGTGTTCGGTTTGTATGGGTGCTCTTGTAGGGGTCAGCTCTCGTCTTTCAGTCGGAGTAGGTTACAAGACTGAGCTCTCGCTGCTCTGGACAGTTGGCAATTGAGCGTTCTGCGTACAAACGGCCTATGTTGTCTGTCTTGAGCAGTTTTGGCTAAAGTTGACTGTATCGGAGTTACTGTGTGACTTCGCTTGTTAAGATCAATCACTGTACCGTCAGTGATTGTGTGGCGAGCCTTCTTCGTCTCCCTCAGAGGCGCATTTGTATTGCTAGGAAGTCTTTAGTCTGGAACAACCAAACCAGGATAATTTGTTTTGGGCTATACTCGCGACATTATCATCACCATGACAGGACGTCGAAGCAACCAGCCATCGCCTCCGGTACGCCTGATCGTGTTCTGGCAGTTAAGAAGACAGTTTGGTAATGTATGTCCGCAGCACCGGCAGATAGGGATTTTCCTAGATGATAAT
Organism: Schistocerca serialis cubense; assembly: GCF_023864345.2. Classification (NCBI taxonomy): domain Eukaryota; kingdom Metazoa; phylum Arthropoda; class Insecta; order Orthoptera; family Acrididae; genus Schistocerca; species Schistocerca serialis. Next base: position 237,312,271 of record NC_064647.1, on the reverse strand, counting down.
CAGAGCTCAGCAGAGCGCGCCTGTTCGTCTTTTTCTAACTTTGTTCTGTCTTGGGTGGCAGCAATTAATGTTGGGTTGGCTGTGTGTGTTCTCTTAAGATTTGAGTTGCAAGGAATTGGCTCCACATACCACTTTGTCGTAAATGTCACAATCTAGTTTAGGGACAATTTCACCTTCACAGCATTTATTTGAGTATCCAATTTGAGCCAATTTGATGTATTGTAAATGTTTCGTGTGTTTTGTTTATTATTTTGAGTTTAGACATAATAAATCATATTGTTAATTTGGACAGAACTTTCATTCTGTTAATCGGTAGAGCAACTCTTTCATTTCTCACTATGTTACTGAAACTTTCCTTCATTTAATTAATGTCTATCAAACTAAATTATTGCAGGTGCCAAACTCATTTCTACTCCACTTGCAGGGTCGATTACAGTCGGTTCGCGTTTCTTTTTAATCCATGTGCAACAGCAAAAGGCGGAGTTAGAATAGGGGGGGCTTAGAGCTTCATTTATATATGAAGATTCTCGAAGAATTTAGTGTTAAATACACTGCTAGCCCCGGCACCTCGCAGCTGCATTCTGTCGCTAACGCCCGGAGTAGACGGTCGCGTGTGCGTGAGCTGTGCTTGCTTGAGTTTATGTATGGGTGCGTTTCTCTTTTCTGACGAAGGCTGCGGCCGAAAGCTTCGTGTAAATGTCTTTTAATTGTGCCTGTCTGCACCTCAACGTGACATCCTCACGAGAAGTAGCAGTCTATGATTTCCTGTATTGTTGACAAATAAATATGTAGAATCCCAATAAAATTTGTTTTATTTACGAAGATTTAGGGGTTTTCACATAGAAAATTCGGATGCATTAATTTTGAGCACGCCCTCGCATTTGAAATTAATACACCACTGGCCATTAAAATTGCTACACCATGAAGAAATTCAAATGATAATCGGGTATTCATTGGACAAATATATTATTCTAGAACTGACATGTGGTTACATTTTCATGCAGTTTGGGTGCGTAGAGCCTGAGAAATCAGTACCCAGAACAACCACCTCTGGCCATAATAATAGCCCTGATACGCCTGGGCATTGAGTCAAACAGAGATTGGATGGCGTGTACCGGTACAGCTACCCATGCACCTTCCACAAGATACCACAGTTCATCAAGAGTAGTGACTGGCGTATTGTGACGAGGCAGTTGCTCTGCCACCATTGACCAGACGTTTGCAGTTGGTGAGAGATCTGGAAAATGTGCTGGCCAGGGCATCAGTCGAACATTTTCTGTATCCAGAAACGCCCGTATAGGACCTGCAACATGCGTCCGTGCATTATCCTGCTGCAATGTAGGCTTTTGCAGCCGTCGAATGAAGGGTAGAGCCACGGGTCGTAACGCATCTGAAGTGTAACGTCCACTGTTCAAAGTGCCGTCAATGCGAACAAGAGGTGACCGAGACGTGTAACCAATGGCACCACATACCATCACGCCGGGTGATATGCCAGTATGGCGATGACGAATACACGCTTCCAATGTGCGTTCACCGCGATGTCGCCAAACACGGATGCGACCATCGTGATGCTGTAAACAGAACCTGGATTCATCCGGAAAAATGACGTTTTGCCATTCGTGCACCCAGGTTCGTCGTCGAGTACACCATCGCAGACGCTCCTGTTTGTGATGCATCGTCAAGGGTAACCGCAGCCATGGTCTCCGAGCTGATAGTCCATGCTGCTGAAAAGGTCGTCGAACTGTTCGTGCAGATGGTTGTTGTCTTGCAAGCGTCCCCATCTGTTGACTCAAGGATGGAAACGTGGCTGCACGATCCGTTACAGCCATGCGGATAAGATGCCTGTCATCTCGACTGCTAGTGATACGAGGCCGTTGGGATCCAACACGGCGTTCCGTATTACCCTGCTGAACCCACCGATTCCATATTCTGCTTACAGTCATTGGATCTCGACCAACGCGAGCAGCAATGTCGTGATACGATAAAACGCAATCGCTATAGGCTACTACCCGACCTTTATCAAAGTCGGAAATGTGATGGCATTTCTCCTCCTTACACGAGGCATCACAACAACGTTTCACCAGTCAACGCCGGTCAACTGCTGTTTGTATATGAGAAATCGGTTGAAAACTTTCCTCATGTCAGCACGTTGTACGAGTCTCCACCGGCGCCAACCTTGTGTGAATTCCCCTGAAAAGCTCATCATTTGTATATCACAGCATCTGCGTCTGTAGCACGTCATCTTCGTGATGTAGCAATTTTAATGGCCAGTACTGTATTTTACAGGTGAATAAAAAAACTTATGTAAGTGGACCTCTACGATATTTCCATGGGATGTCATTACTCTCATTCGACATAAACGTAATGAGGCAATTAGTTAACATAATGGTAATTAGATTTTTGTTTGTGAGACACACTTCATTCATTAAACTACGGCGCGCACAGACTTCATTCAGCATGTAAACGTCGCTACAGATATTCGGATTTAGGTTACCATTTGCCTGCCATCATTGGCGATGCTGTGGCGCAGACGTACAGCGAAATTCTGCATGACCCGCTGAAGTGTCGGGCCATCGATGCTGTCGATGACCTGAATGGCTGTTTTCAGCTCAGCAGTGGTTTTGGGGTTACTGCTGCGCACCTTGTCTTTAATACAGCCCCACAAAAATGAGTGTCCATATCCGGAGAATATGGCGGCCAATCGCGGCCCATGCCAGTGTCCTCTGGGTACCCCAGAGCCAGGAAGCCGTCCACAAAGTGCTTCTCCAGGACATGAAACACTCTCCTGCTTCGATGGGGTCGAGCTCCGTCTTGCAAGGACCACGCCTTGTCGAAGTCAGGGATCCTCTGGATAATGGTGAGGAAATCATCTTCCAAAACCTTCACGTACCGTTCTGTAATCCCGCGCCATCAAGGAATAACGCACCGATTATTCTGTTACTGGACACTGCACACCACATAGTCACCCGCGCAGGGTGAAGAGACTTTTCGATCGCGAAATGCGGATTCTCAGCCGCCCCAAATGCGCCAGTTCTCCTTATTGACAAACACATCCAAATGAAAGTGGACTTCGTCGCTAAATCAAACCATGTATGCGCATATTAATTCCCATCATGCCCCGCGGCCAACCGTGCAGTTTGAACGCCCTAACGCAAACCGTTCAGAGGTTATGACGATTTTATTTAATATAGTTTAATAATTGTCACCCTGCATGTCTTGTTAAAACTGTCGTTGTTCTGCGCTGCTCATATACAGGTAATTCGGAAATTCCCATTATAAGCTTATCACATGTCGAGAAAGGTCTTCCAACGGCGCTACAGAGCGTCAAAGTTATAGGCGCCAGCGCCTGTGAACGTATGTATAGACAGTGTGATTCCGTGAAGATGTTACAACCTTCAAGGACGATAGAGACGGATAAATGTATCAATTTAAGGTAAGGGTCCCCGGTTCGGAAACGAACGAGTCGAAAGTTACAAACGAAAATCACTTTGATACCACTGATAGTGGAATAAATGTGCCGGTAATGTTGTTACTGAGAATGTGGGGTATGCAACTTTCAGAGTCTTGTAAACATGCATACCTTGGGAGCTATGAGCACTTTTTCTGTAGTGTCACCGCCAGACACCACACTTGCTAGGTGGTAGCCTTTAAATCGGCCGCGGTCCGCTAGTATACGTCGGACCCGCGTGTCGCCACTATCTACTGCAGACCGAGCGCCGCCACACGGCAGGTCTAGAGAGACTTCCTAGCACTCGCCCCAGTTGTACAGCCGACTTTGCTAGCGATGGTTCACTGACAAATTACGCTCTCATTTGCCGAGACGATAGTTAGCGTAGCCTTCAGCTACGTCATTTGCTACGACCTAGCAAGGCGCCATTATCATTTGCTATTTATCTTGTGATGCATGTACCGTCAGACCGATGTTCACCAATTATGGATTAAAGTTGAGTATTCCAGAAGCTACGTACTATTTTTGTTACTATAAAGACCTTGTCCTGTTCCAGACCTCACGCCATCCTGCGTGAGCTTAAACGCGTGCCCTTCGGCCTCCCGTCCTTGTGGATCGGCTGTCTTGCCACTCCACAAAATTTTCAATGCAGGAAATGTGTTTCACACTAGCGAAGGTGTACAAGTGGCCATAGCTTCTCAGGTATGCATTTTAGAGTGCACGTTTACGCAAGTTGTTTTTTTCAGTTTTTGGTCCATACTGCCACCTATGAAAGTTGCCTACCCTACATTCTTGGCAACAACTGTACCGGTACATGTATTCCACTTCAGAGGTTCAAACCCGCTCCGGCCATCCTGGTTTAGGTTTTCCGTGATTCCCCTAAATCGCTTCAGGCAAATGCCGGGATGGTTCCTTTGAAAGGGCACGGCCGACTTCCTTCCCTATCCTTCACCAATCCGATGGGATCGATGACCTCGCTGTGCGGTCCCCTCCCTCTCCACAACCAACCAACCACAGTCAGGGGTATCGAAATAATTTTCGTTTTGTAACCCCGTCGAGGCACATCCAAACAAGAAGATACAAACTTTGTAGGGCACATCCTAAGACACAACAACATCATTGAAACAATAGCAGAAGGAGCTACTGAGGGAAGGAATCGGCAGGGGCGACCAAGGATATCATACATGCAACAGATCATGGATGACGTTGGATGTAACACATAGGTGGAAATGGAGAGGAAGGCAGACAGAAGAGAGGAATGGTGCTCTGCTGCAAACTGACCTCAGGTTTGAACACTAAAAGAAGAAGAAGAACTTGTTCGTTTCCGAACCAGGGACCCTTGCCTCAAATAGATACACTTATCCCTTTCCATAATCCTTGAAAGTTTGCAACATCATCACGGTAGCGCCCTGAATGCATAGATACATGTACAAGCGCCAGTGCCTACATTTTTGATGCTCTGTGGCGTCGTGGGATGACGTTTTCGGACGTGGGTTCCTACTCAAAATATTATGTAGTCACTCCCCTCTACAAGTCCTAGAAGTTTGTAAAGGGGAATTTCCCAATACCCTCTATACAGGAAGAATCAGAAGTTCCGTGGATTCAGGGATGTTGTTTGAGTAGTTTTGTATAAAGGACTTGTAACCTCCAGTGTCTCTTTACTGAGAAGTAAATTAACCATAATTTATTCTGCTTTCTACCCCAGTTACATTTTTTTCTGTGAAAACAGTTCACAGCAAAGAGGAAGTTTGTAGTTTGGAATCATCAAGACGTGCAACACAAATAACAGAGTAATGCAACATCTCTCAGAGGCGAAAGTGGTGTGATGTGGTTGGCTTCGGTGTTGCAACAACTAAGCCTAGCACCACAGTGGTACTATTTCATAGCATCCAGTGAACTCATATGCGAGGTACATGTTGTTGTTGTGGTCTTCAGTCCTGAGACTGGTTTGATGCAGATCTCCATGCTACTCTATCCTGTGCAAGCTTCTTCATCTCCCAGTACCTACTGCAACCTACATCCTTCTGAATCTGCTTACTGTATTCATGTCTTGGTCTCCCTCTACGATTTTTACCCTCCACGCTGCCCTCCAATACTAAACTGGTGATCCCTTGATGCCTCAGAACATGTCCTACCAGCTGATCCCTTCTTCGAGTCAAGTTGTGGCACAAACTCCTCTTCTCCCCAATTCTATTGAATACCTCCTCATTAGTTATGTGATCTACCCATCTAATCTTCAGCATTCTTCTGTAGCACCACATTTCGAAAGCTTCTATTCTCTTCTTGTCCAAACTATTTATCGTCCATGTTTCACTTCCATACATGGCTACACTCCATACAAATACTTTCAGAAACGACTTCCTGACACTTAAATCTATACTTGATGTTAACAAATTTCTCTTCTTCAGAAACGCTTTCCTTGCGATTGCCAGTCTACATTTTATATCCTCTCTACTTCGACCATCATCAGTTATTTTGCTCCCCAAATAGCAAAACTCCTTTACTGCTTTAAGTGTCTCATTTCCTAATCTAATTCCCTCAGCATCTGCCGCCTTAATTCTACTACATTCCATTATCCTTGTTTTGCTTTTGTTGATGTTCATCTTATATCCTCCTTTCAAGACACTGTCCATTCCGTTCAGTTGCTCCTCCAAGTCCTTTGCTGTCTCTGACAGAATTACAATGTCATCGGCGAACCTCAAAGTTTTTATTTCTTCTCCATGGATTTTAATACCTACTCCGAATTTTTCTTTCGCTCCTTTACTGCTTGCTCAATATACAGATTGAACAACATCGGGGAGAGGCTACAGCCCTGTCTCACTCCCTTCCCAACCACTGCTTCCCTTTCATGTCCCTCGACTCTTATAACTGCCATCTGGTTTCTGTACAAATTGTAAATAGCCTTTCGCTCCCTGTATTTTACACCTGCCACCTTCAGAATTTGAAAGAGAGTATTCCAGTCAACATTGTCAAGGTACATAGCGACTCGTATATCGATCCATACTGCTGTGTATCGCATTGGAAAATTCAGTGATCTGCTGTGGCTCTCTTTCTTAGCTCTCTCCCCCAGTTAGTCTCTCATTGCCGGCTAGCGCGGCCAAAATTACATAAAAATTGCAGGCCATCCTGCCGCTAAATACTGGATGAAGCGGGAATCGATACGAGTGAAATATTAACCAGGAAGAATATTCCACTCCCCTCCAAACCCAGTTAGTTCAATGTGTGTCAGTCAGTCGCTAGTATCTGTGGAACAAAGAACAGTGGAGAGCAATGAACAGTAAACAACAGTTGAGAAGGATACGCAATGATACGATTGGTGGACCAGCTTACAATTTCACTGAGACCGAAGGAGAGTTCTCAACCGTACTCATACATGCGAAATATTCCAACAGTTATATAACTGAACTGAGCATTCCTTACCAAAAAAAAAAACTCTGTATGCGAAGAGCCGCTTCTTGCAACGAGTCTTAGAAATTCTTGTGGCTACCCAACAGGCCTCATTCTCTGTCTGTGTGGTTTTTCCCCTGAATGCATCTGAAAGTCGATTCAGTTATTCAATTTCTCTAATTCCTACTCAAATATGGCAGTTATTTTGCCCTCTGCTATCTCTTTGTTGGCTTTTAACGTGCTACAGGCTACAGGCTACAGGCTAGTATAAGCGAGATTCTTTATGTAGGTTGACTCTTACAGAGAAGATAACAGCAACCAACGACTTTTTGCAATGCTATTTATTTATTTAAATAGCGGAGTTTCCGGTTTCGAACCGACAGTTTCATGTTCAGGCGCTAGTTCGCGTTAAGATACATTTTACATTAGCTTTCACTTTTTGTTTTCCCAAATGATGAAATTTCCTTGAGGTGGTGGTGGTGCACTACAACAAGATAAGACGCGTGACAACGTCTTTTTAGCTCACAACTATTTAAAATGATGTAAACAAATTATTAAAGTGAAGATGTTTTGGTTACTTACGTTGAAAAACCCGCCATTACGTTCCAGTGCTGACTGCTTCTGATCGTTTGGAAAAACAAAAAGTGAAAGCCAACGTGAAATGTATCTTAATGTGAAGTATCCGTCTGAAGATGAACCTGTCGGTTCGAAACCGGTAACGGCGCTATTTAAATAAATAAATAAACAACATTGTATTTTCAAAGTGCCTGGTTGCTGTTATCTTCTCTGTAAGAGTCATCCTACACAGCCACGGGCTCAGAATGTCAGTTTTCGACGTAGTAGAACTTCTTCATTTTTTTTAGTACTTTGTCCTGTTTGATCGTTTCCTGTTTATGAACAGAACTGTTTCCTCTGACGTACCGCCTTATGAATCAGTGGCTCCCATAGTACAACGGCAGACTCAAATTACTTTTGTCTGTCGGAGAAAATGTATAAATTACTTCGAAATTCATCCCATCTCATTGTCAGTAACGGTCTCATTTGTCCAGATTAAATTCATACAATAAGTTTCGGAGAAACTCCTGCAGTAACATAATAAGTCCGAAACTGGCATCGTCTTGAAGCTAGGGATTGTTTGTCAGAGAGTAGGGAAGGAAGTGACAGAAGACCAAAGTCAGATTGACATCTTTGTTATTCCACCGGTATATTTTCGCCAGTTCTTTGATTTATGAAATTCTGCCAAGTCAGTCAGTCGGAATCTCAGTTCTCCCATTAAACCCTATCAAGGGAAGTGCGTGGCGTCGAACGCTGCGAATCGCACACAAAATGTGCTTAGGACACAAATAACGCATGCCAAAAATTATGGTATCAGTGATTCGTACGCAAACTGCAAGCTTTACCTCGGGGGACTTTTGATTGATCACCTATTCAAGGTCTAAGAGAGTAACTTTGGTAACGCGAAGAAACGAAGTGTCAGTACAATAAGACCAAAACCAGACCTGTGTCAATGTTGTGACTTATCACTTATCGCTCTCTGGACAACAAACTTTTTCTACTAACTTTTCACAGCTAATCAGTCTTGAAGATGAGGATGTGGGATTTCTGTGAAGCGGTCAAAGCAAAGTGGAGGAGAGCACGTCTGCCTAAAACCACTTTTTCACATTCAACTTCAGTTCTGCATTCAAGCAGTCGAATGTCAAACGCCACACTAATTACATTTTTAAACGATGATGTTAGTATGCCGATATCGTAAGCTGCCTTTTGCCAAGCATATTATAACAGTGGCCACAGTCAGATTTGCATACTGTTCTATTCTACTTCGTTTTGACCAATTCACTGAAATCTCACTCCTGCATTTTGAACACTTAGTTTATTACTTATTTATTTATGGTGTGGCACATGGCAGCAGTACATATAGAAATATAAATACAATAATGCAACATATAACAGAAATAAATGAAGGGAGAAAAAGTTAGTGTTCAGTGTTGTATGAATACATTGACATACCGTGTATTTTGGTTGTAAAATAGCTATTTAATAGTGATTTACTAGAGATAATTCTCGTAATTATTTATTTGCCTACCGACATTTAGTTCACTAGCCTATCACTCTCTTCAAGTCTAATTCACTGAAGCTCATTAAAGGCTGACTAAGATTGTTAAACCGCAGTTCATTAAAGTCTGTTGTATAGACCTGTTCACGTTCCTACCGTGAAACGAGAAGAAAAACTAATTACAGAAATAGACATTGTTTGATATAAATGTGTGTTTGCTGTACTCGCTGCTTGGTATCTCGCAGAGCTGAAAATATTAACAAGACGGTCGCCGTACAAGTCTGTATGCTCCACGCCGCTGTAGCTGCTGTTCCTAAGGATTCAGCGGACCACTTCAGATAAATTGCAGATTTCCACGCAATGAAGCGATATCCATGGAATAACGATCATCGGTCTGCATAGGGAGAAAATTTAAACCTGATGTAACGAGTTAAACGGATAAAACTCTTCCGTATATAAAAGCCAGCGGTCTCGACCTATGATCATTCTTCACGGATTCCAACTGTCTGAATGCCGTCTATCTGTAACGGTAATTATCTCAGTAGGTATTGTCGAGGTAAAGTACTTTAACTTTGTTAAATATATTGGATTTATTTACAGAAAACAGTTTAATAACTAACTGTACATTTTTAAATCAATAGACGGCATAGTGTAATCCAGAATAAAAGTAAAATGAAAGGTAATTCTCGTTGCATACACAGACATACATTTCTAGACCGGCTAAGACATACATTTTACTGAAACCTGACGTTCGGTGAGGTAAGATGGCGGCGTCAAAAATTTGTGTGTGGTGGCTAACACGATTTTATGAAACGAAATGTCGTTGTTAGCTTTACTAGGCGGTTTAAGGAATTTCTGTAGCTGAGCAAATATTTGCGTACAAGTTGAGTTTGATAGATGCAACGTAGACTCGTGTTATAAGAAGAGCATCAACATTTAAAGCAGACTGTAGTTTTCGTAAGTACAATGAAATGAATAAAGACAAAACGAGCATACTATTCGAATAAAAGTCGAAGTTGATCAAAACTGATTAAAAGAGCATCAGTAATTATTAAACTCCTTAAAATATACGTAAACTATTTAAATACAGCCGGTATTTCGGATATAACAAACAGTAATGTAATTAGTCATGCTTACACACAGTACAAAACCAAAGATACGTAAGATGTTTCTAGTTATGCTTACTTGAGACTTCTTCCTTTCCTTATATTTTCCCACTTCTGTACGAAAAAATTACGGCCAAACTCGACACATGCATTGATCAATATGTCAAATCTCTGAAGGTAACGAAGTTGTATCACTTTATTCCGATTTCTTATACTGTTTCATCAGTAAACCAATAGCTGTTTATACGTCCTCTGCGCTCGTTGCCATACTGCAATTCTGAACTTCTGGCTTCAGTGCCACCAATGATATTGTATGCGGTATTGCCAGTCTAGTAATGTATGTCTGTGGCTGCATACAATGAATCAGAGATAACGTAGCATCGCCGAGTAATGCAACACCCGTAAGTATTTGTATATCGTAATCGCTGCTTGAGACTAGCTCGCAGTTGGCAAAAATGTTCATTTACAATTGTTGAGGGGAAAGACGACGTAAATCACATTTAAATACCAGTTGTTATTGGTTTTCCGTCTTGAGCTTACTGCAATTTAATTCAAGAGGATCACACCAGACGCGTTTCGCTTTTATCTATAAAGCATTTTCCACGTATCCAATTTGTAGCATACCCCACGGAAGATGCTTTATAAATAAAAGCGAAACGCGTCTGGTGTAATTCTCATTAATTAAATTGGAGTAAGCTCAAGACGGAAAACCAGTAATTACCGATTATAACAGCTGCTGCGGAAGATGGCCATGAAAACAAACGTTTAAATAAATTGTCTCTCAAGTCTGGAACCTGTACTAATACTATTTCATGTCAATATGTTTTTAACTTATGAGAAAGTAATACTCGCACATTACGTCGTTTCATCTGGACTATTTTGTCGCATTTTGAATAAATGGTTCAAATGGCTCTGAGCACTATGCGACTTAACATCTAAAGTCATCAGTCGCCTAGAATTCAGAACTAATTAAACCTAACTAACCTAAGGACATTACACACATCCATGCCCGAGGCACGATTCGAACCTGCGACCGTAGCGGTCGCTCGGCTCCAGACTGCAGCGCCTAGAACCGCACGGCCACACAGGCCGGCTTTTGAATAAATGTTTTAAATCTGTTGTTAAGTGAGCAAAATCTGACAATCTGCTGCACTCATTTCGATTTCGGAGTTCCATCTTGCCATACACACATTTAAATGGTAATTGAAATCGGCAGCTTCACAAACGTCCATTTCATTTGACAAGGGCGAACATCAAAAGAAACTGTGTTGCAGTTAGACATTTTTCCTTTTGATTCATTTTTGATAAGTCACATCTGCGCAATGCGTGGCCATTTTTATTTGCAACCAAGATATGCATATCATATAGTATAGTCTATACGAAGAAACAAAGTTGCCGGCCGCTGTGGCCGAGCGGTTCTAGGCGCTTCTGTCCAGAAGCGCGCGACTGCTACGGTCGCAGGTTCGAATCCTGCCTCGGGCATGGATGTGTGTGCTGCCCTTAGGTTAGTTAGGTTTAAGTAGTTCTAAGTTCTTGGGGACTGATGACCTCAGATGTTAAGTCCCATAGTGCTCAGAGACATTTGCACCATTTTTGAAACAGTGTTGTATTTCATTCAATAGCAAAATTTATGCGAAATATGTCACTCATCTCTGTATGTATGTTTTGTGTAATATAGAAGAAAAACTGTATACCTGTGTGTGTATTCCTTACAATACTGAGAACTGAAGGTCAATAAGAAATTAAATACGTGTTAACTGCACTTTGAAATGTACTGTGAAGTAAGTCAAAGCCACAACATACGGACTGTCGTACTGGTTTAAATTCAGGACGCATTGTTAATACATTTTCTGAAGTTTCCTGGTACAGATCACTTCATTTCTTTATTTTTGTTACAATGGCATCCAGAGACGTAGGTCATAGGAAGTCAAATCAGATTGAATGTGTATCAGGGGAACGGAAAGAAGACAAACAAAACACAAACTTGTACACATAGTGTAAGCATTTTAGTACAAATTCAGCTGTGTTGTTAGATTCTGCCTACTGCTTATTGCGTTCGCATTTGATTAAAAAGCATAAGAATTAGTAAATAACGTGACAGCTAACTTCTTCGTATGTGTCGTATTGTACACTTACCTTATGTTATTACACTGGTCTACGAATATTTCAAGAGGCTACCGTGTTACAGGTTCATGCACACTCTCTGTCTCTCTCTCTCTCTCTCTTTCTACATCTACATCTAAATCTACATCCATTCTCCGCAAGCCACCCGACGGTGTGTGGCGGAGGGTACTTTGAATACCTCTATCGGTTTTCCCTTCTATTCCAGTCTCGTATTGTTCTTCGGAAGAAAGATTGTCGGTATGCCGCTGTGTGGGCTCTAATCTCTCTGATTTTCTCCTCATGGTCTCTTCGCGAGATATACGTAGGAGGGAGCAATATACTGCTTGACTCCTCGGTGAAGGCATGTTCTCGAAACTTCAACAAAAGCCCGTACCGAGCTACTGAGCGTCTCTTGCAGAGTCTTCCACTGGAGTTTATCTATTATCTCCGTAACGCTCTCGCGATTACTAAATGATCCTGTAACGAAGCGCGCTGCTCTCCGTTGTATCGTCTGTCTTTCTTCTATCAACGGTATCTGGTACGGATCCCAAACCGGTGAGCAGTATTCAAGCAGTGGGCGAAGAAGTGTGCTGTAACCTACTTCCTCTGTTTTCGGATTGCATTTCCTTAGGATTCTTCCAATGAATCTCAGTCTGGCATCTGCTTTACCGACGATTAATTTTATATGGTCATTCCATTTTAAATCTCTCATAGATAATTTATGGAATTAACTGTTTCCAGTTGCTGACCTGCTATATTGTAGCTAAAGGATAAAGGATCTTTCTATGTTTTCACAGCACATTACACTTGTCCACAATGAGGTTAAATTGCCATCCCACACCGGTGAGCAGTATTCAAGCAGCGGGCGAACAAGTGTACTGTAACCTACTACCTTTATTTTCGGACTGCATTTCCTTAGGATTCTTCCAATGAATCTCAGTCTGGCATCTGCTTTACCGACGATTAATTTTATATGGTCATTCCATTTTAAATCTCTCATAGATAATTTATGGAATTAACTGTTTCCAGTTGCTGACCTGCTATATTGTAGCTAAAGGATAAAGGATCTTTCTATGTTTTCACAGCACATTACACTTGTCCACAATGAGGTTAAATTGCCATCCCACACCGGTGAGCAGTATTCAAGCAGCGGGCGAACAAGTGTACTGTAACCTACTACCTTTATTTTCGGACTGCATTTCCTTAGGATTCTTCCAATGAATCTCAGTCTGGCATCTGCTTTACCGACGATTAATTTTATATGGTCATTCCATTTTAAATCTCTCATAGATAATTTATGGAATTAACTGTTTCCAGTTGCTGACCTGCTATATTGTAGCTAAAGGATAAAGGATCTTTCTATGTTTTCACAGCACATTACACTTGTCCACAATGAGATTAAATTGCCATCCCACACCGGTGAGCAGTATTCAAGCAGCGGGCGAACAAGTGTACTGTAACCTACTACCTTTGTTTTCGGACTGCATTTCCTTAGGATTCTTCCAATGAATCTCAGTCTGGCATCTGCTTTACCGACGATTAATTTTATATGGTCATTCCATTTTAAATCTCTCATAGATAATTTATGGAATTAACTGTTTTCAGTTGCTGACCTGCTATATTGTAGCTAAAGGATAAAGGATCTTTCTATGTTTTCACAGCACATTACACTTGTCCACAATGAGATTAAATTGCCATCCCACACCGATGAGCAGTATTCAAGCAGCGGGCGAACAAGTGTACTGTAACCTACTACCTTTGTTTTCGGACTGCATTTCCTTAGGATTCTTCCAATGAATCTCAGTCTGGCATCTGCTTTACCGACGATTAGTTTTATATGGTCATTCCATTTTAAATCTCTCATAGATAATTTATGGAATTAACTGTTTCCAGTTGCTGACCTGCTATATTGTAGCTAAAGGATAAAGGATCTTTCTATGTTTTCACAGCACATTACACTTGTCCACAATGAGATTAAATTGCCATCCCACACCGGTGAGCAGTATTCAAGCAGCGGGCGAACAAGTGTACTGTAACCTACTACCTTTGCTTTCGGACTGCATTTCCTTAGGATTCTTCCAATGAATCTCAGTCTGGCATCTGCTTTACCGACGATTAATTTTATATGGTCATTCCATTTCAAATCTCTCATAGATAATTTATGGAATTAACTGTTTCCAGTTGCTGACCTGCTATATTGTAGCTAAAGGATAAAGGATCTTTCTATGTTTTCACAGCACATTACACTTGTCCACAATGAGATTAAATTGCCATCCCACACCGGTGAGCAATATTCAAGCAGCGGGCGAACAAGTGTACTGTAACCTACTACCTTTGTTTTCGGACTGCATTTCCTTAGGATTCCTCCAATGAATCTCAGTCTGGCATCTGCTTTACCGACGATTAATTTTATATGGTCATTCCATTTTAAATCTATCATAGATAATTTATGGAATTAACTGTTTCCAGTTGCTGACCTGCTATATTGTAGCTAAAGGATAAAGGAACTTTCTATGTTTTCACAGCACATTACACTTGTCCACAATGAGATTAAATTGCCATCCCACACCGGTGAGCAGTATTCAAGCAGCGGGCGAACAAGTGTACTGTAACCTACTACCTTTGTTTTCGGACTGCATTTCCTTAGGATTCTTCCAATGAATCTCAGTCTGGCATCTGCTTTACCGACGATTAATTTTATATGGTCATTACATTTTAAATCTCTCATAGATAATTCATGGAATTAACTGATTCCAGTTGCTGACCTGCTATATTGTAGCTAAAGGATAAAGGATCTTTCTATGTTTTCACAGCACATTACACTTGTCCACAATGAGATTAAATTGCCATCCCACACCGGTGAGCAGTATTCAAGCAGCGGGCGAACAAGTGTACTGTAACCTACTACCTTTGTTTTCGGACTGCATTTCCTTAGGATTCTTCCAATGAATCTCAGTCTGGCATCTGCTTTACCGACGATTAATTTTATATGGTCATTCCATTTTAAATCTCTCATAGATAATTTATGGAATTAACTGTTTCCAGTTGCTGACCTGCTATATTGTAGCTAAAGGATAAAGGATCTTTCTATGTTTTCACAGCACAATACACTTGTCCACAATGAGATTAAATTGCCATCCCACACCGGTGAGCAGTATTCAAGCAGCGGGCGAACAAGTAAACTGTAACCTACTACCTTTGTTTTCGGACTGCATTTCCTTAGGATTCTTCCAATGAATCTCAGTCTGGCATCTGCTTTACCGACGATTAATTTTATATGGTCATTCCATTTTAAATCTCTCATAGATAATTTATGGAATTAACTGTTTCCAGTTGCTGACCTGCTATATTGTAGCTAAAGGATAAAGGATCTTTCTATGTTTTGACAGCACATTACACTTGTCCACAACGAGATTAAATTGCCATCCCACACCGGTGAGCAGTATTCAAGCAGCGGGCGAACAAGTGTACTGTAACCTACTACCTTTGCTTTCGGACTGCATTTCCTTAGGATTCTTCCAATGAATCTCAGTCTGGCATCTGCTTTACCGACGATTAATTTTATATGGTCATTCCATTTTAAATCTCTCATAGATAATTTATGGAATTAACTGTTTCCAGTTGCTTACCTGCTATATTGTAGCTAAAGGATAAAGGATCTTTCTATGTTTTCACAGCACATTACACTTGTCCACAATGAGATTAAATTGCCATCCCACACCGGTGAGCAGTATTCAAGCAGCGGGCGAACAAGTGTACTGTAACCTACTACCCTTGTTTTCGGACTGCATTTCCTTAGGATTCTTCCAATGAATCTCAGTCTGGCATCTGCTTTACCGACGATTAATTTTATATGGTCATTCCATTTTAAATCTCTCATAGATAATTTATGGAATTAACTGTTTCCAGTTGCTGACCTGCTATATTGAAGCTAAAGGATAAAGGATCTTTCTATGTTTTCACAGCACAATACACTTGTCCACAATGAGATTAAATTGCCATCCCACACCGGTGAGCAGTATTCAAGCAGCGGGCGAACAAGTGTACTGTAACCTACTACCTTTGTTTTCGGACTGCATTTCCTTAGGATTCTTCCAATGAATCTCAGTCTGGCATCTGCTTTACCGACGATTAATTTTATATGGTCATTCCATTTTAAATCTCTCATAGATGATTTATGGAATTAACTGTTTCCAGTTCCTGACCTGCTATATTGTAGCTAAAGGATAAAGGATCTTTCTATGTTTTCACAGCACATTACACTTGTCCAGAATGAAATTAAATTGCCATCCCACACCGGTGAGCAGTATTCAAGCAGCGGGGGAACAAGTGTACTGTAACCTACTACCTTTGTTTTCGGACTGCATTTCCTTAGGATTCTTCCAATGAATCTCAGTCTGGCATCTGCTTTACCGACGATTAATTTTATATGGTCATTCCATTTTAAATCTCTCATAGATAATTTATGGAATTAACTGTTTCCAGTTGCTTACCTGCTATATTGTAGCTAAAGGATAAAGGATCTTTCTATGTTTTCACAGCACATTACACTTGTCCACAATGAGATTAAATTGCCATCCCACACCGGTGAGCAGTATTCAAACAGCGGGCGAACAAGTGTACTGTAACCTACTACCTTTGTTTTCGGACTGCATTTCCTTAGGATTCTTCCAATGAATCTCAGTCTGGCATCTGCTTTACCGACGATTAATTTTATATGGTCATTCCATTTTAAATCTCTCATAGATAATTTATGGAATTAACTGTTTCCAGTTGCTGACCTGCTATATTGTAGCTAAAGGATAAAGGATCTTTCTATTTTTTCACAGCACATTACACTTGTCCACAATGAGATTAAATTGCCATCCCACACCGGTGAGCAGTATTCGAGCAGCGGGCGAACAAGTGTACTGTAACCTACTACCTTTGTTTTCGGACTGCATTTCCTTAGGATTCTTCCAATGAATCTCAGTCTGGCATCTGCTTTACCAACGATTAATTTTATATGGTCATTCCATTTTAAATCTCTCATAGATAATTTATGGAATTGACTGTTTCCAGTTGCTGACCTGCTATATTGTAGCTAAAGGATAAAGGATCTGTCTATGTTTTCACAGCACATTACACTTGTCCACAATGAGATTAAATTGCCATCCCACACCGGTGAGCAGTATTCAAGCAGCGGGCGAACAAGTGTACTGTAACCTACTACCTTTGTTTTCGGACTGCATTTCCTTAGGATTCTTCCAATGAATCTCAGTCTGGCATCTGCTTTACCGACGATTAATTTTATATGGTCATTCCATTTTAAATCTCTCATAGATAATTTATGGAATTAACTGTTTCCAGTTGCTGACCTGCTATATTGTAGCTAAAGGATAAAGGATCTTTCTATGTTTTCACAGCACATTACACTTGTCCACAATGAGATTAAATTGCCATCCCACACCAGTGAGCAGTATTCAAGCAGCGGGCGAACAAGTGGACTGTAACCTACTACCTTTGTTTTCGGACTGCATTTCCTTAGGATTCTTCCAATGAATCTCAGTCTGGCATCTGCTTTACCGACGATTAATTTTATATGGTCATTCCATTTTAAATCTCTCACAGATAATTTATGGAATTAACTGTTTCCAGTTGCTGACCTGCTATATTGTAGCTAAAGGATAAAGGATCTTTCTATGTTTTGACAGCACATTACACTTGTCAACAACGAGATTAAATTGCCATCCCACACCGGTGAGCAGTATTCAAGCAGCGGGCGAACAAGTGTACTGTAACCTACTACCTTTGTTTTCGGACTGCATTTCCTTAGGATTCTTCCAATGAATCTCAGTCTGGCATCTGCTTTACCGACGATTAATTTCATATGGTCATTCCATTTTAAATCTCTCATAGATAATTTATGGAATTAACTGTTTCCAGTTGCTGACCTGCTATATTGTAGCTAAAGGATAAAGGATCTTTCTATTTTTTCACAGCACATTACACTTGTCCACAATGAGATTAAATTGCCATCCCACACCGGTGAGCAGTATTCAAGCAGCGGGCGAACAAGTGTACTGTAACCTACTACCTTTGTTTTCGGACTGCATTTCCTTAGGATTCTTCCAATGAATCTCAGTCTGGCATCTGCTTTACCAACGATTAATTTTATATGGTCATTCCATTTTAAATCTCTCATAGATACTTTATGGAATTGACTGTTTCCAGTTGCTGACCTGCTATATTGTAGCTAAAGGATAAAGGATCTTTCTATGTTTTCACAGCACATTACACTTGTACACAATGAGATTAAATTGCCATCCCACACCGGTGAGCAGTATTCAAGCAGCGGGCGAACAAGTGTACTGTAACCTACTACCTTTGTTTTCGGACTGCATTTCCTTAGGATTCTTCCAATGAATCTCAGTCTGGCATCTGCTTTACCGACGATTAATTTTATATGGTCATTTCATTTTAAATCTCTCATAGATAATTTATGGAATTAACTGTTTCCATTTGCTGACCTGCTATATTGTAGCTAAAGGATAAAGGATGTTTCTATGTTTTCACAGCACATTACACTTGTCCACAATGAGATTAAATTGCCATCCCACACCGGTGAGCAGTATTCAAGCAGCGGGCGAACAAGTGTACTGTAACCTACTACCTTTGTTTTCGGACTGCATTTCCTTAGGATTCTTCCAATGAATCTCAGTCTGGCATCTGCTTTACCGACGATTAATTTTATATGGTCATTCCATTATAAATCTCTCATAGATAATTTATGGAATTAACTGTTTCCAGTTGCTGACCTGCTATATTGTAGCTAAAGGATAAAGGATCTTTCTATGTTTTCACAGCACATTACACTTGTCCACAATGAGATTAAATTGCCATCCCACACCGGTGAGCAGTATTCAAGCAGCGGGCGAACAAGTGTACTGTAACCTACTACTTTTGTTTTCGGACTGCATTGCCTTAGGATTCTTCCAATGAATCTCAGTCTGGCATCTGCTTTACCGACGATTAATTTTATATGGTCATTCCATTTTAAATCTCTCATAGATAATTTATGGAATTAACTGTTTCCAGTTGCTGACCTGCTATATTGTAGCTAAAGGATAAAGGATCTTTCTATGTTTTCACAGCACATTACACTTGTCCACAATGAGATTAAATTGCCATCCCACACCGGTGAGCAGTATTCAAGCAGCGGGCGAACAAGTGTACTGTAACCTACTACCTTTGTTTTCGGACTGCATTTCCTTAGGATTCTTCCAATGAATCTCAGTCTGGCATCTGCTTTACCGACGATTAATTTTATATGGTCATTCCATTTTAAATCTCTCATAGATAATTTATGGAATTAACTGTTTCCAGTTGCTGACCTGCTATATTGTAGCTAAAGGATAAAGGATCTTTCTATGTTTTCACAGCACATTACACTTGTCCACAATGAGATTAAATTGCCATCCCACACCAGTGAGCAGTATTCAAGCAGCGGGCGAACAAGTGGACTGTAACCTACTACCTTTGTTTTCGGACTGCATTTCCTTAGGATTCTTCCAATGAATCTCAGTCTGGCATCTGCTTTACCGACGATTAATTTTATATGGTCATTCCATTTTAAATCTCTCACAGATAATTTATGGAATTAACTGTTTCCAGTTGCTGACCTGCTATATTGTAGCTAAAGGATAAAGGATCTTTCTATGTTTTGACAGCACATTACACTTGTCAACAACGAGATTAAATTGCCATCCCACACCGGTGAGCAGTATTCAAGCAGCGGGCGAACAAGTGTACTGTAACCTACTACCTTTGTTTTCGGACTGCATTTCCTTAGGATTCTTCCAATGAATCTCAGTCTGGCATCTGCTTTACCGACGATTAATTTCATATGGTCATTCCATTTTAAATCTCTCATAGATAATTTATGGAATTAACTGTTTCCAGTTGCTGACCTGCTATATTGTAGCTAAAGGATAAAGGATCTTTCTATTTTTTCACAGCACATTACACTTGTCCACAATGAGATTAAATTGCCATCCCACACCGGTGAGCAGTATTCAAGCAGCGGGCGGACAAGTGTACTGTAACCTACTACCTTTGTTTTCGGACTGCATTTCCTTAGGATTCTTCCAATGAATCTCAGTCTGGCATCTGCTTTACCAACGATTAATTTTATATGGTCATTCCATTTTAAATCTCTCATAGATACTTTATGGAATTGACTGTTTCCAGTTGCTGACCTGCTATATTGTAGCTAAAGGATAAAGGATCTTTCTATGTTTTCACAGCACATTACACTTGTACACAATGAGATTAAATTGCCATCCCACACCGGTGAGCAGTATTCAAGCAGCGGGCGAACAAGTGTACTGTAACCTACTACCTTTGTTTTCGGACTGCATTTCCTTAGGATTCTTCCAATGAATCTCAGTCTGGCATCTGCTTTACCGACGATTAATTTTATATGGTCATTTCATTTTAAATCTCTCATAGATAATTTATGGAATTAACTGTTTCCATTTGCTGACCTGCTATATTGTAGCTAAAGGATAAAGGATGTTTCTATGTTTTCACAGCACATTACACTTGTCCACAATGAGATTAAATTGCCATCCCACACCGGTGAGCAGTATTCAAGCAGCGGGCGAACAAGTGTACTGTAACCTACTACCTTTGTTTTCGGACTGCATTTCCTTAGGATTCTTCCAATGAATCTCAGTCTGGCATCTGCTTTACCGACGATTAATTTTATATGGTCATTCCATTATAAATCTCTCATAGATAATTTATGGAATTAACTGTTTCCAGTTGCTGACCTGCTATATTGTAGCTAAAGGATAAAGGATCTTTCTATGTTTTCACAGCACATTACACTTGTCCACAATGAGATTAAATTGCCATCCCACACCGGTGAGCAGTATTCAAGCAGCGGGCGAACAAGTGTACTGTAACCTACTACTTTTGTTTTCGGACTGCATTGCCTTAGGATTCTTCCAATGAATCTCAGTCTGGCATCTGCTTTACCGACGATTAATTTTATATGGTCATTCCATTTTAAATCTCTCATAGATAATTTATGGAATTAACTGTTTCCAGTTGCTGACCTGCTATATTGTAGCTAAAGGATAAAGGATCTTTCTATGTTTTCACAGCACATTACACTTGTCCACAATGAGATTAAATTGCCATCCCACACCGGTGAGCAGTATTCAAGCAGCGGGCGAACAAGTGTACTGTAACCTACTACCTTTGTTTTCGGACTGCATTTCCTTAGGATTCTTCCAATGAATCTCAGTCTGGCATCTGCTTTACCGACGATTAATTTTATATGGTCATTCCATTTTAAATCTCTCATAGATAATTTATGGAATTAACTGTTTCCAGTTGCTGACCTGCTATATTGTAGCAAAAGGATAAAGGATCTTTCTATGTTTTCACAGCACATTACACTTGTCCACAACGAGATTAAATTGCCATCCCATACCGGTGAGCAGTATTCAAGCAGCGGGCGAACAAGTGTACTGTAACCTACTACCTTTGTTTTCGGACTGCATTTCCTTAGGATTCTTCCAATGAATCTCAGTCTGGCATCTGCTTTACCGACGATTAATTTTACATGGTCATTCCATTTTAAATCTCTCATAGATAATTTATGGAATTAACTGTTTCCAGTTGCTGACCTGCTATATTGTAGCTAAAGGATAAAGGATCTTTCTATGTTTTCACAGCACATTACACTTGTCCACAATGAGATTAAATTGCCATCCCACACCGGTGAGCAGTATTCAAGCAGCGGGCGAACAAGTGTACTGTAACCTACTACCCTTGTTTTCGGACTGCATTTCCTTAGGATTCTTCCAATGAATCTCAGTCTGGCATCTACTTTACAGACAATTAATTTTATATGGTCATTCCATTTTAAATCTCTCATAGATAATTTATGGAATTAACTGTTTCCAGTTGCTGACCTGCTATATTGTAGCTAAAGGATAAAGGATCTTTCTATTTTTTCACAGCACATTACACTTGTCCACAATGAAATTAAATTTCCATCCCACACCGGTGAGCAGTATTCAAGCAGCGGGCGAACACGTGTACTGCAACCTACTACCTTTGTTTTCGGACTGCATTTCCTTAGGATTCTTCCAATGAATCTCAGTCTGGCATCTGCTTTACCAACGATTAATTTCATATGGTCATTCCATTTTAAATCTCTCATAGATAATTTATGGAATTAACTGTTTCCAGTTGCTGACCTGCTATATTGTAGCTAAAGGATAAAGGATCTTTCTATGTTTTCACAGCACATTACACTTGTACACAATGAGATTAAATTGCCATCCCACACCGGTGAGCAGTATTCAAGCAGCGGGCGAACAAGTGTACTGTAACCTACTACCTTTGTTTTTGGACTGCATTTCCTTAGGATTCTTCCAATGAATCTCAGTCTGGCATGTGCTTTACCGACGATTAATTTTATATGGTCATTCCATTTTAAATCTCTCATAGATAATTTATGGAATTAACTGTTTCCATTTGCCGACCTGCTGTATTGTAGCTAAAGGATAAAGGATCTTTCTATGTTTTCACAGCACATTACACTTGTCCACAATGAGATTAAATTGCCATCCCACACCGGTGAGCAGTATTCAAGCAGCGGGCGAACAAGTGTACTGTAACCTACTACCTTTGTTTTCGGACTGCATTTCCTTAGGATTCTTCCAATGAATCTCAGTCTGGCATCTGCTTTACCGACGATTAATTTTATATGGTCATTCCATTTTAAATCTCTCATAGATAATTTATGGAATTAACTGTTTCCAGTTGCTGACTTGCTATATTGTAGCTAAAGGATAAAGGATCTTTCTATGTTTTCACAGCACATTACACTTGTACACAATGAGATTAAATTGCCATCCCACACCGGTGAGCAGTATTCAAGCAGCGGCGGAACAAGTGTACTGTAACCTACTACCTTTGTTTTCGGACTGCATTTTCTTAGGATTCTTCCAATGAATCTCAGTCTGGCATCTGCTTTACCGACGATTAATTTTATATGGTCATTCCATTTTAAATCTCTCATAGATGATTTATGGAATTAACTGTTTCCAGTTCCTGACCTGCTATATTGTAGCTAAAGGATAAAGGATCTTTCTATGTTTTCACAGCACATTACACTTGTCCAGAATGAAATTAAATTGCCATCCCACACCGGTGAGCAGTATTCAAGCAGCGGGGGAACAAGTGTACTGTAACCTACTACCTTTGTTTTCGGACTGCATTTCCTTAGGATTCTTCCAATGAATCTCAGTCTGGCATCTGCTTTACCGACGATTAATTTTATATGGTCATTCCATTTTAAATCTCTCATAGATAATTTATGGAATTAACTGTTTCCAGTTGCTGACCTGCTATATTGTAGCTAAAGGATAAAGGATCTTTCTATGTTTTCACAGCACATTACACTTGTCCACAATGAGATTAAATTGCCATCCCACACCGGTGAGCAGTATTCAAACAGCGGGCGAACAAGTGTACTGTAACCTACTACCTTTGTTTTCGGACTGCATTTCCTTAGGATTCTTCCAATGAATCTCAGTCTGGCATCTGCTTTACCGACGATTAATTTTATATGGTCATTCCATTTTAAATCTCTCATAGATAATTTATGGAATTAACTGTTTCCAGTTGCTGACCTGCTATATTGTAGCTAAAGGATAAAGGATCTTTCTATGTTTTCACAGCACATTACACTTGCCCACAATGAGATTAAATTGCCATCCCACACCGGTGAGCAGTATTCAAGCAGCGGGCGAACAAGTGTACTGTAACCTATATCCTTTGTCTTCGGACTGCATTTCCTTGAGATTCTTCCAATGAATCTCAGTCTGGCATCTGCTTTACCGACGATTAATTTTATATGGTCATTCCATTTTAAATCTCTCATAGATAATTTATGGAATTAACTGTTTCCAGTTGCTGACCTGCTATATTGTAGCTAAAGGATAAAGGATCTTTCTATGTTTTCACAGCACATTACACTTGTCCACAATGAGATTAAATTGCCATCCCACACCGGTGAGCAGTATTCAAGCAGCGGGCGAACAAGTGTACTGTACCCTACTACCTTTGTTTTCGGACTGCATTTCCTTAGGATTCTTCCAATGAATCTCAGTCTGGCATCTGCTTTACCGACGATTAATTTTATATGGTCATTCCATTTTAAATCTCTCATAGATAATTTATGGAATTAACTGTTTTCAGTTGCTGACCTGCTATATTGTAGCTAAAGGATAAAGGATCTTTCTATGTTTTCACAGCACATTACACTTGTCCACAATGAGATTAAATTGCCATCCCACACCGATGAGCAGTATTCAAGCAGCGGGCGAACAAGTGTACTGTAACCTACTACCTTTGTTTTCGGACTGCATTTCCTTAGGATTCTTCCAATGAATCTCACTCTGGCATCTGCTTTACCGACGATTAGTTTTATATGGTCATTCCATTTTAAATCTCTCATAGATAATTTATGGAATTAACTGTTTCCAGTTGCTGACCTGCTATATTGTAGCTAAAGGATAAAGGATCTTTCTATGTTTTCACAGCACATTACACTTGTCCACAATGAGATTAAATTGCCATCCCACACCGGTGAGCAGTATTCAAGCAGCGGGCGAACAAGTGTACTGTAACCTACTACCTTTGTTTTCGGACTGCATTTCCTTAGGATTCTTCCAATGAATCTCAGTCTGGCATCTGCTTTACCGACGATTAATTTTATATGGTCATTCCATTTCAAATCTCTCATAGATAATTTATGGAATTAACTGTTTCCAGTTGCTGACCTGCTATATTGTAGCTAAAGGATAAAGGATCTTTCTATGTTTTCACAGCACATTACACTTGTCCACAATGAGATTAAATTGCCATCCCACACCGGTGAGCAATATTCAAGCAGCGGGCGAACAAGTGTACTGTAACCTACTACCTTTGTTTTCGGACTGCATTTCCTTAGGATTCCTCCAATGAATCTCAGTCTGGCATCTGCTTTACCGACGATTAATTTTATATGGTCATTCCATTTTAAATCTATCATAGATAATTTATGGAATTAACTGTTTCCAGTTGCTGACCTGCTATATTGTAGCTAAAGGATAAAGGAACTTTCTATGTTTTCACAGCACATTACACTTGTCCACAATGAGATTAAATTGCCATCCCACACCGGTGAGCAGTATTCAAGCAGCGGGCGAACAAGTGTACTGTAACCTACTACCTTTGTTTTCGGACTGCATTTCCTTAGGATTCTTCCAATGAATCTCAGTCTGGCATCTGCTTTACCGACGATTAATTTTATATGGTCATTACATTTTAAATCTCTCATAGATAATTCATGGAATTAACTGATTCCAGTTGCTGACCTGCTATATTGTAGCTAAAGGATAAAGGATCTTTCTATGTTTTCACAGCACATTACACTTGTCCACAATGAGATTAAATTGCCATCCCACACCGGTGAGCAGTATTCAAGCAGCGGGCGAACAAGTGTACTGTAACCTACTACCTTTGTTTTCGGACTGCATTTCCTTAGGATTCTTCCAATGAATCTCAGTCTGGCATCTGCTTTACCGACGATTAATTTTATATGGTCATTCCATTTTAAATCTCTCATAGATAATTTATGGAATTAACTGTTTCCAGTTGCTGACCTGCTATATTGTAGCTAGAGGATAAAGGATCTTTCTATGTTTTCACAGCACAATACACTTGTCCACAATGAGATTAAATTGCCATCCCACACCGGTGAGCAGTATTCAAGCAGCGGGCGAACAAGTAAACTGTAACCTACTACCTTTGTTTTCGGACTGCATTTCCTTAGGATTCTTCCAATGAATCTCAGTCTGGCATCTGCTTTACCGACGATTAATTTTATATGGTCATTCCATTTTAAATCTCTCATAGATAATTTATGGAATTAACTGTTTCCAGTTGCTGACCTGCTATATTGTAGCTAAAGGATAAAGGATCTTTCTATGTTTTGACAGCACATTACACTTGTCCACAACGAGATTAAATTGCCATCCCACACCGGTGAGCAGTATTCAAGCAGCGGGCGAACAAGTGTACTGTAACCTACTACCTTTGCTTTCGGACTGCATTTCCTTAGGATTCTTCCAATGAATCTCAGTCTGGCATCTGCTTTACCGACGATTAATTTTATATGGTCATTCCATTTTAAATCTCTCATAGATAATTTATGGAATTAACTGTTTCCAGTTGCTGACCTGCTATATTGTAGCTAAAGGATAAAGGATCTTTCTATGTTTTCACAGCACATTACACTTGTCCACAATGAGATTAAATTGCCATCCCTCACCGGTGAGCAGTATTCAAGCAGCGGGCGAACAAGTGTACTGTAACCTACTACCCTTGTTTTCGGACTGCATTTCCTTAGGATTCTTCCAATGAATCTCAGTCTGGCATCTGCTTTACCGACGATTAATTTTATATGGTCATTCCATTTTAAATCTCTCATAGATAATTTATGGAATTAACTGTTTCCAGTTGCTGACCTGCTATATTGTAGCTAAAGGATAAAAGATCTTTCTATTTTTTCACAGCACATTACACTTGTCCACAATGAGATTAAATTGCCATCCCACACCGGTGAGCAGTATTCAAGCAGCGGGCGAACAAGTGTACTGTAACCTACTACCTTTGTTTTCGGACTGCATTTCCTTAGGATTCTTCCAATGAATCTCAGTCTGGCATCTGCTTTACCAACGATTAATTTTATATGGTCATTCCATTTTAAATCTCTCATAGATAATTTATGGAATTGACTGTTTCCAGTTGCTGACCTGCTATATTGTAGCTAAAGGATAAAGGATCTGTCTATGTTTTCACAGCACATTACACTTGTCCACAATGAGATTAAATTGCCATCCCACACCGGTGAGCAGTATTCAAGCAGCGGGCGAACAAGTGTACTGTAACCTACTACCTTTGTTTTCGGACTGCATTTCCTTAGGATTCTTCCAATGAATCTCAGTCTAGCATCTGCTTTACCGACGATTAATTTTATATGGTCATTCCATTTTAAATCTCTCATAGATAATTTATGGAATTAACTGTTTCCAGTTGCTGACCTGCTATATTGAAGCTAAAGGATAAAGGATCTTTTTATGTTTTCACAGCACAATACACTTGTCCACAATGAGATTAAATTGCCATCCCACACCGGTGAGCAGTATTCAAGCAGCGGGCGAACAAGTGTACTGTAACCTACTACCTTTGCTTTCGGACTGCATTTCCTTAGGATTCTTCCAATGAATCTCAGTCTGGCATCTGCTTTACCGACGATTAATTTTATATGGTCATTCCATTTTAAATCTCTCATAGATAATTTATGGAATTAACTGTTTCCAGTTGCTGACCTGCTATATTGTAGCTAAAGGATAAAGGATCTTTCTATGTTTTGACAGCACATTACACTTGTCCACAACGAGATTAAATTGCCATCCCACACCGGTGAGCAGTATTCAAGCAGCGGGCGAACAAGTGTACTGTAACCTACTACCTTTGTTTTCGGACTGCATTTCCTTAGGATTCTTCCAATGAATCTCAGTCTGGCATCTGCTTTACCGACGATTAATTTTATATGGTCATTCCATTTTAAATCTCTCATAGATAATTTATGGAATTAACTGTTTCCAGTTGCTGACCTGCTATATTGTAGCTAAAGGATAAAGGATCTTTCTATGTTTTCACAGCACATTACACTTGTCCACAATGAGATTAAATTGCCATCTCACACCGGTGAGCAGTATTCAAGCAGCGGGCGAACAAGTGTACTGTAACCTACTACCCTTGTTTTCGGACTGCATTTCCTTAGGATTCTTCCAATGAATCTCAGTCTGGCATCTGCTTTACCGACGATTAATTTTATATGGTCATTCCATTTTAAATCTCTCATAGATAATTTATGGAATTAACTGTTTCCAGTTGCTGACCTGCTAGATTGTAGCTAAAGGATAAAGGATCTTTCTATTTTTTCACAGCACATTACACTTGTCCACAATGAGATTAAATTGCCATCCCACACCGGTGAGCAGTATTCAAGCAGCGGGCGAACAAGTGTACTGTAACCTACTACCTTTGTTTTCGGACTGCATTTCCTTAGGATTCTTCCAATGAATCTCAGTCTGGCATCTGCTTTACCAACGATTAATTTTATATGGTCATTCCATTTTAAATCTCTCATAGATAATTTATGGAATTGACTGTTTCCAGTTGCTGACCTGCTATATTGTAGCTAAAGGATAAAGGATCTGTCTATGTTTTCACAGCACATTACACTTGTCCACAATGAGATTAAATTGCCATCCCACACCGGTGAGCAGTATTCAAGCAGCGGGCGAACAAGTGTACTGTAACCTACTACCTTTGTTTTCGGACTGCATTTCCTTAGGATTCTTCCAATGAATCTCAGTCTGGCATCTGCTTTACCGACGATTAATTTTATATGGTCATTCCATTTTAAATCTCTCATAGATAATTTATGGAATTAACTGTTTCCAGTTGCTGACCTGCTATATTGTAGCTAAAGGATAAAGGATGTTTCTATGTTTTCACAGCACATTACACTTGTCCACAATGAGATTAAATTGCCATCCCACACCAGTGAGCAGTATTCAAGCAGCGGGCGAACAAGTGGACTGTAACCTACTACCTTTGTTTTCGGACTGCATTTCCTTAGGATTCTTCCAATGAATCTCAGTCTGGCATCTGCTTTACCGACGATTAATTTTATATGGTCATTCCATTTTAAATCTCTCACAGATAATTTATGGAATTAACTGTTTCCAGTTGCTGACCTGCTATATTGTAGCTAAAGGATAAAGGATCTTTCTATGTTTTGACAGCACATTACACTTGTCAACAACGAGATTAAATTGCCATCCCACACCGGTGAGCAGTATTCAAGCAGCGGGCGAACAAGTGTACTGTAACCTACTACCTTTGTTTTCGGACTGCATTTCCTTAGGATTCTTCCAATGAATCTCAGTCTGGCATCTGCTTTACCGACGATTAATTTTATATGGTCATTCCATTTTAAATCTCTCATAGATAATTTATGGAATTAACTGTTTCCAGTTGCTGACCTGCTATATTGTAGCTAAAGGATAAAGGATCTTTCTATTTTTTCACAGCACATTACACTTGTCCACAATGAGATTAAATTGCCATCCCACACCGGTGAGCAGTATTCAAGCAGCGGGCGAACAAGTGTACTGTAACCTACTACCTTTGTTTTCGGACTGCATTTCCTTAGGATTCTTCCAATGAATCTCAGTCTGGCATCTGCTTTACCAACGATTAATTTTATATGGTCATTCCATTTTAAATCTCTCATAGATACTTTATGGAATTGACTGTTTCCAGTTGCTGACCTGCTATATTGTAGCTAAAGGATAAAGGATCTTTCTATGTTTTCACAGCACATTTCACTTGTACACAATGAGATTAAATTGCCATCCCACACCGGTGAGCAGTATTCAAGCAGCGGGCGAACAAGTGTACTGTAACCTACTACCTTTGTTTTCGGACTGCATTTCCTTAGGATTCTTCCAATGAATCTCAGTCTGGCATCTGCTTTACCGACGATTAATTTTATATGGTCATTTCATTTTAAATCTCTCATAGATAATTTATGGAATTAACTGTTTCCATTTGCTGACCTGCTATATTGTAGCTAAAGGATAAAGGATGTTTCTATGTTTTCACAGCACATTACACTTGTCCACAATGAGATTAAATTGCCATCCCACACCGGTGAGCAGTATTCAAGCAGCGGGCGAACAAGTGTACTGTAACCTACTACCTTTGTTTTCGGACTGCATTTCCTTAGGATTCTTCCAATGAATCTCAGTCTGGCATCTGCTTTACCGACGATTAATTTTATATGGTCATTCCATTATAAATCTCTCATAGATAATTTATGGAATTAACTGTTTCCAGTTGCTGACCTGCTATATTGTAGCTAAAGGATAAAGGATCTTTCTATGTTTTCACAGCACATTACACTTGTCCACAATGAGATTAAATTGCCATCCCACACCGGTGAGCAGTATTCAAGCAGCGGGCGAACAAGTGTACTGTAACCTACTACTTTTGTTTTCGGACTGCATTGCCTTAGGATTCTTCCAATGAATCTCAGTCTGGCATCTGCTTTACCGACGATTAATTTTATATGGTCATTCCATTTTAAATCTCTCATAGATAATTTATGGAATTAACTGTTTCCAGTTGCTGACCTGCTATATTGTAGCTAAAGGATAAAGGATCTTTCTATGTTTTCACAGCACATTACACTTGTCCACAATGAGATTAAATTGCCATCCCACACCGGTGAGCAGTATTCAAGCAGCGGGCGAACAAGTGTACTGT
This sequence comes from Schistocerca serialis cubense, assembly GCF_023864345.2. Taxonomy (NCBI): domain Eukaryota; kingdom Metazoa; phylum Arthropoda; class Insecta; order Orthoptera; family Acrididae; genus Schistocerca; species Schistocerca serialis. The sequence goes on along the minus strand of NC_064647.1, from coordinate 237,281,724 downwards.
AACCTACTACCTTTGTTTTCGGACTGCATTTCCTTAGGATTCTTCCAATGAATCTCAGTCTGGCATCTGCTTTACCGACGATTAATTTTATATGGTCATTCCATTTTAAATCTCTCATAGATAATTTATGGAATTAACTGTTTCCAGTTGCTGACCTGCTATATTGTAGCAAAAGGATAAAGGATCTTTCTATGTTTTCACAGCACATTACACTTGTCCACAACGAGATTAAATTGCCATCCCACACCGGTGAGCAGTATTCAAGCAGCGGGCGAACAAGTGTACTGTAACCTACTACCTTTGTTTTCGGACTGCATTTCCTTAGGATTCTTCCAATGAATCTCAGTCTGGCATCTGCTTTAGCGACGATTAATTTTACATGGTCATTCCATTTTAAATCTCTCATAGATAATTTATGGAATTAACTGTTTCCAGTTGCTGACCTGCTATATTGTAGCTAAAGGATAAAGGATCTTTCTATGTTTTCACAGCACATTACACTTGTCCACAATGAGATTAAATTGCCATCCCACACCGGTGAGCAGTATTCAAGCAGCGGGCGAACAAGTGTACTGTAACCTACTACCCTTGTTTTCGGACTGCATTTCCTTAGGATTCTTCCAATGAATCTCAGTCTGGCATCTACTTTACAGACAATTAATTTTATATGGTCATTCCATTTTAAATCTCTCATAGATAATTTATGGAATTAACTGTTTCCAGTTGCTGACCTGCTATATTGTAGCTAAAGGATAAAGGATCTTTCTATTTTTTCACAGCACATTACACTTGTCCACAATGAAATTAAATTTCCATCCCACACCGGTGAGCAGTATTCAAGCAGCGGGCGAACACGTGTACTGCAACCTACTACCTTTGTTTTCGGACTGCATTTCCTTAGGATTCTTCCAATGAATCTCAGTCTGGCATCTGCTTTACCAACGATTAATTTCATATGGTCATTCCATTTTAAATCTCTCATAGATAATTTATGGAATTAACTGTTTCCAGTTGCTGACCTGCTCTATTGTAGCTAAAGGATAAAGGATCTTTCTATGTTTTCACAGCACATTACACTTGTACACAATGAGATTAAATTGCCATCCCACACCGGTGAGCAGTATTCAAGCAGCGGGCGAACAAGTGTACTGTAACCTACTACCTTTGTTTTTGGACTGCATTTCCTTAGGATTCTTCCAATGAATCTCAGTCTGGCATGTGCTTTACCGACGATTAATTTTATATGGTCATTCCATTTTAAATCTCTCATAGATAATTTATGGAATTAACTGTTTCCATTTGCCGACCTGCTGTATTGTAGCTAAAGGATAAAGGATCTTTCTATGTTTTCACAGCACATTACACTTGTCCACAATGAGATTAAATTGCCATCCCACACCGGTGAGCAGTATTCAAGCAGCGGGCGAACAAGTGTACTGTAACCTACTACCTTTGTTTTCGGACTGCATTTCCTTAGGATTCTTCCAATGAATCTCAGTCTGGCATCTGCTTTACCGACGATTAATTTTATATGGTCATTCCATTTTAAATCTCTCATAGATAATTTATGGAATTAACTGTTTCCAGTTGCTGACTTGCTATATTGTAGCTAAAGGATAAAGGATCTTTCTATGTTTTCACAGCACATTACACTTGTACACAATGAGATTAAATTGCCATCCCACACCGGTGAGCAGTATTCAAGCAGCGGCGGAACAAGTGTACTGTAACCTACTACCTTTGTTTTCGGACTGCATTTTCTTAGGATTCTTCCAATGAATCTCAGTCTGGCATCTGCTTTACCGACGATTAATTTTATATGGTCATTCCATTTTAAATCTCTCATAGATGATTTATGGAATTAACTGTTTCCAGTTCCTGACCTGCTATATTGTAGCTAAAGGATAAAGGATCTTTCTATGTTTTCACAGCACATTACACTTGTCCAGAATGAAATTAAATTGCCATCCCACACCGGTGAGCAGTATTCAAGCAGCGGGGGAACAAGTGTACTGTAACCTACTACCTTTGTTTTCGGACTGCATTTCGTTAGGATTCTTCCAATGAATCTCAGTCTGGCATCTGCTTTACCGACGATTAATTTTATATGGTCATTCCATTTTAAATCTCTCATAGATAATTTATGGAATTAACTGTTTCCAGTTGCTGACCTGCTATATTGTAGCTAAAGGATAAAGGATCTTTCTATGTTTTCACAGCACATTACACTTGTCCACAATGAGATTAAATTGCCATCCCACACCGGTGAGCAGTATTCAAACAGCGGGCGAACAAGTGTACTGTAACCTACTACCTTTTTTTTTCGGACTGCATTTCCTTAGGATTCTTCCAATGAATCTCAGTCTGGCATCTGCTTTACCGACGATTAATTTTATATGGTCATTCCATTTTAAATCTCTCATACATAATTTATGGAATTAACTGTTTCCAGTTGCTGACCTGCTATATTGTAGCTAAAGGATAAAGGATCTGTCTATGTTTTCACAGCACATTACACTTGCCCACAATGAGATTAAATTGCCATCCCACACCGGTGAGCAGTATTCAAGCAGCGGGCGAACAAGTGTACTGTAACCTATATCCTTTGTCTTCGGACTGCATTTCCTTGAGATTCTTCCAATGAATCTCAGTCTGGCATCTGCTTTACCGACGATTAATTTTATATGGTCATTCCATTTTAAATCTCTCATAGATAATTTATGGAATTAACTGTTTCCAGTTGCTGACCTGCTATATTGTAGCTAAAGGATAAAGGATCTTTCTATGTTTTCACAGCACATTACACTTGTACACAATGAGATTAAATTGCCATCCCACACCGGTGAGCAGTATTCAAGCAGCGGGCGAACAAGTGTACTGTAACCTACTACCTTTGTTTTCGGACTGCATTTCCTTAGGCTTCTTCCAATGAATCTCAGTCTGGCACCTGCTTTACCGACGATTAATTTTATATGGTCATTTCATTTTAAATCTCTCATAGATAATTTATGGAATTAACTGTTTCCATTTGCTGACCTGCTATATTGTAGCTAAAGGATAAAGGATCTTTCTATGTTTTCACAGCACATTACACTTGTCCACAATGAGATTAAATTGCCATCCCACACCGGTGAGCAGTATTCAAGCAGCGGGCGAACAAGTGTACTGTAACCTACTACCTTTGTTTTCGGACTGCATTTCCTTAGGATTCTTCCAATGAATCTCAGTCTGGCATCTGCTTTACCGACGATTAATTTTATATGGTCATTCCATTTTAAATCTCTCATAGATAATTAATGGAATTAACTGTTTCCAGTTGCTGACCTGCTATATTGTAGCTAAAGGATAAAGGATCTTTCTATGTTTTCACAGCACATTACACTTGTCCACAATGAGATTAAATTGCCATCCCACACCGGTGAGCAGTATTCAAGCAGCGGGCGAACAAGTGTACTGTAACCTACTACCTTTGTTTTCGGACTGCATTGCCTTAGGATTCTTCCAATGAATCTCAGTCTGGCATCTGCTTTACCGACGATTAATTTTATATGGTCATTCCATTTTAAATCTCTCATAGATAATTTATGGAACTAACTGTTTCCAGTTGCTGACCTGCTATATTGTAGCTAAAGGATAAAGGATCTTTCTATGTTTTCACAGCACATTACACTTGTCCACAATGAGATTAAATTGCCATCCCACACCGGTGAGCAGTATTCAAGCAGCGGGCGAACAAGTGTACTGTAACCTACTACCTTTGTTTTCGGACTGCATTTCCTTAGGATTCTTCCAATGAATCTCAGTCTGGCATCTGCTTTACCGACGATTAATTTTATATGGTCATTCCATTTTAAATCTCTCATACATAATTTATGGAATTAACTGTTTCCAGTTGCTGACCTGCTATATTGTAGCAAAAGGATAAAGGATCTTTCTATGTTTTCACAGCACATTACACTTGTCCACAACGAGATTAAATTGCCATCCCACACCGGTGAGCAGTATTCAAGCAGCGGGCGAACAAGTGTACTGTAACCTACTACCTTTGTTTTCGGACTGCATTTCCTTAGGATTCTTCCAATGAATCTCAGTCTGGCATCTGCTATACCGACGATTAATTTTATATGGTCATTCCATTTTAAATCTCTCATAGATAATTTATGGAATTAACTGTTTCCAGTTGCTGACCTGCTATATTGTAGCTAAAGGATAAAGGATCTTTCTATGTTTTCACAGCACATTACACTTGTCCACAATGAGATTAAATTGCCATCCCACACCGGTGAGCAGTATTCAAGCAGCGGGCGAACAAGTGTACTGTAACCTAGATCCTTTGTTTTCGGACTGCATTTCCTTAGGATTCTTCCAATGAATCTCAGTCTGGCATCTGCTTTACCGACGATTAATTTTATATGGTCATTCCATTTTAAATCTCTCATAGATAATTTATGGAATTAACTGTTTCCAGTTGCTGACCTGCTATATTGTAGCTAAAGGATAAAGGATCTTTCTATTTTTTCACAGCACATTACACTTGTCCACAATGAGATTAAATTGCCATCCCACACCGGTGAGCAGTATTCAAGCAGCGGGCGAACAAGTGTACTGCAACCTACTACCTTTGTTTTCGGACTGCATTTCCTTAGGATTCTTCCAATGAATCTCAGTCTGGCATCTGCTTTACCAACGATTAATTTCATATGGTCATTCCATTTTAAATCTCTCATAGATAATTTATGGAATTAACTGTTTCCAGTTGCTGACCTGCTATATTGTAGCTAAAGGATAAAGGATCTTTCTATGTTTTCACAGCACATTGCACTTGTACACAATGAGATTAAATTGCCATCCCACACCGGTGAGCAGTATTCAAGCAGCGGGCGAACAAGTGTACTGTAACCTGCTACCTTTGTTTTTGGACTGCATTTCCTTAGGATTCTTCCAATGAATCTCAGTCTGGCATCTGCTTTACCGACGATTAATTTTATATGGTCATTCCATTTTAAATCTCTCATAGATAATTTATGGAATTAACTGTTTCCATTTGCCGACCTGCTGTATTGTAGCTAAACGATAAAGGATCTTTCTATGTTTTCACAGCACATTACACTTGTCCACAATGAGATTCAATTGCCATCCCACACCGGTGAGCAGTATTCAAGCAGCGGGCGAACAAGTGTACTGTAACCTACTACCTTTGTTTTCGGACTGCATTTCCTTAGGATTCTTCCAATGAATCTCAGTCTGGCATCTGCTTTAGCGACGATTAATTTTATATGGTCATTCCATTTTAAATCTCTCATAGATAATTTATGGAATTAACTGTTTCCAGTTGCTGACCTGCTATATTATAGCTAAAGGATAAAGGATCTTTCTATGTTTTCACAGCACATTACACTTGTCCACAATGAGATTAAATTGCCATCCCACACCGGTGAGCAGTATTCAAGCAGCGGACAAAAAAGTGTACTGTAACCGACTACCTTTGTTTTCGGACTGCATTTCCTTAGGATTCTTCCAATGAATCTCAGTCTGGCATCTGCTTTACCGACGATTAATTTTATATGGTCATTCCATTTTAAATCTCTCATAGATAATTTATGGAATTAACTGTTTCCAGTTGCTGACCTGCTATATTGTAGCTAAAGGATAAAGGATCTTTCTATGTTTTCTCAGCACATTACACTTGTCCACAATGAGATTAAATTGCAATCCCACACCGGTGAGCAGTATTCAAGCAGCGGGCGAACAAGTGTACTGTAACCTACTACCTTTGTTTTCGGACTGCATTTCCTTAGGATTCTTCCAATGAATCTCAGTCTGGCATCTGCTTTACCGACGATTAATTTTATATGGTCATTCCATTTTAAATCTCTCATAGATAATTTATGGAATTAACTGTTTCCAGTTGCTGACCTGCTATATTGTAGCTAAAGGATAAAGGATCTTTCTATGTTTTCACAGCACATTACACTTGTCCACAATGAGATTAAATTGCCATCCCACACCGGTGAGCAGTATTCAAGCAGCGGGCGAACAAGTGTACTGTAACCTACTACCTTTGTTTTCGGACTGCATTTCCTTAGGATTCTTCCAATGAATCTCAGTCTGGCATCTGCTTTACCGACGATTAATTTTATATGGTCATTCCATTTTAAATCTCTCATAGATAATTTATGGAATTAACTGTTTCCAGTTGCTGACCTGCTATATTGTAGCTAAAGGATGAAGGATCTTTCTATGTTTTCACAGCACATTACACTTGCCCACAATGAGATTAAATTGCCATCCCACACCGGTGAGCAGTATTCAAGCAGCGGGCGAACAAGTGTACTGTAACCTATATCCTTTGTCTTCGGACTGCATTTCCTTAGGATTCTTCCAATGAATCTCAGTCTGGCATCTGCTTTACTGACGATTAATTTTATATGGTCATTCCATTTTAAATCTCTCATAGATAATTAATGGAATTAACTGTTTCCAGTTGCTGACCTGCTATATTGTAGCTAAAGGATAAAGGATCTTTCTATGTTTTCACAGCACATTACACTTGTCCACAATGAGATTAAATTGCCATCCCACACCGGTGAGCAGTATTCAAGCAGCGGGCGAACAAGTGTACTGTAACCTACTACCTTTGTTTTCGGATTGCATTTCCTTAGGATTCTTCCAATGAATCTCAGTCTGGCATCTGCTTTACCGACGATTAATTTTATATGGTCATTCCATTTTAAATCTCTCATAGATAATTTATGGAATTAACTGTTCCCAGTTGCTGACCTGCTATATTGTAGCTAAAGGATAAAGTATCTTTCTATGTTTTCACAGCACATTACACTTGTCCACAATGAGATTAAATTGCCATCCCACACCGGTGAGCAGTATTCAAGCAGCGGGCGAACAAGTGTACTGTAACCTACTACCTTTGTTTTCGGACTGCATTTCCTTAGGATTCTTCCAATGAATCTCAGTCTGGCATCTGCTTTACCGACGATTAATTTTATATGGTCATTCCATTTTAAATCTCTCATAGATAATTAATGGAATTAACTGTTTCCAGTTGCTGACCTGCTATATTGCAGCTAAAGGATAAAGGATCTTTCTATGTTTTCACAGCACATTACACTTGTCCACAATGAGATTAAATTGCCATTTCACACCGGTGAGCAGTATTCAAGCAGCGGGCAAACAAGTGTACTGAACCCTATATCCTTTGTTTTCGGACTGCATTTCCTTAGGATTCTTCCAATGAATCTCAGTCTGGCATCTGCTTTACCGACGATTAATTTTATATGGTCATTCCATTTTAAATCTCTCATAGATAATTTATGGAATTAACTGTTTCCAGTTGCTGACCTGCTATATTGTAGCTAAAGGATAAAGGATCTTTCTATGTTTTCACAGCACATTACACTTGTCCACAATGAGATTCAATTGCCATCCCACACCGGTGAGCAGTATTCAAGCAGCGGGCGAACAAGTGTACTGTAACCTACTACCTTTGTTTTCGGACTGCATTTCCTTAGGATTCTTCCAATGAATCTCAGTCTGGCATCTGCTTTACCGACGATTAATTTTATATGGTCATTCCATTTTAAATCTCTCATAGATAAATTATGGAATTAACTGTTTCCAGTTGCTGACCTGCTATATTGTAGCTAAAGGATAAAGGATCTTTCTATGTTTTCACAGCACATTACACTTGTCCACAATGAGATTAAATTGCCATCCCACACCGGTGAGCAGTATTCAAGCAGCGGGCAAACAAGTGTACTGTAACCTACTACCTTTGTTTTCGGACTGCATTTCCTTAGGATTCTTCCAATGAATCTCAGTCTGGCATCTGCTTTACCGACGATTAATTTTATATGGTCATTCCATTTTAAATCTCTCATAGATAATTTATGGAATTAACTGTTTCCAGTTGCTGACCTGCTATATTGTAGCTAAAGGATAAAGGATCTTTCTATGTTTTCACAGCACATTACACTTGTCCACAATGAGATTAAATTGCCATCCCACACCGGTGAGCAGTATTCAAGCAGCGGGCGAACAAGTGTACTGTAACCTACTACCTTTGTTTTCAGACTGCATTTCCTTAGGATTCTTCCAATGAATCTCAGTCTGGCATCTGCTTTACCGACGATTAATTTTATATGGTCATTCCATTTTAAATCTCTCATAGATAATTTATGGAATTAACTGTTTCCAGTTGCTGACCTGCTATATTGTAGCTAAAGGATAAAGGATCTTTCTATGTTTTCACAGCACATTACACTTGTCCACAATGAGATTAAATTGCCATCCCACACCGGTGAGCAGTATTCAAGCAGCGGACGAACAAGTGTACTGTAACCTACTACCTTTGTTTTCGGACTGCATTTCCTTAGGATTCTTCCAATGAATCTCAGTCTGGCATCTGCTTTACCGACGATTAATTTTATATGGTCATTCCATTTTAAATCTCTCATAGATAATTTATGGAATTAACTGTTTCCAGTTGCTGACCTGCTATATTGTAGCTAAAGGATAAAGGATCTGTCTATGTTTTCACAGCACATTACACTTGTCCACAATGAGATTAAATTGCCATCCCACACCGGTGAGCAGTATTCAAGCAGCGGGCGAACAAGTGTACTGTAACCTACTACCTTTGTTTTCGGACTGCATTTCCTTAGGATTCTTCCAATGAATCTCAGTCTGGCATCTGCTTTACCGACGATTAATTTTATATGGTCATTCCATTTTAAATCTCTCATAGATAATTTATGGAATTAACTGTTTCCAGTTGCTGACCTGCTATATTGTAGCTAAAGGATAAAGGATCTTTCTATGTTTTCACAGCACATTACACTTGTCCACAATGAGATTAAATTGCCATTCCCTGCACCATGCGTCAATTCGCTGCAGATCCTCCTGCATTTCAGTACAATTTTCCATTGTTACAAGCTCTCGATATACTACACCATCATCCGCAAAAAGCCTCAGTGAACTTTCGATGTTATCCACAAGGTAATTTATGTATATTGTGAATAGCAACGGTCCTACGACACTCGCCTGCGGCACACCTGAAATCACTCTTACTTCGGAAGACACCTCTCCATTGCGAAAGACATGCTGCGTTCTGTTATCTAGGAACTCTTCAGTCCAATCACACAATTGGTCTGATAGTCCATATGCTCTTACTTTGTTCATTAAACGACTGTGGGGAACTGTATCAAACGCCTTGCGGAAGTCGAGAAACACGGCATCTACCTGGAAACCGGTGTCTATGGCCCTCTGAGTCTCGTGTACGAATAGCGCGAGCTGGGTTTCACACGATCGTCTTTTTCGACACCCACGCTGATTCCTACAGAGTAGATTTCTAGTCTCCAGAAAAGTCATTATACCCGAACATAATACGTGTTCCAAAATTCTACAACTGATCGACGTTAGAGATATAGGTCTATAGTTCTGCACATCTGTTTGACGTCCCTTCTTGACAACGGGGATGACCTGTGCACTTTTCCAATCTTTGGAACGCTACGCTCTTCTAGAGATCTACGGTACACCGCTGCAAGAAGGGGGGCAAGTTCCTTCGCGTACTCTGTGTAAAATCGAACTGGTATCCCATCAGGTCCTGCGACCTTTCCTCTTTTGAGCGATTTTAATTGTTTTTCTATCACTCTGTCATGTATTTCGGTATCTACCATTTTGTCATCTAGAGAAGGAACTCTCTGCTTCTGTCTGTCTCTCTCTCTCTCTCTCTCTCTCTCTCTCTCTCTCTCTCTGTGTGTGTGTGTTTGTGTTTGTGTTTGTGTGTGTTTGTGTTTGTGTGTGTGTAGTACACACAGAAATCCTCCCAGGAGAGTGAAATGTGTCACATCTATGTCTTAATATTTGTATTATATTTACTCAAGTATTTGATTTTTTTTTACTTGTTCTTATCCAGTGGACAAAATTATATCCTAGCATGCAAAAAAGGCAAAACCACACCAAAAATCGAGAAACAGTAATGAAGAAACAGTCCGTACAACCGCCATTGAGCAGCAAATTCGATGTTTTTGGAGACACTTTCAAAGGGACACGTACTGTCGAGTAATTTTGCAGACACATCAGAGAAAAATATACTAGAAAAAACTCAGTGTACGATAAAGTGCCCAAAAATATCTGTGGCTGCCCCAGAAACCAAGAATTACGGACATGTGAGCTATGACACTTGTCACTGAACTATAAGAATGTGCATAGAGTGTGTTGTATGCCCCCTCCTGCACAGGACAGCCCAAGGAAAGAAACACACGTCACAGCGGATAATGACAGCCCTTTAGTGCTAGGAAGCTAATAATAAAGATGTGAAACTACCGTGTCTGTCTGTTGGCGCACGCTCCTTCGAAACTACTAGACGAACCTTCATGGCGTTTTCACTGGTAACTTGGGCATAGCTTAAGGCACCGTGTAGGCTTTATTTCATCGAAACCGGATATACCACGGGAAGTGCCATTGGTTTGCAGGAGGATTTGTGAGACGATTGTTGTTTGTGACAAGGAAGAATATGAGTTTTATTGCTGCTCGTCTCACAGGCAGCAGCTTAAGGCTGTCCTGTTATGTTCCTGCCAAACCACACACTCGGAAATCACCATATATTCGGAAACAAACAGCAAAACATGTATGGAGAGGAGGAATATGAATGTTATTGCTCCTCTTTTTACTCTCAGCAATTAAAGTTGTCCTCTTAGGCTCCTGTCTAAACACACACTCAAAAATCGCCACATTTTCGCAAATAAACAGTCAAATGTATATTTGACCTATCGTTCTCTAATCAGACGGTAACGCTAAATAATATCGAATATTGCAGAACATACTTGTATTATATTCATAAGAAAGTCCCAGAATGTGTAGTGAGAAGCGGACCTACATCCTTTGAGTCTATGAACTACATTTTCGACTACGTTAGAGCCTATTCAGATAATAGTTGTCCCAAATCTCGGCTGTTATAGTCTGTCTCGCACGTTTATATCGTCGATGCGTCATTAACTGATATTTAATGATAAGGGTGACGCGTTTGTGATACATTTTCAGTACGCCGTTGTATTAAAACGGCATACTCCAGCTTATAATACAAAACAGCTAAATATGCCAAAATAAATTTGAGGCCTGTCGCATCGATTGTCTGTATTGCGCTGGGCCTCGCGATGTTGCACGTGAAATCAAAATGACGTCACGACTACAGGAATTGTTGTGAGACGAGTGTTACCCACTTTATTGTATTTGTGAAGACGTTTATATTGGTAGATATGTGTTACATGATACGATTGAAAGTAATGCATACAATGCTTTTAAAATCTGCAGTGTGTGTACTACACACTTACACAATATTCGTTGCATAATGTAGTCGTTGCATAATGTACAGCTACTCCAATAGAACTATGTATACAGAAGTGTTCAGAAAAATGTAGACACTCTTTCATAGTTAATATTGTTTCCCGGGCAGGCCACTGCCACGGTAATACCCATCAGACACTTCCCCTTTCATTTTGGTTTGGTTATTATCATACAGTTTCATTCGCCTTTGGTGTGTCTAAACTTTCCCGGATTGATATTAATCTAATGGACTATCAGGGTTAGGGTAGAGCACTGACTGTAAGAGATTCCATGCCATCTTTTGCACGTCTCCTCTCATTTTCATCAATGTTATTAATGTTCTATGTCATTGCACGGTAGTAACAGACCGAATACGGTTACTGTAATGAGAGTATTTGTACTGAGAGCTCAAAAATACTTTTCACTTGATTCCTAAACGTGTTGTTTTTCTTCCCTGGGTGGCCTGTGCGACGCGATTATCGGAGGACGCGGCACACTTCGTTTCCGGTTGGGAGCTGCACTTCCCTGAATTCTGAGGCGTTCGTACGATAGGCTTAAGCGCCTGGCGGAACGCCTATTGTGTGCAGGGCGAAACGACCTGCGAGACGTCTGAGAGTCGCCGCAGTTTGTGTGTTTACCGTTCCGGCGCGTGCGGAACGAAGATTCCCGTCACCGACTGACTGCATTGTCCTCTTGATTCGGAGAAAACTTGTGGACTGTGCCCTGCTGAGTGCGACTGTCTGGCGCCGGAGGGCCGGTGGTCTAGGCAGGTTGTTTTCGAAGACGGTCAAACGGCAGGTTCAGTGCCCTCAGCTGAATAGCGGAGGCGTGACTGGTCAACTTAAACTGAGGCCAGTTGATGTCCTAAATCCCTCCTCGAAATTGGAGGGAACGGTCGCTGTTGGCGCGAATGATGTTCTGAGACAGTGTGGGGGAATTTTGGAATCAGCACTCAATGCTGATTCGCGGTTTTGGAGGAGAGTAGGGAGTTGAGCAATGCTGGCTTCGCTGCTTGCATCGCATCACAGAGTGGGATTCGGGATCTGATCTTCCTCGGAGTCGGCCGGTCTTGCGACTTGGTCGCTCGTTTTCGGAAGGACTTAGATTTCTCGGACAGCCTTCGCGGCGAGGGGTTGACACAGAGCTGCTGCACGGCAGAAGTCGGCGCCTACGTCATCAGGACGCTGCCTACCGACCACGTGCTCCAGATTTCAGTACTGGTACAGTATTTTGCGGCTCCGGCATTGTAAGACCTTATCAACTTTATACTGAGTCGCTCTGCTACAAGTCCACCTTGCTTGTTTCTCCATGTGATCCCATTTGAGCTCTCACTACTAATTGCGATACTGCTATATAGTCGGGAGATTGATTCATTAGGACCTCCAGTCATTATCGTCAATCTATTGCATCACAGAGAGTAGGAGCCCCTTGTTCTCGAGCCAACTCTTATTCTCATTATATTTCAGTACACCCTATTCTTTAACCTACTGTGTGTCTCGACAATCATGTGCATTTATGTTCTGATACATAATAAATCTCATCGTAATATTTAATCCGCACATCATTTCGTAGATATAGGCAGATCCCATTTCCTGTTGTTTATTACGATAAAGTTCTCTTTTCTGAGTAGATTACGATTTTTATGAAATTATTGTGAGTGTGCACTCCTTATTTTACCAACTAGCAGGGTCCACCATCATTTCCTCCCGTTACTGTTGCGCGCATAATTAATTAGCTGGTAGATAATGAGGGTGTCGAGTGCATGTCTCGTTTTCATGCAAAATTCGTCTGAATTAAAGAGGTTCAAACTCTTCTGCACCCCGACACCTCGCAACTGATCTCACAGTACTTGCATGACTTGAGTAGCAGTACTACAATTAAACTGGGCTATACAGACATATTTTTGCACTCTGGAGGTGACCATTGCATTACGGGCAGCTTTAGTACTTTCCCCGAGCAGCCGCCAGCGGCCAAAGCAAAAGGGTGGGAACGCCGTGGCTGAATGAGAAATGACAATTCTTTAGAAACTAGATGCGCCGGGGATCCTGGCGCCAGCCAACCGCTGTGTTGGAGCGCTGACGTGGAGTGGCAGTCTGGTCTCCTCATCCCCTGTGCGGACCCAGGTAAAGCGGCGTGTTTTTTACAAGAGCAGCGCACCTTGTGAGAGGGGAAGACGAATTTCTCCGGATGTCGCGTTTCTTAGATGCCGCCGCGCCTCGCCAAAACAGCGCCACTAAATCGTTTTAAGGACGACGTGGAGCTTGTTTTCACTAGGAAGCTTCCCTCATCTTTTGAAATGCGCCTAGGATTTGGCTGCAGGAGCTCCATGCAGTGTGTGCTGTTTTTTCGGAGAACAGAATGTGTACTGCACTGCAGTGACTGGGTGAGGAAGATCGGGTCTCCTTGCTGGGCAGTGATTGGCACGGTACCCATTGCTGGGCAGTGATTGGCTTATTCAAGAACATCGGGGGAACGGCTGTTTTTCGGGAGTTTTCGAGCAACGGTAGAGGCGATATCTTGCGTCTCCACCGTCGCAGAGTACAGACGCTAGAGCTCTTCCGTTTCTACGGATAGAGCAGTTAGTTGTAAACTTGTCCGGACACCCGCGTGTAGCTTTAACATTTTCATGGATGTGGGACAATCACTGGCAGACGTGGGGTAATCTCCCGCAGTACGACGCGCCACCGAACCTAGCAGCTTCGGTAGTGCCTGCACGCTAGCGACAGCATCTCGTCTTTCACAGGCTATATCGGTAACTTTGCACAGCTTCGACAAATTGAGAAGCCTATCAATCGTTTTCATAGCCATCTTTTTGCTACAGCAGCCTTGTATTCGCAGTGTATTCGCAGTGTCCATTGCGTGCTTAATTATCTTTTGATGCGAGAAACCAATCAGTGGAACGATGCAGCAGCGAGTACTTGCCTAGACTGGCATCCTCCCACTCAGAGTAGCCAGTCTCATCCACACGTAAATTCCAGTTTGGTTCCCCAAGTCTGTTGCCAACCAACCTGAGTTAGTATTAATGAAAAGTCATACAGTTGAAGTTTCTGTTTATATGCTTGTTCTCTCTTGACCTTGATATTAGTTAATAAATCTCTCTGTGATACCGTATGTCATTGTTATTAATTTTTCAACAACACCCATTCTCATTCTCTTCCATGTATGGAAGTGAAACGTGGACGATAAATAGTTTAGTCAAGAAGAGAACAGAAGCTTTCGAAATGTGGTGCTACAGAAGAATGCTGAACATTAGATGGGTAGATATCATTACTAATGAGGAGGTATTGAATAGATTCGGGACAAGAGGAGTTTGTGGCACAACTTGACTAGAAGAAAGGATCGTTTGGTAGGACATGTTGTGAGGCATCAAGGGATCACCAATTTAGTATTTGAGGGCAGCGTGGAGGGTAAAAATCGTAGAGGGAGACCAAGAGATGAATACACTAAGTAGATTCAGAAGGATGTAGGCTGCAGTAGGTACTGGGAGATGAAGAAGCTTGCACAGGATAGAGTAGCATGGAGAGCTGCATCAAACCAGTCTCAGGACTGAAGACCACAACAACAACAACCATGTCATTTATTTTGTTGTGGGTTTGAAGGAATTAAGTTACTTTTATGTTAAGTTAGTCAACTCATTATGTGATGCACACAGGGGCCACTATTTAACGAATGTCAGATTTACTTTCGCTTTCGATAAACGTGGCACATCTTGAGTGTAGTGGTTATGACATTTTAGTTTTTGGCAGACGGAGAACTTCAGCCAGCTTTTAATATCTTTGGAACAAATGACATATTATTGCGATTTTACGTGGTAGCTTAATACATTGTTTTCTCAACAGATCATTGCAAGCATTTTCCATATAGGAAAAGAATGCCTGAGCTAACCTGCATAACGCCATTCCGAGACTTCTGGAAGCTGTTTTGAACGACGTATATCTGAGCAGAAATTGCAAAGTGAAAGGTGAAAAGACTGGAGAAGCGAATCACACCTTTAGGCTTGACGACTGAAACTACAACAATGTAATGAACAAAAAAATCCGCATAAGTGCGAGTAGAACTCATGTACCTAAGATTCCATAAAAACCTAATTATACGCTGAAGAGCCAAAGAAACTGGTACACCTGCCTAATATCGTGTAGGGCCCCACGACCACGCAGAAGTGCCGCAGGACGACGTGACATGGACTCGACTAATGTCTGAAGTAGTGCTGGACGGAACTGACACCGTGAATCCTGCAGGGCTGTCCATAAATCCTCTGAACAGCACATTGCAAGGAATCCCAGATATGGTCGATAATGTCCATGTGTGGTGTGTTTGGTGGTCAGTGGAACTGTTTCAACTCAGAAGAGTGTTCCTGGAGCCACTCAAGCAATTCTGGGAGGGTGGGGTGTCACATTGTCCTGCTGGAATTGCCCAAGTCTGCAGGAATGCACATTGGACACGAATGGATGCAGGCGATCAGACAGGATGCTTACGTATATGTCACCTGTCAGTGTCGTATCTAGATGTATCAGGGGTCCCATATCACTCCAACTGCACACGCCCCACACCATTACAGAGCCTCCACCAGCTTGAACAGTTCTCTGCTCACATACAGGCTCCATGGATTCGTGAGGTTGTCTCCATACCAGTACACGTCCATGCACTCGACACAATTTGAAACGGGACTCGTCCGACGAGGCAACTTGTTTCCAGTCATCAACAGTCCAGTGTCGGTATTGACGGGCCAGGCGAAGCGTAAAGCTTTGAGTCGTTCCGTCGTGAAGGGTACACAGGCGGCCTCCGGCTCCGAAGGGCAGTATCGATGATGTTTCGTTGAATGGTTCGTACGCTGGCCAGCATTGAAATCTGCAGAAATTTGCGGAAGGGTTGCGCTTCTGTCACGTTGAACGATTCTCTTCAGTCATCGTTGGTACCGTTCTTGCAGGATCTTTTTCTGGCCAGCGATGTTAGGGATTTGATATTTCACCTGATCCCTGATGTTCACGGTATACTCGTAAAATGGTCGTACGGGAAAATCCCCACTTCATCGCTACGTCGGGGATGCTTTGTCCCATCGCAGACTATAACACCGCGTTCAAACTGACTTAAATCTCGGTAACCTGCCATTGTAGCAGCAGTAACCGATCTAACAACTGCGTCAGACACTTGTTATCTTATATAGGCGTTGCCGACCGCAGCGCCCTATTCTGCTTGTTTACATATCTCTGTATTTGGATACGCATGCCTATACCAGTTCCTTTGTCGATTCAGTGTGTATATGATACTTAAAACTTGAGTATTCCTCATATACTGCCTTCTAAACATTATATCAAGTGTTTGTGTGTATAATGTGAAACGTTGCTTTCGACCGCGCCTCGGAGCTTCCATGGTGTTGTGGGAAATCCCACCATGGGTCGCGAGCGGAACCCACGTACTTTCGGCACGTGCAGCGCGCGAGACAAATCATGCGAAGTACTGCTGCACGAACTTAATTGGAAACGGTTATTGGCGGACCTGAATTAATTCTCTGCTCTGCTGCCCTGTCAGATCAGTCCAAATACCGGCTGCCACCCTCGCTTTGACCCGCGAGGCAGGATTAAACTCGTCACAGAAAACAACAATCAATAATTTAAAGGCACTGAGCCTTAGGATAGCCAAACTTGCACAATATGGGACACAGAAGCTGAAATGAATCGTGTTTGTGGAAACTTTCGTTAATGCTACATCTATACTGGGTGGTCCATTGATCGTGACTGGGCCAAATATCTCAAGAAATAAGCGTCAAACGAAAAAACTACAAAGAACAAAACTTGTCTAGCTTGAAGGGGGAAACCAGATGGCGCTATGGTTGGCCCACTAGATGGCGCTGCCATAGGTCAAACGGATATCAACAGCGTTTTTTTTTTAATATGAACCCCCATTTTTTATTACATATTCGTGTAGTACGTAAAGAAATATGAATGTTTTCTTTGGACCAATTTTTTCGCTTTGTGATAGATGGCGATGTAGTAGTCACAAACTTATGGCTCACAATGTTAGACGAACAGTTGGTAACAGGTAGGTTTTCTGAATTAAAATACAGAACGTAGGTACGTTTGAACAATTTATTTCGGTTGTTACAATGTGATACATGTACATTTGTGAAGTTATCATTTCTGAGAACGCATGCTGTTACAGCGTCATTACCTGTAAAAAACACATTAATGCAATAAATCCTCAAAATGATGTCCGTCAACCTCAATGCATTTGGCAATACATCCCTCTCAACAGCGAGTAGTTCGCCTTCCGTAATGTTCGCACATGCATTGACAATGCACAGACGCATGTTGTCAGGCATTGTCGGTGCATGACGATAGCAAATATCCTACACCTTTCCCCACAGAAAGAAATCCGGGGACGTCAGATCCGGTGAACGTGCGGGCCATGGTATGGTGCTTCGACGACCAATCCACCTGTCATGAAATATGCTATTCAATACCGCTTCAACAGCACGCGAGTTATGTGCCGGAGATCCATCATGTTGGAAGTACATCGCCATTCTGTCATGCAGTGAAACATCTTGTAGTAACATCGGTAGAACATTACGTAGGGAATCAGCATACATGGCACCATTTACATTGCCATCGATAAAATGGGGGCCAACTATCCTTCCTCCCATAATGCCGCACAATACATTAACCCGCCAAGGTCGCTGATGTTCCACTTGTCGGAGCCATCGTGGGTTTTCCGTTGCTCAACAGTGCATATTATGCCGGTTTACGTTACCGCTGTTGGTGAATGACCCTTCGTCATAGAACGCGTGCAAAAAATCTGTCATCGTCCTGTAATTTCTCTAGTGCCCAGTGGCAGGACTGTACACGACGTTCAAAGTCGTCACCATGCAATTCCTGGTGCATAGAAATATGGTACGGGTGCAATCGATGTTGATGTAGCATTCTCAACACCGACGTTTTTGAGAATCCCGATTCTCGCGCTGTCTGTCTGCTACTGATGTGCGGACTAGCCGCGACAGCAGCTAAAACACCTACTTGGGCATCATCATTTGTCGCAGGTCGTGGTTGACGTTTCACATGTGGCTGAACACTTCCTGTTTCCTTAAATAACGTAACTATCCGGCGAACGGTCGGGACACTTGGATGATGTCGTCCAGGATACCGAGCAGAAAACATAGCACACGCCCGTTGGGCATTTTGATCACAATAGCCATACATCAACACGGTATCGACCTTTTAGGCAATTGGAAAAAGGTCCATTTTAACACGGGTAATGCACCACGAAGGAAACACCATCCGCACTGGCGGAATGGTACGTGATACCACGTACTTATACGTTTGTGACTATTACAGCGCCATCTATCACAAAGCCAAAAAAGTGGTCCAACTAAAACATTCATATTTCTTTACGTACTACACGAATATGTAATAAAAAATGTGGGTTCCTATTTAAAAAAACGCTGTTGATATCCGTTTGGCCTATGGAAGCGCCATCTAGCGGGCCAACCATAGCGCCATCTGGTTTCCCCTTGAAGCTAGACGAGTTTCGTTCTTCGTAGTTTTTTCGTTTGATGCTTATTTTGTGAGATAATTGGCCCGGTCACGACCAATGGACCACCCTGTATACACCGCTGTTTGTGAAAATTGCAACGCACAGAATTCATGGTCTGAACCATTCCAAAATAGGAAGAAATGTAGAACAGTGGAATCATAAAAAGTGATTAAGATATCTGAGCGGCGACGTGCACTTAGGCCCAGCAGTGGCCCCCTTCGTATGTTCAGAAAGGTCCGTGTTAACACCACACCCAGTTGGCACAAATGTGTCAAACGAGGGGGAAACGTGCAAGCAAGTTCGGTATGCCTCATCAGTGTCAGAGGTTGCAGTATCAGCACGTGAGTCAGTTCAAACGCGACACAGCGAGCAGTCCCTGGGAAACGAGTTTGTCGTACCGTGGTACTGCAGCTCGTACAGGGCACCCTGCTATGACAGTGATGCATGTGCGATAGCAGCGGACAGAGGAAGGCCGCGCAAAGTGCAGACCCCGACGAGTGTTGATTCGAAATCGTATCGGAATGATGGAACTATCCAGGTTCCATCAAACACCCCTTAAGATACAACGTTAAATTTTAACTACCCAGCGAAATCGCCAACTCAAAAATTGCACTAACGTGGTTCTAAGGTGGGGAATTGATATAAAATCCTACTGAATACTTTTTTCTCAAATGACTAATAAAAATAATAACGAAATGAAGGAAACTACAAATTACTTTAAACGAAATACAAATAAATTTAAATTGATATTAGAAGCAATGACATAGGATCAGACTCAGTGATATTGATTGCAATGAAGGTATGAAGGAACTGGGGGATCACTGCACATTCAGTCACTAATATGGATGCACCCCACCAAATGTTTCTGCAGTAGGTGATTGTCTGCTTCCATAGGCGAGTCGTCAGCGCGACGGAATGCCATGCTCAGGGGCCCGGGTTCGAATCCCGGCTGGGTCGGAGATTTTCTCCGCTCAATGACTGGGTGTTGTGTTGTCTTCATCATCATATCATCCCCATGGACGAGCATGTCGCCAAAGTGGTGTCGACTCAAAAGACTTGCACCAGGCGACCGGTCTACCCTACGGGAGGCCCTAGACACACGGCATTTCAGCGATGATTGAATAATAAATGAAAACGATATTATCACTGGAACTGGGATTAACGGTAGTGCGGCAACGGTGCGTCCCCTTTGCAAACATCAACTCCACCTATCACCGGTGCTGATGTATAGTCTCACTAAGCTGCTGCAGTGGTATGTCGGTCCTGCGTGGTCGCACGTGAAGAACCAGAATCCCGCTCGTCAAGACTCGGACTGCGTGAGTCTCATCCACCATCCAAACTCAGAGTCCTCGACGTCTAAAACCGGAGACCTTTTATGGTTCAAATGGCTCTGAGCACTATGGGACTTAACATCTATGGTCATCAGTCCCCTAGAACTTAGAACTATTTAAACCTAACTAACCTAAGGACAGCACACAACACCCAGCCATCACGAGGCAGAGAAAATCCCTGACCCCGCCGGGAATCGAACCCGGGAACCCGGGCGTGGGAGACCTTTTATCTTCCACATCCAAACCAAGAGTGTTCATCCCCACGTATGCCTGCTGCCGACTCTGCTGTGTGCACTGTTCTGGCTGCAACCGCCAGTCACGAATAAATGTTATTGTTTTCCGCTGATAGCGTGAGAACCGCCACATTTAATAAATTACTACCACAGAATGTCTCCAGACGTGGGCCAATCAGAGTACATCTTCCTCGACAGTTAATTCTCGTCTTACATCAGTAGGCGATGGGCAAACCAGGGCACTGTTTGTACACTCCTGAATTTCCAGAAGCCTAACCAGTGTGGCGGGAAGTCCGCAAGGCTTCTCTTCCCATCTCGTAGGCCCAGAGATCCCAAGATGTGTGTCGCTTCTCACCACAAATCATTAGCTGGCAGGTAGCACTGGAGACCCGTCAGCCTTCTACAGAGCCGTACCGTGCCGAATACCGCAAACCCCGTCTCAACTTGTTTGACAGGGGAATGTTGTGAGCCCTCGCAGGTGACCCCTTCAGTACGAAAGCCGGAACAAAGTCTCTGAATGCCGTGTGGTCTCCCTTGTCGTGCTTAGAGGTTATTTATTTATTTTATTTACACGTCAAGTTCCGTAGGATCAAATTGAGGGGCAAATCTCCAAGGTCATGGAATGTGTCAGTACACGAAATTACAACACAAAAGTAATAACGGATAAAAATTAATGTTCATGAACCTGAAAAAAGTCAGTCCATATGCTTAAGTAAACGCTATCAGCAATACAATATGAATCAGCTTAATTTTTCAAGGAACTCCTCGACAGAACATAAGGAGTGACCCATGAGGAAACTCTTCAGTTTCGATTTGAAAGCGCGTGGATTACTGAATTCGAGTGGCAGCTTATTGAAAATGGATGCAGCAGTATACTGCACACCTTTTTGCACTAGACTTAAGGAAGTCCGATCCAAATGCAGGATTGA
Source organism: Schistocerca serialis cubense (assembly GCF_023864345.2). Classification (NCBI taxonomy): domain Eukaryota; kingdom Metazoa; phylum Arthropoda; class Insecta; order Orthoptera; family Acrididae; genus Schistocerca; species Schistocerca serialis. The sequence continues at coordinate 237,260,364 of NC_064647.1, read as the reverse complement.
TTTCTGCCGAGTATTAACCGGGTGAAAGTTGCTTAGTCTTGGAAATAAACTAATATTGGTAACAAGAAACGACAATAAGGAATATAGATATTGAGAGGCCAAGTCAAAGTACCCAGCCTCGTCAACTCACACCACTTATTGCCCGAAGCGCCCGTTTCTGAGCAAAAAATATCCCTGTAGAATGGGAAGAGCTACCACAAAATATAATACCTTATGACATAAGCGAACGAAAATAAGCAAAGTAGACTAATTTTCGTGTCGAAGTATCACTCACTTCTCATACCGTTCCAATAGTAAAAATGGCAGTATTAAGTCTTTGAACAAGATCCTGAACTTGGGCTTTCCACGGCAGCTTACCATCTATCTGAACACCTAGAAATTTGAACTGTACAGTTTCACTAATCATATGCCAGTTCTGTGAAATTAAAGCGTCAGGTTTTGTTGAATTGTGAGTTAGAAATTGTAAAAACTGAGTCTTACCGTGATGTAACGTTAGTTTATTTTCTACAAGCCATGAACTCAGGTCATGTACGGCACTATTTGAAACCGAGCCAATGTTGCACAGAATATCTTTTACTACCAAGATAGTGTCATCAGCAAACACAAATATTTTAAAGTTACCCATAATACTAGAGGGCATATCATTTATATAAATAAGGAACAGGAGTGGCCCCAACACTGATCCCTGGGGCACGCCCCCCCCCCCCCCCCCCCACTTGAAAGTACCCCACTCAGATCCCACATCACAGCCGTTATCAACATTGTGAATAATCACCTTTTGCTGCCTGTTGCTAAAGTAAGAGGTAAACCAGTTGTGAGCTACTCCCCTTATTCCGTAATGATCCAACTTGTGGAGCAATATTGTGAGATAAACACAGTCAAATGCCTTTGTTAAATCAAAAAATACGCCAAGCGTTCGAAACTTTTTGTTTAGCCCATCCAGTACCTCACAGAGAAAAGAGAATATAGCATTTTCAGTTGTTAAACGACTTCTAAACCCGAACTGTACATTCTGTCGTGCATTCTTAGAATGGAACTACAAGCTAGTTTTATAAAATACATTCCCCAGCATTAAGTAACGTCATGAGACTCTTAGCGTGATGAAACTAAATTGTCCTACCTATCGCCAGTCTTGAAAGAGGCGGATGAATTTAATGTACAAATAGGAGACAAGCCAGAGAGCTTACAACGTTCCATAACCTCTCACTTACAGTATAATTTTGGAAGGCAGTTGTCCTACTGAAGCATGGTAGTGGAGCAACTCTGAGCAAAATTTCTAGAAACTACTACCTATCAAGACTGGTCATACCATCCTTAAAAAACACTGAAATGTGCAGCATAGAATGGTGTGAAAGGGACGGAAAAAGACCATCGTAGCAAGGTATGGCTATCCTACTGGTGCAATTACTGGTTGCTTACAGTCACAGTTTAATATAAAGTTGTCAACTAGGACTCTGGCCTAGTTGTATGGTTACTGTTTTGCTAATGCACTATACGAAGGCGGCAAAAGATCTATTCACACATGGCTTCACAACCCAAGTTATTCTTACTTAATAAAATTATAATTTCTGCCTCTTTCAAGTAGAAGAACGACTGACAAATGTTGCAATAAGCTTTAAGATCTATTTCTTACTGAAAAACGTTATACATTTAAACTCATGCCACTGGAATGATAGACACAAAGAATGAATCGGCCGTTAAATTGGCGGCTACTTACACTCTGAACAGTAAGTCTTGAGAAATGAAGTTACAGGTGAACAAGGCGGATTACCGTTAAGTGATTTACTAACGAAAGTGTGATACACTTTACATAATGGGGGATTAAGTTGTCGACATAAAAATGACGTTATGCAAATTATCTAGCATGTAACAGTGGAATATTGCATGTGTGACGGTGATGTTGACTCATGTTGTGCACATGACATGATTTAGATAAATGAGGCGTAATTAAACTAACATTGTGAAGACATCTCAGATTACATTAAAACATAGTGAGGACAGCACCAGCCTAAAGCAAATTATTGGTTGACATTGTAGAGACGAAATAGTCACATTGTACTGATCAAGACCATTGGTTAGAGTTGATTGTGGTAATATTCTTTTTAGAGAGATGGTAATTGTGATGTTGACTGATGTTGTGCACAGGACATGATTTAGGCAAATGAGACATTATTGCCTAATATAGTACAGACACCTAACATTACATCAAAAACATACTGAGAACAGCACCATACTAAAGCAAATTATTGGTTTACATTGTAGATATGAAATGGTGACGTTGTACTGATCAAGACCATTGGTTAGAATTGATAATGGTAAGATTCTTTTTGTAGACATGCGAATTTTCATGTCCTAATGTACTACAATTATGAGCAATATACCGAACAGGATTTCAGTACCCTCGATAATAGGAGACTTTGTACAGTCGTGCACAATCTGCTGTAAAAATATAGCGGAGCACTAATGTACACCAAGACTTGTGTCAAGTGTATCAATGAGCTCAACGATGCGTGTCCTTGTCACACAGTGACACAACAGGACGTGGTTCACAACACTTATGTCGGTGTCTCTTTTCACAGTGTGTGCGGAGTCAGAGGGCTGTGCACTGGTATATGTGGCTTTGGAGTGAGGCCTTTCAGCTGCAGCAAGTGGGTACTGGACCACACAATGTGATCACAGTGCACGATGACCGGCATCTCGTCCTCGTGGCCGAAACTGGCAAAACAGCTTCATCCACAGCATTGGCTCGGCGCTGCAGTGCTACACCTAGAGTGGCCATGTCTGCATCGACAGTTCAACGCCTTCTGCTGAGTGTTACACCGATGGCACGCGTGCCATTCCGTTGGCATCCATTGTCCAGAGCTACCAACGCCTCACTGGCTTGCTGAGTAGCAAAACTTAGTGTTTTCAGATGAGTCCCACAGTGATGGCAGCATACGTGTTAGATGCTACCGTGCTGACAGTTGCCTGGCAGACTGCATCGGTGAGGGGCATAGCTGACAGACACCAGATGTGATGGTTTGGGGCGGCATTGGCTACAATGTGCGAACTCGCCTCCTATGTACTGAGGGCAATCTGGACAGCAACCGTCACCACCAGAGGCGTGCTAGGGCCCCTCCTGCAGGCAGCTCCACATATATTCCAATAGGACAGAGCCTGGTCACATGTGGCGTGGAATGTGGTAGCATTTTCCAGAGAATGACGTCCGTGACTGATTATCTACGCCTGACAAGTTGTCCATCAAACACGTCTGTGGTATGGTCTTTCACCAACTTGTCCTTTTGGTCCTCTTGCAACCATTAACGGTGATCCTCCCGACCATGTGGCAGGGCGTTCCCCAACAGCATCTCCATGACCTCGTTGACTCCATGCCACGACATCTAGAATCTCTGATTGCAGCATGTGGCAGCTCCACACCATACTGAGTTCTGGTGGTCAAACCGCATGTACAATTCCGTATGTCTAATCATTTGTATATTGTGTCGTTAATCTGTGGCATAAATTACACTACTGGCCAGTAAAATTGCTACACCAAGACGAAATGCAGATGATAAACGTGTATTCATTGGACAAATATATTATACTACAACTGACATGTGATTACCTTTTCACGCAGATAGGGTGCATAGTCCTGAGAAATTAGTACCCAGAACAACCACCTCTTGCCGTAATAACGGCCTTGGTACGCCTGGGCATTGAGTCAAGCAGAGCTTGGATGGCGTGTACAGGTACAGCTGGACATGCAGCTTCACCACGATACCACATTTCATCAAGAGTAGTGACTGGCGTATTATGACGAGCCAGTTGCTCGGCCACCATTAACCAGACGTTTTCAATTGGTGAGACATCTGTAGAATGTGCTGGCCAGGGCAGCAGTCGAACATATTCCGTATCCAGAAAGGAGCGTACAGGACCTGCAACATGCGGTCGTGCATTATCCTTCTGAAATGTAGGGTTTCACAGGGATCGGATGAAGGGTAGAGCCACGGGTCGTAACACATCTGAACGTCCACTGTTCAAAGTGCCGTCAATGTGAACAAGAGGTGACCCAGACGTGTAACCAATGGCACCCCATACCATCACGCCGGGTGATACCCCAGGATGGCGATGACGAATAGACACTTCCAACGTGCGTTCACCGCGAAGTCGCCAAACACGGATGCGACCATCATGATGCTGTAAACAGAACCCGGATTCATCCGAAAAAATGACGTTTTGCCATTCGTGCACCCAGATTCGTCGTTGAGTACACCATCGCAGGCGCTCCTGTCTGTGATGCAGCGTCAAGGGTAACCGCAGCCTTGGTCTCCGAGCTGATAGTCCGTACTGATGCGAACGTCGTCGAATTGTTCGTGCAGATGGTTGTTGTCTTGCAAACGTCCCCATCTGTTAACAAAGGGATCGATACGTGGCTGCACGATCCGTTACAGCCATGGGGATAAGATGCCTGTCATCTCGACTGCTAGTGATACGAGGCCGCTGGGATCCAGTACGGCGTTCCGTATTACCCTCCTGATCCCACCGATTCCATATTCTGCTAACAGTCATTGGATCTCGACCAACGCGAGAAGCAATGTCGTGATACGATAAGCCGCAATCGCGATAGGCTACAACCGACCTTACACGAGGCATCACAACAACGTTTCACCAGGCAACGCCGGTCAACTGGTGTTTGTGTGTGAGAAATCGGTTGGAAACTTTCCTCATGTCAGCACGTTGTAGGTGTGTGAAAAGCTAATCATTTGCATATCACAGCATCTTCTTCCTGTCGGTTAAATTTCGCGTCTGTAGCACGTCATCTTCGTGGTGTAGCAATTTTAATGGCCATTAGTGTACATTATATGACATGTCTCCTTCGCTTTGCCATTTTCACGAACAGTAGTGTAGTAGACCCGTGATAAAACAGGTGACTTATGCTAGAACTACATGTATCACTGTACCTTTATTTTTGGTAAAGGTCACACTAAAAAACATCAAAATACGTTGAATTACTAATCGAGTAAATATTTAATTGCATTACTGATGTCCCAAGAAAATATAGTACATCACTTTAATATATAGAAATCTGTAACTAAGGTAGAGAATGATTTTTACTTACAAAGATAACTTACTTCACACTCTGACTCTCATTTATAATTTGCCGAAGAATGCATGTCATTCAGGAGTTTGTAATTTTCAAATAGCATATTAAAAATAAATCAGCACAACAAGTATCCTAAAAATGTATCTTAGATATAATTGGTTTCTGAACAGTTCCCACAACACTCAACCTGTTCTTCTGACCAGTCCATAAAGTATTTGTGATTCTGAATGCTCTTTTTGCAGTGGAATTAGTGTCAGATATAGTTACCACAAATGCAAATTTTTGCTGCACACATGTTCAGATGGAGGGAAGCTCAAAATGTTAGACCATTTTGCACCAACATACTTAAAAGCTCTTAATTCATGGATTTTCACTTCATATACATTTTTAGCATAATTCACTTCCTCAAAAAGATTATTTTCACGTATTTATTTCGTAATATTTTCATCTAACTCTACTAACGTTTTCAAACAATGGAAAATCCAGGATGGAATGTAACAATACCAGAAAAGGAAAGGTGCAACTCACCATATAGAGGATGGAATGTAACAATACCATAGAGAATTGGAATGTAACAATACCAGTTTTATGACTTTGATGAGCTGACATCTAAAGAAGACGATATTTGAGCTGAAACCACTTAAATTGTTTCCAGATGTGAAGTGGGTAAGTCCCTTTTTCAGTATAGTCAATTAGTGTTTCACGAAATAAACTTGAAATATCAAAGAAAACGGTATCTCTCAGCAAGCGTTCTTCTTGCAATGTACTAATCAAAGAGCGAATTTTCATATCTTAATTTTATCCATTTCTGTTAGTGTTTCTTCTGTGGCTGTATTACTTTCGTAAAACAAAGAACAACCATCTTAAATCAGAATCGTGATTTTATTTCAATGCAAGATGAATTTAGAGCCCTGAGGGTTTTGTAGTGTACAATTTTAATCTCACTGGGACCAGAATCAATCTAGATCTGGAAAAATAATCACTGTAGACTGTCGAGGCACATGAAGATGAGTCCCCAGGGCTAGAAATGCATCAGGCATTGAAATAAAATCACGACTGTGATTGAAGGCATTTTCAATTTTTTCTGAATAAAATACAGCAGAAACAGTGACTTAGGATCCCTAACAAATGATTTTAAGACAGGACATTTTACTTGAGACAAATATTAATCATCCTATATTTCATATCAGCGCACACTCCGCTGCAGAGCGAAAATCTCATTCTGGATTAATCATCCTGTTACCAACCAGTTCCAAGGAAAGCCGTCTGCGCTTTACGTTGTCATGCCTCTGTATATATTCCACTTCAGAAAACTCGCCAAACTCTTTTAGTTCTCCATCATCAATGATGCAAATGTGAAAATATTGAAAAACTTTGTTTACAAAGGTTTCTATATCTACCGGAAGAATATCAGCAATGGTTTGTACTGCATTATGCACTATTTGTACTGCACAAGCGACACCATGAATGTTGCTCTTCAACAAAGTCTTAAGTCTTGCAAAATCATTTTACCCCTTTCTTCTTGTACCTCCACAGTTTTTGTGGAAACTGTCACCACAGAATGCAACAATTTCATCCCTCGGATGGGATTTATGAAAGATTTCCATGATAGTGAAATCAAAGAGTATGAGTAATAGAACAAAAGAAATTAAGTTGTTTCATTTCACTATCACTACCATCTCGTTTTAAGGACATGTGCTCATCTTTCATTTACCAATGTAAGCCTGTTTTTACTAAATATGAGCTGCTCCAACGATTCTTTACTGATCTATTACAAAATGGTGGTTATACATCTGGCTTTTTCTGGCGAGCCAATATTTTTCTTAATTTATGGCCAATTTTGAGCTTGACAACATGTTAAGTGTCCTGAAAATATTTGAAAAGGACATACAAGGCCGAAAGCTGGGTTGTACTGAAATAAACAATAAAACAGTCAAATGGTGGTGTGGTCCTTTAAAAAAATAGTGTATGGCTGTTACTCAGAAATATCAAAAACTGTCTTCTATTCTCTGTTTGTCTAAACTGTTTAATGTTCATGTTTCCCTTCCATATATTGCTACACTCCATACACATACTTTCAGAAAAGACTTTTTGACGCTTAAACCTATGTTCTATGTTAGCAAATTTCTCTACTTCTGAAACGCTTTTTCGCCATTGCCAGTCTAAGTTTTATATCCTCTCTATTTCGGCCATCGGTAGTTATTTTGCTGCCCAAATACCAAAAATCATAGACTAGTTAAGTGTCTCGTTTCCTAATCTAATTCCCTCAACACCACCTGATTTAATTCGACTATCTTCCATTATCCTCGGTTTTAGTTTTGTTGATGTTCATCCTATATGCTTCTTTCAAGACACTGTTCTTCTAAGTCCTTTGCTGTCATCCGCACTTCTTCTCCCTGGACTTTAATTCCTATTCCAAGTTTTTCTTTGGTTTCCTGTACTGCTTGCTCAGTGTACAGATTGAATAACATCAGGGACAGGCTACAACCCTGTCTCACTCCATTCTCAACCAATGCTTCTCTTTCATGCCCTAGGATTCGTATAACAGCCGTCCGGTTTCTCTACAAGTGGTAAATAGCCTTTCACTTCCTATATTTTACTACTGCTGTCTTCAGAATTTCAAAGACAGTATTCCAGTCAACATTTCCAACAGCTTTCTGTAAGTCTACAAAGGCAATAAACGTAGGTTTGCCTCTTCTGAGAGAAGTTGTGGGATCAGTATTGCCTCCTGTGTTCCTGCATTTCTGCGGAATCCAAAATGATCTTCCACGAGGTCGCCTTCTACCAATTTTTCCATTCTTCTGTAAATAATTCGTGTTAGTATTTTGCAACCGTGACTTACTAAGTTGATATTTCATGATGTTCACACCTTTTAGCTCCTCCTTCCTTTGAAATTGTAATTATTACTTTCTTCTTGAAGTTTGACGGTATTTTGCCCTTCTCATACGTCTTGCACCTCAGATGGAAGAGCTTTGTCATGTTTGGCTCTCCAAAGGCTATCACTAGTTCTGACGGAATGCCGTGTACTCCCGGGGCCTTGTTTCGACTTAGGTCTTTCAGAACTCTGACAGATTCTTCTCGCAGTACCATGTTTCCCATTTCATCTTCGTTTACGTCCTGCCGGCCGGAGTGGCCGAGCGGTTCTAGGCGCTTCAGTCTGCAACCGCGCGACCGCTACGGTCGCAGGTTCGAATCCTGCCTCGGGCATGGATATGTGTGATGTCCTTAGGTTAGTTAGGTTTAAGTAGTTCTAAGGTCTAGGGGACTGATGACCTCAGATGTTAAGTCCCATAGTACTCAGAGCCATTTGAACCATTTTTGAATCTACGTCCTGCCCACAAGTTCATCTCACTTGTGTAGGTCTCTATATACTCCTTCCACCTTTCAGCTTTCCCTTCTTTGTTTAGGACTAGTTTTCCATCTGAGCTCTTGATAATCTTTTTAATCATAGCGATGCGGAAGTATCTGACTGCGAAGATGACGAATTCTCGTTTTTGACAAGATTTTCCTGCTACGCTTGATCAAACTGACTGGTAAAGTATAAGAATGTTAAATGTTAAGATGTCGTGCCAGAAGCTATGACGGAAGGACGTCCTTGCGCAATGAATTCCTCTGACAGTGAAGATTTAGATGATTTAGAAAGCGCGAATAAAAAGAGAAGCAAAGCAATGTTGCAACCAATTTCAAAAGTTAGGTTTTAAAATGTTGGCCGACTACCAAACCGCAGAAAGCATGGCTGCACTGCCAAGGTAGTAGACATCTGTGTCAAATATAGGATGTATTTCTGTATTGTGAAAAATAACTATTTGAAGCTTATCGTAAAACGTACCGCAAAGATTTATTTGCTGGCACAAGCAAGAACCACTTGCACGAATATCAAGAGCTCAGATGGAAACCCAGTTCTAAGCAAAGAAGGGAAAGCAGAAAGGTGGAAGGAGTATATAGAGGGTATATACAACGGTGATGTACTTGACGAGAATATTATGGAAATGGAAGAGGATGTAGATGAAGATGAAATGGGAGATATTCTGTCAGAGACAGCAAAGGACTTGGAAGAGCAGTTGAACGGAATGGACTGTGTCTTGAAAGGAGGATATAAGATGAACATCAACAAAAGCAAACGAGGATAATGGAATGTAGTCGAGTTAAGTCGGGTGATGCTGAGGGAATTAGATTAGGAAATGAGACACTTAATGTAGTAAAGGGGTTTTGCTATTTGGGGAGCAAAATAACTGATGATGGTTGAAGTAGAGAGGATATAAAATGTAGACTGGCAATGGCAAGGAAAGCGTTTATGAAGAAGAGAAATTTGTTAACATCGAGTATAGATTTATGTGTCAGGAAGTCGTTTCTGAAAGTATTTGTATGGAGTGTAGCCATGTATGGATGTGAAACATGGACGATAAATAGTTTAGACAAGAAGAGAATAGAGGCTTTCGAAATGTGGTGCTACAGAAGAATGCTGAAGATTAGATGGGTAGATCACATAACTAATGAGGAGGTATTGAATAGAATTGGGGAGAAGAGGAGTCTGTTGCACAACTTGACAAGAAGAAGGGACCGGTTGGTAGGACATGTTCTGAGGCATCAAGGGATCACCAATTTAGTACTGGACGGCAGCGTGGAGGGTAAAAATCGTAGAGGGAGACCAAGAGATGAATACACAAAGCAGATTCAGAAGGATGTAGGCTGCAGTAGGTACTTGGAGATGAAGAAGCTTGCACAGGATAGAGTAGCATGGAGAGCTGCATCAAACCAGTCTCAGGACTGAAGACCACAACAACAACAACAGCAAATTATTACTTGGCAGAAATATCATATTATTGCGTTTATCAAGTTGCTTTTGAGCGTCAACAAAAACCTGTATTGGAATCTCATATGTTTAAAAAATATTTACAATAAGAACCCTTTTTATCAGTCTGCATTAGCAAATGCAGTTTCGTGTTTCATACACAATGCATATATTGCTGAATAGAAAACTTTTATTGAAGATCAGGAAATGAAATACAAAGCGAAGACTAGTTGGTTTTCAGGGTAAATGCGGCCTGAGACCCACACATGTGGACCTCCATCATCAAAAAACTATTTCATTTGCATTTGTATTGTTTTTGTTTATTAGTCTGTGAATTATTTGTATCTCAGGAGTGAGAGATTACTGCTCTTGCCGTATTTTGAGCTTAGGCAAGTTGCTTGGTCCCTCATAACCTCACATTTACCTTGCACGTCACCTATATTTGGAGTTACGAACGATGGCGCTCGAGTTTATGCTTGTTCTGCACATCTACGTCACGCATTCTCCGACAGCCAGCGAGCGTTCGGCAGTGTTCTGAGCACTTTGCTGTGAATGCGTAACTAATGTGAACATTAATCGTGATCGTAGCGAGTTGTTTAGTGAATTTCTATTCCATTTGTTGCGAGTTATCATGGTGGTAAGCAATAAATTCTGCGTAACCGAGCGAGAGACATAATTTGCGGGATATACGGTTTCTGGCCTCGTAACACTAACCAAAACGGCCTTGCTGTGCTGGTACTGCGAACGGCTGAAAGCAAGGGGAAACTACAGCCGTAATTTTTCCCGAGGGCATGCATCTTTTCTGTATGATTAAATGATGATGACGTCCTCTTGGGTAAAATATTCCGGAGGTAAAATAGTCCCCCATTCGGATCTCCGGGGGGGGACTACTCAGGAGGACGTCGTTATCAGGAAAAAGAAAACTGGCGTTCTACGGATCGGAGCGTGGAATGTCAGATCCCTTAATCGGGCAGGTAGGTTAGAAAATTTAAAAAGTGGAATGGATAGGTTAAAGTTAGATGTAGTGTGAAATAGTTAAGTTCGTTGGCAGGAGAAACAAGACTTCTGGTCAGGTGAATACAGGGTTATAAATACAAAATTGAATAGTGGTAATGCAGGGGTAGGTTTAATAATGAATAAAAAACATAGGAGCGCCGGTCGGCTATTACGAACAACATAGTGAACGCATTATTGTAGCCAAGATAGACACAAAGCCCACGTCTACCACAGTAGTACAAGTTTATATGCCAACTAGCTCCACAGACGATGAAGAGATTGAAGAAATGTATGATGAGATAAGGGAGACGAAAATTTAATAGTCATGGGGGACTGGAATTCGATAGTACGGAAAGAAAGAGAAGGAAAAGTAGTAGGTGAATATGGACTGGGGATAAAGAATGAAAGAGGAAGCTGCATGGTAGAATTTTGCGCAGACCATAACTTAACCATAGCTAACACTTGGTTTAAGAATCATGAAAGAAGGCTGTAAACGTGGAAGAAGTCTGGAGGCACTGGAAGATTTCAGATAGATTATACAATGGTAAGACAGAGATTTACGAACCAGGTTTTAAATTGTAAGACATTTTCAGGGGCAGATGTGGACTCTGACCACAATTTATAGGTTATGAAATGTAGACTAAAATAGAAGAAACTGCAATAAGACGGGAATTTAAGGAGATGGGACCTATATAAACTGATAGAACGCGAGGTTGCAGACAGTTTTAGAGACAGTATTAGGAAACTAATGACAAATACAGGGGAAGGAAATACAGTAGAAGAAGAATGGGTAGCTTTGAGAGATGTAAAGGCAGCAAAAGGGTCAAGTGGGTAAAAAGACGAGAGCTAGTAGAAATCCTTAGGTAACAGAAGAGGCACTGAATTCAACTGAAGAAAGGAGGAAATATAAAAATGCAGTAAACGAAGCAGGCGAAAAGGAATACAAACGTCTCAAAAATGAGATCGACAACAAGTGCAAAATGACTAAGCAAGGATGGCTAGAGGACAAATGTGAGGATGTCGAGGCATATATCACTAGGGGTACGAAAGATACTGCCTACAGGAAAATTAAAGAGACCTTTGGAGAAAAGAGAATCACCTGTATGAATATCAAGAGGTTGGATAGAAAACAAGTCCCAAGCAAAGAAGGGAAAGCAGAAAGGTGGAAGAAGTATATAGAGGGTCTATACAAGGGCGATGTACTTATGGACAATATTATGGAAGTGGAAGAGGATGTAGATGAAGATGAAATGGGAGATACGATACTGCGTGAAGAGTTTGACAGAGCACTGAAAGACATGAGTCGAAACAAAGCCCCCGGAGTAGACGACATTCCATTAGAACTACTGATAGCCTTGGGAGAGCCAGTCCTGACAAAACTCTACCATCTGGTATGCAAGATGTACGAGACAGGCGAAATACCCTCAGACTTCAAGAAGAATATAATAATTCCAATCCCAAAGAAAGCAGGTGTTGACAGATGTGAAAATTACCGAACAATGAGTTCAATAAGTCACAGCTGCAAAATACTAACGCGGATTCTTTACAGACGAATGGATAAACTGGTAAAAGCTGACGTCGCGGAAGATCAGTTTGGATTCCGTAGAAAAGCTGGAACACGCGAGGCAATAGTGATCCTACGACTTATCTTAGAAGACAGATTAAGGTCAGGCAAACCTACATTTCTAGCATTTTCAGACTTAGAGAAAGCGTTTGACAATGTTGACTGGGATACTCTCTTCCAAATTCTGAAGATGACAGGGGTTAAATATAGGGAGCGAAAGGCTATTTACAATTCGTACAAAAAATCAGATGGCAGTTATAAGAGTCGACGGATATGAAAGAGAAGCAGTGGTTCAAATGGCTCTGAGCACTATGGGACTTAACAAAATAACTGGTGATGGCCGAAGTAGAGATGATATAAAATGTAGACTGTCTATGGCATGAAAAGCGCTTCTGAAGAAAGGTGTTAACATCGAGTATAGATCTAAGTGTCAGGAAGTGCTTTCTGAAAGTGTTTGCATGGAGTGTAGCCATATATGGAAGTGAAACATGGACGATAACTAGTTTAGACAAAAAGAGAATTGAGGCTTTCGAATTGTGGTGCTACAGATGAATGTTGAGTATTAGGTGGGTAAATCACGTAACTAACGAGGAGGTACTGACAAGAATTGGGGAGAAGAAGAATATGTGGCACAATGTGAGTAAAAGAAGGGATCGGTTGGTAGGACACGTTCTGAGTCATCGAGGGATGACCAGTTTAGTATTGGAGGGAAGTGAGGAGCGTAAAAACTGTACAGGGAGACGAGGAGATGAATACACTATACAGGTTGAGAGGGATGTAGGTTGCAGTAGTTACCCGGAGATGAAGAAGCTTGCACAGGATAGAGTAGAACGGAGAGCTGCATCAAACCAGTCTCTGGACTGAAGACGACAACAGCAACAACGCTTTGTTCAAGCGGAAGGCACGCACATGCGCGTACCACAGCTGTCGCTCGGAATCGCCAACAATGCAATCCCCGTTGGTGCCTCGACATGTGCGAACAGCCATCGTTCGTTGATCGGACTTTAACTGCACAGCAGAGCACTCTCGAAACGTAGGGAATTTTTCAGGCTGACGTGAAAACAAAAAGGATCGCTCGTCGCAGGCGAGTCCCAGTGCAGGAAACGTGCAGCCACTCACCTGCCACGAGTGTTGTCGTTCCTGTACGAGAGGCCCTGAGCTCAGAGATCCATTGTGTGCCACGCAGTAAGCCGGGGGATCTTTCGGCTTTAAACACAATAGCAGGCGCCTGTCTCTGTCCGCTGCCCGACACTGACGGGCAGCTAACAGCTTAAGCCACGCACTGGCCCGGAAAGGGCGACAGAATCGGCTGTAGCTTTAGAGTGCACGAGAACCTAGTAGGCAGCTGACACCACGCCTGTCCCCCCACACTGTGCAGGGACAAGCATATTCCGAAATATTCCCACCCCAAAAGGTCGGCAGTAGAGGACGAAAAGCAGCGGGAGACGAGAGAGAGCGATGGAACAAACACACACACACACACACACACACACACACACACACACGAACCTAAACTGACACATTATTAAGACACCACAGCGCGAATCCTTGCATACTAAACAGTACAAATATGTCCTTGACAAAATTTTGTCCCGCGCATACAGAGTGAGGGGTGTGAAATTTAAAATTTTTTCCCAGCGAACTAACAAGGGAACCTCCCCATCGCACCACCTTCAGATTTAGTTATAAGTTGGCACAGTGGATAGGCCTTGAAAAACTGAACACATATCAATCGAGAAAGCAGGAAGAAGTTGTATGGAACTATGAAAAAAATTAATAAAATATACAAACTGAGTAGTCCATACGCAACATATTCAACATTCAGGAGAATCTGAGCTCAGTAGCGTCGTGGTCCCGTGGTTAGCGTGAGTAGCTGCGGAACGAGAGGTCCTAGGTTCAAGTCTTCCCCCGACTGAACATTTTACTTTCTTTATTTTCGCAAAGTTATGATCTGTCCGTAAGTTCATTGACCTCTCTGTTCACTGTAATAAGTTTAGTGTCTGTGTTTTGCGACCGCACCGCAAAACCGTGCGATTAGTAGACGAAAGGACGTGCCTCTCCAATGGGAACCGAAAACATTTGATCGCAAGGTCATAGGTCAACCGATTCCTCCACAGGAAAACACGTCTGATATATTCATGTGCGTCACATGACAGGAATATGTTGTCGGCCCACATAACTTGTACACTTAGCGAATGGGTAAAAAGATTCTTCTACCTTGCCCGATTTAGGTTTTCTTGTGGATGTGATAATCACTCCCAAAAAAAGTGATGAAAACATAACAGTTTGTCACATAAACTGAAAATAAAAAATTAAACTTTTCACTCGAGGGAAGACTTGAACCTAGGACCTCTCGTTCCGTAGCTGCTCTCGCTAACCACGGGACCACGGGGCTCCTTGACTCCCAGTCTCTTTGATGTTGCCTATCTTGAAATGGACTACTTAGTTTGTATGTTTTATTAATTTTTTTCATAGTTCCACACAACTTCTTCCTGTTTTCTCGATTGATCTGTGTTCAATTTTTCAAGGCCTATCCACTGTGCCAACTTATAACTAAATCTGAGGGGGGTGCGATGGGGAGGTTCCCTTATAAGTATTCAAAAAGATTTCGGGCTTGCAGCCGGTCGTCGTTAGCTTCCATCCACGATATTTCGACTGGACAACTGCCAGCCATCCTCAGGTGAGCCATCGAAGACTGACGAAGACGCCCTCCGTTCCGCAATATATAGCATGCAGCGAGTATTCCGCGCATGCGTCACAATCGTATTGACAGACGAACCACACCGCCCGCCGGCAGCGCCCTCGCTGGTGGAGCTGCAGAACTCAGCTGTCTTCGGCGTTGTCAATTGCCGCGGCCGTCGGAGTACTCTGACGTCTTCGTCTGGAGCAGATCTTAGAGATGACGGGGTTCCACGCATTATCTAGCTGGTAACCATTGTCACGGTTGATAAGATTGTCTGTCATGCGAATTTCCACTGATTCTTTTATGACGGAGTCCCAAAAGGATGTTGCTGTGGTCAAAATTGTGGTCTTGTCATACTCCATTGAGTGTCCAGTGGAGGTGCAATGCTCAGCAATTGCAGACTTGCTAGGCTGCAAAAGGCGAGTACAGTGTTGATGTTCAGTGCAACGTTCTCCCACTGTTCGCAATGTTTGTCCTATATATGACATGCCACACTGACAAGGTATTTTATAAATTCCCGCCTTCCGCAATACCAGATTCTCTTTCACTGATTTTAGTAGGTCGGAAATCTTCGTTGGTGGACGGAAAATTACTTTCACTTCGAAACTGTGGAGGATTCTTGCAATTTTGAAGGAAATGTTGCCAACAAAGGGAAGAAAAGCTAAAGCTTTAGTAGGTGTGGTCTCTTCTTTCTCCACTCCCTGTTTCTTTAGCTTAATTGCAAGTGCCTTGCTAATTTGCCGGGTAGAATATCCATTCTCTATGAAAACCCTCTTCAGATGGACAAGCTCTTCAGGCAAACTATCTGTATCTGACACTACATGAGCTCTGCGTACAAGTGTTTTAAGTACACTCATTGTTTGCGATGGGTGATGGCAGCTGACGAATTTAAATACAAATCAGTATGTGTGGGCTTTCGATAAACCGAATGCCCCAGGGAGCCCTCACTCTTCCGTCTAACTAGCACATACAAGAAAGGGAGGCAACCATTTTTCTGTAATTCCATGGTAAACCGAATGTTCTCATGAATGGGGTTGAGGTGATCTAAAACCTCCATTAATTTTTCTTCTCCATGAGGCTACACTACGAAAGTGTCATCCACGTACCTCCAAAAAACAGTTGGTTTGGGGGCTGCTGATTCAAGTGCTCTCTCCTCAAAATCCTCCATGGCTGGCAGGCGTCTAGTCGAAATATCGTGGATGGAAGCTAACGACGACCGGCTGTTAAGCCCGAAATCTTTTTGAATAGAGTGAGGGGTATTGAACTGTAGGAAACAGAATCGTCATAACTTCTGAACAGTTTGTGTTAGGTCGTCCAAAGTGCACGGTTGGTCGCGGTGCACGATGGGAATTAGTACGCGCAGTATGGTTTGGTTTAACGGCAAGCCCACTTACATTTGGATGGTATCGTCAATTAGCAAAATTGGAGCTTTTGGGGGACTGAGAATCGGCATTTCGCCATCGAGAAGTCTCTTCACCCTCAACGGCTGACTGTGTGCTGTGCAGTGTCCAGTCACGGGATAATCTTTGCGGAATTCTTGATGGCACATTGACTACCGAACGGTACTTGAAGGTTTCGACAAGATGTGGTTCATGCAGTATGTTTCATGCAAGGCGGAACTCGACCCTATCGAAGCAGGAGACTGTTTGACGTCCTGGAGGAGCACTCTCGGGACCGCATTCTGGCTCTGGGGTACCCAGAGACCACTGGCGTGGGCCTGGATTGACAGCCGTATTCTCCGGATCTGGACACATGCGACTGCTTTTTGTGGGGCTAAATTTAAGACAAGGTGTATAGCGCGAGAGCATCGATGTTCTGACACTTCAGCGGGTCAAGCAGAATTTCTCTATTCGTATGCGTCACATCATCGCCTATGATGGCAGGTGTATTGAACATGTCATAACCTAAATTCGAATATCTGTAGTGGCCTTTACATATTGACTAAAGTGTGAGCACGCCGTAGTTTGTAACTAATTTACGTTTTTTCATATAGTTTAAGACTGTCACTCTGTATATTCTACAGAGTAAGGGGAAGGCATTTCATTCATAAGTGGACTAGCCGCAAACGATATTTTCTTTTATACACATGAGTTTTGTATCGCTGTTTACTTAAAAAAATGGTTCAAATGGCTCTGAGCACTGTGGGACTTAACTTCTGAGGTCATCAGTCCCCTAGAACTTACAACTACTTAAATCTAACTAACCTAAGGACATCACACACATCCATGCCCGAGGCAGGATTTGAACCTGCGACCGCAGCAGCAGCACGGTTCCAGACTCAAGCGCCTAGAACCGCTGGGCCACGTCGGACGGCGCTTACTTTCAATGTGGCGTTTTTCCTCCTGTGTGCCTTTAAATTTCCATCAGTCAAACTCTAGAAGCTTTCTCGGTGAACGCTGTGCGAAGGAAAGATCGGAAATCGACCAAACATAGCAAAATATATTGTCTATATTTTAGGGAAAAGAACTTAGTAGTTTCGTCACTTTGTGCTAAGGAAAATGTTAGTGTACGAAAGCATCCTTCTGACATAAAGTAAATGTCTTGTTGGTTATTCGAAATGTACAGCGAGCAGAAAGTCACATTAAAGAGTCGTAATGCATCGTACTGCTGAATTATATGCATTTAAAACCAGAAAACGTTCGAAAATGCGTTCCTCGCCCTGTGTTAAGATACGAAAGTACTGTAACGCTGACCATTTATAGCAAATGGTATGTGCACACTGAAGAAATTAAGAACAAGAAGCAAACGTAAACAGTAGTCTCATAATAATTTGGGAAATCTATAAGGGGCAGCCACACTACAGAACGACCATGGAGCGGACGTTGGCAACGCAGGTAGGTGTGCACATATAGGGTGACTGATGTTAGTATTTAAAATTCCCCGTAGCGACGTAGACGACGCTGAGACAAGTAGTCTTATATAAGATATGTGGAGTCGCAGACGTCTGTAGATACCCCAAAAATGGATGTGAAATGTTGGCAATGTCGCGTCACCGGATGACTTACCTCGCCACAAGTGCTGTGGTTGGGTTTCGGCGCGAAAGGATGACTGAGCGATACAATATTTGTAAGCTAACAAACGGTGCAAATTTCGAACACCTTTTGTAAAGGTAACCTGTTGTAACGTAGGAGTTAGAAAATTGTTTTTTCGCTATGACCGAGTAAAAACATTATTTTGTGTTTCTTTCCTTTTGACCCTTCTTTTTTGTTAACAGGCATTATTTAGGAAAGAAAACGAAGCTCATTTACTGGTAACGACGGAATTCGGAAACTTATAGTCATCCACTTGTGAAGCAATACGGTAGTTTTTTTCCTGTACTTCGGAGTAAAACAGCGGAGATTGTGGGACCAGTAAATACTGAACAATAAATCTTACTTCAGTGTAGGCACATAATTGTCTAACGCAATGAAAAAATATACTGTCTACCAGACACAAGACTCGATCCCTGAATCAGACGCGGTAAAGTCACGCATGTGGGCTCAGAGCCACACCGAATATTTGACACTGGGTGGGAGGTTCGAGTGCGACAGACTGACTTTACCAGCCGCTGCCCGTGCGGTGAGGTACATCTGGCGACGTCGTACATTCAACATTGGAACGTGCCCTATGAAGCCGGCCGGTATGGCCGAGCGGTTCTAGGCGCTACAGTCTGGAACCGCGCGACCGCTACGGTCGCAGGTTCGAATCCTGCCTCGGACATGGACGTGTGTCATGTCCCTAGGTTAGTTAGGTTTAAGTAGTTCTAAGTTCGAGGGGACTGATGACCTCAGATGTTGAGTCCCATAGGGCTCAGAGCCATTTGAACCATTTGAACCGTCCCCTATGAAAATTAACATTGACTGCGCAGGTAAATTTCTACGTTATTTGATTTTCAAACAGCTGAGCAAAACTGAACGTACTCAGACATTTCTCTCTTTACTTATTCTGAACATCACTAAATTGACACACAATATTTTTAGCGCAACGCAATCTGACTTTCAATAATCCCTACAAAAGAATGGCCCTGACTAACAATAACCTACACCTTTTGTGAATCACCTACCTCAGAAAAATCTTCATAACTACTGAAGGCACTAGATACTAATAGGCATAGTCAGCAAATGAAAGATTTTGATAGAGAACAAACGATGAATTTACTTGAATAGTGTTCAAAAGTCATCATATGTATATATCTATCAATTCATGACATCCATCTTTACAATTTTCCTTTTTTCTGGCGGACACACGTCCAGATCGTCCGCTTATACTATCCTCTTAAAACTCCGCCATCTCTCTCCCCACATCCACCACTGCTGGCGGCTCACCTCCAACTGCCCAACCCTAAGTGCTGTTCACATCCAACTGCCCAACATTGTCCGCAGCTCGTGGTCTTGCGGTCTTGCGGTAGCGTTCTCGCACCCCGCGCACGGGGTCCCGGGTTCGATTCCCGGCGGGGAGACGCCAGTGTTGTGTGTCTTTCACCATCATTGACTCGCAAGACGCCGAAGTGGCGTCAGCTAAAAACGACCTCCAATTTCGGCGGCCGAACACCCCGCTTGGGGTCTCCCGACCGACAATGCCGTACCATCATTTCATTTTTTTGCCCAACAGTACAATAGCGAATATTCCAACAATGCCAACCAGCCACAGATTGCACACAGCACAGTCAGCGATTTTCATACAGAGCGCTATGTGGCGTTACCAACATAAAAACCTAAACAGCCTACTTACAGCATTTGTCATTCACTTTTGGGCTATTCCCCGACATTTGCGACACCGTGCGTCTGATATTGAAGTAATTGTCTCATTGTCACCTACGAAGCTTGGGAGATGTTTAAACGTTAGTAAGAACGGTTCTGTAGAAGTGCCCTCTATTGAAAAGCAGGAAGGAGCAGCTACGAGTTCAGTGCTGTGCCGCCGGCCGCTGTGGCCGAGAGGTTCTGGGCGCTTCAGTCTGGAACTGCGAGACCGCTACGGTCGCAGATTCGAAGCCTGCCTTGGGCGTGGATGTGTGTGATGTCCTTAGGTTAGTTAGGTTTAAGTAGTTCTATGTTCTAGGGGACTGATGACATCAGAAGTTAAGTCCCATAGTGCTCAGTGTCATTTGAACCAACTGCTGTGCCATTTACCTGTTAGACGTTTTCGACTCCAACTTATGTGTGTCCATCATTGTAGCTGGAGGTCTGAGATATACGGCCATTCACTATTATAAGAAAATGAAACCTCTACAGCCGTTCTTACGACGTCATTTATTGTATAGGTTCCAGTTTCGGCTCTTCAACGCACCGTCTTCAGGTCTTAGTTCATGCTGAAGGGGTGTAATGTTGATGCATTAAGTTGTTCTGAAAGCGGTGCTGATATTCAAGGCAATAAAAGCGGGTTACAAGCTGTGAGCTATCTGGGGAAGTTAACCTTGCATTACTGAGCAACTGTTTCACCAGGTATCCAGTCTAGCTTACCAAATTCCAAACCAGACTAACATTAATTATAATCTTTTAGCACTCATCTTACGATAACCGGTGATTATATATATATATATATATATATATATATATATATATATATATATATATATATATATATATACACACAATTTAAATAAAAAGAAATAAATCAGTTTATATTTGGACATTTATTTTAACATTGATCATTGTTCCATTAAAATTTCAGCATATTAAACTTGATTCATAACTAAACTGGTGCCTTATTTAGGACTGTAAAAATGTGAGTTTGTAATCTTACGGAACACATGAAATATGGAGCCAAGGTTGGGAGACTGCATACGACACTGCATTCATAAAATAACACACGAAGAACGTCGAAACATATGCAAGAGGAAATTAACCACAACCAACCGATGCAATTGTCACCCAAAGAAGTTACGTTCGTAGCGCAATCCTGTCCGTCATGAAATTACCACACACTGGTATACTAAATTCATACTAACTCTCTGTGAAATCTTCCCGAAAAGAATAGCTGAGGGCTACTTTGATGATTACACCACATGCTTCATGTGGTCAACTTGGTTTATACAAAGAGTGTAATTCCACAATAATTTTGATAATTAAAATAATTTACATCGAAACACGAATTACAAAAGAAAAACCTCGAACTGGTTACTATCGTCTTACTATTAACCTGATGGGTCAAACGACTGTATAAGCACGTGGTACTGGTCTCACAAAGTACACCCCACGTGGGTTGAACATAAAGAAAAGTTGCTATATTGAAAAATATTGTCAAGACGAGACGTTATAATCTCACACACATTCGCATTTAAGATTGATGATCTTAGAGTTACAGATCATCCACACGTGGGTCCACTTTACTTAGAAAGTAGTGACAAAGCAACTACTGGAAGATATTCTGAAGTTCATGTTCGAATTACACTGTGTTGCAATTTAAGATAACATAAGATATTTTAGATGCAAACCTGAAATAAAGGTCATTAAATTTTCAGTTAGGCTGAACTTAAATCCATTGTCCTACGGACTTAGCAGAGACGCGCTTAGCCGGAGATCTTACCACTTCAGACGTGCGCTTCGGACAGACTGCCTGGGCCCCTACCGAGGGTGCTTCACAGATACAAACGGAAGTGATCAGAGAGGAGCTTCCTATACCAACATGACAAGGGACGGACAGGACCATAGTAAGAATAGAAACCTCTTTGCTTTTAGAAAGCGTAGCTACATGTTCCGATGTTGGTCCTACTGTTCTCTAGCAGACAGGCTTGTGTGATACCATCAAGCATGCAACTAGAAATACATTTGCTCATTCATCCTTTCATACAGAAGGGAAGGGGATGACAGTATATTATCATATACACTACATAAAAGAAAGCGGATGTAGGTTCCGTATGAGACTGTGTGACACGAATTACATATAAACTGTGTTTTAAAGTGTAGTAGTGTGACCGACCGTTCCTGATTATGTGTAAAAGTAACACGTTCCACCGCTCAATCTCCTCCCAGATGGAGTCAGAAACACCACAGTAAATTTAGAAGTGGAATGTATGCCGTAAATGAAAACAGTTTTAAAAAATTAACATGAAAGGAATCCAACAGAGACCTTTCAGGGGTTATCACGATCCTTACAGACGTTGCATCAGTGGCCAACGCAACTGGTGTAAGCAGACTACCTGAGACTGTGATGCCGTCTCTTCAACTGTCGACTGGCACTTGATGGTTGGGGAGATGACATCATAGTCGCAGGCAGTCTGCGTACACCAGTTACGTTGGCCACTGATGCATCGTACGTGTGGATCGTGATAACCTCTTCAGCATCACGTAAGACCTGAAGACGGTGCGGTGAAGCGCCCAAACTGGTAGCTATATAATAAATAACATCTTAAGGACGGCTGTACAGGATAGAATGCGGCAAATTGCTTTTTTAGAATTCACGTTGTGGCAGCACTGTTGGTCGAATAGAGGGGAGAGTGGGCGCAGTTTGTAGTGACCGACGGGAGTTTTGTATTCAATTATTGTTTAGTCGCGATAATGCAGTCGACACGTGAGGAGGGCTGATTTTGTGCTGGAGTGTATTTCTCGAATTCCCACTCTATCATTGCAGTGCAGCTTGCTTTTCGTTTGCGATTTGCAGTTCCCCCCAAGCTGCCGTGTTACTGGACAGCAGTCAATTTTGAACTGGGTAAATACATTCAGAACAACAGAGGATGTGTGTCTCCTGTACGAAGAGGACCTGAATGAAGCGTTGCAAAACCACAGAATGTCGAACGAATTAGAGCAGCGGTATTGCAATTTCCGAAACTCTCAGCTCGGAAACACGCACTTTGCTCTTGGCATTTCGAGACGTTCTTCACAATTAACTGAATTCTCACCCGAATCAAATGGGTGTGGTCCAGCAATAGTGAGTACGGGATTATTTAACACGAAGAACGTCTTGTGAAGACATGTTTGCAACCATACCCCGTGACGCAGTGTTCTTTTCTGATCAGGCGCATTTTCGCCTCAGTGAGTGTGTAACAAACAGAATATGCGGTGCTGGAGTGACACGGGCCCCCACGCTAATTCACCAGAGACCCCTTCACTCAGACCGCGTCACTGTCCGGTGCGCCATATCACGAGTAGGCACCACTGGCCCTTTCTTGTTCCAGGAACATCGTACTGCTGTAACTGTAAATTTGGATCTTTACTTAACTATGCTGCAAGAGTTTTTTTCCAGCTGCCTTTCGAGCCAATGCAATTACGGGGTACCTGATTTCAACAAGATGGTGCCACTGCAAATACAGTGGGTATTAATATGAATTTTTTTCCTGGAAGGCTTACCTCTCGGATGGGGGATCTCAACTGGCCCGCACGATCAGCGGACTTAGCCCAAGGTGATTTTTTTCTTTGGGGTTACCTGAACGCAAAGGTGTATTGCAACCGTCTCAGCACCCTGGAACACCTACAGAATAATACTGAGGCTAAAATTGCAAGAATACCAGAAGACATACTTCAAAGACTGCATGAAAATTTCGGGAAACGACTGTGGCATAGTGTGTAGGGTGTCTGGCAAATGCAACACCTTCCATGAAAACCCTGACATGATAGCAAATCCGGCAATATGTCACATAGCACCGAATAAATCCTGACATTAAATTAACCAAAGTAATACGATCAACGAGTGAGCAAAAGGAATACCACAGACTAACACAAGAACGTCTAAATACATGTCATACCAGACGCAGTTCTGAGGGGAGAAACGAGAACAGAAGCCGAGAGCGGAGTCGTGTAAGCTAGTAGGCCCTATGATAAGGGACACCCACATCTCCCGCCAACCGCCAAGATCACCCCCCAGCCCATGTTAAAAGATAGAGCCCTCCAGAAGAGCAGTATAGATCTTACGATAACACTAAAAGGGCCACACCAGCTGCAAGTTTTAGCGTGAGACTATACGCGTCTCTGTTACGTTGCAAACATTAAAAACAGTGTCCCACCACGAAAAGTATAACGTTTCTCATTGGATAGACAGAAATTTTGTCGGCGGAGCTTAAGGTTAACATTGAGACCCTGATTGGTCAGTTGAAAACACAGCCAGATATCTTTTTCTTAAAACCACTTCAGTAAATTGTAGTAAAGAGAAGTTAGGAGGAGTTGCTTCCGAGACGGCGAGGTGTGTGGAGCTGCGTCGCCCGCCGCCCCCTGACGCTGACTAAACACCGACAAGGTAATGAACGCACGCGATGCCGCATAAGAGCGCATAAGGCTTCACTCACAACTGCAGAAGTCTCATCTGTTACATCCCCTTTTTGCGTAATACTAGTGTCGATCGTCAATTAAAGCTCATGGTATTCACATTTGCTACTGGAAGTTAAAATCTGAAACGCGATGATTTTTCTGTTATATAATTACTGAGAAGCCACATCAGCCACTGTAATTTACGACAGTTAAATAAGTAATTA
Source organism: Schistocerca serialis cubense (assembly GCF_023864345.2). Lineage (NCBI taxonomy): Eukaryota > Metazoa > Arthropoda > Insecta > Orthoptera > Acrididae > Schistocerca > Schistocerca serialis. The sequence continues at coordinate 237,235,864 of NC_064647.1, read as the reverse complement.
AAGATAATTGAGGGTCACTGTAGATCATTTTGATAGTTTTCTCCTTTATGAAACTTTATTTAAACCTAGATTATAGATGGGATATGGCATAGGTCATCCTTCGATCCATTATAGAACTTGGAAACCCATTCAGGGAATATTCGGTCGCATTTTTGTTGAACGCAGTTGTTTTTATCATCCTGTATTAAAATATTTCCTTTTATCAATAGTGCAATTTATAAACAATGTTTTATGAGTAGAATAAAAATTCCAATGGTAAACTTAACTGCTTTTTCGACGTTATTTTACCAGCTAACTAAAAATAGGAAAGCCTTGAACCCCTTCCACTAAATTTAGTTAGTATTAAGATTCTTTTACAGGGAGTGCAGTGCAGCTGACGCTGAAATCATTAAGTATTTGATTATATCATCGCTAGTCTCACTGAACTTTCCTGAACTCTACATGTCACGTGTGGTCTGGCGTCACCTTACCAGCAACAGGTCCCAGGTTCAAACTAGTCAAATCCCTAAAAAACACGCTCAGAGCGTCGTTGCGCGAAAGTGGTAGGGAGACACGACTTAGAACAGACACCACGCAGAATGTTAGACGTGTGTATTGTGAAGGTAGACATTTTCCAGGTACACTGTTTAAACCATGCCCCTTAGAAACTTCCATTATTGTGCAGTATGTGAAAAATGTATGTTTCCAAGTGTTCATTATTTTTTATTTCATTCCCAAATCAGCAATTTACCGTGCTCCACACTGAGGTGTTTCATTTTCTTAGAATTCTCAACTCGAGCTCAGTGAGTTTGTCACACGTCTGTCTTCACCATGGAGACTGGGAAGAGGAACTGCAAGGTGTAGGGAGATTTATTTATTTATTTAGCGTATGGCGCTACACACATGGTTTACACTTATTACATTATGAAATTATATGATAAAATACACTATAGAATACATAAGTGAAGGATACATATTCAGATAAAATATAATACATGAAGACAATAGAAAGTAAGATCACAGCAGATATTTTGCGCTTCACAAGTCTTCAAATTCTGACGTCCAAGTTGGTGATCCATTCGAGGCAGGGGGGTGTGGCGTTGAAGAAGTCAGCCCGACTACCCTGGTAGGCTGTTAATTCACGGTCCTGGGCGATGTGCTGCATTGTTTGATTAGGTGCCCCGCAGTCACAGCCAGGGCTGGGAAGCTTTCTCCACTTGTGTAGGTTGTGTGCACATACTCCATCTCCTGTTCGGATTCTGTTTAGGCTTTTCCATAGCTGTCGTGGAAGTTCAAAGCCCTTAGGTTTCTCTGATGGACAGATAAGTTCACGGTTGTCAGGGGAAGCACTATCACTCCAGCTCTCGTGTCATTTAGTATCCATGCTGAAGTTCGCAGCTGGCAGTTGTTGGGCCAGTCTTAAAGGGGGACATCTGAAGCGGAGTCGCGTTCTTTCCAAAGTTGGGAAATCTTCATGGATAGGAAATAGGGGGTTATTCATTATTTTTGTGTATTCCTTCATCAGAGCTTCCTGTCTTCGTAGGGAGGGTGGAGCTATATGACTAAGTGTTGGAAACCAAAATAGTGGGTTACGGTTCTCATAGCAGCGTTGAGCTGAGTGTCCACCTTGTTTACATGCTTGCTGGTTAACCGCGCTGGTGCACAGTACTCGGCTGCAGAGTACACTAAGGCGAGTGCAGAGGTTCGTAGTGTTGTAGTGCGATATCTGTCTGCGGAAGGGGTGTCAGGAAGAGTAATTCGTGCCTGAATGACTTACCGAAACACAGAACTGGGCCAGGACACGCTCATCGTGTCTTTTCCCCTTGTGTCATTGATACAGTGGATGCTGACGTCAGAAGCGACTGACAGTGGGCGGTGGAAGACATTTGGCGCATGTCGGGCATCAGTCACGCTACCGCTCACACCATCATGGCAGAGCATCTAAGCTCCGGAAATTCTGTGTGCAGTGGACTCTCCACAGCCTGACAAAGGAGCAGAAGTTCAACAGCATAAGGGCATCACTGCACCACCTCAGACGGTATTACGGTGGAGAATATACACACATCAAAAAAAGTTCTGCATCAACTCGGTTCATAGAGTTCCGCAACATGTGCAGAAAATTCGAATACAGATCAACATAAAAATCATTTCCGCCCTTCTTATTGCCCACGAAATCCACGCATTGCATGTTGTACCACGATACAGCATGACCTTCAGAGATAGTGGTCCAGATTGCTGTACACTTCGGTACCTCTAACACCCAGTAGCACGTCCTCTTGCATTGATGCATGTCCGTATTAGTCGTGCCGTACTATCCACAAGTTCATCAAGGCACTGTTGCTCATATGGTCCCACCCCTCAACGGCGTTTCGGCGTAGATCCCTCAGAGTGGTTAGTGCGTCACGTCGTCAATAAACAGCCCTTTTCAATCTATCTCAGCCATGTTCGATAGGGTTCATGTCTGGAGAACATGCTGGCCACTCTAGTCGAGCGATGTCGTTATCCTGAAGGAAGTCATTCACAAGATGTGCACGATGGGTGCGCGAATTGTCGTCCATGAAGACGAATGGCTCGCTAAGATGCGGCCGATATGGTTGCACTATCGGTCAGAGGATGGCATTCTCGTATCGTACAGCCGTTACGGCCGGCGGTGAACGTCGGCCCCACATAATGCCACCCCAAAACAGCAGACAACCTCCACCTTGCTGCACTCGCTGGACAGTGGGTCTAAGGCGTTCAGCCTGACCGAGCTGCCTCCAAACACGTTTCTGACGAGTGTCTGGTTGAAGGCATATGCGACACTCATCGGTGAAGAGAACGTGACGCCAATCCAGGGCGGTCTATTCTACATCTTGTTGGGCCCATCTGTACCGCGCTACATGGTGTCGTGGTTGCAAAAATCGACCTCGCCGAGGACGTCAGGAGTGAAGTTGCGCATCATGCAGCCTATTGCACTTAGTTTGGGTCATAACACGATGGTTGTTTAGCCAATAGTCCTGTAGTCTCAGCAATACTCCATGTCTTCCAAGACAAAATCTTAGCATCTGGAAATGCTTAAAGGCCACAATAATCTTCTTGATTGCCCCATACAACAGCAAGTGTCAGCCAGGTACAACCTCCAAACACTGCTTGTACATCACAGGTAAAGTTCAGATAGAGTCCACGAGAAACATTTGGACTTCCAATCAAATGCTGTTTATTAAACTGCCCAGCCAAGTCAATATCAATCGCCTTCAAACTGTGATACACAGGTACGCTGTGCTGCCAGCGGCGACGGTTATCACGTCGCTGAGGCATTGCTGTAGCAATAAACAGCGGTTGCGATAAGCGCTACTGGGGTCCAGCTGCGCCGCAGCACAGAGCGTCATTCGCTCTGCGTACGTCGAGGAGTGTGGACGCATAGCTCGGTGAGGCATTGCTGTAGCAATAAACAGCGGTTGCGATAAGCGCTACTGGGGTCCAGCTGCGCCGCAGCACGGAGCGTCATTCGCTCTGCGTACGTCGAGGAGTGTGGACGCATAGCTCGGTGAGGCATTGCTGTAGCAATAAACAGCGGTTGCGATAAGCGCTACTGGGGTCCAGCTGCGCCGCAGAACAGAGCGTCATTCTCTCTGCGAACGTCGAGGAGTGTGGACGCATAGCTCGGTGAGGAATTGCTGTAGCAGTAAACAGTGGTTGCGATAAGCGGTACTGGGGTCCAGCTGCGCCGCAGCACGGTGCGTCATTCGCTCTGCGAACGTCGAGGAGTGTGGACGCATAGCTCGGTGAGGCATTCCTGTAGCAATAAACAGCGGTTGCGATAAGCGGTACTGGGGTCCAGCTGCGCCGCAGCACGGAGCGTCATTCTCTCTGCGAACGTCGAGGAGTGTGGACGCATAGCTCGGTGAGGCATTGCTGTAGCAGTAAACAGTGGTTGCGATAAGCGGTACTGGGGTCCAGCTGCGCCGCAGCACGGTGCGTCATTCGCTCTGCCAACGTCGAGGAGTGTGGACGCATAGCTCGGTGAGGCATTGCTGTAGCAGTAAACAGTGGTTGCGATAAGCGGTACTGGGGTCCAGCTGCGCCGCAGCACGGTGCGTCATTCGCTCTGCGAACGTCGAGGAGTGTGGACGCATAGCTCGGTGAGGCATTGCTGTAGCAATAAACAGCGGTTGCGATAAGCGCTACAGGGGTCCAGCTGCGCCGCAGCACGGAGCGACATTCTCTCTGCGAACGTCGAGGAGTGTGGACGCATAGATCGGTGGGGCAATGCTGTAGCAATGAACAGCGGTTGCGATAAGCACTACAGGGGTCCAGCTGCGCCGCAGCATGGAGCGTCATTCTCTCTGCGAACGTCGAGGAGTGTGGACGCATAGCTCGGTGAGGCATTGCTGTAGCAATAAACAGCGGTTGCGATAAGCGCTACTGGGGTGCAGCTGCGCCCCAGAACAGAGCGTCATTCTCGCTGCGAACGTCGAGGAGTGTGGACGCATAGCTCGGTGAGGAATTGCTGTAGCAGTAAACAGTGGTTGCGATAAGCGGTACTGGGGTCCAGCTGCGCCGCAGCACGGTGCGTCATTCTCTCTGCGAACGTCGAGGAGTGTGGACGCATAGCTCGGTGAGGCATTGCTGTAGCAGTAAACAGTGGTTGCGATAAGCGGTACTGGGGTCCAGCTGCGCCGCAGCACGGTGCGTCATTCGCTCTGCGAACGTCGAGGAGTGTGGACGCATAGCTCGGTGAGGCATTGCTGTAGCAACAAACAGTGGTTGCGATAACCGGTACTGGGGTCCAGCTGCGCCGCAGCACGGTGCGTCATTCTCTCTGCGAACGTCGAGGAGTGTGGACGCATAGCTCGGTGGGGCATTGCTGTAGCAGTAAACAGTGGTTGCGATAAGCGGTACTGGGGTCCAGCTGCGCCGCAGCACGGTGCGTCATTCGCTCTGCGAACGTCGAGGAGTGTGGACGCATAGCTCGGTGAGGCATTGCTGTAGCAGTAAACAGTGGTTGCGATAAGCGGTACTGGGGTCCAGCTGCGCCGCAGCACGGTGCGTCATTCGCTCTGCGAACGTCGAGGAGTGTGGACGCATAGCTCGGTGAGGCATTGCTGTAGCAATAAACAGCGGTTGCGATAAGCGCTACAGGGGTCCAGCTGCGCCGCAGCACGGAGCGTCATTCTCTCTGCGAACGTCGAGGAGTGTGGACGCATAGCTCGGTGGGGCAATGCTGTAGCAATGAACAGCGGTTGCGATAAGCACTACAGGGGTCCAGTTGCGCCGCAGCACGGAGCGTCATTCTCTCTGCGAACGTCGAGGAGTGTGGACGCATAGCTCGGTGAGGCATTGCTGTAGCAATAAACAGCGGTTGCGATAAGCGCTACAGGGGTCCAGCTGCGCCGCAGCACGGAGCGTCATTCTCTCTGCGAACGTCGAGGAGTGTGGACGCATAGCTCGGTGAGGCATTGCTGTAGCAGTAAACAGTGGTTGCGATAAGCGGTACTGGGGTCCAGCTGCGTCGCAGCACGGTGCGTCATTCTCTCTGCGAACGTCGAGGATAGTGGACGCATAGCTCGGTGAGGCATTGCTGTAGCAGTAAACAGTGGTTGCGATAAGCGGTACTGGGGTCCAGCTGCGCCGCAGCACGGTGCGTCATTCGCTCTGCGAACGTCGAGGAGTGTGGACGCATAGCTCGGTGAGGCATTGCTGTAGCTATAAACAGCGGTTGCGATAAGCGCTGCGGGGGCCAGCTGCGCCGCAGCACGGAGCGTCATTCTCTCTGCGAACGTCGAGGAGTGTGGACGCATAGCTCGGTGGGGCAATGCTGTAGCAATGAACAGCGGTTGCGATAAGCACTACAGGGGTCCAGCTGTGCCGCAGCACAGAGCGTCATTCTCTCTGCGAACGTCGAGGAGTGTGGACGCATAGCTCGGTGAGGCATTGCTGTAGCAATAAACAGCGGTTGCGATAAGCGCTACTGGGGTCCAGCTGTGCCGCAGCACGGAGCGTCATTCGCTCTGCGAACGTCGAGGAGCGTGGACGCATAGCTCAGTGGGGCAATTCTGTAGCAATGAACAGTGGTTGCGATAAGCACTACAGGGGTCCAGCTGCGCCGCAGCACGGTGCGTCATTCGCTCTGCGAACGTCGAGGAGTGTGGACGCATAGCTCGGTGAGGCATTCCTGTAGCAATAAACAGCGGTTGCGATAAGCGGTACTGGGGCCAGCTGCGTCGCAGCACGGAGCGTCATTCTCTCTGCGAACGTCGAGGAGTGTGGACGCATAGCTCGGTGAGGCATTGCTGTAGCAGTAAACAGTGGTTGCGATAAGCGGTACTGGGGTCCAGCTGCGCCGCAGCACGGTGCGTCATTCGCTCTGCAAACGTCGAGGAGTGTGGACGCATAGCTCGGTGAGGCATTGCTGCAGCAATAAACAGTGGTTGCGATAAGCGCTACAGGGGTCCAGCTGCGCCGCAGCACGGAGCGTCATTCTCTCTGCGAACGTCGAGGAGTGTGGACGCATAGCTCGGTGAGGCATTGCTGTAGCAGTAAACAGTGGTTGCGATAAGCGGTACTGGGGTCCAGCTGCGCCGCAGCACGGTGCGTCATTCGCTCTGCCAACGTCGAGGAGTGTGGACGCATAGCCCAGTGAGGCATTGCTGTAGCAGCAAACAGTGGTTGCGATAAGCGGTACTGGGGTCCAGCTGCGCCGCAGCACGGTGCGTCATTCGCTCTGCGAACGTCGAGGAGTGTGGACGCATAGCTCGGTGAGGCATTGCTGTAGCAATAAACAGCGGTTGCGATAAGCGCTACTGGGGTCCAGCTGTGCCGCAGCACGGAGCGTCATTCTCTCTGCGAACATCGAGGAGTGTGGACGCATAGCTCGGTGGGGCAATGCTGTAGCAACGAACAGCGGTTGCGATAAGCACAACAGGGGTCCAGCTGCGCCGCAGCAAAGAGCGTCATTCTCTCTGCGAACGTCGAGGAGTGTGGACGCATAGCTCGGTGGGGCAATGCTGTAGCAATGAACAGCGGTTGCGATAAGCACTATAGGGGTCCAGCTGCGCCGCAGCACGGAGCGTCATTCTCTCTGCGAGCGTCGAGGAGTGTGGACGCATAGCTCGGTGAGGCATTGCTGTAGCAATAAACAGCGGTTGCGATAAGCGCTACTGGGGTCCAGCTGTGCCGCAGCATGGAGCGTCATTCGCTCTGCGAAGGTCGAGGAGTGTGGACGCATAGCTCGGTGGGGCATTGCTGTAGCAATGAACAGCGGTTGCGATAAGCACTACAGGGGTCCAGCTGCGCCGCAGCACGGAGCGTCATTCTCTTTGCGAACGTCAAGGAGTGTGGACGCATAGCTCGGTGAGGCATTGCTGTAGCAGTAAACAGTGGTTGCGATAAGCGGTACTGGGGTCCAGCTGCGCCGCAGCACGGAGCGTCATTCTCTCTGCGAACGTCGAGGAGTGTGGACGCATAGCTCGGTGGGGCATTGCTGTAGCAATGAACAGCGGTTGCGATAAGCACTACAGGGGTCCAGATGCGCCGCAGCACGGAGCGTCATTCGCTCTGCGAACGTCGAGGAGTGTGGACGCATAGCTCGGTGGGGCATTGCTGTAGCAATGAACAGCGGTTGCGATAAGCACTACAGGGGTCCAGCTGCGCCGCAGCACGGAGCGTCATTCTCTCTGCGAACGTCGACGAGTGTGGACGCATAGCTCGGTGAGGCATTGCTGTAGCAGTAAACAGTGGTTGCGATAAGCGCTACTGGGGTCCAGCTGCGCCGCAGCACGGAGCGTCATTCTCTCTGCGAACGTCGAGGAGTGTGGACGCATAGCTCGGTGAGGCATTGCTGTAGCAATAAACAGCGGTTGCGATAAGCACTACAGGGGCCCAGCTGAGCCGCAGCACGGAGCGTCATTCTCTCTGCGAACGTCAAGGAGTGTGGACGCATAGCTCGGTGGGGCATTGCTGTAGCAATGAACAGCGGTTGCGATAAGCACTACAGGGGTCCAGCTGCGCCGCATCACGGAGCGTCATTCGCTCTGCGAACGTCGAGGAGTGTGGACGCATAGCTCGTTGGGGCATTGCTGTAGCAATGAACAGCGGTTGCGATAAGCACTACAGGGGTCCAGCTGCGCCACAGCACGGAGCGTCATTCTCTCTGCGAACGTCGAGGAGTGTGGACGCATAGCTCGGTGAGGCATTGCTGTAGCAATAAACAGCGGTTGCGATAAGCGCTACTGGGGCCAGCTGCGCCGCAGCATGGAGCGTCATTCTCTCTGCGAACGTCGAGGAGTGTGGACGCATAGCTCGGTGGGGCATTGCTGTAGCAATGAACAGCGGTTGCGGTAAGCGTTACTGGGGTCCAGCTGCGCCGCAGCACGGAGCGTCATTCTCTCTGCGAACGTCGAGGAGTGTGCACGCATAGCTCGGTGGGGCATTGCTGTAGCAATGAACAGCGGTTGCGATAAGCACTACAGGGGTCCAGCTGCGCCGCAGCACGGAGCGTCATTCTCTCTGCGAACGTCGAGGAGTGTCTACGCATAGCTCGGTGAGGCATTGCTGTAGCAATAAACAGCGGTTGCGATAAGCGCTACAGGGGTCCAGCTGCGCCGCAGCATGGAGCGTCATTCTCTCTGCGAACGTCGAGGAGTGTGGACGCATAGCTCGGTGAGGCATTGCTGTAGCAGTAAACAGTTGTTGCGATAAGTGGTACGTGGGTCCAGCTGCGCCGCAGCACGGAGCGTCATTCTCTCTGCGAACGTCGAGGAGTGTGGACGCATAGCTCGGTGGGGCATTGCTGTAGCAATGAACAGCGGTTGCGATAAGCACTACCGGGGTCCAGCTGCGCCGCATCACGGAGCGTCATTCGCTCTGCGAACGTCGAGGAGTGTGGACGCATAGCTCGGTGGGGCAATGCTGTAGCAATGAACAGCGGTTGCGATAAGCACAACAGGGGTCCAGCTGCGCCGGAGCACGGAGCGTCATTCTCTCTGCGAACGTCGAGGAGTGTGGACGCATAGCTCGGTGGGGCACTGCTGTAGCAATGAACAGCGGTTGCGATAATCACTACAGGGGTCCAGCTGCGCCGCAGCACGGAGCGTCATTCTCTCTGCGAACGTCGAGGAGTGTGGACGCATAGCTCGGTGGGGCATTGCTGTAGCAAGAACAGCGGTTGCGATAAGCGCTACTGGGGTCCAGCTGTGCCGCAGCACGGAGCGTCATTCGCTCTGCGAACATCGAGGAGTGTGGACGCATAGCTCGGTGTGGCAATGCTGTAGCAATAAACAGCGGTTGCGATAAGCGGTACTGGGGTCCAGCTGTGCCGCAGCACGGAGCGTCATTCGTTCTGCGAACGTCGAGGAGTGTGGACGCATAGCTCGGTGGGGCAATGCTGTAGCAATGAACAGCGGTTGCGATAAGCACTACAGGGGTCCAGCTGTGCCGCAGCACGGAGCGTCATTCTCTCTGCGAACGTCGAGGAGTGTGGACGCATAGCTCGGTGGGGCATTGCTGTAGCAATGAACAGCGGTTGCGATAAGCACTACAGGGGTCCAGCTGTGCCGCAGCACGGAGCGTCATTCTCTCTGCGAACGTCGAGGAGTGTGGACGCATAGCTCGGTGGGGCAATGCTGTAGCAATGAACAGCGGTTGCGATAAGCACTACAGGGGTCCAGCTGTGCCGCAGCACGGAGCGTCATTCGCTCTGCGGTCGTCGAGGAGTGTGCACGCATAGCTCGGTGGGGCAATGCTGTAGCAATGAACAGCGGTTGCGATAAGCACTACAGGGGTCCAGCTGTGCCGCAGCACGGAGCGTCATTCTCTCTGCGAACGTCGAGGAGTGTGGACACATAGCTCGGTGGGGCATTGCTGTAGCAATGAACAGCGGTTGCGATAAGCACTACAGGGGGCCAGCTGCGCCGCAGCACGGAGCGTCATTCTCTCTGCGAACGTCGAGGAGTGTGGACGCATAGCTCGGTGGGTGCATTGCTGTAGCAATGAACAGCGGTTGCGATAAGTACTACAGGGGTCCAGCTGCGCCGCAGCACGGAGCGTTACTCTCTCTGCGAACGTCGAGGAGTGTGGACGCATAGCTCGGTGGGGCATTGCTGTAGCAATGAACAGCGGTTGCGATAAGCACTACAGGGGTCCAGATGCGCCGCAGCACGGAGCGTCATTCTCTCTGCGAACGTCGAGGAGTGTGGACGCATAGCCCGGTGGGGCATTGCTGTAGCAATGAACAGCGGTTGCGATAAGCACTACAGGGGTCCAGCTGCGCCGCAGCACGGAGCGTCATTCTCTCTGCGAACGTCTAGGAGTGTGGACGCATAGCTCGGTGGGGCATTGCTGTAGCAATGAACAACAGTTGCGAAAAGCACTACAGGGGTCCAGCTGCGCCGCAGCACAGAGCGTCATTCTCTCTGCGAACGTCGAGGAGTGTGGACGCATAGCTCGGTGGGGCATTGCTGTAGCAATGAACAGCGGTTGCGATAAGCACTACAGGGCTCCAGCTGCGCCGCAGCACGGAGCGTCATTCTCTCTGCGAACGTCGAGGAGTGTGGACGCATAGCTCGGTGGGGCATTGCTGTAGCAGTGAACAGCGGTTGCGATAAGCACTACAGGGGTCCAGCTGCGCCGCAGCATGGAGCGTCATTCTCTCTGCGAACGTCGAGGAGTGTGGACGCATAGCTCGGTGGGGCATTGCTGTAGCAGTGAACAGCGGTTGCGATAAGCACTACAGGGGTCCAGCTGCGCCGCAGCATGGAGCGTCATTCTCTCTGCGAACGTCGAGGAGTGTGGACGCATAGCTCGGTGAGGCATTGCTGTAGCAATGAACAGCGGTTGCGATAAGCACTACAGGGGTCCAGCTGCGCCGCAGCACGGAGCGTCATTCTCTCTGCGAACGTCGAGGAGTGTGGACGCATAGCTCGGTGGGGCATTGCTGTAGCAATGAACAGCGGTTGCGATAAGCACTACAGGGGTCCAGCTGCGCCGCAGCACGGAGCGTCATTCTCTCTGCGAACGTCGAGGAGTGTGGACGCATAGCCCGGTGGGGCATTGCTGTAGCAATGAACAGCGGTTGCGATAAGCACTACAGGGATCCAGCTGCGCCGCAGCACGGAGCGTCATTCTCTCTGCGAACGTCGAGGAGTGTGGACGCATAGCTTGGTGGGGCATTGCTGTAGCAATGAACAGCAGTTGCGATAAGCACTACATGGGTCCAGCTGCGCCGCAGCACGGAGCGTCATTCTCTCTGCGAACGTCGAGGAGTGTGGACGCATAGCTCGGTTGGGCATTGCTGTAGCAATGAACAGCGGTTGCGATAAGCACTACAGGGGTCCAGCTGCGCCGCAGCACGGAGCGTCATTCTCTCTGCGAACGTCGAGGAGTGTGGACGCATAGCTCGGTGGGCCATTGCTGTAGCAATGAACAGCGGTTGCGATAAGCACTACAAGGGTCCAGCTGCGCCGCAGCACGGAGCGTCATTCTCTCTGCGAACGTCGAGGAGTGTGGACGCATAGCTCGGTGGGGCATTGCTGTAGCAATGAACAGTGGTTGCGATAAGCACTACAGGGGTCCAGCTGCGCCGCAGCACGGAGCGTCATTCTCTCTGCGAACGTCGAGGAGTGTGGACGCATAGCTCGGTGGGGCATTGCTGTAGCAATGAACAGCGGATGCGATAAGCACTACAGGGCTCCAGCTGCGCCGCAGCACGGAGCGTCATGCTCTCTGCGAACGTCGAGGAGTGTGGACGCATAGCTCGGTGGGGCATTGCTGTAGCAGTGAACAGCAGTTGCGATAAGCACTACAGGGGTCCAGCTGCGCCGCAGCACGGAGCGTCATTCTATCTGCGAACGTCGAGGAGTGTGGACGCATAGCTCGGTGGGGCATTGCTGTAGCAATGAACAGCGGTTGTGATAAGCACTACAGGGGTCCAGCTGTGCCGCAGCACGGAGCGTCATTCGCTCTGCGAACGTCGAGGAATGTGGACGCATAGCTCGGTGAGGCATTGCTGTAGCAGTAAACAGTGGTTGCGATAAGCACTACAGGGGTCCAGCTGTGCCGCAGCACGGAGCGTCATTCGCTCTGCGAACGTCGAGGAGTGTGGACGCATAGCTCGGTGGGGCATTGTTGTAGCAATGAACAGCGGTTGCGATAAGCACTACAGGGGTCCAGCTGCGCCGCAGCACGGATCGTCATTCTCTCTGCGAACGTCGAGGAGTGTGGACGCATAGCTCGGTGAGGCATTGCTGTAGCAGTAAACAGTGGTTGCGATAAGCGGTACTGGGGTCCAGCTGCGCCGCAGCACGGAGCGTCATTCTCTCTGCGAACGTCGAGGAGTGTGGACGCATAGCTCGGTGGGGCATTGCTGTAGCAATGAACAGCGGTTGCGATAAGCACTACAGGGGTCCAGCTGTGCCGCAGCACGGAGCGTCATTCGCTCTGCGAACGTCGAGGAGTGTGGACGCATAGCTCGGTGGGGCATTGCTGTAGCAATGAACAGCGGTTGCGATAAGCACTACAGGGGTCCAGCTGCGCCGCAGCACGGAGCGTCATTCTCTCTGTGAACGTCGAGGAGTGTGGACGCATAGCTCGGTGGGGCACTGCTGTAGCAATGAACAGCGGTTGCGATAAGCACTACAGGGGTCCAGCTGCGCCGCAGCACGGAGCGTCATTCTCTCTGCGAACGTCGAGGAGTGTGGACGCATAGCTCGGTGAGGCATTGCTGTAGCAGTAAACAGTGGTTGCGATAAGCGGTACTGGGGTCCAGCTGCGCCGCAGCACGGAGCGTCATTCTCTCTGCGAACGTCGAGGAGTGTGGACGCATAGCTCGGTGAGGCATTGCTGTAGCAGTAAACAGTGGTTGCGATAAGCGGTACGGGGGGCCAGCTGCGCCGCAGCATGGAGCGTCATTCTCTCTGCGAACGTTGAGGAGTGTGGACGCATAGCTCGGTGGGGCATTGCTGTAGCAATGAACAGCGGTTGCGATTAGCACTACAGGGGTCCAGCTGCGCCGCAGCATGGAGCGTCATTCTCTCTGTGAACGTCGAGGAGTGTGAACGCATAGCTCGCTGAGGCATTGCTGTAGCAGTAAACAGTGGATGCGATAAGCGGTACTGGGGTCCAGCTGCGTCACAGCACGGAGCGTCATTCTCTCTGCGAACGTCGAGGAGTGTGGACGTATAGCTCGGTGGGGCATTGCTGTAGCAATGAACAGCGGTTGCGATAAGCACTACAGGGGTCCAGCTGCGCCGCAGCACGGAGCGTCATTCTCTCTGCGAACGTCGAGGAGTGTGGACGCATAGCTCGGTGGGGCATTGCTGTAGCAATGAACAGCGGTTGCGATAAGCACTACAGGGGTCCAGCTGCGCTGCAGCACGGAGCGTCATTCTCTCTGCGAACGTCTAGGAGTGTGGACGCATAGCTCGGTGGGGCATTGCTGTAGCAATGAACAGCGGTTCCGATAAGCACTACAGGGGTCCAGCTGCGCCGCAGCACGGAGCGTCATTCTCTCTGCGAACGTCGAGGAGTGTGGACGCATAGCTCAGTGAGGCATTGCTGTAGCAATAAACAGCGGTTGCGATAAGCGCTACTGGGGTCCAGCTGTGCCGCAGCACGGTGCGTCACTCTCTCTGAGACCGTCGAGGAGTGTGGACGCATAGCTCGGTGGGGCATTGCTGTAGCAATGAACAGCGGTTGCGATAAGCACTACAGGGGTCCAGCTGTGCCGCAGCACGGAGCGTCATTCTCTCTGCGAACGTCGAGGAGTGTGGACGCATAGCTCGGTGGGGCAATGCTGTAGCAATGAACAGCGGTTGCGATAAGCACTACAGGGGTCCAGCTGCGCCGCAGCACGGAGCGTCATTCTCTCTGCGAACGTCGAGGAGTGTGGACGCATAGCTCGGTGAGGCATTGCTGTAGCAATATACAGCGGTTGCGATAAGCGCTACTGGGGTCCAGCGGTGCCGCAGCACGGAGCGTCATTCGCTCTGCGAACATCGAGGAGTGTGGACGCATAGCTCGGTGGGGCAATGCTGTAGCAATAAACAGCGGTTGCGATAAGCGGTACTGGGGTCCAGCTGTGCCGCAGCACGGAGCGTCATTCGCTCTGCGAACGTCGAGGAGTGTGGACGCATAGCTCGGTGGGGCATTGCTGTAGCAATGAACAGCGGTTGCGATAAGCACTACAGGGGTCCAGCTGTGCCGCAGCACGGAGCGTCATTCTCTCTGCGAACGTCGAGGAGTGTGGACGCTTAGCTCGGTGGGGCAATGCTGTAGCAATGAACAGCGGTTGCGATAAGCGCTACTGGGGTCCAGCTGTGCCGCAGCACGGAGCGTCATTCGCTCTGCGGTCGTCGAGGAGTGTGCACGCATTGCTCGGTGGGGCAATGCTGTAGCAATGAACAGCGGTTGCGATAAGCACTACAGGGGTCCAGCTGTGCCGCAGCACGGAGCGTCATTCTCTCTGTGAACGTCGAGGAGTGTGGACGCATAGCTCGGTGGGGCATTGCTGTAGCAATGAACAGCGGTTGCGATAAGCACTACAGGGGTCCAGCTGCGCCGCAGCACGGAGCGTCATTCTCTCCGCGAACGTCGAGGAGTGTGGACGCATAGCTCAGTGAGGCATTGCTGTAGCAATAAACAGCGGTTGCGATAAGCGCTACTGGGGTCCAGCTGTGCCGCAGCACGGAGCGTCATTCGCTCTGCGAACGTCGAGGAGTGTGGACGCATAGCTCGGTGGGGCAATGCTGTAGCAATGAACAGCGGTTGCGATAAGCGCTACTGGGGTCCAGCTGTGCCGCAGCACGGAGCGTCATTCGCTCTGCGAACGTCGAGGAGTGTGGACGCATAGCTCGGTGGGGCATTGCTGTAGCAATGAACAGCGGTTGCGATAAGCACTACAGGGGTCCAGCTGTACCGCAGCACAGAGCGTCATTCTCTCAGCGAACGTCGAGGAGTGTGGACGCATAGCTCGGTGGGGCAATGCTGTAGCAATGAACAGCGGTTGCGATAAGCACTACAGGGGTCCAGCTGTGCCGCAGCACGGAGCGTCATTCTCTCTGCGAACGTCGAGGAGTGTGGACGCATAGCTCGGTGGGGCATTGCTGTAGCAATGAACAGCAGTTGCGATAAGCACTACAGGGGTCCAGCTGCGCCGCAGCACGGAGCGTCATTCTCTCTGCGAACGTCGAGGAGTGTGGACGCATAGGTCGGTGAGGCATTGCTGTAGCAAAAAACAGCGGTTGCGATAAGCGCTACTGGGGTCCAGCTGTGCCGCAGCACGGAGCGTCATTCGCTCTGCGAACGTCGAGGAGTGTGGACGCATAGCTCGGTGGGGCAATGCTGTAGCAATAAACAGCGGTTGCGATAAGCGCTACTGGGGTCCAGCTGTGCCGCAGCACGGAGCGTCATTCTCTCTGCGAACGTCGAGGAGTGTGGACGCATAGCTCGGTGAGGCATTGCTGTAGCAAAAAACAGCGGTTGCGATAAGCGCTACTGGGGTCCAGCTGTGCCGCAGCACGGAGCGTCATTCGCTCTGCGAACGTCGAGGAGTGTGGACGCATAGCTCGGTGGGGCAATGCTGTAGCAATAAACAGCGGTTGCGATAAGCGCTACTGGGGTCCAGCTGTGCCGCAGCACGGAGCGTCATTCGCTCTGCGAACGTCGAGGAGTGTGGACGCATAGCTCGGTGGGGCATTGCTGTAGCAATGAATAGCGGTTGCGATAAGCACTACAGGGGTCCAGCTGCGCCGCAGCACGAAGCGTCATTCTCTCTGCGGACGTCGAGGAGTGTGGACGCATAGCTCGGTGAGGCATTGCTGTTGCAATAAACAGCGGTTGCGATAAGCGCTACTGGGGTCCAGCTGTGCCGCAGCACGGAGCGTCATTCGCTCTGCGAACGTCGAGGAGTGTGGACGCATAGCTCGGTGGGGCAATGCTGTAGCAATGAACAGCGGTTGCGATAAGCACTACAGGGGTCCAGCTGTGCTGCAGCACGGAGCGTCATTCTCTCTGCGAACGTCGAGGAGTGTGGACGCATAGCTCGGTGGGGCATTGCTGTAGCAATCAACAGCGGTTGCGATAAGCACTACAGGTGTCCAGCTGCGCCGCAGCACGGAGCGTCATTCTCTCTGCGAACGTCGAGGAGTGTGGACGCATAGCTCGGTGGGGCATTGCTGTAGCAATGAACAGCGGTTGCGATAAGCACTGCAGGGGTCCAGCTGCGCCGCAGCACGAAGCGTCATTCTCTCTGCGGACGTCGAGGAGTGTGGACGCATAGCTCGGTGAGGCATTGCTGTAGCAATAAACAGCGGTTGCGATAAGCGCTACTGGGGTCCAGCTGTGCCGCAGCACGGAGCGTCATTCGCTCTGCGAACGTCGAGGAGTGTGGACGCATAGCTCGGTGGGGCAATGCTGTAGCAATGAACAGCGGTTACGATAAGCACTACAGGGGTCCAGCTGTGCTGCAGCACGGAGCGTCATTCGCTCTGCGAACGTCGAGGAGTGTGGACGCATAGCTCGGTGGGGCAATGCTGTAGCAATGAACAGCGGTTGCGATAAGCACTACAGGGGTCCAGCTGCGCCACAGCACGGAGCGTCATTCTCTCTGCGAACGTCGAGGAATGTGGACGAATAGCTCGGTGAGGCATTGCTGTAGCAATAAACAGCGGTTGCGATAAGCGCTACTGGGGTCCAGCTGTGCCGCAGCACGGAGCGTCATTCGCTCTGCGAACGTCAAGGAGTGTTGACGCATAGCTCGGTGAGGCATTGCTGTAGCAATAAACAGCGGTTGCGATAAGCGGTACTGGGGTCCAGCTGCGCCGCAGCACGGTGCGACATTCGCTCTGCGAACGTCGAGGAGTGTGGACGCATAGCTCGGTGAGGCATTGCTGCAGCAATAAACAGCGGTTGCGATAAGTGCTACTGGGGTCCAGCTGTGGCGCAGCACGGAGCGTCATTCGCTCTGCGAACGTCGAGGAGTGTGGACGCATAGCTCGGTGGGGCAATGTTGTAGCAATGAACAGCGGTTGCGATAAGCACTACAGGGGTCCAGCTGCGCCACAGCACGGAGCGTCATTCTCTCTGCGAACGTCGAGGAGTGTGGACGCATAGCTCGGTGAGGCATTGCTGTAGCAATAAACAGCGGTTGCGATAAGCGGTACTGGGGTCCAGCTGCGCGGCAGCACGGAGCGTCATTCTCTCTGCGAACGTCGAGGAGTGTGGACGCATAGCTCGGTGAGGCATTGCTGTAGCAATAAACAGCGGTTGCGATAAGCGCTACTGGGGTCCAGCTGTGCCGCAGCACGGAGCGTCATTCGCTCTGTGAACGTCGAGAAGTGTGGACGCATAGCTCGGTGGGGCAATGCTGTAGCAATGAACAGCGGTTGCGATAAGCACTACAGGGGTCCAGCTGCGCCACAGCATGGATCGTCATTCTCTCTGCGAACGTCGAGGAGTGTGGACGCATAGCTCGGTGAGGCATTGCTGTAGCAATAAACAGCGGTTGTGATAAGCGATACTGGGGTCCAGCTGTGCCGCAGCACGAAGCGTTATTCGCTCTGCGAACGTCGAGGAGTGTGGACGCATAGCTCGGTGGGGCAATGCTGTAGCAATGAACAGCGGTTGCGATAAGCACTACAGGGGTCCAGCTGCGCCACAGCACGGAGCGTCAATCTCTGCGAACGTCGAGGAGTGTGGACGCATAGCTCGGTGAGGCATTGCTGTAGCAATAAACAGCGGTTGCGATAAGTGCTACTGGGGCCAGCTGTGCCGCAGCACGGAGTGTCATTCGCTCTGCGAACGTCGAGGAGTGTGGACGCATAGCTCGGTGGGGCAATGCTGCAGCAATGAACAGCGGTTGCGATAAGCACTA
Source organism: Schistocerca serialis cubense (assembly GCF_023864345.2). Classification (NCBI taxonomy): domain Eukaryota; kingdom Metazoa; phylum Arthropoda; class Insecta; order Orthoptera; family Acrididae; genus Schistocerca; species Schistocerca serialis. The sequence continues at coordinate 237,218,040 of NC_064647.1, read as the reverse complement.
CGGGGGTCCAGCTGCGCCGCAGCACGGAGCGTCATTCGCTCTGCGAACGTCGAGGAGTGTGGACGCATAGCTCGGTGAGGCATTGCTGTAGCAATAAACAGCGGTTGCGATAAGCGCTACTGGGGTCCAGCTGTGCCGCAGCAGGGAGCGTCATTCTCTCTGCGAACGTCGAGGAGTGTGGACGCATAGCTCGGTGAGGCATTGCTGTAGCAATAAACAGCGGTTGCGATAAGCGCTACTGGGGTCCAGCTGTGCCGCAGCACGGAGCGTCATTCGCTCTGCGAACGTCGAGGAGTGTGGACGCATAGCTCGGTGGGGCAATGCTGTAGCAATGAACAGTGGTTGCGATAAGCACTACAGGAGTCCAGCTGCGCCGCAGCACGGAGCGTCATTCTCTCTGCGAACGTCGAGGAGTGTGGACGCATAGCTCGGTGAGGCATTGCTGTAGCAATAAACAGCGGTTGCGATAAGTGCTACTGGGGCCAGCTGTGCCGCAGCACGGAGTGTCATTCGCTCTGCGAACGTCGAGGAGTGTGGACGCATAGCTCGGTGGGGCAATGCTGCAGCAATGAACAGCGGTTGCGATAAGCACTACGGGGGTCCAGCTGCGCCGCAGCACGGAGCGTCATTCGCTCTGCGAACGTCGAGGAGTGTGGACGCATAGCTCGGTGAGGCATTGCTGTAGCAATAAACAGCGGTTGCGATAAGCGCTACTGGGGTCCAGCTGTGCCGCAGCAGGGAGCGTCATTCTCTCTGCGAACGTCGAGGAGTGTGGACGCATAGCTCGGTGAGGCATTGCTGTAGCAATAAACAGCGGTTGCGATAAGCGCTACTGGGGTCCAGCTGTGCCGCAGCACGGAGCGTCATTCGCTCTGCGAACGTCGAGGAGTGTGGACGCATAGCTCGGTGGGGCAATGCTGTAGCAATGAACAGTGGTTGCGATAAGCACTACAGGAGTCCAGCTGCGCCGCAGCACGGAGCGTCATTCTCTCTGCGAACGTCGAGGAGTGTGGACGCATAGCTCGATGAGGCATTGCTGTAGCAATAAACAGCGGTTGCGATAAGCGCTACTGAGGTCCAGCTGTGCCGCAGCACGGAGCGTCATTCTCTCTGCGAACGTCGAGGAGTGTGGACGCATAGCTCGGTAAGGCATTGTTGTAGCAATAAACAGCGGTTGCGATAAGCGCTACTGGGGTCCAGCTGTGCCGCAGCACGGAGCGTCATTCTCTCTGCGAACGTCGAGGAGTGTGGACGCATAGCTCGGTGAGGCATTGCTGTAGCAATAAACAGCGGTTGCGATAAGCGCTATTGGGGTCCCGCTGTGCCGCAGCACGGAGCGTCATTCGCTCTGCGAACGTCGAGGATTGTGGACGCATAGCTCGGTGGGGCATTGCTGTAGCAATAAACAGCGGTTGCGATAAGCGCTACTGGGGTCCAGCTGCGACACAGCACGGAGCGTCATTCGCTCTGCGAACGTCGAGGAGTGTGGACGCATAGCTCAGTGGGGCAATGCTGTAGCAATGAACAGCGGTTGCGATAAGCACTACAGGGGTCCAGCTGCGCCACAGCACGGAGCGTCATTCTCTCTGCGAACGTCAAGGAGTGTGGACGCATAGCTCGGTGAGGCATTGCTGTAGCAATAAACAGCGGTTGCGATAAGCGCTACTGGGGTCCAGCTGTGCCGCAGCACGGAGCGTCATTCGCTCTGCGAATGTCGAGGATTGTGGACGCACAGCTCGGTGAGGCAATGCTGTAGCAATGAACAGCGGTTGCGATAAGCACTACAGGGGTCCAGCTGCGCCGCAGCACGGAGCGTCATTCGCTCTGCGAACGTCGAGGAGTGCGGACGCATAGCTCGGTGAGGCAATGCTGTAGCAATGAACAGCGGTTGCGATAAGCACTACAGGGGTCCAGCTGCGCCACAGCATGGAGCGTCATTCTCTCTGCGAACGTCGAGGAGTGTGGACGCATAGCTCGGTGAGGCATTGCTGTAGCAATAAACAGCGGTTGCGATAAGCGCTACTGGGGCCCAGCTGTGCCGCAGCACGGAGCGTCATTCGCTCTGCGAATGTCAAGGAGTTTGGACGCATAGCTCGGTGAGGCATTGCTGTAGCAATAAACAGCGGTTGCGATAAGCGTTACTGGGGCCCAGCTGTGCCGCAGCACGGAGCGTCATTTGCTCTGCGAATGTCAAGGAGTTTGGACGCATAGCTCGGTGAGGCATTGATGTAGCAATAAACAGCGGTTGCGATAAGCGCTACTGGGGTCCAGCTGTGCCACAGCACGGAGCGTCATTCGCTCTGCGAACGTCGAGGAGTGTGGACGCATAGCTCAGTGGGGCAATGCTGTAGCAATGAACAGCGGTTGCGATAAGCACTACAGGGGTCCAGCTGCGCCACAGCACGGAGCGTCATTCTCTCTGCGAACGTCAAGGAGTGTGGACGCATAGCTCGGTGAGGCATTGCTGTAGCAATAAACAGCGGTTGCGATAAGCGCTACTGGGGTCCAGCTGTGCCGCAGCACGGAGCGTCATTCGCTCTGCGAATGTCGAGGATTGTGGACGCACAGCTCGGTGAGGCAATGCTGTAGCAATGAACAGCGGTTGCGATAAGCACTACAGGGGTCCAGCTGCGCCGCAGCACGGAGCGTCATTCGCTCTGCGAACGTCAAGGAGTGCGGACGCATAGCTCGGTGAGGCAATGCTGTAGCAATGAACAGCGGTTGCGATAAGCACTACAGGGGTCCAGCTGCGCCACAGCATGGAGCGTCATTCTCTCTGCGAACGTCGAGGAGTGTGGACGCATAGCTCGGTGAGGCATTGCTGTAGCAATAAACAGCGGTTGCGATAAGCGCTACTGGGGCCCAGCTGTGCCGCAGCACGGAGCGTCATTCGCTCTGCGAATGTCAAGGAGTTTGGACGCATAGCTCGGTGAGGCATTGATGTAGCAATAAACAGCGGTTGCGATAAGCGGTACTGGGGTCCAGCTGTGCCGCAGCACGGTGCGTCATTCGCTCTGCGAACGTCGAGGAGTGTGGACGCATAGCTCGGTGAGGCATTGCTGTAGCAATAAACAGCGGTTGCGATAAGCGCTACTGGGGTCCAGCTGTGCCGCAGCACGGAGCGTCATTCGCTCTGCGAACGTCGAGGAGTGTGGACGCATAGCTCGGTGGGGCATTGCTGTAGCAATGAACAGCGGTTGCGATAAGCACTACAGGGGTCCAGCTGCGCCGCAGCACGGAGCGTCATTCTCTCTGCGAACGTCGAGGAGTGTGGACGCATAGTTCGGTGGGGCAATGCTGTAGCAATGAACAGCGGTTGCGATAAGCACTACAGGGGTCCAGCTGCGCCACAGCACGGAGCGTCATTCTCTCTGCGAACGTCGAGGAGTGTGGACGCATAGCTCGGTGAGGCATTGCTGTAGCAATAAACAGCGGTTGCGATAAGCGCTACTGGGGTCCAGCTGTGCCGCAGCACGGAGCGTCATTCGCTCTGCAAACGTCAAGGAGTGTGGACGCATAGCTCGGTGAGGCATTGCTGTAGCGATAAACAGCGGTTGCGATAAGCGCTACTGGGGTCCAGCTGTGCCGCAGCACGGAGCGTCATTCGCTCTGCGAACGTCGAGGAGTGTGGACGCATAGCTCGGTGGGGCAATGCTGTAGCAATGAACAGCGGTTGCGATAAGCACTACAGGGGTCCAGCTGCGCCACAGCACGGAGCGTCATTCTCTCTGCTAACGTCGAGGAGTGTGGACGCATAGCTCGGTGAGGCATTGCTGTAGCAATAAACAGCGGTTGCGATAAGCGCTACTGGGGTCCAGCTGTGCCGCAGCACGGAGCGTCATTCGCTCTGCGACCGTCGAGGAGTGTGGACGCATAGCTCGGTGGGGCAATGCTGTAGCAATGAGCAGCGGTTGCGATAAGCACTACAGGGGTCCAGCTGTGCCGCAGCACGGAGCGTCATTCTCTCTGCGAACGTCGAGGAGTGTGGACGCATAGCTCGGTGGGGCATTGCTGTAGCAATGAACAGCAGTTGCGATAAGCACTACAGGGGTCCAGCTGCGCCGCAGCACGGAGCGTCATTCTCTCTGCGAACGTCGAGTAGTGTGGACGCATAGCTCGGTGAGGCATTGCTGTAGCAAAAAACAGCGGTTGCGATAAGCGCTACTGGGGTCCAGCTGTGCCGCAGCACTAAGCGTCATTCGCTCTGCGAACGTCGAGGAGTGTGGACGCATAGCTCGGTGGGGCAATGCAGTAGCAATAAACAGCGGTTGCGATAAGCGCTACTGGGGTCCAGCTGTGCCGCAGCACGGAGCGTCATTCGCTCTGCGAACGTCGAGGAGTGTGGACGCATAGCTCGGTGGGGCATTGCTGTAGCAATGAACAGCAGTTGCGATAAGCACTACAGGGGTCCAGCTGCACCGCAGCACGAAGCGTCATTCTCTCTGCGGACGTCGAGGAGTGTGGACGCATAGCTCGGTGAGGCATTGCTGTAGCAATAAACAGCGGTTGCGATAAGCGCTACTGGGGTCCAGCTGTGCCGCAGCACGGAGCGTCATTCGCTCTGCGAACGTCGAGGAGTGTGGACGCATAGCACGGTGAGGCATTGCTGTAGCAATAAACAGCGGTTGCGATAAGCGCTACTGGGTTCCAGCTGTGCCGCAGCACGGAGCGTCATTCGCTCTGCGAACGTCGAGGAGTGTGGACGCATAGCTCAGTGGGGCAATGCTGTAGCAATGAACAGCGGTTGCGATAAGCACTACAGGGGTCCAGCTGCGCCACAGCACGGAGCGTCATTCTCTCTGCGAACGTCGAGGAGTGTGGACGCATAGCTCGGTGAGGCATTGCTGTAGCAATAAACAGCGGTTGCGATAAGCGCGACTGGGGTCCAGCTGTGCCGCAGCACGGAGCGTCATTCGCTCTGCGAATGTCGAGGATTGTGGACGCACAGCTCGGTGAGGCAATGCTGTAGCAATGAACAGCGGTTGCGATAAGCACTACAGGGGTCCAGCTGCGCCGCAGCACGGAGCGTCATTCGCTCTGCGAACGTCGAGGAGTGCGGACGCATAGCTCGGTGAGGCAATGCTGTAGCAATGAACAGCGGTTGCGATAAGCACTACAGGGGTCCAGCTGCGCCACAGCATGGAGCGTCATTCTCTCTGCGAACGACGAGGAGTGTGGACGCATAGCTCGGTGAGGCATTGCTGTAGCAATAAACAGCGGTTGCGATAAGCGCTACTGGGGTCCAGCTGTGCCGCAGCACGGAGCGTCATTCGCTCTGCGAATGTCAAGGAGTTTGGACGCATAGCTCGGTGAGGCATTGATGTAGCAATAAACAGCGGTTGCGATAAGCGGTACTGGGGTCCAGCTGTGCCGCAGCACGGTGCGTCATTCGCTCTGCGAACGTCGAGGAGTGTGGACGCATAGCTCGGTGAGGCATTGCTGTAGCAATAAACAGCGGTTGCGATAAGCGCTACTGGGGTCCAGCTGTGCCGCAGCACGGAGCGTCATTCGCTCTGCGAACGTCGAGGAGTGTGGACGCATAGCTCGGTGGGGCATTGCTGTAGCAATGAACAGCGGTTGCGATAAGCACTACAGGGGTCCAGCTGCGCCGCAGCACGGAGCGTCATTCTCTCTGCGAACGTCGAGGAGTGTGGACGCATAGTTCGGTGGGGCAATGCTGTAGCAATGAACAGCGGTTGCGATAAGCACTACAGGGGTCCAGCTGCGCCACAGCACGGAGCGTCATTCTCTCTGCGAACGTCGAGGAGTGTGGACGCATAGCTCGGTGAGGCATTGCTGTAGCAATAAACAGCGGTTGCGATAAGCGCTACTGGGGTCCAGCTGTGCCGCAGCACGGAGCGTCATTCGCTCTGCGAACGTCAAGGAGTGTGGACGCATAGCTCGGTGAGGCATTGCTGTAGCGATAAACAGCGGTTGCGATAAGCGCTACTGGGGTCCAGCTGTGCCGCAGCACGGAGCGTCATTCGCTCTGCGAACGTCGAGGAGTGTGGACGCATAGCTCGGTGGGGCAATGCTGTAGCAATGAACAGCGGTTGCGATAAGCACTACAGGGGTCCAGCTGCGCCGCAGCATGGAGCGTCATTCGCTCTGCTAACGTCGAGGAGTGTGGACGCATAGCTCGGTGAGGCATTGCTGTAGCAATAAACAGCGGTTGCGATAAGCGCTACTGGGGTCCAGCTGTGCCGCAGCACGGAGCGTCATTCGCTCTGCGAACGTCGAGGAGTGTGGACGCATAGCTCGGTGGGGCAATGCTGTAGCAATGAACAGCGGTTGCGATAAGCACTACAGGGGTCCAGCTGCACCACAGCACGGAGCGTCATTCTCTCTGCGAACGTCGAGGAGTGTGGACGCATAGCTCGGTGAGGCATTGCTGTAGCAATAAACAGCGGCTGCTATAAGCGCTACTGGGGTCCAGCTGCGCCGCAGCACGGAGCGTCATTCGCTCTGCGAACGTCGAGGAGTGTGGACGCATAGCTCGGTGAGGCATTGCTGTAGCAATAAACAGCGGTTGCGATAAGCGCTACTGGGGTCCAGCTGTGCCGCAGCACGGAGCGTTATTCTCTCTGCGAACGTCGAGGATTGTGGACGCATAGCTCGGTGAGGCATTGCTGTAGCAATAAACAGCGGTTGCGATAAGCGCTACTGGGGTCCAGCTGTGCCGCAGCACGGAGCGTCATTCTCTCTGCGAACGTCGAGGAGTGTGGACGCATAGCTCGGTGAGGCATTGCTGTAGCAATAAACAGCGGTTGCGATAAGCACTACAGGGGTCCAGCTGCGCCGCAGCATGGAGCGTCATTCGCTCTGCTAACGTCGAGGAGTGTGGACGCATAGCTCGGTGAGGCATTGCTGTAGCAATAAACAGCGGTTGCGATAAGCGCTACTGGGGTCCAGCTGTGCCGCAGCACGGAGCGTCATTCGCTCTGCGAACGTCGAGGAGTGTGGACGCATAGCTCGGTGAGGCATTGCTGTAGCAATAAACAGCGGTTGCGATAAGCGCTACTGGGGTCCAGCTGTGCCGCAGCACGGAGCGTCATTCGCTCTGCGAACGTCGAGGAGTGTGGACGCATAGCTCGGTGAGGCATTGCTGTAGCAATAAACAGCGGTTGCGATAAGCGCTACTGGGGTCCAGCTGTGCCGCAGCACGGAGCGTCATTCGCTCTGCGAACGTCGAGGAGTGTGGACGCATAGCTCGGTGGGGCATTGCTGTAGCAATGAACAGCGGTTGCGATAAGCACTACAGGGGTCCAGCTGCGCCGCAGCACGGAGCGTCATTCTCTCTGCGAACGTCGAGGAGTGTGGACGCATAGTTCGGTGGGGCAATGCTGTAGCAATGAACAGCGGTTGCGATAAGCACTACAGGGGTCCAGCTGCGCCACAGCACGGAGCGTCATTCTCTCTGCGAACGTCGAGGAGTGTGGACGCATAGCTCGGTGAGGCATTGCTGTAGCAATAAACAGCGGTTGCGATAAGCGCTACTGGGGTCCAGCTGTGCCGCAGCACGGAGCGTCATTCGCTCTGCGAACGTCAAGGAGTGTGGACGCATAGCTCGGTGAGGCATTGCTGTAGCGATAAACAGCGGTTGCGATAAGCGCTACTGGGGTCCAGCTGTGCCGCAGCACGGAGCGTCATTCGCTCTGCGAACGTCGAGGAGTGTGGACGCATAGCTCGGTGGGGCAATGCTGTAGCAATGAACAGCGGTTGCGATAAGCACTACAGGGGTCCAGCTGCGCCGCAGCATGGAGCGTCATTCGCTCTGCTAACGTCGAGGAGTGTGGACGCATAGCTCGGTGAGGCATTGCTGTAGCAATAAACAGCGGTTGCGATAAGCGCTACTGGGGTCCAGCTGTGCCGCAGCACGGAGCGTCATTCGCTCTGCGAACGTCGAGGAGTGTGGACGCATAGCTCGGTGGGGCAATGCTGTAGCAATGAACAGCGGTTGCGATAAGCACTACAGGGGTCCAGCTGCACCACAGCACGGAGCGTCATTCTCTCTGCGAACGTCGAGGAGTGTGGACGCATAGCTCGGTGAGGCATTGCTGTAGCAATAAACAGCGGTTGCTATAAGCGCTACTGGGGTCCAGCTGCGCCGCAGCACGGAGCGTCATTCGCTCTGCGAACGTCGAGGAGTGTGGACGCATAGCTCGGTGAGGCATTGCTGTAGCAATAAACAGCGGTTGCGATAAGCGCTACTGGGGTCCAGCTGTGCCGCAGCACAGAGCGTTATTCTCTCTGCGAACGTCGAGGATTGTGGACGCATAGCTCGGTGAGGCATTGCTGTAGCAATAAACAGCGGTTGCGATAAGCGCTACTGGGGTCCAGCTGTGCCGCAGCACGGAGCGTCATTCTCTCTGCGAACGTCGAGGAGTGTGGACGCATAGCTCGGTGAGGCATTGCTGTAGCAATAAACAGCGGTTGCGATAAGCACTACAGGGGTCCAGCTGCGCCGCAGCATGGAGCGTCATTCGCTCTGCTAACGTCGAGGAGTGTGGACGCATAGCTCGGTGAGGCATTGCTGTAGCAATAAACAGCGGTTGCGATAAGCGCTACTGGGGTCCAGCTGTGCCGCAGCACGGAGCGTCATTCGCTCTGCGAACGGCGAGGAGTGTGGACGCATAGCTCGGTGAGGCATTGCTGTAGCAATAAACAGCAGTTGCGATAAGCGCTCCTGGGGTCCAGCTGTGCCGCAGCACGGAGCGTCATTCGCTCTGCGACTGTCGAGGAGTGTGGACGCATAGCTCGGTGGGGCAATGCTGTAGAAATGAACAGCGGTTGCGATAAGCACTACAGGGGTCCAGCTGTGCTGCAGCACGGAGCGTCATTCTCTCTGCGAACGTCGAGGAGTGTGGACGCATAGCTCGGTGGGGCATTGCTGTAGCAATCAACAGCGGTTGCGATAAGCACTACAGGTGTCCAGCTGCGCCGCAGCACGGAGCGTCATTCTCTCTGCGAACGTCGAGGAGTGTGGACGCATAGCTCGGTGGGGCATTGCTGTAGCAATGAACAGCGGTTGCGATAAGCACTACAGGGGTCCAGCTGCGCCACAGCACGAAGCGTCATTCTCTCTGCGGACGTCGAGGAGTGTGGACGCATAGCTCGGTGAGGCATTGCTGTAGCAATAAACAGCGGTTGCGATAAGCGCTACTGGGGTCCAGCTGTGCCGCAGCACGGAGCGTCATTCGCTCTGCGAACGTCGAGGAGTGTGGACGCATAGCTCGGTGGGGCAATGCTGTAGCAATGAACAGCGGTTGCGATAAGCACTACAGGGGTCCAGCTGTGCTGCAGCACGGAGCGTCATTCTCTCTGCGAACGTCGTGGAGTGTGGACGCATAGCTCGGTGGGGCAATGCTGTAGCAATGAACAGCGGTTGCGATAAGCACTACAGGGGTCCAGCTGTGCTGCAGCACGGAGCGTCATTCTCTCTGCGAACGTCGAGGAGTGTGGACGCATAGCTCGGTGGGGCATTGCTGTAGCAATCAACAGCGGTTGCGATAAGCACTACAGGGGTCCAGCTGCGCCACAGCACGGAGCGTCATTCTCTCTGCGAACGTCGAGGAGTGTGGACGCATAGCACGGTGAGGCATTGCTGTAGCAATAAACAGCGGTTGCGATAAGCGCTACTGGGTTCCAGCTGTGCCGCAGCACGGAGCGTCATTCGCTCTGCGAACGTCGAGGAGTGTGGACGCATAGCTCAGTGGGGCAATGCTGTAGCAATGAACAGCGGTTGCGATAAGCACTACAGGGGTCCAGCTGCGCCACAGCACGGAGCGTCATTCTCTCTGCGAACGTCGAGGAGTGTGGACGCATAGCTCGGTGAGGCATTGCTGTAGCAATAAACAGCGGTTGCGATAAGCGCGACTGGGGTCCAGCTGTGCCGCAGCACGGAGCGTCATTCGCTCTGCGAATGTCGAGGATTGTGGACGCACAGCTCGGTGAGGCAATGCTGTAGCAATGAACAGCGGTTGCGATAAGCACTACAGGGGTCCAGCTGCGCCGCAGCACGGAGCGTCATTCGCTCTGCGAACGTCGAGGAGTGCGGACGCATAGCTCGGTGAGGCAATGCTGTAGCAATGAACAGCGGTTGCGATAAGCACTACAGGGGTCCAGCTGCGCCACAGCATGGAGCGTCATTCTCTCTGCGAACGACGAGGAGTGTGGACGCATAGCTCGGTGAGGCATTGCTGTAGCAATAAACAGCGGTTGCGATAAGCGCTACTGGGGTCCAGCTGTGCCGCAGCACGGAGCGTCATTCGCTCTGCGAATGTCAAGGAGTTTGGACGCATAGCTCGGTGAGGCATTGATGTAGCAATAAACAGCGGTTGCGATAAGCGGTACTGGGGTCCAGCTGTGCCGCAGCACGGTGCGTCATTCGCTCTGCGAACGTCGAGGAGTGTGGACGCATAGCTCGGTGAGGCATTGCTGTAGCAATAAACAGCGGTTGCGATAAGCGCTACTGGGGTCCAGCTGTGCCGCAGCACGGAGCGTCATTCGCTCTGCGAACGTCGAGGAGTGTGGACGCATAGCTCGGTGGGGCATTGCTGTAGCAATGAACAGCGGTTGCGATAAGCACTACAGGGGTCCAGCTGCGCCGCAGCACGGAGCGTCATTCTCTCTGCGAACGTCGAGGAGTGTGGACGCATAGTTCGGTGGGGCAATGCTGTAGCAATGAACAGCGGTTGCGATAAGCACTACAGGGGTCCAGCTGCGCCACAGCACGGAGCGTCATTCTCTCTGCGAACGTCGAGGAGTGTGGACGCATAGCTCGGTGAGGCATTGCTGTAGCAATAAACAGCGGTTGCGATAAGCGCTACTGGGGTCCAGCTGTGCCGCAGCACGGAGCGTCATTCGCTCTGCGAACGTCAAGGAGTGTGGACGCATAGCTCGGTGAGGCATTGCTGTAGCGATAAACAGCGGTTGCGATAAGCGCTACTGGGGTCCAGCTGTGCCGCAGCACGGAGCGTCATTCGCTCTGCGAACGTCGAGGAGTGTGGACGCATAGCTCGGTGGGGCAATGCTGTAGCAATGAACAGCGGTTGCGATAAGCACTACAGGGGTCCAGCTGCGCCGCAGCATGGAGCGTCATTCGCTCTGCTAACGTCGAGGAGTGTGGACGCATAGCTCGGTGAGGCATTGCTGTAGCAATAAACAGCGGTTGCGATAAGCGCTACTGGGGTCCAGCTGTGCCGCAGCACGGAGCGTCATTCGCTCTGCGAACGTCGAGGAGTGTGGACGCATAGCTCGGTGGGGCAATGCTGTAGCAATGAACAGCGGTTGCGATAAGCACTACAGGGGTCCAGCTGCACCACAGCACGGAGCGTCATTCTCTCTGCGAACGTCGAGGAGTGTGGACGCATAGCTCGGTGAGGCATTGCTGTAGCAATAAACAGCGGCTGCTATAAGCGCTACTGGGGTCCAGCTGCGCCGCAGCACGGAGCGTCATTCGCTCTGCGAACGTCGAGGAGTGTGGACGCATAGCTCGGTGAGGCATTGCTGTAGCAATAAACAGCGGTTGCGATAAGCGCTACTGGGGTCCAGCTGTGCCGCAGCACGGAGCGTTATTCTCTCTGCGAACGTCGAGGATTGTGGACGCATAGCTCGGTGAGGCATTGCTGTAGCAATAAACAGCGGTTGCGATAAGCGCTACTGGGGTCCAGCTGTGCCGCAGCACGGAGCGTCATTCTCTCTGCGAACGTCGAGGAGTGTGGACGCACAGCTCGGTGAGGCATTGCTGTAGCAATAAACAGCGGTTGCGATAAGCACTACAGGGGTCCAGCTGCGCCGCAGCATGGAGCGTCATTCGCTCTGCTAACGTCGAGGAGTGTGGACGCATAGCTCGGTGAGGCATTGCTGTAGCAATAAACAGCGGTTGCGATAAGCGCTACTGGGGTCCAGCTGTGCCGCAGCACGGAGCGTCATTCGCTCTGCGAACGTCGAGGAGTGTGGACGCATAGCTCGGTGAGGCATTGCTGTAGCAATAAACAGCGGTTGCGATAAGCGCTACTGGGGTCCAGCTGTGCCGCAGCACGGAGCGTCATTCGCTCTGCGAACGTCGAGGAGTGTGGACGCATAGCTCGGTGAGGCATTGCTGTAGCAATAAACAGCGGTTGCGATAAGCGCTACTGGGGTCCAGCTGTGCCGCAGCACGGAGCGTCATTCGCTCTGCGAACGTCGAGGAGTGTGGACGCATAGCTCGGTGGGGCATTGCTGTAGCAATGAACAGCGGTTGCGATAAGCACTACCGGGGTCCAGCTGCGCCGCAGCACGGAGCGTCATTCTCTCTGCGAACGTCGAGGAGTGTGGACGCATAGTTCGGTGGGGCAATGCTGTAGCAATGAACAGCGGTTGCGATAAGCACTACAGGGGTCCAGCTGCGCCACAGCACGGAGCGTCATTCTCTCTGCGAACGTCGAGGAGTGTGGACGCATAGCTCGGTGAGGCATTGCTGTAGCAATAAACAGCGGTTGCGATAAGCGCTACTGGGGTCCAGCTGTGCCGCAGCACGGAGCGTCATTCGCTCTGCGAACGTCAAGGAGTGTGGACGCATAGCTCGGTGAGGCATTGCTGTAGCGATAAACAGCGGTTGCGATAAGCGCTACTGGGGTCCAGCTGTGCCGCAGCACGGAGCGTCATTCGCTCTGCGAACGTCGAGGAGTGTGGACGCATAGCTCGGTGGGGCAATGCTGTAGCAATGAACAGCGGTTGCGATAAGCACTACAGGGGTCCAGCTGCGCCGCAGCATGGAGCGTCATTCGCTCTGCTAACGTCGAGGAGTGTGGACGCATAGCTCGGTGAGGCATTGCTGTAGCAATAAACAGCGGTTGCGATAAGCGCTACTGGGGTCCAGCTGTGCCGCAGCACGGAGCGTCATTCGCTCTGCGAACGTCGAGGAGTGTGGACGCATAGCTCGGTGGGGCAATGCTGTAGCAATGAACAGCGGTTGCGATAAGCACTACAGGGGTCCAGCTGCACCACAGCACGGAGCGTCATTCTCTCTGCGAACGTCGAGGAGTGTGGACGCATAGCTCGGTGAGGCATTGCTGTAGCAATAAACAGCGGTTGCTATAAGCGCTACTGGGGTCCAGCTGCGCCGCAGCACGGAGCGTCATTCGCTCTGCGAACGTCGAGGAGTGTGGACGCATAGCTCGGTGAGGCATTGCTGTAGCAATAAACAGCGGTTGCGATAAGCGCTACTGGGGTCCAGCTGTGCCGCAGCACGGAGCGTTATTCTCTCTGCGAACGTCGAGGATTGTGGACGCATAGCTCGGTGAGGCATTGCTGTAGCAATAAACAGCGGTTGCGATAAGCGCTACTGGGGTCCAGCTGTGCCGCAGCACGGAGCGTCATTCTCTCTGCGAACGTCGAGGAGTGTGGACGCATAGCTCGGTGAGGCATTGCTGTAGCAATAAACAGCGGTTGCGATAAGCACTACAGGGGTCCAGCTGCGCCGCAGCATGGAGCGTCATTCGCTCTGCTAACGTCGAGGAGTGTGGACGCATAGCTCGGTGAGGCATTGCTGTAGCAATAAACAGCGGTTGCGATAAGCGCTACTGGGGTCCAGCTGTGCCGCAGCACGGAGCGTCATTCGCTCTGCGAACGGCGAGGAGTGTGGACGCATAGCTCGGTGAGGCATTGCTGTAGCAATAAACAGCAGTTGCGATAAGCGCTCCTGGGGTCCAGCTGTGCCGCAGCATGGATCGTCATTCGCTCTGCGACTGTCGAGGAGTGTGGACGCATAGCTCGGTGGGGCAATGCTGTAGAAATGAACAGCGGTTGCGATAAGCACTACAGGGGTCCAGCTGTGCTGCAGCACGGAGCGTCATTCTCTCTGCGAACGTCGAGGAGTGTGGACGCATAGCTCGGTGGGGCATTGCTGTAGCAATCAACAGTGGTTGCGATAAGCACTACAGGTGTCCAGCTGCGCCGCAGCACGGAGCGTCATTCTCTCTGCGAACGTCGAGGAGTGTGGACGCATAGCTCGGTGGGGCATTGCTGTAGCAATGAACAGCGGTTGCGATAAGCACTACAGGGGTCCAGCTGCGCCGCAGCACGAAGCGTCATTCTCTCTGCGGACGTCGAGGAGTGTGGACGCATAGCTCGGTGAGGCATTGCTGTAGCAATAAACAGCGGTTGCGATAAGCGCTACTGGGGTCCAGCTGTGCCGCAGCACGGAGCGTCATTCGCTCTGCGAACGTCGAGGAGTGTGGACGCATAGCTCGGTGGGGCAATGCTGTAGCAATGAACAGCGGTTGCGATAAGCACTACAGGGGTCCAGCTGTGCTGCAGCACGGAGCGTCATTCTCTCTGCGAACGTCGTGGAGTGTGGACGCATAGCTCGGTGGGGCAATGCTGTAGCAATGAACAGCGGTTGCGATAAGCACTACAGGGGTCCAGCTGTGCTGCAGCACGGAGCGTCATTCTCTCTGCGAACGTCGAGGAGTGTGGACGCATAGCTCGGTGGGGCATTGCTGTAGCAATCAACAGCGGTTGCGATAAGCACTACAGGGGTCCAGCTGCGCCGCAGCACGGAGCGTCATTCTCTCTGCGAACGTCGAGGAGTGTGGACGCATAGCTCAGTGAGGCATTGCTGTAGCAATAAACAGCGGTTGCAATAAGCGCTACTGGGGTCCAGCTGTGCCGCAGCACGGAGCGTCATGCGCTCTGCGAACGTCGAGGAGTGTGGACGCATAGCTCGGTGGGGCAATGCTGTAGCAATAAACAGCGGTTGCGATAAGCGCTACTGGGGTCCAGCTGTGCCGCAGCACGGAGCGTCATTCGCTCTGCGAACGTCGAGGAGTGTGGACGCATAGCTCGGTGGGGCAATGCTGTAGCAATGAACAGCGGTTGCGATAAGCGCTACAGGGGTCCAGCTGCGCCATAGCACGGAGCGTCATTCTCTCTGCGAACGTCGAGGAGTGTGGACGCATAGCTTGGTGAAGCATTGCTGTAGCAATAAACAGCGGTTGCGATAAGCGCTACTGGCGTCCAGCTGTGCCGCAGCACGGAGCGTCATTCGCTCTGCGAACGTCGAGGAGTGTGGACGCATAGCTCGGTGGGGCAATGCTGTAGCAATGAACAGCGGTTGCGATAAGCACTACAGGGGTCCAGCTGCGCCACAGCACGGAGCGTCATTCTCTCTGCGAACGTCGAGGAGTGTGGACGCATAGCTCGGTGGGGCATTGCTGTAGCAATAAACAGCGGTTGCGATAAGCGCTACTGGGGTCCAGCTGTGCCGCAGCACGGAGCGTCATTCGCTCTGCGAACGTCAAGGAGTGTTGACGCATAGCTCGGTGAGGCATTGCTGTAGCAATAAACAGCGGTTGCGATAAGCGGTACTGGGGTCCAGCTGCGCCGCAGCACGGTGCGACATTCGCTCTGCGAACGTCGAGGAGTGTGGACGCATAGCTCGGTGAGGCATTGCTGCAGCAATAAACAGCGGTTGCGATAAGCGCTACTGGGGTCCAGCTGTGCCGCAGCACGGAGCGTCATTCGCTCTGCGAACGTCGAGGAGTGTGGACGCATAGCTCGGTGGGGCAATGTTGTAGCAATGAACAGCGGTTGCGATAAGCACTACAGGGGTCCAGCTGCGCCACAGCACGGAGCGTCATTCTCTCTGCGAACGTCGAGGAGTGTGGACGCATAGCTCGGTGAGGCATTGCTGTAGCAATAAACAGCGGTTGCGATAAGCGCTACTGGGGTCCAGCTGTGCCGCAGCACGGAGCGTCATTCTCTCTGCGAACGTCGAGGAGTGTGGACGCATAGCTCGGTGAGGCATTGCTGTAGCAATAAACAGCGGTTGCGATAAGCGCTACTGGGGTCCAGCTGTGATGCAGCACGGAGTGTCATTCGCTCTGCGAACGTCGAGGAGTGTGGACGCATAGCTCGGGGGGGCAATGCTGTAGCAATGAACAGCGGTTGCGATAAGCACTACAGGGGTCCAGCTGCGCCACAGCACGGAGCGTCATTCTCTCTGCGAACGTCGAGGAGTGTGGACGCATAGCTCGGTGAGGCATTGCTGTAGCAATAAACAGCGGTTGCGATAAGCGGTACTGGGGTCCAGCTGCGCGGCAGCACGGAGCGTCATTCTCTCTACGAACGTTGAGGAGTGTGGACGCATAGCTCGGTGAGGCATTGCTGTAGCAATAAACAGCGGTTGCGATAAGCGCTACTGGGGTCCAGCTGTGCCGCAGCACGGAGCGTCATTCGCTCTGCGAACGTCGAGAAGTGTGGACGCATAGCTCGGTGGGGCAATGCTGTAGCAATGAACAGCGGTTGCGATAAGCACTACAGGGGTCCAGCTGCGCCACAGCATGGATCGTCATTCTCTCTGCGAACGTCGAGGAGTGTGGACGCATAGCTCGGTGAGGCATTGCTGTAGCAATAAACAGCGGTTGTGATAAGCGATACTGGGGTCCAGCTGTGCCGCAGCACGGAGCGTTATTCGCTCTGCGAACGTCGAGGAGTGTGGACGCATAGCTCGGTGGGGCAATGCTGTAGCAATGAACAGCGGTTGCGATAAGCACTACAGGGGTCCAGCTGCACCACAGCACGGAGCGTCAATCTCTGCGAACGTCGAGGAGTGTGGACGCATAGCTCGGTGAGGCATTGCTGTAGCAATAAACAGCGGTTGCGATAAGTGCTACTGGGGCCCAGCTGTGCCGCAGCACGGAGCGTCATTCGCTCTGCGAACGTCGAGGATTGTGGACGCATAACTCGGTGGGGCATTGCTGTAGCAATGAACAGCGGTTGCGATAAGCACTACAGGGGTCCAGCTGCGCCACAGCACGGAGCGTCATTCTCTCTGCGAACGTCGAGGAGTGTGGACGCATAGTTCGGTGGGGCAATGCTGTAGCAATGAACAGCGGTTGCGATAAGCACTACAGGGGTCCAGCTGCGCCACAGCACGGAGCGTCATTCTCTCTGCGAACGTCGAGGAGTGTGGACGCATAGCTCGGTGAGGCATTGCTGTAGCAATAAACAGCGGTTGCGATAAGCGCTACTGGGGTCCAGCTGTGCCGCAGCACAGAGCGTCATTCGCTCTGCGAACGTCAAGGAGTGTGGACGCATAGCTCGGTGAGGCATTGCTGTAGCGATAAACAGCGGTTGCGATAAGCGCTACTGGGGTCCAGCTGTGCCGCAGCACGGAGCGTCATTCGCTCTGCGAACGTCGAGGAGTGTGGACGCATAGCTCGGTGGGGCAATGCTGTAGCAATGAACAGCGGTTGCGATAAGCACTACAGGGGTCCAGCTGCACCACAGCACAGAGCGTCATTCTCTCTGCGAACGTCGAGGAGTGTGGACGCATAGCTCGGTGAGGCATTGCTGTAGCAATAAACAGCGGTTGCGATAAGCGCTACTGGGGTCCAGCTGCGCCGCAGCACGGAGCGTCATTCTCTCTGCGAACGTCGAGGAGTGTGGACGCATAGCTCGGTGAGGCATTGCTGTAGCAATAAACAGCGGTTGCGATAAGCGCTACTGGGGTCCAGCTGTGCCGCAGCACGGAGCGTTATTCTCTCTGCGAACGTCGAGGATTGTGGACGCATAGCTCGGTGAGGCATTGCTGTAGCAATAAACAGCGGTTGCGATAAGCGCTACTGGGGTCCAGCTGTGCCGCAGCACGGAGCGTCATTCTCTCTGCGAACGTCGAGGAGTGTGGACGCATAGCTCGGTGAGGCATTGCTGTAGCAATAAACAGCGGTTGCGATAAGCGCTACTGGGGTCCAGCTGCGCCGCAGCACGGAGCGTCATTCTCTCTGCGAACGTCGAGGAGTGTGGACGCATAGCTCGGTGAGGCATTGCTGTAGCAATAAACAGCGGTTGCGATAAGCGCTACTGGGGTCCAGCTGTGCCGCAGCACGGAGCGTTATTCTCTCTGCGAACGTCGAGGATTGTGGACGCATAGCTCGGTGAGGCATTGCTGTAGCAATAAACAGCGGTTGCGATAAGCGCTACTGGGGTCCAGCTGTGCCGCAGCACGGAGCGTTATTCTCTCTGCGAACGTCGAGGATTGTGGACGCATAGCTTGGTGAGGCATTGCTGTAGCAATAAACAGCGGTTGCGATAAGCGCTACTGGGGTCCAGCTGTGCCGCAGCACGGAGCGTCATTCGCTCTGCGAACGTCGAGGAGTGTGGACGCATAGCTCGGTGGGGCAATGCTGTAGCAATGAACAGCGCTTGCGATAAGCACTACAGGGGTCCAGCTGCACCACAGCACGGAGCGTCATTCTCTCTGCGAACGTCGAGGAGTGTGGACGCATAGCTCGGTGAGGCATTGCTGTAGCAATAAACAGCGGTTGCGATAAGCGCTACTGGGGTCCAGCTGCGCCGCAGCACGGAGCGTCATTCTCTCTGCTAACGTCGAGGAGTGTGGACGCATAGCTCGGTGAGGCATTGCTGTAGCAATAAACAGCGGTTGCGATAAGCGCTACTGGGGTCCAGCTGCGCCGCAGCACGGAGCGTCATTCTCTCTGCGAACGTCGAGGAGTGTGGACGCATAGCTCGGTGAGGCATTGCTGTAGCAATGAACAGCGGTTGCGATAAGCACTACAGGGGTCCAGCTGCGCCACAGCACGGAGCGTCATTCTCTCTGCGAACGTCGAGGAGTGTGGACGCATAGCTCGGTGAGGCATTGCTGTAGCAATAAACAGCGGTTGCGATAAGCGCTACTGGGGTCCAGCTGCGCCGCAGCACGGAGCGTCATTCTCTCTGCGAACGTCGAGGAGTGTGGACGCATAGCTCGGTGAGGCATTGCTGTAGCAATAAACAGCGGTTGCGATAAGCGCTACTGGGGTCGAGCTGCGCCGCAGCACGGAGCGTCATTCTCTCTGCGAACGTCGAGGAGTGTGGACGCATAGCTCGGTGAGGCATTGCTGTAGCAATAAACAGCGGTTGCGATAAGCGCTACTGGGGTCCAGCTGTGCCGCAGCACTGAGCGTCATTCGCTCTGCGACCGTCGAGGAGTGTGGACGCATAGCTCGGTGGGGCAATGCTGTAGCAATGAACAGCGGTTGCGATAAGCACTACAGGGGTCCAGCTGCGCCACAGCACGGAGCGTCATTCTCTCTGCGAACGTCGAGGAGTGTGGACGCATAGCTCGGTCAGGCATTGCTGTAGCAATAAACAGCGGTTGCGATAAGCGCTACTGGGGTCCAGCTGTGCCGCAGCACGGAGCGTCATTCGCTCTGCGAACGTCAAGGATTGTGGACGCATAGCTCGGTGAGGCATTGCTGTAGCAATAAACAGCGGTTGCGATAAGCGGTACTGGGGTCCAGCTGCGCCGCAGCACGGTGCGTCATTCGCTCTGCGAACGTCGAGGTGTGTGGACGCATAGCTCGGTGAGGCATTCCTGTAGCAATGAACAGCGGTTGCGATAAGCACTACAGGGGTCCAGCTGCGCCGCAGCACGGAGCGTCATTCGCTCTGCGAACGTCGAGGAGTGTGGACGCATAGCTCGTTGGGGCAATGCTGTAGCAATGAACAGCGGTTGCGATAAGCACTACAGGGGTCCAGCTGCGCCACAGCATGGAGCGTCATTCTCTCTGCGAACGTCGAGGAGTGTGGACGCATAGCTCAGTGAGGCATTGCTGTAGCAATAAACAGCGGTTGCGATAAGCGGTACTGGGGTCCAGCTGCGCCGCAGCATGGAGCTTCGTTAGCTCTGCGTACGTCGAGGAGTGTGGACGCATAGCTCGCTGAGGCATTGCTGTAGGAATAAACAGCGGTTGCGATAAGCGCTACTGGGGTGCAGTTGCGTCCTAGCACGGAGCGTCATTCGCTCTGCGAATGTCGAGGAGTGCGGGCGCATAGCTCTGGGTGTCTCGCTGGGCGTTGGCTTGCTACGTTCACTTGTGTTAACGTGCCACAGCAATGCCTCTACGACATGGTTACGGTCGTCGCTGGCGGCGCAGTGTACCTGTGTATCGCAGTTTGAAGGCGACTGATATTGACTTGTCTGTGCAGTTTAATAAACAGCAATTGATTGGAGGTCCAAATGTTTTTCGTGGACTCCGTCTGATCTTTACCTGCGATGTACAAGCAGTGTTTGGAGGTAGTGCTTGGCTGATACTTGCTGTTGTATGGGGCAATCAAGCAGATTATGGTGGCCTTGATGCATTTCCAGATGCTAACATTTTGGCTTGGAAGATGTAGATGTAGATGTCCTGTGGCTCCACAAAAAGCATAATTCAAGATGGTGGAGTTGCTGTTAGCGTTCCTCCGAGCCATCATCCACCGCAGTAGTAGCCCATGGGCGGCCTGAGCGAGGCATGTCATCGACAGTTCCTGTCTCTCTGTATCTCTTCCATGCCCGAACAACATCGCTTTGGTTCAGTCCGAGACGCCTGGACACTTACCTTTTTAAGAGCCCTTCCTGGCACAAAATAACAATGTGGACGCGATCGAACCGCGGTATTGACCGTCTAGGCATGGTTGAACTACAGACAACACGAGCCGTGTACCTCATTCCTGGGGGAATTACTGGAACTTATCAGCAGTCAGACCCCATCCGTCTAATAGCTAATAGGCGCTGCTCACGCATGGTTGTTTACATCTTTGGGGGGGGGGGGTTTAGTGACATCCCCGAACAGTTAAAGGGGCTGTATCTGTGATACAATATCCACATTTAACGTCTGTCTTCAAGAGATCTGGGAACTGGAGTGATGCAAAACCTTTTTCGATGTGTGCAATTTCGTGGCCCGTATTGCCGCTAGAGATGAAATCTGACGTCATTTTGAGCTGAAGAGGAAGCGTTACAGCCAACAGTGGCAGCACATGAATCCACCCCCAACGAAAAAATCCAGAGGCTTGCACGCGAGCTCCGGGAAACACATAATGATCTTTTTCTTCGACTGCAAGGGCCCGCTGCTCATTGACTTTCTGGAACACGGGACTACAACTAACACACTGTGGTATGTGGATACTTTGCAAAGTCTGGTGTGCGCTGTCAACTCCGAACGCCAAAGAATGTTGACGAATGACATCATTGTCTTGCAGGATAATGCGCGCCCACGTGCTTTGACTACGTTGCAGAAGTTTCGCTGGGATGGCCTTACACTTCCTCCATGCATTCCCTTTATCTTCCCATGCGATTTTCATACTTTTGGTGTCCTCCCTTACACTTCCTCCATTCATTCCCTGTATCTCTCCATGCGATTTCCATACTTTTGGTGTCCTCACTTACACTTCCTGCATTCATTCCCTGTATCTCCCCATGCAATTTCCATACTTTTGGTGTCCTCTCTTACACTTCCTCCATGCATTCCCTGTATCTCCCCATGGGGTTTCCATACTTTTGGTGTCCTCCCTTACACTTCCTCCATGCATTCCCTGTATCTCCCCGTGCGATTTCCACACTTTTGGTGTCCTCAAGGAAGACATTCGTGGCCGCCGATTTGCTTTGGACGAAGAGGCGCACCTCTGGGTACAAGCACGCAAACATCTTTCCATGAAGGCGCTGACCGTTTTGTATCAGAGTGCGCTAAATGTGTCCGCAGTTATGGCGTTTACTTTGGAAATAATAAACAGTTTACTTATTTTTTTGCCATCTGTCTCGTTTTCATTTGACTGCCCCGTATAACATGGCGGCATCAGCTTCAGAGCAACGTACAGTGTAGGTCTGTACGGCCAATGTGATTTTTTTCCACACCTGTTTATTACTCCGTTTCAGCGTTTACATGATATTTTTCAAAGTTCTCCCCTCCTACTTAAAAGAACAGTTTACAGCGTCTATGCCACTTCTCGAAAACGTGGAGCTTGCCGTTCTTTGTCAGGTCCTTGAGAATCACCTCACATATTTCGACCATTGCTTCAGACTTCTTAAACTGAAAGCCTTCAGCTTTACCTTTAGTGATGGTAGTAAAAGAAGTCAGAAGGTGGAAGATCGG